>NC_091059.1:104865924-105490924 GCF_000393655.2 Nicotiana sylvestris
CTTTACGTGAGCCCACTCCTTTCTTTGTGGCTGGACGCATAAATGCTCCAAATAAGCAACTGGGCCTGCTGTTGGTTTAGGCCCCTTCCCATTTGCTTGAAAATCGGAGTTCAAATTCCCTTAGTGCTTAATTAATTAGATTTCATTAAATTAGATTTGAGGCGCCATATTAAGTAAGATATAGTTTACGACCCTCAAAAGCTTAAATCGAGCTTTCTTTAAAATTGGAATCAAGGTGTGCCGTGCCAAATAAAATCTCAAAACTCATGGCCCTCATTTAATTAATTTTAGCCCTTAGAAATCGAGGTGTGCCATTTAGTTGAATCTTCCATGGCCTTCGCAAACCTTATCAGTGCGTAGTTGCTTTAGGCGCGTTATTTAAATTAATTTCCTTAAACTCGGGTGTGCATTTCATGTAGCTCAAATCCTAATCTCGACAACGTTAAATAAAATATGTGGTGGACTGCGGGTGTATTTCATGTGGCGTGGTTCATGATGTATTTTAAATAACGTTGAATTCTCCTAAAAAGCATTTTAAGATAATTAAAAGCGGTTAATAAGTTAAAAATTGTACCATAGGCTAAAACATGTAACAAATCAGATAATAGGCCAATTATAATAGTTTAAGCGACCTTGCTAGAACCACGAAATCCGGAGGTGCCTAACACCTTCCCTCAGGTTAACAGAATTCCTTATTCAGAATTTCTGGTTCGCAGACTTCAAAAGGAAAGTCGAAATTTCCTCGATTTGGGATTTAAAATAAACCGGTGACTTGGGACACCAAATAAACTATTCCAAGTGGCGACTCTGATTAAATAAAAAATCTCATTTCGAATAATGTCACTTTAAATGGAAAAACTCCCTTATATGCCCTCGGGGTGTAAAAAAAGAAGGTGCGACACCGTTTTGACCAAATTTCAAAATTAAATGAGAATAAATTTATTTCAAATTAATATTAACGTAATCAAAGATTACAGGATAATTATAAAATGTAATTCTCTTTGTATCAAATATTCATGAATGAATATATTTTAAAATATTGGTTAATTTTCAATTACTATATATATATGGGGGAAGCGAAATTTGGGATAGAGGGATGAAGTACCAATATATTTACTAGAAAAATTCTTACTCTATATTTGATCTATACTCTAATTACTCGGAGATGACTCCCTTCAATTCTCATTCATGTAGTGTAAGATTGCCATTATTGAGTAAAATCCCATACTTGATTGTTGAACTGAATCCTCGTACAGCAGCTATGTAGAGGGCCACAATTACTCATGAACAAAAGGGAATTTTCGGCCACTTTATTAGTTCATAGTAACCAGCAGTAGCATATACTAATTAACTCGGTCTCATTGGTCAGTTTGTATAATTAAAAGTACTCTTGACCAACTTTTTATTGTATTTCTTGCCTTTTAAGCACACTTTTCTACCCCTCCCCCCTCCCTCAAATCCCACACTCATATTTCTTCCTTCTTCCTCCAATCCAAAAACTTCCTTCCTTTCCTCTTCTCCTTTTTTTTTCTCTCTGCTTAAATCTACTTTAGCTTTAGCTCCGTATACAGATAGTATGCCTGAATGTCAAGAGAAAGGTATATTCAACCATATTCTACTGCAAACCTTTTGGTTAATTTATTTATAACAAAAAAAAAATTCATTTCTTCTAGAAGGATGGCTTCTTTTTTTGTTACAAGATGTTTTAGGAACTTCAATAATAAAGAATCATATTTGTGAATCACTAATTTTTAACCAAAGAATATTTCTATTGTTTTAGGGAGAGATATGAGGAGATAGGGAAAAAAATAAAGAGGGAAGCAGATGACTACTCGCAGATGGGAAAGAGATATTTGTTGGGGAATCCAGGAACTACAACGACCTTAAACACTGTAACACCTTGTGCTGCCTGTAAGCTTTTGAGACGTCGCTGTGCTCAAGAATGTCCATTTTCTCCCTATTTTTCCCCTCATGAACCCCAAAAGTTTGCTTCTGTTCACAAGGTTTTTGGTGCAAGTAATGTTTCCAAGATGCTAATGGTAAGTACCTTTATCAAATATTCTCCTCTTGGGTTTTTCTTTACCTGAACAATCCTCAATGTTGAATTGTATGGCCATCTTATATAGAAGTTCAGCTGTTAGAATGGGTACCCTTTTATTTACAACACACCCTTCGTGTGCAGGCCAAATTCTTTTTCTTTTTGAGCCTGCACGTGAAAATTCTTTTTGATATTTGGTGGCGATGAGACTTGAATAACGTACCTCTATCTCAGGGCCGAAGCTACACTCTTGTAAGGCTGGTTAATTGATCACCATTCATCGAAAAATTACACTATATGCATATATATATAGGCAAAATATTACTTTAGAGGTATACAACATATATGGACACCCTTTGTCGATGAATTCTTTTTACTTCTTTTAAGTTTGAATACTCTTGGAGAAATTTCTGCTACTATATTTGCTGCTATATATTGAATTGTATGACTATCTCATCTAGAAGTATAAATTGTTGGAATAAATATAGTTTTATTTAGTTAATTATATCTATCTTGAACATTATTCTATTTCCATGTAAAATTGGTTAATTAATGCAGGAGGTACCTGAGAACCAAAGAGCAGATACAGCTAATAGTTTAGTTTATGAAGCTAATGTAAGGTTAAGAGATCCAGTGTATGGTTGCATGGGAGCTATTTCTGCTTTACAACAGCAAGTTCAAGCTTTACAAATGGAATTAAATGTTGTTAGGGCAGAGATATTGAAGTACAAATTTGGGGATACCACCACTCTCACTAATATTCCATCTTCTCATATTTCATCACTGCTTGCTTCTGGAGCTGTTTCGGTCGTCGCCGCACTGCCGCCGCCGCCGCCGCCTCCACCACCACCACCGTTATCGCTGCCTTCAACGATATCTTCTTCTTCTGATGCCATGTATGCGCAACCGTCTACAACCACTGAATTTAGCACCATATCCAGTGAGAATAATATCTCTTATTTTGGCTAAATTCCTTGTTGGTTAATAATTTTCCAATTTGTTTATTATTATTATTATTCACATTTTACATCATGAATCAATAGTTGAGTACAATAAGCAATAAATTGTTTAATGCTACAATAAGATACCCAAATTCTGTAACAAATCTTTGTATTCCTTTCTAATTATAAAGAAAGTGAAAGATTATTTTCCATCTTCTATGTTATACTATTAATTGTAAGTTTACTTAGCACATATATACGTTCTCTTATTTTACCTCATATATTTTTGTTTTCCTCTTCCTCACATTCATGTCCTTACCAATAATATATTCCTTTTATCAGTTCAAGCTACCTCATCTTTTCTCCTACTTGAAAATTACTAAAATGATATATATTCGCATAAAATTACGACAAAATTATATTTTCTCCTACTTGACCTTATTATTGAATGCTGTTCATTTATTTTTCTTTGTTTAAAATAATGTTTGCATGTTAAGATAATAGTAATAATATAAGCTCGTTAACTGTACAGGTACATATATGAATCTATTAAGCTTGTTTTGACATTTTAAGACTTCCTTATCTAAAACTAATTATATATGTTGAAGATTTAAGAACATAAGTTCTAGCAAGGAAGAAGACCAGAAGCACCTGTCAGCTGTTTTTCGTTTAGTGAAAGCTACTAAATTGTTTTGAAAAAAAAAGAGTATTATAGCGAAAGTAAGAGTGATAAGAAGAGTTAAATATGTGTGTGAAAATTAAAGTAAATACCTATATGTAGTTGAATTGTTAGATGGTCAGTAGTCCTGCCAGCTAAGTTTTTATTGTATAAATTAGGGGTTCCTTGGCGTGTGGAGCTCAATATGCATTATGAGGAAGGCAAAGGAACCCTTTATTAATAATAATAATAATAATAATAATAATAATAATAATAATAATAATAATAATAATAATAATAATAATGCAAACAAACTTATAGAAAACTTCATTCTCTTTTGGTTTATTCTCCTCCCTAAATGCCAAAAAAGAAAAAAGCAAATAGGAAAATTTTGTGGTGGGGGAGGTTTCTTTACAAAACTCTCCTTATTACAAATGTAATACAAAGACGAAATTCAATGTCTCTCTCATCTAAGTCTCTTTCAAGAGTGTCTAAAACCAATGCAGAGAATTGATAGAATTTGGTCTAAGGTCATGGTTGCTTCAGATGTTGGCATCTTATTTGTCTTTACACAACCTCCCATTCATTTCCTTATTGAAAATTCCCTTAAAATAATATACTAGTTGATTTATAGCTTTACTTCTCCCAAAGTCTCATCTTTAGTCACCCTTGTGAGGCAAGTTGTATATATAGAGGGAAACTGCTTTGAAACATTCCATTATAATTTTAAAAGAAGCAAAACAAATGGTCAAATACGCCAAGTTAATTCCTTCCCCACGTGAAGTTAGTCTGTTTAAGCTCCAATTTATGGCTAACATGTATGATCCAACTTAATATATACTCAAGCTTTTGCAAAAATCTAGTCAAGCATGTTCTCTTATGTAATTCAGTGTTAACGTAATCATTAAATCTCAAACCCTAAATCAACACTATGCATGCATCAAACTTCGTAAATAGTTACAAAAACCATATGGACGATGCTATCTTTTTATTTGGACAACGAATTCGGTTCACTAGTTCTTGATAATTAGTTGTGCAACCCTTTAATTTTAACATTGAATTGTTATTAACTTTTTGGCTAATTTCGTAGGAAAAGACACGAAGACATTTTCTCGTTTACATGTAATAGTCTGTCAAATTGTATTCAGAAAGTATCTTAGACATCAATAAGGAGGAAATTAATCCAAAGTTTTAAGTTAACATTAGCTGAAATTGGAAAAGAGTGATCTGGTTATATATTGAGATTTGAGTCTAAGAAATGATCTCTAAGAAAATTAAAGTTCCCCACAAAGGATTGATACGACAAACTTTTCTTCTGTATTGATCAGAAGTCAGCTCAGAAAATTACTATATATTTGATCAGTCTATATCATCAGTTAATGGTACTGGAAGTTCATTAGTTTTTATTTGCAAAGCTTCCAGCAATTATATATATATATATATATATATATATTCCAGATGATCTTACATGAATCAAAAGTTAAAAGACCTTTCATAAAGTACTTTTAATTGATATTCGTTGACATTTAGAAAGGAAATGGTGTTTCGCTAATGCTTCCAAGAAGTTTGTTAAGGAGAAAAAAGAGGACCAGTAAAAGGTGTGGAAATCTTTTTAAGATGCTTTAAGGTATTCATAAAGTACTGTTCTATTTTCAGATAATCTCCTGAACCTACCGGCCATATCGAATAGGGATAGTAGAAATGGCACGGGGTAGCCACTATTTAACGTGGTATTTATTTTTTATCCAACAATTTTAATGTTGAGTAAAAATAGCCACTACTCTATTAAAATAAATATGAAAAGACATTTTTATCCTTTCTTCCCTTGCTTTTCTTCCCAAACCCTCGCTTCTCTCTCTGCATCAAACACATTGAAAATACTGGACTGTATCATTCGCTAGTTTCTTTGGAGACAAAATTCAGGAGTTGTGAAGTGTGCGTTTGGAAAGGCTTGTCGCTAATCTTGTAGTAAGCATATCAACCACATTCTTTGCATCGGAAAAAGCCTGTTTTTTTTTGGTCAATTTTGTGGGATATACATTAAGAGTCGAAATGACTGGATGTTGGACATTTAGCACAGTAATTTTCTAATTTATTAGTACTATTTGAAAAAGACTAATATAGAATGTACCATTCAGTATGGAGTAAGTTTTATTTTTCGTAATCGATTTTTATATTCTAGTACTATATACAAGTTAAAAATAAAAAATGAGTCAAGCGTGACAACTAAGAACGACAAGCCTCTCCAAACGCACACTTGCATCCTGAACCTACAGTTACAAGTTCAAAAGTTAAGGACAATAGGTTCGGAAGTCCTGAACTTAAACTAACAAGCTCAAATGTTAAGGACAATAGGTCCTGAACTTAGGCTAAGAAGCCCAAAAGTTAAGGACAATAGGTCCTTAACTTTGATTTCCAAGTTCAAAAGTTAAGGCACAGATTGTCCTTAACTTACAGTTACACCTTCAAAAGTTAAGGACAGGCAGTCCTTAACTTACAGTTACAAGTTCAAAAGTTAAGGACAATAGGTCCTTAACTTTGATTTCCAAGTTCAAAAGTTAAGGAACAGACAGTCCTTAACTTATAATTATACGTTCAAAAGTTAAGGACAAGTAGTCCTTAACTTACAGTTACAAGTTCAAAAGTTAAGGACTCTTGGTCTTGAAGTTTGAGTTCCAAGTTCAAAAGTTAAGGACTCTTGGTCTTGAAGTTTGAGTTCCAAGTTCAAAAGTTAAGGACATGTAGCCTTGAAGTCTTGAACTTAGAGTTTCAAGTTCAAAAGTTAAGGACATGTAGTCCTAAAGTCCTGAACTTAGAGTTACAGGTTCAAAAGTTAAGGACATGTAGTCCTGAAGTCCTGAACTTAGAGTTCCATGTTCAAAAGTTAAGGACATGTAGTCCTGAAGTTAAGTACAAAAGTTAAGGACATGAGCAGAAGGGTAGTTTCGTCCGAACAGTTAAAGTTTATTAAAGCAGTGGCTAAAGACTAAAGACATTTTAAACGGTGGCTTAAAAGTAAATACATGTGTTATTAGTGATCAACCGTGCACTTCCCCCATAGGGATATAAATGAAAATTTTTGAAAAATAACCACTTTTAACCCTTACAATTAGAGTTTAACTAGTACTATTTAAAAAGCTTTTAGCATTTAGCCATTTCTTTCATATGGAAAAATATTTGGACAAACATATACCTAACAAAATCACAGAAGAAACCAGGAACGACTACTTAATTCCGAAGACTTTTCAAGTGAAACTCAAGCAGACTATACTCAACCTCAAAAAATTTCTACAGGTTATAAAACTCCAGCACCGTCTGCTGGATTTCGAAACCTTTTAAAGTTTGAGCCCCAGGAACGACTCCTGGGTTTGAGTGGGCTAGATGATTTCATTATGGGCAAAATACAGTATTGTAGGGGTGGGGCATATCGGGTAAAATCGATAATCCGAACCGTTAATTCTTTATTGGGTTATCGGTATTGGGTTATTGGGTTAACGGTTCGGTAACGGGTTAAATTTTTTTTTATTGGGTTATCGGTTCGGGCTCGGTTTGCATTTTTGTTATTGGGTAAAAACCGATAACCCAATAAGAATGATATAATTTACTAATTTACCCTTAAGTATATACTAGGGTTATTTATTTTCCTAATTCCCTCTTCACTCTTCAGTCTTCAGTCGTTTGTCTCTCAGTTTCTCATTCTTGTTTCCGTCGCAGCCCCCAAGAGTCAAGACGCAAGACTCACCACCAGTTCTCCGCCAGACATCAGTAGATACTGCACAGAAGTGGGAGCGTGCTTTTGTTAAGAAACAACAAAAGTTGGCAGTTTACACGTTCTGGCAGTTTGATTTCTTTGTTTTATATATTGCAAAATTTTTTAGTTGTTTTATCTTATCGGGGTAAACCGATAACCGAACCGATAACGATATATAACCGATTAATCGATAACCGATAACCAATATCTTATCGGTTTGGTTATCGAGTTATGATATTTGTAAACTGATAACCGATAGGCAAAACCGATAATGTTCAAAACCGAACCGAACCGACCGATGTCCACCCCTACAGTATTGGCCAGAAACTAATTGCATTTGCTAGCCAAAAATGTATAAAATATGTATATCAAATCTGTGTGATATACCCCAATATACATGATATACACATTGCCATGAAATCTTTAATTGATACCTAGCCTGTGCCGTTTTTGTAAGGTCTTCAATGACTGAATCCAATTCGCCCTCTTCGTTTTATAATGAAAAATAGAGCTTTGAGTTTTCAGTGTATATATATTTGGACGGCTGGATATGTTACTATTTTGAAGGGGATACATCTTTCAAGCGTAAAATCAGGAGGCGCATCTTCTCCTATTATCATAGATGAGATATGGCTATACAATGTCAAATTTTTTTAGATTTTAATTGCTAAGCTTAATCATTGATAAAACATATGCCAATAGCTGTTGCATGTTATATATAGGTGTCGATATCTCTTTAAAGTAGTCAAATAAATTTTTGGTTTCACAGATAAATTTTGCCCACTGGGCTAATTGAAACAAAACTTAAATATTAGCCTAAAAAAGACATTCGGCTAATGTTTGAATAATTTTTAAATTGTGACTAAATGTTGATTAGTGGTCTGAAAAATGGCTATTTATCCTTTTTTCAAACCGAAGCAGGTAGGCCCTAGATTCAAAGTTGAGATTTTTACCTGACTGATCCTTTATTTAATATTATTATTAATAGCATCACTTTTTCTTTATTCCATAAATGGCAGATTTTTTTACAAATTTAACATATTTCAAAAATGATGTGATGAGAAATTAAGGGATATGATTTTTTTCTCTCCTTCACTCTGCTTCTTCTCTTCATACATACATTTAATATTTGTATTTCACATAAATTTGTATATATGGCTATAAAAAATGCATATATTCGATGCATTTATTATGTATATTTGAAGGTATAATTTATGTATTTTTTGATGAAATCTGAATATACTGTGTATATTTGACATAAAATATTTTTCGGACTTCTCCATGTCTATGCAAACATAATAAAATATAATGTATATTTAAAAATAATATATATTTAATAATCAGTATATTATTATTATTATTATTATTATTATTATTATTATTATTATTATTATTATTATTATTATTATTATTATTATTATACCTAACATAAGTAAGTGTTAACTAAGTTGAAGATAACGTACATCCCATTTTTATATCAAGCATAATTAGATAAATATAATATACCACATATTTGAAGACAAAGTACATAAATTTTTTATAACTAAACACAATCAAATAAATAGAATATACTTTGTATTTTGAAGATAAAATACATAAAAAATTTATACCTAAATACAATTAAATAAACAGAATATGCCATGTATTTAATTGTGTCTATGCATAAAAATGGTATGTACTTCGTCTTCAAAATACATGGTATATTTTTGTTTACTTAATTTGTTTAGGTATAAAAAGGGTATGTACTTTATACTTGATTAAAATTTACTTGATTAGGTAAAATACTTAGGTGTCGAGTTTGGGTGTGAAATGAAAGATATAGGAGTACATATAATAGGAGGATATATATAGTACTATTTATTAAGAGGTTGATGGGGAAAAGAATATGGGAGATGGGGGAATGATGTGTTTGCAATGAATATGATTAGAAGGTGATGGCAAGAGTTACGGAGATAAAGTTAAAATCCTAATTTTTTGGAGAGATTTTTGGGATAGGAAATTGCGATATTCTTGAACATTAAAGGGATGCCAACTTAGTTTTAGGTTTCTACTTCTTATGTAAATAATACAGTACCCACTATTGAAATATACTTAATGGTGCTAGGATTTGTATATATTCTTTTAAAACGTGATACTTATGATTTATAAAAGTTCCCCACTAACTTTAGTATTAATTTATTACTGAACCTCGACCTTGTATACGGGACTATTCAAAATAATTTTAGCATATTTCAACTAAAATATGATCATTTTATAATACTTTTATCTTACTTATTAATATTCTTTTTTTGCACTACGTAAGCTCAAACAACTAGTTCTTTTATGAACCGATTAATTTTGCAGAATCAAGGTCAAATATTACCTTAAAAGCTGATCAAATTGATCGTTAAAGTTAACTTAGAATACCAAAGATGGTATAGAGGGAGTATTCTTATTATGAGGTCAAGAATTCATCTACATACTGTTTTTAAATATAATTTTTAGAACATAAGGCTGTTTTAAACAAAAATTAAAAGAAATGCAACGTATTTGAGTTATAAATTAAAATAGTTGTTCACTAAAATTCAAATTAATAACTATACATAAGGGAAATGAAATGGTTTTAACGCTAGCCTGTTTGGCCAAGTTGGAAAAATCAGCTTATTTTGAGAAGTGTTTTTTTTCAAAAGTACTTTTGGTGAGAAGCAGTTTGTGTTTGACCAATTAATTTGAAAAACACTTCTGAGCAGCAATTAATGTTTGATCAAACTTTTAAAAACTGCTTATAAGTGTATTTTTCTCAAAAGTGCTTTTCAAAAAAATGCTTTTGAAAAGAAGTTACATTTTTCTACTTCTCCAAAACTGCTTCTGTTTCTCTTCAAAAGCATTTTTTTTTCATTCCAAAAGCTTGGCCAAACACCTCAATTTTTAGAAAAAAACACTTTTAATTTAAAAAGGCACTTTTGACCCAAAAAAAACTTGGCTAAACAAGCTATATCTGCCGGAAAAAATAGATTTTTTTTAATATACTAGACTATTGATTGTCTACTTCCTTCAAGGAGCGTGCTAAGTTTCATTAAGGGATACGTATAACTTAATAGACAAAATATTTGATAGTAAAACGAATTTCTATACAAGAATGAACTATGTCACGATTTTAAATCCAACTAGTCATGATGGCACCTAACTCAAACACCTAGGTAAGCCGATAAATAACTATCTAATTCCAATGAAATTTAATAAGACAATTAAGTAAAAGAAAATATCTAAAATCCTATATATTTCCCAAAGACTGGTAGTACAACTCATGAGCTTCTACGATTAGAATTTACAAAGCTGGTATGAAACAAATACATCATCTGTTTGAAGTGTATATAAACAAATTTTTATAAATCTAAGGCTACCATGAACAAGAGGCAGCTACAACCAGAACGCAGGTACGTCTTGAATTCCAGCTCCCGTCGATCCCAGCAACATCAACATCCAACGTCTGCATGTAAGGTGCAGAAGTTAATATGAGTATAAATGACCCCGTGTACTCAATAAGTAATAAACCTAACCTTAGGTTGAAAGTAGTGACGAGATGGAACCAAGGTCGGAGTCCAACATCAATAGCCAACAACAGTTCATAACAATATAATGAAAGTAATAAAAGAAGTAACTCAGAGATAAAATGCTCAGCTCGTTCACAATTCCAGAAAATAGGACTCTTTTTTAAGTATATCAGTGAAAATTCAAATCTTTTACCGAAATCGCCAAAAATATGAGTAAGTTTGAAAACTGTGATTTCTCCCAAAAATCCTTTCAACAATAAGTAAGATGTTTCTTTTTTCAAGATAGCAAGAGTAAAATACATCTCTATGTCTATATGTCAATATATGTGAGAAGTTATGAATGACGTGACACCGTACAACATGAGAAAAATGCATCTCTATGCTTGTATGTCATGTGTGCATGACAATGCAATGTATCTCAGAGATGAACTCATGTACTCACACTCTCAGAGTACCCAATCTCTCTGTCTCACACTTTCCAATCATCATGCTCAATCACTCGATATGCTCAGTCACTCAGTACTGTATATGGATAATCTAGCCCAGGAAAGATCTATTCCGAATATATACATAGCAATTGATAGTCAGTCACTCAGTACTGTATAAGGCTAATGTAGCCTGGGGAAGATCCATCCCCAAATATAAATGCTTCGGACAAGATCCATATCCAGAGAAGATCCATCCCTCAAAATATATCAACTGCACTCACTGGGTTGTGTGCAGACTCTGGAGGGGCTCCTTTAGCCCAAGCACTATATCAAGCCAATCATGTCATAAATCAATGATACTCGTGGCGTGCAACCTGATCCACATATATACAGCCATAAGGCTCGCTGTGGTGTACAACCTGATTCACATATATACATATATCACTCACAACTCAAGCCATCGGCATCACTCAGTCATCAATCTCTCTAGTTTCTTGGGGTCACAGTGCCATGAAACTAGCCCAAAATGATGATATGACGTGTCAATAAATAGCAACAGAGACTGAGGTATGATATGAAATGGATGAACATGACTGAGTATGAAATTGCAATTTAAACAAATAATTCAATAGTAATACGATGTCGGTGGGTCCCAATAAAATAAGCATGTAGCCTAGACATGGTTTCTAACATGGATTATAGCTCAATAGCTCTAGTACGTAGAGATTTCATGGTTACAGATAAGATCAGGTAACTACACAATACAACTAAAATAACAGAGCCATGATTCACACGGTGTATGCCCACATGCCCATCACCTAGCATGTACATCACCTCAACACCAAAATACATAACACGTAATTCAGGGTTTCATACCCTCAACACCAAGTTTAGAAGTGTTACTTACCTCGAACAAGCCAAATTAAATACCCAACAAGCCAAACGATGCTACAAAAATACCTTCTCGCGCGTAACGACCTCTGAACGGCTTGAAACTAGCCAAAAGCAACTCAAATACATCAAATAATGCCAAAGGAAACAAACCCAATCGATAAAGGTCGAATCTTTAATCAAAATTCCAAAATCGACCAAAATGTCAAACTTGGGCCCGCGCCTCGAAACCCCATAAAACTTACAAAATCCGACAACCCATTCAATTACAGGTCTAACCATACTAGTTTCACTCAAATCCGACTCCGAACCGATGTTCAAAACTCAAAAATTCACTTTATAAATTTTAGATAAAACCCCCAAATTTCACTTTGAAATCATCGATCAAATGCAAAAAACAAGATGGATTCATGAAATATAACCAAAATCGAGTATAGAGCAGTTACTCCAATTCAAATGGTGAAACTCGCCTCCAAAAATTGTCCAAATCCGAGCTTCCCAACTCAAAATATGGCTAAATGAACAAACCTTCAATATTAAGTACTTTTTCCCAGTTGTTCCGCCTTGTTTTGCATGCCAAACGATCCCTAAACTTAATTTTGACACCTCTAATAGATTCCTTGTGAAATATTAATGAAGATAGGCTTTTGAATCACTCCATTTGACCTTATAATGAAGGAGATAAGTTGGTTTTAGTATTTGAAAATAGTGCAGATTTTTATATACGAAGTCTGTGGTAATTTCGTAATTAATCTGAAAAATCTGGCAACCCAATTCTTAGTAAAATGACCATAAATTCTCATACGATGTCCAAATTTGACGATTCTTTTTTATACGGATCCATAATTACAATACGGATCTAATGCTTCAACCAAAAGAGAAATCGGAGCCCATTTATTCAATATAGTACCATTTAAGCTTAAAAAATGACATCGAAACATAAGAAAAACGAGCGCAACACAACCCAATCCTATCCAAAACTCACCCGAGGCCCTAGGGACCTCGTACAAACATACCAACAAGTCCTATAGCATAATGCGGACTTACTCGAGGCCTCAAATCACGCATAACAATATCGAAACGACGAAACGCACCTCAAATCAAACTTAATGAACTTTCAAACTTTCCACTTCCAAAAACTCGTGCCGAAATATATCAAATCAACTCGGAATGAACTCAAATTTTGCACACAAGTACTAATACATCATACAGAGCTACTCGTGCCCCCAAACTACTGAGCAAAGTGAAAATGCTCAAAATGACAGATCGATTCGTTACAAATTACCTAAGAAGTTTAAGGGTTCCAGCGTAACTGACAAAGAATAACGAGAAAAGAGATGAAACATCATATCAAAGTTAAAATGTAAGATTTGATGAATTCAAATTCATGAAAGCTATTAAAGTTGTATAGAACTAGATGTTAGAACATCGAAGCAAGCATAAATATAGGTATCACATCTATGTTATCTAGATAATGAATTAATAATAGAGATTAGAAGCACTAACCTCTCTAAACTATTGCACAACTCGTTCACAGGGTAGGGATCCAGGACTACAGTCTGCTGCTATGATCCTAGTAATGCCTTACCGAGAATACTTGTGTGGGAAAGTATTACTGCTCCAAAGAGTCGGTTATTTGGGTGAAACCAGTACTCTATATATAGTACGCGCAATTTTTAGCCAAAACATGTAAGATTCTACCAGGGTTGTGTTGAGAGTGGAGTTACTTGAGGAGCCTAAGAGTTAACTATAGTTAAGCTTAGAAGTTAATTGTAGTTAAGCTTACAAGTTAACTGTAGTTAGAGGTAGTGTTAATTATCTGTTAAGAGTTAGTTAGGTGGTTAAACAAGTGAGTTGTCATTAGTTAGTTAGTGGAAGTTAACACTGTATATATCTAGGTGAAATGACTTTCCAAATGAACACACAAAGAAAATTTGACCTTTCTCTACATACTTCCATTTCTCCTAATGCTCTGCAGCTTCTTCTTCAATAGCAATTGCTGTAAATTCTACATCTCCAGCTCATATTCATCGAAAATTTGCCAGAGTTTTTTGAAGACCATGGCTATCGACGATACTTTGCCGGAGAAGTTGAGTCACAATCACCCATTGTTTTTTCATGGAAAATGATAATTCAAGCATGGTATTGATCTCGCTACAGCTGTGAGGGGACAGAGAATTGCTCAGTATGGAGCCGAGCAATGCGAATTGTGATCCTTGGTGTAACGACCATGCTGGTCGTTTCATGAGTTACCGCTCCGTTTCCCTATATTTTTGCTTTTTATTGCTTTGTTTATCTGTGTTATATGGTATCGGGTTAGTCGGTTTGAATCCGGAATGATTTTGGTAAGGTTTGAGACACTTAGTCTCTAAAGTTAGCCTTTGAGTTAGAAAGTCAACCGGAAGTTGACTTATGAGCATTTGATCTCGGAATTTGGTCTTTATGATTCGGATAGCTTCGGGAGGTGATTTGGGACTTAGGAGAATGATAGGAATGTATTTTGGAGGTTCAGAGTAGAATTAGGCTTGAATTGGTGAAATTGGAATTTTGACGTTTTCCGGTTGATAGGTGAGATTTTGATATAGAGGTCGGAATGGAATTCTGGGAGTTGGAGTAGGTCCGTTGTGTCATTTGTGATGTATGTGCAAAATTTTAGGTCATTCGGACGAGATTTGATAGATTTTTTGATTAAAAGCGGAATGCGGAAGTTTTTGGAACTTTAGGCTTGAATCCGATGTCATTTGGTTGATTCGATGTTGTTTTAGGTGTGTCGGAGATTGGTATAAGTTTGGATAGTGGTATGACTTGTTCGTTCTTTTGGTTGGGGTCTCGGGGGCCTCGGTGTAATTTCGGATGGTTGGGGGAAAGTTGGAGTTGGGGAGTTGTAGCTGAAGCTGCTGAAGTCTGTCATAACCGCACCTGCGGCTTGGGGACCGCAAGTGCGGGCTCGCAGAAGCGCCCAGAGAGGTCGCAGATGCGGGAATGGACAAGGGAGCTGGAACCGCAAAAGCGGTTGTTCGAGCGCACCTGCGCGCAGGTGCGGGATTTCTGATCGCAGGTGCGGTCTTAGGCGCTTAAGTGACTTGCGCAGATGAGCACCTGGGACCGCAGGTGCGGGTCCGTAGGTGCGAGATTTTGACTGCAGAAGCAGTTTAGCTGGGGCAGAACATATAAATTTCATCCTTCGCAATTTTGAGTGGATTTTCAGCATATTTCATTCGGGAGAAAGCTTTGGAGAGCTAATTGAAGAGAGAATTCGAGAGGATTTCCTGGAGGTAAGATTTTTGGACCCTAAACTTGTTCCTATGATGAATTTTAACATTTTAAACTTGAAATCTATGGTGAAATCAGTAGCAAAATTGGGTTTTAGGGCTTGGGAATTGGAGACCTAAAATTAGGAATTTGAGGGGCCATTTGTAGTTGGATTTTGGTACTTTTGGTATAAATGAACTCGTGGAGGGGGGGATAAGGATTCCGTTGCTGTAAAATTTGTCGGATTAAGAGACGTGGGCCCGGGGGTCGGGTTTTGACCAATTTCGGGATTTTGATGTAATTTGATTAGTTTCGAGTGGGCTTTGTTCCCTTAGCATATTTTGATGGTTATATACTGATTTTTGTAAGATTCGGGGCATTTGGAGGCCGAATCGAGAGGCAAAGGCATTGCGGGCTAGAGTTTGGACTGTATAGAGATAAGTAATGATTGTAAATGCTATCCTGAGGGTATGAAACCCCGGATTTCACATCGTTGTGCTATTTTGAGGTGACGCACACACTAGATGACGAGCGTGGGGTTGTGCACCGTTGGGGATTGTGACTTAGCCCATCCCGTATGACTACTTAACTGCGTATTTGATTGAAAATTATTTGTTATCATTGTGTTTTGGAAAGTATTATCATGTTTTGGGCTGAATGCCATATTTGGGCCTTTTGCCAACTGTTTTGGACCCTAAGGGAATTTTTACTACTATTCCTCACTGTTTCGGCTTCATAATTATACTCAGTCATGTTGTATTCTATTATTTTTATAACCCAGCCATGTTTACTCATTTTTTATATTTTAAATGATATTTTGGGCTAACCATCATGTTTTACTGTTGCCCGAGTGGCTGGAGGGATTTCTGACTGAGTGAGGCCGATGGCCTGTGTTGTGAGGATATTATGGGATCAGGCTGCGCGCTGCAGCAGTGTTGTACTGATTCTTGATTATGAGGCCGAGGGCTAGTTCATTATGCCACGAGATGGCTTGATATAGCGCTTGGGCTGTAGGAGCCCATCCGGAGTCTGCACACCCCTAGTGAGCGCGGGTACCTAGAGTGAGATGTGTTATTGCCCAAGGGGCTGTTGTTGTTTCATGTTATTGCCTGAGGAGATGATACGAGTGATTGTGAGATAGACCGGGTGCTGGTTCTGTTGGTATTTTGCCCGAGGGGCTGGTTTATGTTTCTATCATTTTCTCCCTATTTTCATCACTTGTTTGAACTACTAAAAGATATTTTAAAGAGTCTTTTACTGAACTGAGGTGTTTTTACGAGCTTTTACTGTTTTATTGCATTGTTCTGGTTTTATACTGTTTTGTTGTAGCATTATGCTGTGTTTTACGTGTTTTCTTATCGCTCAGCTGCCTTTACTTTTATTACTTACTGAGTTGGCGTACTCACATTACTCCCTACACCCTGTGTGTAGATCCAGGAGTCTCGGGTCACGCTAGCGACTGCTTATTTACTTTCCAGCAGGCTTGTTCGGAGTTGACTAGGTAGCTGCTCGGCGTTCGCAGCCTAGTGCTTCTCCTTCTTATCTTTATTTCACTTTGTACTAGCCTTGTATTAGACTATGTTGTCTTTTCATACTCTTAGACGGTTATTAGATGCTCATGACCGGTGACACCCCGATGTCGGGATGTGTATGTTTTTGCACTGTTCTGTTCTACTTTATATTTTAGAATTTATAGCTTATTAATGACTTAAAATGAATTATTATAACTGCCTAGTTGGTTTGGGGGTTTGTGTCGGCTGGCCTTGTTTCACGATAGGCGCCATCACGATCGGGTCCGATGTTGGGTTGTGAGAAGTTGGTATTAGAGCCTAGGTTACATAGGTCTCACGAGTCATGAGCAGGTTTAGTAGAGTCTCACGGATCGGTACGGAGACGTTTGTATTTATCCTCGGGAGGCTACAGAACTTTTATGAAAAACTTCATATTCTTGAATTCTTGTCGTGTGAATCTGTTGATCTAAGTACTAAACTTCTGTTATTCTATTCACTCACAGATGGTGAGGACACGTGCTACCGGTCAGGATGGACGACCACCAGTACCACCAGCTGGGGCCACTAGAAGCCGAGGACACGGTCAAGGCCGTGGTAGGGGCAGGGGTGTAGCCCGCACAACAGCTAGGGCAGCACTTGCAGATCCACCAGCCGCCCCAGTTCATGATTAGGTCCCAGTTAAGGACGCTTCAGCAGCACCAGCTCAGGCACCAACTGTGCCCATTATGATTCCAGGTCTTTAGGAGGCCCTGGCCTAGATCCTATCAGTATACACTGGCCTAGCTCAGGCGATCTCAGTTACTATAGCCGCAACTACTTCTCAGGCTGGGAGAGGTACTCAGACTCCCGCCGCTCACACACCTGAGCAGGTCGTGCGGGGACTTCAGACACCGGGGGCACCTCCAGCCTAGCCGGTTGCAGCTGTTCAGGACTATGTAGCTCCTGTTATGCCATAGGACGAGCAACGCAGATTAAAGAGGTTTGGTAGACTTCAGCCTCCGACTTTCAGCTGTACAGAGGGCAAGGATGCCCAGGGTTTCTTGGACAAGTGTCAGAGGATTCTTCGTCCAGCGGGTATTTTGGAGACCAGCGGGGTCACATTTACTACTTTTCAGTTTTCTGGAGCCGCCTTTACTTAGTGGGAGGCATATGAGAGGCGTAGGCCTATTGGTGTAGCACCCCTTACCTGACAGTAGTTCTCTGTTCTCTTTTTGGAGAAGTATGTGCCACAGTCTTGTAGAGAGGAGCTGCGTAGGCAGTTCGAGCAGTTGCGTCAGGGAGATATGACTGTGATGCAGTATGAGATGAGGTTCTCGGAGTTAGCTCGTCATGCTATTTTGTTGGTTCCTACGGATAGAGAGAGGATCAGGAGGTTCATTGATGGCCTCGTATATCTGCTTCGGATTCTCATTACTAGGGAGAGGGTGTCTGGTGCTACCTTTGAGAAGGTTGTTGACATTTCTCGCGAGATTGAGTCAGTTCGTTTCCAGGAGCGAGATGAGAGGGAGGCCAAGAGGCCTCGGGGATCTGGTAGTTATGGTGGTGCTCTTTCGAGAGGTCAGTTTCAGCACAGTAGGGGCTGTCCATTCAGGCATGCTTAGTCAGCTCGCCTGGGTTATCGTGGGGCGTTATCGGGTCATGGTTCTCACAATTATCATCAGGGCCATTCATCACTCAGTGCCCTTCCAGCCCAGAGTTCGTCCCGTGCTCCATCAGTTCAGGGCTCTTCTATGTAAGGTGCATCTGTTAGTCATTTCGTTGCTAAGGGTTCCCTTCAGTCCCCGTCTCCAGCACTAGGGAGTTGTTATGAGTGTGGAGAGTTGGGTCACATGTGGAGGCAGTGTCCTCGTCATCTTGGGGGTTTATCTCAGCAGAGGAGCCAGCCATCGACTTTAGCACCAGTTACTTCACTACCACCCACCCACCCAGCTAGGGGTGGAGGTCAGTCAACTAGGGGTCGCCCTAGAGGGGGAGATTGATCAGGTGGTGGTCAGGGCCATTTCTATGCACTCCCAGCTAGACCGATGCTATTGCTTTAGATGTTGTGATTACATGTATTGTTTATGCCATAGAGATGCCTCTGTGTTATTTGATCCCGGTTCTACTTTTTCATATTTGTCATCATATTTTTCTCGTTATTTGGATACGCCCCATGAGTCTCTTGTTTCATGTGTTCGTGTATCTACTCTGGTGGGTGATACTATTGTTGTGGACTGTGTTTACCAGTCGTGTGTGGTGACTTTTGGGGGTCTGAAGACCCGAGTGGACCTGTTATTGCTTTGTATGATGGACTTTGATGTGATATTGGGCATGGATTGGCTATCTCTGTGTCGTGCTATTTTGGGCTGTCATGCTAAGACAGTGACGTTGGCTATGCCGGGCGTGCACGGATTGAGTGGCGAGGTTTGACTGATTTTGTTCCCAGTAGAGGCATCTCGTTCTTGAAGGCCCAGTGGATGGTTAGGAAAGGTTGTGTTTCATACTTAGCCTTTGTGAGGGATGTCAGTGTAGAGACTCCTAGTATTGATTCTGTTCCTATTGTGAGGGATTTTCCTTATGTTTTTCCTGCAGACCTGTCGGGCATGCCACCGGATAGGGATATTGATTTTGGATTGATCTGGTGTCGGGAACTCAGCCCATTTCTATTCTACCGTATCATATGGCACCAGCGAAGCTGAAGGAGTTGAAGAAGCAAATTCAGAACTCCTTGATAAGGGGTTCATTCGGCCTAGTGTGTCACCTTGGGGTGCGCCTGTTCTATTTGTAAAGAAGAAGGATGGCACGATGAGGATGTGCATTGATTATAGGTAGTTGAACAAACTAACAATCAAGAACAAGTACCCTTTGCCTCGTATTGATGATATATTTGACCAGCTTCAGGGAGCGAGAGTGTTCTCCAAGATTGATCTCCGTTTAGGTTATCGCCACTTGAAGATCAGGGACTCGAATATTCTTAAGACAACCTTCAGGACCAGATATGGTCATTATGAGTTCCTTGTTATGTCTTTTGGGCTGACCAATGCCCCGACAGCGTTCATGCATTTGATGAACAACGTGTTTTGACCTTATCTTGACTCGTTCTTGATTGTTTTCATTGATGATATTCTAGTGTACTCGCGTAATCAGGAGGAGCACGCAGAGCATTTGAGAGTTGTGTTGCAGAGATTGAGGGAGGAGAAACTTTATGCAAAGTTCTCCAAATGTGAGTTTTGGCTCAGTTCAGTGGCCTTCTTGGGGCATGTAGTGTCTAGTGAGGGTATTCAGGTTGATCCGAAGAAGATAGAGGTAGTTCAGAGTTGGCCTAGACCATCCTCAACCACAAAGATTCGCATCTTTCTTGGTTTGGCAGGTTATTACCGTCGGTTTGTGCGGGGATTTTAATCTATAGCATCACCCTTGACCAAGTTGACTCAAAAGGGTGCTCTTTTCATGTGGTCGGATGAGTGTGAGGCGAGCTTTCAGAAGCTTAAGACTACCTTGTCCACAGCTCCAGTGTTACTTTTGCCATCAACTTCAGGTTCATATACAGTGTATTGTGATGCTTCGAGAGTTGGTATTGGGTGTGTGTTGATGTAGGAGGGCAGAGTTATTGCTTATGCTTTTCGTCAGTTGAAGCCCCATGAGAAGAACTACCATGTTCATGATTTGGAGTTGGCTGCCATTATTCATGCATTGAAGATTTGGAGGCATTATTTGTATGGTGTGTCTTGTGAGGTGTTTACTGATCATCATAGCCTCTAGCACTTATTCAAGCAGAAGGATCTCAATTTGAGGCAGCTGAGATTGTTGGAGCTGCTAAAGGATTATGATATTACTATCTTGTACCATCCGAGAAAGGCCAATGTGGTGGCCGATGCTTTGAGTAGGAAGGCGGCGAGTATATGGAGTTTGGCATATATTCCAGTTGGGGAGATGCCTCTTGCAGTTGATGTTCAGGCCTTGGCTAATCGGTTTGTGAGGTTAGATATTTCGGAGCCCAGTCGGGTATTGGCTTGTGTGATTTCTCGGTCTTCCTTATTTGATCGTATCAAAGAGCGCCAGTATGATGATCCCCATTTGCTTGTCCTTAAGGACAGACTTCAGCACAACGATGCTAGAGATGTGACTATTGGTGATGGCGGGGTGTTGAGGATGCAGGACCGGATATGTGTGCCCGATGTGGATGGGCTTCGGGAGTTGATTCTAGAGGAGGCCCATAGCTTGCGGTACTCCATCCATCCGGGTGCCGCGAAGATGTATCAGGATCTGAGACGGCATTATTAGTGGAGGAGAATGAAGAAGGACATCGTGAGATTTGTAGCTCGATGTCTCAATTGTCAGCAGGTGAAATATGAGCATCAGAGACCGGGTGGCTTACTTCAGTAGATAGATATTCCAGAGTGGAAGTGGGAGCGGATCACCATGGATTTTGTAGTTGGACTCCCACAGACTTCGAAGAAATCCGATGCTATTTGGGTGATTGTGGATCGGCTGACCAAGTCCGCGCACTTCATTCCTGTGTATAATACCTATTCTTTAGAGTGGTTGGCAGGGATCTATATTCGGGAGATTGTTCATTTTCATGGTGTCCTAGGTTCCATCATTTCCGATAGAGACACTCGGTTTACTTCATCATTTTGGAGATCTGTACAACGAGAGTTAGGTACTCGATTGAGTTGAGCACAACTTTTCACCCTCAGACCGACGGGTAGTCCGAGCGCACTATTTAAATATTGGAGGACATGTTGCGTGCTTGTGTCATTGATTTTGTAGGATCATGGGATTAGTTTCTACCGCTCACAGAGTTTGCTTATAACAACAGTTATCAGTCGAGTATTTAGATGGCTCCATATGAGGCTTTGTATGGGAGACGGTGTAGATATCCGGTCGGTTGGTTTGAGCCGGGTGAGGCTAGGTTATTGGGTACAGACTTGGTGCAGGATGCTTTAGACAAAGTGAAGGTGATTCAGGAGAGGCTTCATATAGCGCAGTCGAGACAAAAGTGTTATGCTGACAGGAAGGTTCAGGATGTGTCCTACATGGTTGGTGAGAAGGTTCTATTGAAGGTTTCACCCATGAAGGGTGTTATGAGATTTGGGAAGAGGGGTAAATTGAGTCCTCAGTTCATTGGGCCTTTTAAGGTGCTTCGACGGAATGAGGAGGTGGCTTATGAGCTTGTTTTGCCACCCAGCTTATCGAGTGTGCATCGATATTTCATGTTTCTATGCTCCAGAAGTATATTAGCGATCTATCTCATATTTTGGATTTCATCACGGTTCAGTTAGATGATGATTTGACTTATGATGTGGAGCCAGTGGCTATTTTAGAGCGTCAGGTTCGAAAGTTGAGATCAAAGGATATAGCTTCAGTGAAAGTGCAGTGGAGAGGTCGGCCTATGGAGGAGGCTACATGGGAGACCGAGCGGGAGATGCAGAGCAGATATCCTCACCTGTTTGAGAATTTAGGTATATTTCCTGACCCGTTCGAAGACGAACGTTTGTTTAAGAGGGGGATGATGTAACGACCCGGCCAGTCGTTTCATGAGTTACCGTTCCGTTTCCCTATTTCTACTTCTTATTGCTTTTTTTATCTGTGTTATATGGTATCGAGTTAGTCGGTTGGAATCCGGATTGGTTTTGGTAAGGTTTGAGAAATTTAGTCTCTAAAGTTGGTCTTTGAGTTGGAAAGTTAACCAGAAGTTGACTTGTGAGCATTTGATCTCAGAATTTGGTTTTTATTATTCGGATAGCTTCGGGAGGTGATTTGGCACTTAGGAGGATGATCGGAATGTGTTTTGGAGGTCCGGAGTAGATTTAGGCTTGAATTGGCGAAATTGGAATTTTGGCATTTTCCGGTTGATAGGTGAGATTTTGATATAGGGGTCGGAATGGAATTCTGGGAGTTGGAGTAGGTCCGTTGTGTCATTTGTGATGTGTGTGCAAAATTGCAGGTCATTCAGACGGGATTTGATAGACTTTTTGATTAAAAGCGGAATTCGGAAGTTTTTGGAACCTTAGGCTTGAATCTGATGTCATTTAGTTGATTCGATGTTGTTTTAGGTGTGTCGGAGTTTGGTATAAGTTTGGATAGTAGTATATGACTTGTTCATGCTTTTGGTTGGGGGCCTCGGGGTGATTTCGGATGGTTGACGGAAAGTTGGAGTTGGGGAGTTGCAGCTGAAGCTACTGAAGTCTGTCATAACCGCACATGTGGCTTGGGGACCGCAGGTGCGGATTCGCAGAAGCGCCCAGAGGGGTCCCAGATATAGGAATGGACAAGGGAGCTAGAACCGCAGAAGCAGTTGTTCGAGCGCACCTGCGATAGCACAAATGCGAGATTTCTGATCGTAGGTGTGGTCTTAGGCGCTTAAGTGACTTGCGCAGATGCGCACCTGGGACCGCAGGTGTGAGATTTTGACCGCAGAAGCAGCTTAGATGGGGCAAAACATATAAATTTCACCCTTCGCGATTTTGAGTGGATTTTCACCATATTTCATTCAGGAGAAAGCGTTGGAGATCTAATTGAAGAGAGAATTCAAGAGGATTTCGTGGAGGTAAGATTTTTGGACCCTAAACTTGTTTCTATGATAAATTTTAACATTGTAACCTTGAAATCTAGAGGAAAATCGGTAGCAAAATTGGGTTTTAGGGCATGTAATTGGAGACCTAAAATTAGGGATTTGAGGGGCCATTTGTGATTGGATTTTTGTACTTTTAGTATGAATGAACTCGTGGGAGGATAACGATTCCGTTGATGTAAAATTTGTCAGATTCCGAGACATGGGCCCGGGGGTCGGGTTTTGACCAATTTCGGGATTTTGATGTAATTTGATTATTTTTGAGTGGGCTTTGTTCCCTTAGCATATTTATGGTTATATACTGATTTTGGTTCGATTCAGGGCATTTGGAGGACGAATCGAGGGGCAAAGGCATCGCGGGCTAGAGTTTGGACCGTATAGAGATAAGTAATGATTGTAAATGCTGTCCTGAGGGTATAAAACCCTGAATTTCATATCATTGTGCTACTTTGAGGTGACACACACGCTGGATGACGAGCGTGGGGTCGTGCATCGTTGGTGATTGTGACTAAGTCCGTCCCGTATGACTATTTAACTGTGTATTTGATTGAAAATTATTTGCTATCATTGTGTTTTGGAAAGTATTATCATGTTTTCGGCCTCGTGCCATATTTGGGTCTCATGCCAACTGTTTTGGACCCTTAAGGGATTTAACTACTATTCCTCATTGTTTCGACTTCATATTTGCACTCAGTCATGTTGTATTCTACTATTTCATAACTCAATAATGTTTACTCGTTTTTGATATTTTAAATGATATTTTGGGCTGAGCATCATGTTTTACTATTGCCCGAGTGGCTTGAGGAATTTCTGATTGAGTGAGGCCGAGGGTCTGTGTTGTGAGGATATTATGGGATCGGGCTACGTGCCACAGCAGTGTTGTACTGATTCTTGATTATGAGGCCGAGGTCCAGTTGATTATGCCACGAGATGGCTTGATATAGTGCTTGGGCTGTAGGAGCCCCTCCGGAGTCTGCACACCCCTAGTAAGCGCGGGTACCCAGAATGAGATATGATATTGCTCGAGGGGCTGTTGTTGTTTCATGTTATTGCCCGAGGGGCTGATACGAGTGATTGTGAGATAGCCTGAGGGGCTGGTTCTGTTGGTATTATGCCCGAGGGGCTGGTTTATGTTTCTTTCCTTTTCTCCCTGTTTTCATCACTCGTTTGAACTACTAAAAGATGTTTTAAAGAGGTCTTTACTGAACTAAGGTGTTTTTACGAGCTTTTACTATTTTATTGCATTGTTCTAGTTTTACACTGTTTTGTTGTAGCATTATGCTGTGTTTTACGTGTTTTCTTATTGCTCAGATGCCTTTACTTTTATTAATTACTGAGTTGGCGCACTCCCATTACTTCCTGCACCTTGTGTGCAGATCCAGGAGTCTCGGGTCAAGCTAGCGAGTGTTGATTTGCTTTCCAGCAGGCTTGTTCAGAGTTGACTAGGTAGGTGCTCGGCGTTCGCAGCCTAGTACTTCTCCTTCCTATCTTTATTTCACTTTGTACTAGCCTTGTATTAGATTATGTTGTCTTTTCATACTTTTAGACGGTTATTAGATGTTCATGACTGGTGACACCCCGATGTCAGGCTGTGTTTGTTTCCGTACTATTCCATTCTACTCTATATTTTGGAATTTATAGCTTATTAATGACTTAAAATGAATTATTATAACTACTTAGTTGGTTTGGGGGTTTGTGTCGGTTGACCTTGTTTCACGATAGGCGTCGTTACGACCGGGTCCAGTTTAGGGTCATGACACTTGGTCGCAACAAGTTAGGGTTCATCGAAGGCACATTGAAAAGGGAGAACTATGATCCAAGTCTCGTTGATTTATGGGATCAATGTAACACGATTGTCTTATCATGGATAATGAATTGTGTTTCAGCTAAATTCCTGAGTGAAATTGTGTATTCCTCAAATGCATGTGCATGTTGGAATGAATTGAAGGAACGATTTGATAAGGTAGATTGTTCGAAAATTTTCTAGATTCATATGCAAATTGCCACAATTAGCCAAGGTACCAGCTCATTATAAACATACTTCTCAAAGTTGAAGTTACTTTGGGCAGAATTTGATTGTCAAGCCCCAATTTCGGGATGTGATTTTGCTAAATCTCATGAATTTGTTGTTTTTATGGAATGATTGAAGCTGTTATAATTTCTCATGGGACGTAATGAGTCTTATGAATAGTCGTGTAGCAAAGTTCTTATTATGGTGCCAGTTCCTACTTTATACAAAGCTTAATCCATGCTCACTGAATGAGAGAGCCAAAGAATTATGTCTGCTGCTTCTGCCTCTATTGAAGGTGGAGAATGACATCTCTGATAGATGCTAGAAGCTGAGGTATGCAAAGAAAAAAGAGGAACTATAATGTGCAGTGTGATTTTTTGCAAAATGAAGAGCCATACGCGTGTAGAATGCGATAATATTATAGGATATACAGGTGACATAAGCCTAGAAAGAAGTTTGGGAACAATACTACTAACAATTTGATAGTGGAAAAGCACAGAAGAATGGATTTTGGTGGAAATAATATCAGCACAACTACTGCAGCTGGTGTACCAACTCCATATTTCACACCAGCACAACACAATCAGATTCTGTAGCTACTTAGCAAGGATAACCATGCAAAGCTAATATGACGGGTAGTATCAAAGCATTATTGGTCAATTCTGGGTATAAAAATTGGATTGTGGATACTCGAGCAACAAATCATATGATTTCAGATTTAACAATGTTATTTGAAAGGATCAAGCTTCATAATACTAAGAAAGTTCATCTACCAAATGGTAGTGTTACTGATGTGTCACATATTAGATCTGCCATATAGCGGGGGGATTAGTGAATAATGTGCTATATGTCCCTGATTTCAAATACAATCTATTTTCAGTGTCTAAGATCACTAAGGAGCTGTAATATTTTGTTCTCTTTTTGCTAGATTTTTGTATGTTCAGAGACCTCTACACTGGCAGAGTGAGAGGGATTGGTAAAGAGGATTATGGCGTATACCTATTGCCTCAATTTCCTGCTAAAAACACTACAATATCAGCTAAAAATTTAAGCACAAGATCAGAGAACATGAACCTTGGACTGTGTCACAGAAGGATGTGGCATGCACCTGTTGGAGTGATTAGAAAATATCTTGACTTACCTTTAGTAGATTGCACTAGAACTATACAAGAATGTTTTGTTTGCCCATTAGCTAGACATACTAGATTACCCTTTCAAAATGGTACAAGCATGGCTACTGAAACATTCTATTTGATACATATAGATATCTGGAGCCCTTACAATATACAGACTCATGATGAAAATAAACTGTTTCTCACTATTGTTGATGATCATTCTAGAGTTATTCCGTTGTTCTTGTTGAAATTGAAAAGTGATGTTGTAGTCATTTTGAGATAATTTTTTAAAATGGTGCACACACAATTCAATAAGACATCACCCATTTCTCAATTTTCTCAAACTCTAAACCTCCATGGGCGATTTTCCAAAGACTTAAACTTATCCAAATCATTGGGTAAGTGTATCTAATCAATTTCCAACTATATTTTTGTGATTATATCTTAGATTTCACATCAAATTCATAAGAATATAAAGGAAAATTTGGGGAAAATTGTAAAATCTTTCAAAAAATTTACAAAAATGATTTGAATGATCAAATGGTATCGTAATTGGATAGTTTTTGTATGGGTGAACTCATATTGGAATGGGTATTCGATTTTTGTAAATTTTGTCGGGTTCCAAGGTGTGGGCCCAGGGAGTTGACTTTTGTTGACTTTTTGCAAATTGTATAAGAATCATAGTTTTGTTAATTGAAATTGTTTTCTCCTGCATTGTTTGATGTATTCAAGTCATATTTGGTTAGATTTGAGCCTTCCAAAGGTATTTTCGCCCGAGAACTGCATTTTAGAGTATCAGTTTATTGTCTTTGAGGTAAGTATCTTGCCTAACCTTGTGTGGGGTACTTCCCCTTAGGATTTGAGTCTTCTATGTTGATTGTAGTTCGTGTACACGAGGTGAAAAGTGCATGCTCGGATTTAATTGTAGAAAATTGGACTTTTAGGGTTCTTAGGTCTTTTTATTTACTGTGTATGAATGTGTTCTTGACATGATTGAGTTTTCTATTTACTAGTTTCACCTCTACATGCTTAATTGGAATTAATTGCTTCACGATTCACTCTTATTTCCTAATTGAATCTTATTTGATTTAATTGAAGAATTCTGCCTCTCCTATTGTCATGCTATCTTTTCATAGTTGCTTGTCTTATTTTAGAATTATTATTATCCCTCCTGAAATTGTTTAGTCTTAAGTGAAGCTAAGATCATCTTTCCTTAAATTGAATTATCGAATATCCTCGAAATTGTCCCACCTTAAAAGGAGTTTAGATAACCTATATCTTTGTAGACTTGCACTTATTTGGGACTACTTGACTCGTGTTGATTTCCTCGTTATTGACTTGTGTATTGTGGATTCATCGCTACATGTTAGTTTTCTCGTTGCTAAATTATCCCCTTTATGTCAGCATTCATTTCTGTGGTTACTCTTTGTGAGCTGGTTATACCGCTTCCTTGTGATTTACAATCCTTGAGTTGATTTACTTATCTTGCCTTATATTATTGTCATTGTTGTTGTTATACATATTGTGGTGATGTAAGAGCCTTATGTTTTGCTGTAATTGTTGTCTCTGTTGGTTGCGCTGCGTATTTATTTTGGGACTACAGATTGGTATTCCGGTACCCCCCCCCCCCGCGCATGTTTATATTTGGGACTACAGGATGACACCCGGTAGATCCCCTTGTATTGGATATTTACTTTGGGACTACGAATTAGTATTCCGGTAGATCCCCCTGCATATTTATATTTGGGACTACGGGACGACACCCAGTAGATTCCCCTGTATTGGATATTTACTTTGGGACTACGGATTTGGTATTCTGGTAGACTCCCTACACATTTATATTTGGGACTACGGGAACGACACCCGGTAGATCCCCCTGTACTGGATATTTACTTTCGGACTACGGATTATTATTTTGGTAGATCCTCCTGCACATTTACATTTGGGACTACGGGACGATATCCCGGTAGATCCCCCTGTTGCAATCTCTGTGTTCTGAGCTATTGTTTTTATTGATCCTATCCTTGTGTAAACAATATATGTGTTTTCCGTTCTATTCCTTACACTTACTAGCTGGTATGAATTATGGTAGGACACTTGCACATGCATACACATGACTAAGCACCCTAATTAGATAGGAGGCTTCTTGGTAATGTCGAGTATAGACGCACACCATTGTTTATTTGTCTTCCATGTGAGAATGACTCTATTTTGTACGTGAGTTGTCAGTATAACTATGTAGTGTGATGAGGGTACAGGATGCCAAGTGTCAGGGTTCAGGTATAGAGACCCGTATTATATGATTTTGAGATCAGGCGTCACAGGGTGACTTATATTCAAAGGATATTTATTCGAGAAAATTATATTCGAAAGGTATTTATTTTGAAAGACCTATTTTGGAAAAATATTTATTGGAACGAAGTATATTTCGAAGCATTTTTATCACTTGGAGGATTTGGCTAATTAGTTGGAGTTTGCCTGCTAAGACCAAATGTGAAAGTTGTTGTAGTTATTGAGTTATGACTTGTCTTTTCTGTTATTGTGATTTCGGAGTTGGGTTGTATTTCCTGTGCTCTTATTACGGTGTTCCACTGTTACTTGTTGTTTTCTTTCCTTAATGCAATTAATGTATTGTTAGCCATATCGCGTAGTCCTTATATAGATATTATGCTCTGCTTTTCTACACTTATACTTGTTTAGTTTATTAGACCAATAGGTGTATCGACTGTTCCTCGTCACTACTCCACTGAGGTTAGTCTTGATACTTACTGGGCACTGTTGTGGTGTGCTTATGCTACTCTTCTGCATATTTCTGTTGTGCAGATGCAGGTATCGTTCGTTAGTAGCTGTGCAGATCATTGCCAAGGAGACTCAAGGTAAAACTGTTGCTGCGTTCGCAGGCTTTGGAGTTACCTTCTTACTTGTATTCAACTGTTTTCATTCTTTTCCCAACAGTTATATTTAGAAGTGTTAGTTAACTCTGTAGAGCTTATGACTTGTACTACCAGATTTTGGGAATATATTCATTTGATAAAGGATTCATTTCAAAAAAAAATTTAATATATTGTTTATTATTGGTGTTCTTCCGTAAATGTTAGGCTTACCTAGTTCTTAAGATTAGGTTCCATCACGAAACCCAATGGAGGGGAAATTTGGTCGTGACAGGTTTTATGCTTGGGTCTCGTGTGGTGAGTCTGGGTTGAGGAATTATGGTGTTATAGCGAGGAGAAGTATCAAGTTGGAGGTAAATCAGAAGAAACATGGATAAATAGGATAGCTTGGTATTAGGTCGGATGACATGGTGAAGGATATGATTAGTTCTTTGGGTGCTTTCGAGGTAATGAGTTTCTACAGGTGTTTTGCGACAATTCTCTTGGGTTTTAGTGGCCTGCGTAGCTTGGTTGAGTTAGAGGGATTCAGTCCTGATGGTTTAGTTTTGTGCAAATGGAATTCGGAGTTCTTGATGGTTTCTACCATGGTTAGGGATGTATATTTTCTACAGGCGTGAGGAACATGGGATGTGTAATGATTTTCTTCTAGATGGGATCAATGGAAAGTTCTTGGCTAGTTGAGTATGTAGCTGCTTGTGGCTCAGAAGGTATATGAAGTTCTCACGTTTATCCTAGGATGATATGGTATATGCGGTATGTTGTGTAGGATTGAGATTTGCATGTGTAAGGTCACGGTTCAGTTTTGAAAGGAAGGTCACAAATCCTTAGGTAGCATGGACAGTTCAAATGACTAGATAAATGAGATCACCGATTGGTATGGCTTGATGAGGGCATGCTTTTTAGAAAGGGCGATGTATTTGAGTTGAGGATACTTCATTAGTATTGCGGCACTCTTTTGTTGGATCGACTGCTGATATTCGAGTATGCTTGGTGGCACAAAAGAATTATAGGAGTACTTCTGGTGGGATGATTGGGTATTAGAGGTGTGTTGTATATTCGGACAGTGGAGTTGGAATCGGATATGGTAATTCGTGTGCTGTGTGGATTTGGAGACTGGGAATTCTCATAAATAGGTTAGGTCATGGTTGTGGAGCGCGTATATCGGTGTTCTGTGGTAACTATTAGAGGTTTGGAGACCCGAGTGGATCCTTATTTCTTAGTATGCTAGAATTTGGTGTGATATTGGGTATGGACTGGTTGTCTCCGTGATGTGTTATTCTGGGTTATTGCTCTAAGGCGGTGGCATTGGCTATACCGGGGATGCCACGGATTGAGTGGCGAGGTTTGACGGGTTATGTTCCTAGTTGGGCGATTTCAGTTTTGAAGACCCATCAGATGGTTGGGAAGGTTTGTCTTTCTTATTTGGCCTTCGTGATGGATGTTAGTGCAGAGGCTTCTACCATTGATTCAGTTCCAGTGGTGAGGGATTTTTCGGATGTGTTTCTTGCTGCCGGGCATGTCACCGGACAAGGTTGTTGGTTTCAGTATTGATTTGGTGTCGGGTACCGTATTGTATGGCACCGGCGGAGTTGAAGGAGCAGGTTCAGGAACTCCTTGACAAGGGGTTCATTGGTAGGCCAATATGGATGTGTATTCTAACTTGAGTCGGCTTGGTTGACTCCGAGTTGTATTGTCGAGAGATGTGTTGATTCGATTGTATTGAGCTTCTTAGTGATCTGGGAGATCTATGAGTTGTCTTTCCATGTTGCGAGGCGTTAGGATTCGTTGGTTATAGGCACATATGGTACAGTCTTATTGGGGCCTCTCAGTGGAATTCGAGTGGGAGGAGTATTGGGTATTGCTCGGTGGATGGCGTATTGGTTGTGCCCTTTCAGGTTTGTGTGATGTTATGTCAATTACCTCGCCGTGGTTATGATGAATTGCTTTGGTTCTATACATTAAATTTTGCGCGGTTGTCGATTTTGAGCATAGAGACTTGATGTGTTTCATGCGGACCAGTGTTTGGATAGGGTCGCTCATTGAACCAAAGTTATGTAGAGGTATGACCCTTCAGATTAGATTCGTGTGTTCTATTTCTACGATGTGTGATGTGTTCTCAGCATTGTGTGTGGTAGTACTAGTAAGCTTGCGGTACAACTCTTTCATTTGAGTCATTTTTCATGATTTGAGTACGTTCGGATTGTTGCCTATGGGTGCGCGGATTGCACAAGTTGTGTCTTTGGATTGTATTGATGTGTCATGTCACCAAGGTAGTTGTGTTGGATTAGATGAGATCATTGGGATCTAGAATGAATATAAACGGATTCGGTTTCGGCGTGTTGGAAGGATAATATCGATGTTCGTCTCAGAAATTTGCTATGGTCCTTGTTAGGGGAGAATTGGCTTCACGAATGGTTGATCTGAGGAAAGGTTATGGATTTCTACATGTTTCATTTATCGTTGGCAGTATTCAGAAGTGTTGGAATGAGGCTTTATTGGATAAGAGGCTTATTATCGATATTCGGTTGTTTTGAGCAACTGCTGTAATTAGAAGTTATCGCTACGAGTGTTTGAGTTATGTGGTATATCGTGTAATTGCATCTAAGGTTGCAGGTATGATTTGTTACAGCTTGTTCGGGCTTATTCAGGGTATAAATGTGAGATTTTAATCTAGTAGATGATTTCAGAAGTGGAAATGTGGTTCTAAGGTTTATGGGCTAGGTTGGATTGCGAAATTTTAGTTACATTATGTTATCAGACCTATATGAGATAGGGTTACGTGGGATCAGCCCTGGATATGTGCATGGTAAGGTTACACGGCGATGTGGTGGCTTTCGGAACAACTCTGGGCACGTTCGAGGGCGAACCTATGTTTAAGTGGGGGAGGATGTAACGACCCGTCCGGTCTTTTTGAGTGTTTGCACTTTGCTTGCCAGTTCTCAGGCATGACTAGCCCTGTGTGATGTATTGTGACTTATGTAAACCGTCGGTTTTGGTTTTCAGGATAATCGGAATGAATTTGGAAGAAAACGTTCTTAGTTTGAAGCTTAAAATTTGAAAGATTTGACCAAGTTTTGACTTGTTGGTATATGATCTCAGATTGAAATTTTTATGATTTGGTTAGCTCCGTTAGGTGATTTGGGACTTATGAGCATGATTGGAATATGTTTTGGAGGTCCGGAGTAGATTTAGGCTTGAATTGGCGAAATTGGAATTTTGGTGTTTTCCGATTGATAGTGGAGATTTTGATATAGAGGTCAGAATGGAATTACGTAAATTGGAGTAGGTCCGTTGTGTCACTTAGGATATGTGTGAAACATTTCAGGTCATTCGGACGTGGGTTGATAAACGTTTTGATCAAAAGCGGAATTTGGAAGATTTTTGGAACCTTAGGCTTGAATCCAATGTTATTTGGTTGATTCGATGTTGTTTGAGGTTTTTTGAAGACTGGTATAGGTTTAGATAGTGCTATATGACTTGTTTGTGCTTTTGGTTAAGGTCTCGGGGCCTCGGGGTGATTTCGAGTAGTTATCGGGAGATTTTGAGTTGGGTTTGGCAGCTGAAGTTTTCTATTGCTGTCATAACTGCACCTGTGGCTAGGGGACCGCAGGTGCGGACTCGCAAAAGCGGATATGAGCCGCAAATGAATCCACAAGCGAAGAGACCAGAAGACGTAGATGGGGGAGTTAAGCCGCACCTGCGGGCCCGCAGATGCGGAGTTTGGGTCGCAGGTGCGGAAAGGCGACTTTAGTGAAAAATCACAAAAGCAGTGCATTTGACCACAGAAGCAGAAATAGACCGCAGGTGCGAAAAGCCTGGGTCAGAAAGTATAAAAGATTTCCTTCGCGATTTTTGGTCATTTTCCTCAATATTTCATTCGGGGTGAAGCTTTTGGGAGCAATTTTAAGGGAGATTGTCAGAGGGATTCATTGAGGTAAGGTCCTTGGTTCCTAAGCTCGTTATTATGATACTTTTATCTTTGTTAGCATGAAATTTAAGGGAAAATCAGTGGTAAATTGGGGGTTAGGGCTTGGTTAATTGGAGAGTTTTGAGTGGTGATTTGAGGGGCCATTTGCAATCCGATTTTGATGCTTTTGGTATGAATGAACTCGAGGGAGGATAAGGAGTCTATTGATGTAATTTTTATCAGATTCCGAGATGTGGGCCCGGGGGTCAGGTTTGGCCAATTTCGGGATTTGTATTGTAATTTGATTATTTTCGCATGGGCCTCGTTCCCTTAGCATATTTTGACATCATGATTCTGATTTTAGATAGATTCGACCCGAGTTGAGGCCGAGGCGTGAGGCAAGGGCATCGCGGCTAGAGTTTGGACTAGATAAAGGTAAGTAATGATTGTAAATATTTGTCCTGAGGGTATGAAACCCCGGATTGCACATCGTTGTGCTACTTGAGGCGACGCACACGCTAGATGACGAGCGTGGGGTCATGCACCGTTAGGGATTGTGACTTAGTCCGTCCTGTATGATTGTTTAGCCGCGTATTTGATTAAAAACTGTTTGCTATCATCATGTTTTGGGCTAAATGCCATATTTGGGCCTCGTGCCAACTGTTTTGGACCCTTAGGGGATTTTTACTACTATTCCTCACTGTTTTGATTTCATACTTGTACTCAGTCATGTTGTATTCTACTGTTTTCATAACTCAACCATATTTACTTCGTTTTTTATATTTTTAAACGATATTTTGGGCTGAGCATCATGCTTTACTATTGCCCGAGTGGCATGAGAGATTTCTAACTGAGTGAGGCCGAGGGCCTGTGTTGTGAGGATATTATGGGATCGGGCTGCGTGTCGCAGCAGTGTTGTATCGATTTATGATTATGAGCTCGAGGGTCTGCTTTGTTATGCCACGAGGTGGCTTGATATGAGTCCGAGAGCTTGTTTAATTACGCGACGAGATGGCTTGTTATTGCGCTTGGGCCGTAAGGGGCCCCTCCCGGAGTCCGTACACCCCCAGTAAGCGCGGGTACCCAGTGTGAGTGATATGTTGTAGCCCGAGGGGCTGTTGTTGTTTCATATTTTTGCCCGGGGGGATATTTACGTTTTTATCATTTTTACTCACTGTCTTTATCACTCGTTTGAAACTATTGAAAGTTCTTTTAAAAGGGTTTTACTGAAACTGAGCTTGATTTACGAAGGAAACGATTTTTGTATTGTTTTGGAAATGTACTGCATTTTGATGTAGCGTTATGTTGTGTTTTACGTGTTTTCTTACTACTCAGCTTTCATTTACTTTTATTACTTACTGAGTTAGCGTACTCACATTACTCCATGCACCTTGTGTGCAGATTTAGGTGTTTCTGGACCCAGTAGCGAGTGTTGATTGCTCAGTGGCAGAGTCAACGGAGTTAGCAAGGTAGTTGCTCGATGTTCGCAGCACTGCTTTTCTCCCTCTTTTCTTCCTTAGACTGTATTTAGTACATATTTTAGACACTTCATTGTATTCAGACCTTAGTAGATGCTCGTGACTTGTGACACCCCGATGTTGGGCTTGTGTATTTATTCTGCACTGTTTATTTAGACTTACATTATGAGATATCTGATTAATTAAAGACTTAAAAATGATTGTTATTGATTAAATGGTTAATTCGAGAGTTGTATCAGCTGGCCTAGTTTCACGATAGGGGCCATCATGACTGGGTCAGTTTTAGGGTAGTGACACTCAGGTTAATCGGAATTGATTTGGGAGGATGATTCTCAACTAGGAAGCTTTAAGTTGGAAGAGTTGACCAAGTTTGACTTTTGAGTATTTGACCTCGGATTGGAGTTTTGATGGTTCCGCTGGGCCTGGAAGGTGGTTTTAGACTTGGGCATATTCCCGGATTTGCATTTGGATATTTCTAGAAGGTTCGACACTTATTGGCCAAAGTTGAAAATTTGAAGGTTTGGAATGTTCATGAGTTTGACTGGAAGTTGACTTTGATGCCATTGGCTTTGGATTGTGGTTCCGGGAATTGGGATAGCTTCTTATGTCATTTGGGACTCGTGTTCAAAATTTGAGTTCATTTCGAGTTGATTTAATAAGGTTCGGCATGGGTTTTGGAAGGTGAAAGATTCAAAGTTCATTAAGTTTGATTTGAGGTGCGAATCATGGTTTTGATGTTGTTATGTGTGATTGGAGGTTTCGATTAGGACCGTATTATGTTATGGGACTTGTTGGATTGTTCGGACGGGGTCGCGAGGGGCTCGATCGTGATTCAGGTTGATTTCGAACCATTTTTCTTCATATTTGCATTGTTGGTTTCTGTTGATGTCTAGTGCACCAAATGTTCTTCGCTATCGCGAAGTTTGAGGTGCGATCACGTAGGGGAATATCTAGAGATGGGTATTTCTTCTTCGCGTTCACGAATATTTGTCCATGTTCACATAGGTTGCTAGAGATTGAGCATCGCGTTTGTGCAATTGTGTATGCATTCGCGCAGTGTAGAGCTAAGTTGGGCAGGTCTTCATGGCTTCTTCATCGCGTTCTGAGCCTGGGGCTGCATTCCCGTAGAGACTTTTCGAGGCTGAGCATTTTGTGCTTCACGATCGCGAAGCTTGTTCCACGATCGCGTAGAGTATTTCAGGGGCAGTGCGTTTTTCTTCTCGCGATCGCGATTCATTAATTCGTCCAGTGATTATAAGTACTCTATTTTTGGGAGTTTCGGCCATTTTAACATATTTAGAGCTATGGAGCTTGAATTGAGACAGGTTTTTAGGCAATTTTCACCATATGGGTAGGGGTAAGTGTTCTCTACTTGGTTTTGATTATATTTCATGAATCTATCCTAGTTTTTGGCATTTGGTTGATGATGACAAAAGAGAAATTAGGGTGTTTTTGACTAAAATTTCATAAAGTAAAATTTTGAGTTTTGAGCATTGTTTTCGAGTCGGATTTGAGTGAAACTAGTATGGTTGGACTCGTACTTGAATGGGTTAGCAGATTTTGAGAGTTTTGTTGGGTTCCGAGGTGCGGTCCCAGGTTTGACGTTTTGGTTGACTTTGGGGATTTTGAATAAAGTTCAATCTTTATTGATTGTGATGGTTTTCTTTGGTATTATTTGATGTTCTTGAGTAGTTTATAGCTAGTTTTGAGCTGTTCGGAGGTCGGTACGGGGGGGGGGGATAGCATTTTTAGTGTATTGTTTGGCTTGCTCAGTATTAGATTAGGCTTGTTCAATATAAGTAACACTTCTAAACTTTGCGGTAAGGGTATGAACCCATGAATATATGTGTTATGTGTTTGTGGTTGAGGTGACGCATATGCTAGATGACGGGCTTCTGGGCGTATATCAGGTGAATATTGACTCGGTTGATTCAGTAGTACTATGTAGCTATCTATCTTGTTTCTAAACATGAAATTCCTACGTCTTAGAGTAATTGAGTTGTGGTCCATGTTAGAAACCATGTTTAGGCCATGTACTCATTCTATTGGGACCCACTGAGGTCATTTCTGCTGTTGATTTATTTGCTTAAATTGCAATTACATGCTCAGTCATATTCATTCATTTGCATATCATATCTCAGTCTCTGTTATCATTTATTGTCACATCATGTTATCATTGTTTGGGCTGATTGGCATGCGATTTACGAGCCAGAGAGACTGGAGAGATTGATGACTGAGTGAGGCCGAGGGCCTGTTTGTGAGTGTTATTGATGGGATCGGGTTGCACGATGTAACGGGTACTATTGACTCATGATAGGATCGGGCTGAATGCCGCAATAGGCATTATTGATTCTTGATGGGATCGGGCTACAAGCAGCAATAAGTTTTATTGGCGCTTGGGCAGGATCCACCCCTCTGGAGTGTGACATACCAACAGTGAGCGCAATACTTATTAATTCATGATGGGATCGGGTTGTGCACCGCCACATCAGGTACCTTACAGTGCTGAGTGACTAAGTGTGATGAGTGATTAAACGTGATGAGTGGGAGTGTGAGGCAGTGATACTGAGTACTTTGAGAGTATGTGTCACGCTCCAAACTAGAAGAGGCATGGTCGTCACCTCGTGTCGTACGAGCGTATCACTCTGTAACTGTGGACTCTAGAGGGGTAACCCTCAACTTAGGCTGATGAGGCCATATTCTAAATCGTCTGAAAATAACGTTTCTCTCATTTGTGGGGTAAACATACCCAAAAGCTCATATATATAATTGTAGAGGCTGACGAGGCCGCCATGAACATCTAATGATATACAAACTATACAGGACTTGTCTACAAGCCTCTAGAGATAATTGAACTGTACCATGGTCAGGACAGAGCCTCGACCTACCCATCAAACCTGTATATATAAAATGGACTCCATGGTCTAGACCTGGCAACTCCGAGGAAGTGGATCTTACCAACTAAGCTGATGTTTGACTTTGTCTGCTGGGAGGGTCTGTCCAACTGTCAATGAGGACCTACAGACATGAAATGCAGCGTCCCTGGCAAAAGGGACGTCAGTACAAAATAATGTACCGAGTATGTAAGGCAACATGATAACTGAAAGCTGAAACTGAACTGATAATATAATAACTGAAAGTAACTTGGAGTCAAAGATAATCTGAAGATATGCTTACCTACTAATACTGGCTCAACTGTCTCAATATAGTAAGTAAAATAGTTGTCCGGCGTTATAAGGCTCAGTATGTGTAACGGATCTGCCGTAGTAGGCTCGCTCGTAGGCACTTGGCCATACTACGCTCTGTATCTCGGCCATTCTGGGCTCGCTCATAGGCGCTCGACCACAGTAGGCTCGGTATATAACTCACCATCTGATCAGAGGTTGCCCAATAGGGGCCTGCCCATCGATTATAGCTCGATGGTAGTGAAAATATTGTAATATTGTATATATATAGACTCTCTGCTCTCTTGGTTAACAGAAGACAAAACTAAACTGAATATGAAGTCCCGATAAGGGAGAATACTGTAACTTATGAGAGTAGGATAGTGTATATAAATTCGGGAGTATGAACTTCTCTTTATGCCTCATTATCAAACACATGTAATTATGAGATCATGCCAAAATGAAGGAAAGACTTAGTCGTAACATACCTTATCACAATATATCCAATCACCAAGTTGAACTCGCCTCTTCTCACCTTAATCTACAACAACGATAATAATACTATCATTAAGTTATGAAAGGTACAACTATCGTACAACGGACGACAAGCTTATTTTGTATAAAAACGGGCAGCATCTCCCCTATAATCCTTATTTCCTCCAAATTCAACATTACCCCAACAACATAAGAACACAACAATAACAATATATATACATTATTTTCTAGCCTTATATTACACCATCAAATACTACAAAATAGCCCAACACACTCCAATCTTTTCATACACAAAACGACCACCATAGTAGTGTCAAACGACCCGAAAATATTACGATGAACGATCAACCCACCACCCTACATCTATATAGTGATTATCCACACCCTTCCTCATCCAAAACTCCACAAAGGAGTAGTAAAATACGCAGCCCAATAGCAACACAAAACAGTCCACAAAATAGTCCGCTACAAGTGAATAACTCGAACTCACGGCTTCCGACCACCGTCCCGTGAGTTCTTAAAAGTATAGAACGACTTACCATGAATTTACATAAAAAAATATGGATGAAATAGAGCAGTAAACTTACCTTATTTGTTGGATAATTCAGCCCTTATCTTGGTTCTTCAAACTCTAGGTTTTACCCCCAATTAGAACTTGAAAGGGAGAGAAAATCCATTAGGGTTTGTGGGTAGTTTTTGGGAGGAAGTTTGCAGGGGTTTAGGTATGGTTATTTGTGATATATAATGAGGTTTATATTTCAGGAGATAAGCCCTTAAATGGGCTCTTTGGCTAACCCGAAATTGCCTCTTTTTGGGCTCTCATTTAACCAAGTAGGTGACACACCTACTTGTCACCTAGTAGCCTATGCAGTCTTGCCAAAATTCATATCTCTCTCTACTCTTATGTTGTATTGATAAATGGTTTAATGAGTTAGAAAATAGACTCATAGAGCTTCAATTTTATGGGTGGAACACCCCATAAATCTAAGTATATTGGGAGAAAATTGCAGTTACATTTGACCTAAGTTTAAACACATTTATGAATGTAACTTGTGATGACCTTTTCCAACTTTTGTTCCACAACTCGCTCGACTTCAAATCATAACACACGTCTATCACACAACTAAAATAATTCATAACATAATCTCCTTATAATTTTAAACACCCTATTCTCACCCAAAAGTACATGTTACAATATTCCCAACTTGTCGACTTTCGGCGAAACTTTTTTTTCTTCAATTCATTTAGCTTCGAAGCCTTCAAACCCTCTTGGTACTTGGTATTCATGATCTTAAATATTTGTAACCTCCATTGTAACATGATTAACTTACTTTATGTACTTTCAAAGTTGATCTCATTTCTGAGTTTACATCAATTGACTTACAAATACTTTCACGTACGAAAACATAGGATGTAACATCATTCCCTCCTTTGGAACATTCGTCCTTGAATGTTGATTGATGCGCCTATTAGTCTCATAACCTATAGCTCTTATGAATATTTTAATACTGTCCTTTCCATCTAGGCATTTATTTTGTGTATAAATTCGAAGGCTAGGGCATTCCCCCCTTTAGGTCTCTTTCTCACACCACGACTTGTTGTCGGAATTCTTCAAATCTTGTAGCTGTTGCGACCTTCTATAATGCAGCCTGTATGTGCGCTTGTGAGCACCTAATTTTTGCCCTGCATGAAAAATGTCACGTTTAATTTCATGTCATCATAGGTCCAATTTGCATGAAAAAATTAATTTTATTATGAAAAAATCACAAAAATGGTCATTATTACATATTTAGCTTTTAGTCTTTAGGAAGTAGTGTCTTTATTTAGTTTTAAGTTAATTAGTTGTTTTAATAGATAAACAATATCAATTTTTACAAATTAGATTGATTTAGGATTTTATTAGATTTTTAAAATCAAAGAAAAAGAAAAATGAAAAAAAAAAAATTGATTTAGTCTTCCTACCCCAAAGTTAATTAGCCCAAATTCATGACTCAAATCCCTTCAAGCCCAAACATTGAGCCCACATTCCTACCCCTATAAAATAAGACTTAACTTCTAAAATAAAAAAATACCATAGATCCCTAAGCAAAAATCCGCCGTTTTTGGACCTACACAAGAGAGACCCCCCTTTCTTCACAAAAAAACCTTCCTTCTCCGATCTGCCACGAACAAAATGAATTAATCAGCAATACTACACCTTCAATCTCAAAACCTAGCTCCCCACCCTAGCTTCGAACGAAATCAGCCGCAAACAACCACTAATAGCAACCCACTTCTGCCATCTTCCGACTCCCAGCACATCCAACAATATAGTAACCCATCAATTTAGCAAATTGGCCAACGAGCTGCCCAACTGCATCTGGTGCCACCGATACAAATACTTTTTCTCCTTTCTTTGCTTTAGCAACTTCATGAAATCCAGCATAAGTCGTTAAACCAGTCATCCCTAATTAAGTTTGATGTGCCGTCGGGGTTCAAAATTCGCATGTTGGTCCTTGTCTTTGGATTTTGTAGCAATTGGTTGAGCTTTGAGCATCGTCTTCAAGTGTATAACTTTTCGAACACCAAATTGAGTGATAGTTCATCTCACAGGTCCACACCCTTATCCTTATCTTTATTATAACTTCATTTATGAGTTATTTGAAATGTGGTTTTGGCTCATTCTTCCTAATGTTTTTTAATCGAACTAAGTTTCTTGGATTGGGATGATTTCGGCGTCTAATGAAGCTGTTGGACCAACCTTTAGTCAATATTTGTGTCAAAATTTAATCCAATTTGTCTTCTTATCTTGTTTCGTCAACCTATAGTATTCTGTTATTCTATTTACTCTTTGTCTGTTGTTTGTGGATTCCAAAAAAATATTTTGGCAAGTGTGAACTAGTCATTCTCATTATCTGTGGTATATTAGAGCCATTGGGTCTTGTAATATTAAAGTGAGATTAATGATATTTTGGGCTTTTAGATTTAATAAGTCACAACAAGAATTAGGATTCGGACTCAAATACAAACTGGCTGAAATAAAAATCTACACTTCATCCACAAATGATTTCCATAACTCTGGATTTTCACAATAATCTTGAAGTAGTTTAGGAAAATAACTCATGAATATCGTAGTTTGCTTTAGGCGCGATTGATAAAATCATCGTGGCCATCATACGGTTCCCGTAATGTAGTTGTGATAACTAATTTCCAAATCTGGGGGTACATTTATGTGAACCCCCACAACTTCTAATAACTTTAATAAATTAAACATCTTGTAGATCGTGGGTACGGTTCCCGTGACATGATTCGCAATGTGTATCAAACAAACAAGTGTACGATAATCGTAATTTGTTCCAGAATAATTTCATAAAATAATCAAAAGCGGTTATAAAGTTAAAAATGCACAATAGGTTTAAAATGTGTAGTAAATTTGATAATAGGCCAATAATTAATAGTTTAAGCGACCGTGCTCGAATCACGGAACCCAGAAATGCCTAACACCTTCTCTCGGGTTAACAGAATTCCTTAGAATTTCTGGTTCGCAGACTTTAAAAATAAAGTCAAAATTTCCTCGATTTGGGATTTTAAAATAAACCAGTGACTTTGGACGCCAATTAAACTATTCCAAGTGGCGACCCTAATAAATTAAATAATCTCATTTCGATTAATGTCACTTTAATTGGAAAAACTCCCTTATATCCCCCCACGGGTGGATAAAAAGGAGGTGTGACAGCTTTGGCGACTCTGTTGTGGATAAAAATCCAGAACTTCTGGTTCAGGGTTGAAGAATTCGAGCTTAGAATAACTGTTATAATTGGCTTTTATATATTATCTGACTTTTATTACATGTTTGAGCCTAATGTGCTAAATCCGTCTTTTATCGCTTTGATATTATTTGAACTATATATAAACTGCTCCGTAACCCTTCTCTTCTCATATTCGAGGAAGTGCACGCTGGCGTGACTTCTTTTATGTTAGTGTCATACCCCATTTTAGAAAGAGGTTCGGACAAGTTACAAAGCTGGATGACCTTTTGGTTCCCGGTACGTAACCCCCCATCGACTCGAGTTGTACGCTCGGGTACACCAGGTTTAGAACAATACACCCAGATTTTTAAACTTAGAATAACTCATCCTCATGCCGGATCCCTAGTAGGAACGTTTGTTTACATCACGTGCATTTGACTTTGGGGACTCAACACAGTGGTTGAGTCCGTCTAGGACAAGTGTACCCAAAATTAAAAGACCATTCTGATGCATCTTACGTGCTACTTGCGCATTTGTTTGATTCGGCTTGCATGTTGACCAGCTTCTAGAATAGGGAAAGAAAAAATACAAAAAACAAAACAAGAGTGAGGTTGGTATTTGAAAATCCTGAAACTCTTCCAAAATTCTAAAAAAAAAGTCATTTCAAAATGAGCCAAATTTTCAAGTGTCATGTTTCCCTGTTCCATCAAAACTGACTGAACTACGTGGGTCTGATTCTCACCGGATGTGAGATACGAGGCAAATCTCATTGGTTCCAGCCCCAATTTTAAAAAAATCCAAAAATATTTTCCTTTAGTGCTTCTTTAGAAATCTTTCCTTAGAAAATTCAAAAAAAGAGAAGTTTTTTTTAAAAACTCAAAAAAATAGTTTCCTTCTTTCTAAAGTCTTTCATACGAAAAAAATCAAAAGAAAAGAAAAAACAAAATTAAAAAAATCAAAATCCAAAATGCAGGTATCCTTTCTTTTGAATTATTTTTCCCAAAAATAAAAAAAAGAATCCAAAAAATAAAATTCTTTTCCTTTTTTAAAAGTCTTTCTTTCGTAAATGTCATAAAAAAATTTAAAAAAATTTGAAGTTCAAAAATATTTTCGCTTTTCTTTATTCGTAAATAAATAAAAACTCAGAAATCCAAAACATTTTCTTAAAAGTCCCTCTTTCGAAAGTCGAGAGGCAACATCCAAAATCCAAAAATATTTTCTTTCTTCTTTAGAAAAAGAGAAAACAAATGAAAATCAAACAAAAATATTTTCTTTTTACTTTTAAAATTTCCAAAGTTCAAATCAAAATCAAATGAATTTTTAAAAGTCTTTCTTTCAAAAATAAAATAAAAAAAATATTTCCTTTCTTCTTTTTAAAGTTCTTTCAAAAATTCCAACCGAAAAAAAGTTAGTTTATTTACTTCATTTCGATCTTCCCGAACTACGCAAGATCTGATTCATGCGGCGACATGATATGTTGGAAATCCTCATCGGATTCGATCATAGCCATAAAATTAACTGAGTGAAAAATAAACTGAAAAAAAAAATTGAGAAAAAAAAAGAGTGAAAAAAAGAGAGTGCCAAAAAATAAAAGAGCGACAGAAACAAAATAAAAAAATCAAATCAAGAGTGATTAAATAGAGACAGAAATAAAAGAAAAGGGATACATACTGAAAGGGTTAACTAAGGTCGGGATGAAACATGCAACCGTTCAAACACATGATAGAAACGTTTAACTATTTAGGTGCATTGCATCCAAACGTGCGATTTCCTATCTGTTAAGCGTCTCAAAACTAACAAGGTTGTTAGGTATACAAATTAGCCAGACTTTGGTGGTTGGTTTTGTTGGTAGTCTAGCCTCCCTCCTTCACAAGATCTAAAGGCACAGATGGCCTTCGCAAGCAATCTACCAACCATCGGTCCTGAGGATAGCCCGGCATTGGCTATTTTGCAGCTAGAATCAGCAGCTGCTAAAGAGAATAAGATGTTGCTTCTTCGCATATTGAAAATGTGGGACGCCTGGTCTAATGGTATGGAACTGCCAAGTGCAATCCTTGGGTTCCTTGAATTGATCCCCAGGTCAGGTGAGATTACCAACGCCCATGTGCCCAACCCGCTCATCCCATGTGGGCACCCTCCAATGCCCTCCAATAATCCTGGCATGCCTTCTGTGGTTCGCCCCCAGGCGCCAATTTCCAGGGCACCTCCACTATTGTTCTCTGCAGCACCAGTCTGCACCAAAACACAACCAACTTTACCACGGTCGTATATTGAGTCTCTAATGTTAACCTTTCAGGGTCCACAGCTTCAATCAAAAATATAATATGTGACCCCGTTCTCTTTCACTCAACCCCTGCAATATGATCTCTTGGTGGAGCAAGAAAAGGTTATTAAAAATTCCGAGCAAAAGGAAATGGCTCGGAAGATGAAAAGCCTCGAACAAAGCCTGTAAAACATGCAAGGTCTGAGTGGCCAAAAGAGTGTCTCATACTATGACCTCTGTATGTTTCCCCATATCCACTTGCCGACTGGCTTCAAGATGCCAAAATTTGAAAAGTAAGACGGGCACGGAGACCCGATCGCTCATCTGAAACGATAATGTAACTAGTTGAGAGGCGCTGGTGGAAAAGAGGAGTTGCTAATGGCCTATTTTGGGGAAAGCCACACCGGAATCGCTTCTGAGTGGTATACGGATCAAGAAATTACTTATTGGCATGTGTGGGACGATATGGCCCGAGATTTTATCCGCCAGTTCCAGTATAATGTGGACATCGCTCCCGACAGAAACTCTTTGACCAATTTGAAAAAGAAAACCGCGGAAAGCTTCCACGAATATGCTGTCAAATGGCGTGAGCAAGCTGGCAGGATAAAGCCTCCAATGGGTGAAATTGAAATGGTCACTATCTTTCTACAGACCCAAGAGGCGAACTACTTCCAGAACATGATGTCCGTTATGGGAAAGCCGTTTGCTGAGGCTATCAAAATTGGGGAAATGGTTGAAACGGTTTAGAAACAGGGCAAATCTTGAGTCATGATGCCTTTAAGGCCACATCACAGGCTGCTCAGAATGGTTCGGACGCTTTGATGAACAGAAATGGGTTTGAAGATGGAGCCATGAGGTTTCAAGCTCGAGGGGGCCCATAGTTCATTTAGCCAATCATATGTGACTCCTATGGTCCCACCACACTATTATCCCCTTCAAGATGTTGCTTATACCAGCACCACCTCCTTATGCGGTGATGAATGCGCAACCTTACCCGCTGCTACAATATTATACACAAAATCGAGCTCCACCTCCCAAAAATGTCCATCCTTACCCAGCTCCATATAATCCCTAACCAAAAGTGTAACGACCCGACTGGTTGTTTTGCTTTTTAGAACCTCATTCCCCTAAATAAAACATCCCGCACTTGCTTTAACTAATTTACGACCCGCGGGAATAGTTGGTTCGGGAATTGGAAGAATTTGGGTTGAAATATGCTCATTTGATTCCTTAAGATTTTCTTAAAAGGCTAAGTTTGACTTTGCTCAACATTTTGAGCAAACGGACCCGGATTCGTGGTTTGATGGTCCCGGAGGGTCCGTAGGAAAATATGGGACCTGGGCATATGCCCGGAATCGAATTTCGAGGTCCTTAGGCCGAGTAATGAATTTTTTATTAGAAATTGTTAAACTGAAATTCTAAGGATTTAAAAAAAAACTAAATAATGATTGATCACATGGATATCGGGCTCGTATGTTGGTTCCGGAGCCTGATACAAGTCCAATATAACATTTAAGACTTGCCCGCAAAATTTGGTGTCAATCCAAGTAGTTTAAGGGTGTTTCGGCTCGTTCGAGGAAAATTAAAAACTTGAAGTTCATAAGTTTGACTCAATTGGTTTTAGGGGGTGATTCTTAGATTTAACGTTGTTTCGGGTGTTCCGAAGGTTCGAGTAGGTCCGTTTCATGATTCAGACTTGTTGGCATGTTTGGGCGAGGCCCGGGAGCCCCTAGCGTCAATCGGACGAGGCTTGAGTGAAGTTGGAAATGTTGAGAAGTGCTGAAGCATCTGCTTCTGTCATAATCGCACCTGCAGTTTTCCGCCTATCGCAGATGCGACCAAGGTAGGCCAGGCCCAAAACCACAGAAGCGGCTTCAAGACCGCAGAAGCGGTCGCAGCCCACTTGGTTGGTTCCGCATATGCACCCAATTTCTCGCAGAAGCAGGACTGCAGATGCGGAAATCGCTGAAGCAGTGAGCTTCATTTAATACGGGTTCTAAGTATTTTTGCCATTTTCACTCCTCCATTGGCGATTTTGGGAGCTTTTGAGAGAAGACCTCCAGCTAGCATCTTGAGGTAAGCTTATCCCACCTATTCTTAGTTTAATACTTGTGTCTTAGGTAGATTAAACACTATGATTTAGGTAAAATCATGGGGTTAGAGCAAAAACCTATAGTTTTGATAAAACTTAGATTTTTCCACGAAATTAGGTATGAAGCGAAATAAAAATTATATATTATTGATCCTTAGATTACAAAGAACAACTTTCTTCGAAAAATTTCGGAACTCGGGCACGTAGGCCCGGGGTCGAATTTTAGGAAACTTGTGTTTAAGGTTGGGAATTGCTTTAATAGTTAGAATGTGGTCTTATGAGCTTGTATTGACTAGTCCTTACCCCATTTAACTAGTTTTGGATCGTTTGGCTTCAAATTGAGAGTTCGGGCTCGTTCTTAGTATTGGAAGAGCACTTTGGAGCGAGGTGAGTCTCCTTTCTAACCTTGTAAGAGGGAATTGTCCCCATAGGAGTAATGATTGTATAATTTGATACTAAATACGGGGGATACGTACGCACTAGGTGACGAGAGTCCGTGCGTAACTACTATCATGTTAATTGTCCGGGTAGTTTAGGACTCGTGTCATGCTATATTTGCAAATGTTATATGTCCTCTTGCTAATGTGATCATTTAGGATATGCTAGAGAATTGGAAATGAACATAAGCGAACATATGTTGTGTTGAACACTGGTATGAGTTTATTTGAATATAAATGCGCCTTCTTGTATTTTTCTGTTGATAATTGATATTTGTGGATCAGGCCGATCGCCTCGGTAGAAATAGATGCATCTATGGTTCGCGTCATTCGACCCTCTGGCAGTGCATAATTTCTTTTATGTTGGATCGGGCCGTCGACCTCGGCATAACATGCGCATGATATTTATGTGAATTTATTATTGATGACCTGCTTGATACATGGCTTAAATTGTAAAGGATTAACTAGGGCATTAAAATGACATGACTTAGAAATACTTATTTCAACTGTTATATTTTGTGACCATCACGCCTGGCATAACATCGTATTATATTATTTGGCCCTAGTATGTATCAAGTCGACCTCTCGTGCTTCGAGATTAGACGGGATACTTACTGGGTACATATTGTCTATGTACTCATGCTATGCTTCTGGTACTTAATTGTATAGTTTCTGAGGCAGGTTCATCTGACTATCAGACCGGTGTGCGTCCCTGATCATAGTCCGAGACTTCCACGGTGAGCTGTTTCCCTGCCTGTGCCGATCAACAGCTGGATGGAGTATTCCTTACTTTTGACTGTCTATTCTGTTTCAGACAGTATGATAGATGTATTATTTTGTATATTCTACTAGTTTTCCACGGTTTGTGACACCAGGTCTTGGCACACACATTAGTAGACGTTTCTTTTGGATTGTATAATTATTACTGAATGTGCCTGCTTTTAATTGAAAATTAAGAAAAATGTTGTAACTATTTGGGTAAGTAAAATAAGAATTCACTAATACTTCTGCATTGGCTTGCCTGACAACGGTGTTGGGCACCATCATGACCTATTATGGAAAAATGGGTCGTGACAACATGGTATCAGAGCACTAGGTTTACGTAGATCTCACAAGTCATGGGCAAACCTAATAGTCTTGCGGGTCGGTATGGAGACGTCTTGGTATACTAAATCTCCCTCTTCTGTCGTGCAGTGGTTGGTATACTAAATTTCCTTCTTCTATTCTCTCATAGAGGACACGCATGGCTGATGTTCCAGACCCGGGAGGAGCTTCTCCTCCCATTGCTAGAGGCCGAGGCAGAGGCAGAGGCCGAGGGAGGGCACCAGCCCGAGGTAGGGGACAAGGGCATCCTAGAGCTATTCTAGTAGCACCACCAGTAGATCCTGCGGGAGATCCTATAATCGAGGAGCAGTGCGAGGTGCTCGCAGCCAAGCCTACCCCGACAGACTTTATGATATCACCAGGTTTTTAGGAGATCATGGGCTGTATGCTGCGATTCATGGATTCCATGACTCAGGCTGGTTTATTTCCAGCAGATCCAGCTACATCATAGGCAGGAGGGGAAGCATAGACCCCTACTGCTCAGGCCCCTGGACATGGCTGCAGTGTATCAAACTCTGGGTGCACTACCCGCAGATGGGGCCTAACCAGTGGCTGCAGTGGCACCCCAGCCCAGACCAGCTGTGGATGGCGACCTGCGGAAGTTGTTGGATAGATGGACCAGACTTCACCCTCCTGCCTTCGGGGTTGAGCGTCACAGACAGGTGCAGGGACAAACTGCACAAAATGAGGATATTGGAGTCACATGGGGTTGACTTTACTACTTTTCAGCTAGAGGGCAGCGCTCGTAGATGGTGGCCGTCTTATGTTCTTGGCAGGCCAGCAGGTTCCCCTCCCCTCACTTGGGGTCAGTTCATACAGTTATTCTTGGATATGTACATTCCACCCTCTAAGAGGGAAGAGTTGTGGTATCAATTTGAGCATCTGGAGCAGGGTCAGATGTCCGTGATCGATTATGAGGTGAGGTTTTCTGAGTTGTTTCGTCATATACTTATGATACTTCCCATTGATGCAGAGAGAGTGCGAAGATTTGTTGCGGGGTTGCACCCCGATATTCGAGCTAGCATAGCCCGAGAGGTGGAGATGGGTACTGAGTATCAGCTAGGGGTAGAGATTGCTAGCAGGATTGAGGGATATTGCCAGAGGGGTAGAGAGCAGATTCAGCAGGACAAGAGGGCCTGGGTTTTTAGAGAGTTTAGAGGTGCCCCAGCTAGGGGTAGAGGTCACTTCAGGAGGGGTTAGCCTAGCAGACCCCTATATTCAGCACCACCACCACCTCCCCGAGGTGCTCTAGTGAGACCGTATTTCAGTGCGACGCCGGAGAATTCTTACCGCCCACCAGCTATTCAGGGTTCCTCCAGTGGTTATTCAGGTCCACAGGGTTCTTCTAATTCTTATTTTAGTGCTATGTCGGAGAGTTCATACCATCCACCGGCAATTCAGGATTCTTCCAGTGGGTCTACAGGCCATCAGGGTCAGCCATCAAGGCAGCAGGTTGCCGCACCATAGGGTTGTTTCGAGTGCGGAGACCTTGGTCATATGAGGAAATACTAGCCAGGCTTCGGGGCAAGGCAGTACAGCAGGGTCAACAGCCTATGATTTTAGCACCGACTGCCCCGCCACCTAGAGGTGGAGGGTAGACTGATAGGGGCCTTCCTAGAGGTGGAGGCCAGGCAGGGAGAGGTCAGCCAACTACTGCTCAGTTAGGTGGATGCCAGCTAGCCGGCGCTCCAGCCAGATTTTATGCCCTTCTGGCTAGGCTAGATGCTTTAGCCTCAGATGTCGTCATCAAAGGTATTATTTCTGTCTGCGGTAGAGATGCTTCGATATTATTTGATCCAGGGTCTACCTATTCGTATGTGTCATCTTTGTTTGCTCGTTTTCTGGTTATTGCTCTTGATCCCTTGGGCACTCCTGTTCATGTGTCCACTCCTGTGGGCGATTCTGTGGTTGTGGATCGGATCTACCTGTCCTATATGGTCACACTCTGTGGTTTCGAGACTAGAGCAGATCTCCTGTTGCTCGATATGATCGATTTTGAGATCATCCTAGGCATGGATTGGTTATCTACGTATCACGCCGTCCTAGATTGCCATGCCAAGACTGTTACTTTAGCGATGCCAGGGATGCCAAGGTTGGAGTGGAAGGGTTCCACAATTGATACGTCTGGCCGAGTTATCTCTTTCCTGAAGGCTCGACATATGGTCGAGAAGGGGTGTTTGGCTTACTTGGCTTATGTTCGGGATACCACTGCAGGGTCTCCGACCATTGATTCAGTTCTAGTAGTTCAGGAGTTCACCGATGTGTTTTCTTCTGATCTTCCTGGCATGACACCGGATCGTGATATTAATTTCTGTATTGACTTGGCTCTAGGCACCCAGCCTGTATCTATCCCATTGTACCGTATAACTCCGAAGGAGTTGAAGGAGCAGCTTGAAGAGTTGTTACCAAAGGGGTTTGTTAGACCAAGTGTATCGCCTTGGGGTGCACCAGTGTTATTTGTGAAGAAGAAGGATGGGACGATGCGGATGTGCATTAATTACCGCCAGTTGAGCAAAGTCACCATCAAGAACAAGTATTTGTTGCCTCGTATCGATGATTTGTTTACCAGTCGCAGGGTGCTAGGGTGTTCTCCAAGATTGACTTGAGGTCAGGGTATCATCAGGTGAAGATTCGAGATTCGGATGTTCCGAAGACTGCATTCCGGACTAGATATGGCCATTATGAGTTCCTGATGATGTCCTTTGGCTTGACTAATGCCCCAACATCATTCATGGACTTGATGAACAGGGTATTTAGGCCTTACATTGATTCATTTGTCGTCGTCTTCATTGACGACATCTTGATATACTCCCGTAGCCTGGGGGAGCACGAGCATCATTTGAGGGTAGTGCTTCAGACCTCGCGAGAGCAAAAGCTATATGCTATGTTTTCCAATTGTGAGTTCTGGCTCGAGTTAGTGGCATTCTTGGGGCATATTGTGTCAGGAGAAGGTATTAAGGTGGACCCCAAGAAGATTGAGGCAGTTCAGAGTTGGCCACGTCCTACTTCGGTGACCGAGATCAGGAGTTTCCTGGGGTTAGCAGGTTATTACAGACGATTCATGCAGGGCTTTTCATCTATTGCATCACCTCTAACTAGATTGACCCAGAAGGGTGCTCCCTTCTCTTGGTATGATGATTGTGAGGCGAGCTTTTAGAAGCTCAAGACAGCCTTGACTACAGCACTAGTTCTTGTGTTGCCTTCCGATTCAGGGATGTATACGGTATATTACGATGCTTCGCGCGTTGGATTAGGGTGTGTATTGATGCAGGAGGGGCGAGTTATTACATATGCTTTGCGTTAGCTGAAGATCTATGAGAAGAATTATCCTGTGCACAATTTGGAGTTGGTCGCGATTGTTCATGCTCTTAAGATAGGGAGGCATTATCTGTACGGGGTATCATATGAGGTTTATACTGAGCGTCTCAACTTACAGCACTTGTTCAAGCAGATGGATCTCAATTTGAGGTAGCGTAGATGGCTTGAGTTGTTGAAGTATTATGACATCACCATTCTTTATCACCCGGGCAAGGCAAATGTGGTCGCAGATGCCTTAAGCAGGAAAGCAGAGAGTATGGGTAGCTTGGCATTCATTCCAGCAGAGGAGAGGACACTAGCTTTGGACATCCAGTCCTCGGCTAACAAACTTGTGAGATTGGATATTTTAGATCACAGCCGAGTTCTTGCGTGCATTGTTGCTCAATCTTCATTGTTAGGGCAGATCAAGGCCCGTCAGTTCGATGATCCACATTTGGCACTTCACAGAGAGACAGTGCTTCAGGGTAGTGCCAAGGAGATTTCTATTGGGGAGGATGGTGTTTTGCGACTCCAGGGTTGCTTATGTGTTCCTAATGTGGATGGTCTGAGGGAGAGGATACTAGAGGAGTCACACAATTCACGGTATTCCATTCATCCGGGTGCTACAAAGATGTATCGTGACTTGAGGCAGCATTATTGGTGGCGGAGGATGAAGAAAGACATAGTGGAGTATGTGGCTAGGTGTTTGAATTGCCAGCAGGTCAAATATGAACACTAGAGGCCGGGTGGCCTACTTCAACAGATGTCTATACCAGAGTGGAAGTGGGACCACATTACTATGGATTTCGTAGTTGGCTTGCCCCGGACCTTGCGAAATTTTGATGCAGTGTGGGTCATCGTGGATAGGTTGACCAAGTCGGCACACTTTATACCGGTTGTGACTACTTACACTTCGAAGAGACTGGCTTAGTTTACATCCGGGAGATTTCCGGTTACACGGTGTGCCTGTTTCCATCATATCAAATAGAGGCCTTCAATTCACTTCTCATTTCTGGAGAGCTGTTCAGGGTGAGTTGGGGACCCGCGTGGAGCTTAGCACATCATTTCATCCACAGACTGACGGGCAGTCGGAGCAGATAGTCCAGATCTTGGAGGACATGCTTAGAGCATGTGTGATTGACTTTGGAGGGTAGTGGGATCAGTTCTTGCCTTTGGCAGAGTTTGCTTACAACAACAGCTATCAGTCCAGCATTGAGATGGCTCCATTTGAGGCTTTATATGGTCGGCAGTGTCGTTTCCCTATCGGGTGGTTTGAGCCTGGTGAGGCTAAGTTATACGGTACATATTTGGTGCAGGATGCCTTGGACAAGGTAAAGTTGATTTAACAGAGGCTTCACACAGCTCAGTCCAGACAGAAGAGTTATGCGGATCAGAAGGTGCGCAATGTATCATTCATGGTTGGCGAGAAGGTCTTCTTGAAAGTCTCGCCAATGAAGGGTGTTATGAGGTTTGGGAAGAAGGGCAATCTGAGCCCAAGGTTTATTGGCCCATTTGAGGTGTTGAGACGAGTTGGGGAGGTTCTTTAGTCATGATAGGTGCCACTTTCTTATGGCGTGCATACAATATTGTAGTGAGATTATTGTTACAAGATCATTTCTTCTTTAGGTCACTATGCTTATGTTGAAGCCTTCTTCCTTATTTCCTCAACTAGTATTTCGTTGCAGTGCTTAGGGAAGACCCTCTGACTCGTGTAAAGTTGCGAGCTTATTACATTGTATACCTGATGGAATTTTTGATGTATTTACTCGCCTATAATTATCCTTACTTACCTCTGTGCCCTTATGCTCGTAGGGTTACTTCTAAACTAAAATTTTGATTATCTCCCCAGTGGCACTCTCTTTTAGTTCTGTAATACTTATATGGTGCCTTTAACTACCCCAACTCTTATTTGAATATTCCTTAAGGATTATGATGTCATATCTGTGAGACTAAATTTCATGTGTTGGGTTTCACTACGTTTATCTTGCATGATCTGCTGATTTATCTAAGATCTCTTGTCTAGCCATAACTAGGCTCTTCCTAAATCAACTACTAAGTACTAACCAGTCCATGCTCATATCAATAATTCGTATACTCTCTCTCATGTTATGTCATTTGTCTTAACTTACCACTTGCACTAACTCGTTAAGTATCAAGCGTTCATTCGCATTTATTTATCAATAACATCCTAGAAGGGAAACCTTACTGCATCTCCCCACCATCATACTTGCATAATGTTCTGGAGTCATAACATATCTGTAGGATCTAATAAATTCAATCTCTTCCCTTTCAGCTTTTTACCGCATTCTTCCTTTACTATTCTATAGTTACCTCTTCATCTTTGGCATCTTTTCACATCTTCATTAACTCCTACTCACCTTGCTATAATCCTTTTGTACCAAGGACAAATGAATTCCTTACGCACAAGGGTTACACCTAGTGTAACTGGAACACTTAATCCCTTAAGCTTAACTTTGCTCATAGTGCTTGCTTTAGGGAAGCGTCTTCCTAAATGACCTTTAAAGGTTATTCTTTTGTTGTCCTTTTCTATTATTGCCGGAACGCAACCTCTTAAATTATCATGATGTCAACTATTATCAAATCCTCCGGTCCCTAACTCATGTTCAATTTTATCATGTTTACTAGCCCATAAAAAGTTTTAATACTCAGAGGGTCCAACTTAGCCTTCTAGTAATCATGTTGGAGTCACCAACTTATTTCTCAAAATAAGGATACAACTTTGTGGCATATACTCTTTTATTGTCTCAAGTCATGTCATCTCTTGTCTTTTCCTTCATTTGACTATAGACTCTATCATTTCGTCATATTCTGATTTACCGTTATCACTCATTTAACATACCTTACTCATAATGCTTCATTTACTCTTTTCTTATTCTCCTGCTAATATTTCTGTCTATCACATTATTCTGAAAACCTCAACATAACAATGTTTCACTTTTAGCTCCCCTGGCTTAATCCACTATTTTGGGTTACTCTAACCCAAGCTGGATCCTGATATTTCATCCTTCTCTCAAACTATATATGTTAGCTCCCATAGGGCATAACTGAGATAGATGTGGCCAATTGTACATACCTCTATTACTGTTGAAAGTAAACTTAGAGTACTTGTATTTCTCTACCTGAATTGTAAATATTGATAATCTCCACTAACTGGGTACCTCGTACCCTTCTTCACCTTGCTTCAATTACATGTTGAAACTTAAACTTTTACCTTATGATACTCTCATGACCTGCTATTCACGGGGTGTATTTGATATTCCCATCTTAGAGTCTTAAGTTGGAAATTTGCACATCTAGTATGCACAATCTGATAGGGCCTCAAACAGGGCCACGTCGTCAAGAACTCTCTTCTATTAGTGCCCTTACTTGTTGCTATATTAGACTCTAGCTAGCTATAATTTCTTTCTAATTGAAATCATCTTTATATCATTAGAAAACATAAGTCTTTGCTCGAACTCTTATAACTCAACTCTATATCATGACTTGGATTTGAAAGAAGGGTAACAGACTCCTAAATGCCTTGTAGCTTCCTATTTATATAATGTGGTGCACAACTAATCTATAAACAAGGCTCTACTAGACATGACTTGTAAACTCCCTAGAACAGAACTGCTCTAATACCAAGTTTGTCATGCCCCAAACTTGAAGAGTCATGGCCGTCACCCGGTGCCGTACTTGGCCCGAGCGACCACTCTGTAGCTGTGGACTCTGGAGGGGTAACCCTCAACTTAGGCCGATGAGGCCATATTCTGAATCGTCTGAAATAACGTTTCTCTCATCTGTGGGGTAAAATACCCAAAAGCTCATATATATAACTGTGGAGGCTGACAAGGCCGCCATGAACATCTACTAATATACAAACTCTACAGGACTTGTCCACAAGCCTCTAGATATAACTAAACTATACCATGGTCAGGACAGGGCCTCGACCTACCCATCAAACCTGTATATATAAAATGGACTCCAAGGTCTAGACCTGGCAACTCCGAGGAAGTGAAGATTACCAACCAAGTTGATGTTTGACTTTGTCTGCTGGGAGGGTCTGTCCAACTGTCCATGAGGACCTGCAGGCATGAAATGCAGCGTCCCCGGCAAAAGGGATGTCAGTACAAAATAATGTACTGAGTATGTAAGGCAACAGGATAACTGAAAGCTGAAACTGAACTGATAATATAATAACTAAAAGTAACTAGGAGTCAAAGATAATTTGAAGATATGCTTACCTGCTGATACTGGCCCAACTCTCTCAATATAGTAAGTAAAATAGTTGTCCGAGCTTATAAGGTTCAGTATGTGTAACTAATCTGCCGTAGTAGGCTCACTCATAGGCGCTCGGCCATACTAGGCTCTGTATCTCAGTCATTATGGGCTCGTTCATAGGCGTTCGACCATTGTAGGCTCGGTATATAACTCACCATCTGATCAGAGGTTGCCCAATATGGGCCTGCCCATCAATTATATCTCGATGGTTGTGAAAATACTGTAATACTATATATATATATATATATATATATATATATATATAGAGAGAGAGAGAGACTCTCTGCTCTCTTGGCTGACAGAAAAAAAAAACTGAATATGAAGTCCCGATAAGTGAGAATACGGTAACTTATGAGAGTAGGATAGTGTATATAAATTTGGGAGTATGAACTTCTCTTTATGCCTCGTTATCAAACACATGTAATTACGAAATCATGTCAAAATGAAGGAAGGGCTTATCCTTAACATACCTTATCACAATCTTTCTGACCACTAAGTTGAACTCGCCTTTTCGTACCTTAATCTACAACAGTATGAGTACATGAGTTCATCGCTATGATGCATTGCATTTGACATGCATACTTTACATACAGGCATGGAGACACATTTCCTCATGTTACACGGTTTTGTGATATTTATGACTTCATATGCACATTGACATGTATGTATAGAGATGTACTTTTTTGATGCTATCTGAGATTGAAACTTCTTATCTGTTGTTGAAAGTTTTTGGGAAAAATCACAGATTTCTAACTTACTTATATTTTGGTGATTTCGGTGAAGATTTGGGTTTTACTGTTATACTTGAAAAGCATGCCTATTTTTCGTAACTGGGAACGAGCTGAGCATTCTATCCTTAAGTTATTTCATGTACATCTTTTATTATGTTGTTATGAGTTGTTATTGGCTATTGGTGCTGGACTCTGACCGTTGCCCAAGCTCGTCGCTGCTTTCAACCTAAGATTAGGTTTGTTACTTATTGAGTACATAGGTTCGGTTGTACTCATACTACACTTTTGCACCTTGCGTGCAAATTTTGGAGCTGATATTGATGTGTATGGAGGGAGCTGGCATTGAAGATATACTTGCGTTCCGGTTAGAGCTGCCTCTTGTTCTTGGTAGCTTTAGAATTATTAATCTGTTTATGTATATTTCGAACAGATGTGTTTATTTCATACTACTTTTGTAAACTCTAAATCTTAGAAGTTCATAATTTATACTACCTGTCTTTGGGTTGTTGTATAAAAGTTCAGTTATTTTATTATTTATTTTCTCAGTAAATCTCAATTGAATCAGATTATTGCTAATTGGCTTACCTAGCGGGTTGAGTTAGGTGCCATTACGACTAGTTTGATTTTGGATCGTGACAAGTTGGTATTAGAGCTCTAGGTTCATACATTCTACGAGTCATGAGCAAGTGTCTAGTAGAGTCTCGCGGATTGGTATGATGACGTCCATACCTATCTTCGAGAGGCTACAGTGCATTTAGGATAAACTTCCCATCTTTCTTTTCTTATCGTGCGACATTGATTCAGCTTGAAGTGTATCTCTTTGAATTCCTTCCACTCACTCGTATGCGTAGGTGAGCGCTCAGTATCAGCTGTGCATCGACGATTTGTGGTTCTGTGGATGAGGTCGAGATGTGTTTTCTATGTTTTGGTGATGGGCTAGTCTAGAGGACTTGAGGCCATGTTTAGACTGTAGCATAGGCTCGGTAGTTTCAGTTATGTGAGCATGTGCTTTTGGACTTATCTGTCCAGTAGTGTCCCTATCAGTGGAATTTATGGCTCGGTTAGTGGTTGGATGGCTATATGATGAGTATGACGTGACTGTGTGATGTGTTCAGATGGTTTGAATGTGACGAGAAGGGTCTGCTTGAGATGTGAAAAGGACTATTATGTGCTTGATTTCTGTCTTGATGTGTTGTACATCCTCGAGTAATGATCGTGTTAAAGGATCTTTCATGTCATTTATTTGTGGAACGAAGTAGATTCACATGTCTTGTGGATGAGTTCGGACTCAGGAATATAAAGTGATTACGTAGTAATGGTGGCTGTGAAAGGGGATAAGGAGATATCAGTTTGAGGCTAAGCGGGTGGGTTATCACCTGGGGGTAATCTACGGAGGTGTGATTCTTATGATGTTATGTGGAGAGTTTCCTTCAACCAGTGGGTTATATGTGCTGCGATTTGAGTTTGGATCGGTGGTGAAAGTGTACCTGACCATCACGAGGATGAATGCGAGCTTAACAGATAATTTGAGGTGCTAAACCCTTTGTGTTACATGAGCTTATGAAGGACTTAGTTGAATCTCACTACGATATAACAGTAGTAATAAAGTATGGGCATTGTAAGTTATCAAGTGTTTTGATCTATGGCTTTAAGACAAGTGGGGGAGTTTGTTATCGACGATTTGATTACATGGTTATGGGTTGTATTGGTTTCTATTTGAGGCATACTTGTGGATCAGTTATGATTTGTAGAGGCTGGTTTTGAGGATGACTTAAGCAAGAAAATATCTGGATGCATGGTTTATTACACTTTATAGGTATGTGGGAATAAAGGAATGATTTGAATTGTTATTCGTGAATGATGTAGTACGCAAGGAGAAGGAATTTACTCGGTTGATTAGAGGTCTGAATTACTTCTTTGGGTGTTGTTGTGCTAATGGGGCACAGGTTGTTCGGCCGAGTTGGGCGGTGCAATTGGGATTTGAGCAGAGTGGATGACTCTCGAGAAGGTTCTAATGGATTCAAGATTTTTACGTAGCAATAGAAAATTTTTCGAATTTTGTATATGGCTAGAATCTGAGATTTACGTTAGATGGTGTCGAGACTCGTGATATTTCTATATTATTATGGATTCTACATTTCAGTATCAAGAAGGTGAAGGAAACGACTTTAGATTCACAGAAGGTCTCTTCAGAGTGGGTGTCTCGGTTGTGGTACTTTTGGGGTGCTTAAGAGGAAATACAACGGCTTATGGGCCTTAGGGCGGAGTGGTTTTATGCTAGGATCTCTTGTGGTGAGCTTTAGGTAAGGATCGTGGTGTTCTAGCAAGGAGAAGTGTCAACTTGAGGGTAATTCAGAAGGAACTCGAAGAAATAGAACAACTTGGTAGTAGGTTGGATCAGCACTGTAATGGATAGGATCGATTCTTTTGGTTCTTGTGGTGAGGTGAGGCTTTACGGGTGTTTTGTGACAATACTCTTGGATTTGGCGACCTGCGTGGCTTGGTTGAGTTAGATGGATTCAGGTCTAATAGCTTGGTTATGTGCAAATGGATTTCAAAGTGTTCTCGATGGTTTCTACCACGGTTTGAGATGGATATTTCCTACCGGCATGAGGAGCATGTTGTGTATTGTGATTTTCTACTGGATGGGATCTTGTGAAAGGTTCCTAGCTAATTGATTATGTAGTCTACTTGTGACTCAAAGTTGATAATGAGGTTCTCGTATTTTCATATGATGGCCTAATAGATGCGGTGTGTCATGTGGGAATAAGATTTGCATGTACAAGGTCAAAACTCAGTTTTGAATGGAAGGTCATGAATTCTTAGAAAACATGGACGGTTTCGGATGACTAGATGAATGCTATTACAACTTGGTATTGCGTGAGAAGGATGCGCATTTCAAAAGGCACATTGTGTTTTGACTTACAAATGCTTTATTGGAATTGCGGTACTCGCCTAGTTGATCGACTGCTGATATTCAGATTTTTGCTATATGGCATGGAAGAACTATAGAAGTATTTCTCTTGGGGATGATTATGTATGATAGATATGTTAGTCATTCGAGTTGCGGAGTTGGGATCGGCTATGGTGATTCATGTGTTCTATGGATTTGGAGACTGGGCGATCTCAGAAGCAGATTATTTCGGGGTTGCGGACTGTGAAGATGTGGCCAAAGATAGCTAGACGGTAGTACGTGCTATGGTAAGGTCATTGTGGACTTTTAGAGGGACATTTATCCATTTGGGGATGACCGAAGTTTATTTGAGGCCCATTGGTAGGTCCGAGGAGGATATGTATTCTACCCCGGGTCGAATTTGTTGACTCACCACCGTTATTGCTAAAAGGTGTATCATTCAGTTAGAGTTGAGCTTGTTCGTGTTCTGGTATGTTATGTGTGATACTCTTCTGTGCTACGAGGGGTTGTGATTTGTTGGTTATATGCACACATGATATGGTTCTGTTAGGGCCTTGTAGTAGAATCTGAGCGAGAGGTTTATTGGGGTGTTGAATGGTTGATTGTGCCTTGGTTATGTTCTCTCGGGCTGTGGTATATTGTGTTATTTGCTTCTCCATGGATATGGCCACGCATTTCGTGTATTTGATGTTGAATTGCGTGTAGTTGTTGATTTGAGCATGGTGGCTTGAGATATTTCATCTGGACCAGTGTTTGGATGGGTTACGCATTGCAGCGGGGCTATGTTGAGATGTTATCCTTTGTGTTATATTCGTGCTTCTTGGTTCTACTATGTATGATGGGTTCGTAGCATTGTGTTTGTGGTAGAACTTGTTGAGCTTGCGAGATGGTTCTCACATTTGAGTCATTTTCCATGTTTGAATACACTTGAATTGTTACGTATTAGTGCATGGATTGCACGGTTTGTGGCTTAAGATTGTATTGGTATGGCATGTCAGTAGAGTGGCTGTATTTGATAAGATGAGGTCGCTGGACCTAGAATCAGTGCTCTCATATTTGATTGTGGTATATTTATAAGGATAATGTCACTGATCGGCTTAGAAATTGGCTATAATTCTTGTCGAAGGAGAGAGGGCTCCATGACTTGTTGATCTAATGAGTGGTTATGAGTTTCTGCATGCTTCTTTCGTCATCGTCAGTGTACAAAGGTTTTGAACGAGGTTTTATTTGATATGAGGTTTACTATCAGTATTGGGTTTGTTTTGAGCAGCTACTGTGATCGGGAATTATTGCTACGAGTATGCGAGTTATGTGGTATATCATGTGATTATATCTTGGGTTATGGATGTGACTTAGATACATCTTGTTTAGAGTTATACAGTATGTAAGTGCGAGATTCGGGTCTTGTAAGGAATTCTGGATGTTAGAAATTGGGTTCTAAGGCTTACAGACTAAGGTTAAAGTAATGATCTTCAGTTATGTTATGTTGTTAGGCTTACATGGATTGGGGTGACGTGGGATCACCCCCGGGTATGTGCATGGTAAGGTTATACAGCAATTTGATGGCTTTGGAACGACTCTAGGCATGTTCGAGGACGAACGTATGATTAAGTGGGGGAGAATGTAACGACCCGACTGGTCATTTTGAGAATTTACATTAAATTCGGCCATTTGAAGTCTTGAGTAGCTTCATAGGATGTATTATGACTTGTGTGAATCATCGATATTGGTTTTCAGATTAATTAGAATTGATTTGGGAGAAAGATTCTCAACTAGGAAGCTTTAATTTGGAAGAGTTGACCATGTTTGACTTTTAAGTATTTGACCTCGAATTAGAGTTTTGATGGTTTCGTTAGGCCTGAATGGTGATTTTGGATTTGGGCGCATGCCTGGATTTGCATTTGTATATTTCTAGAAGGTTTTGGCACTTATTGGCAGAAGTTGGAAATTTGAAAGTTTGGAATATTCATGAGTTTGACCGGGAGTTGACTTTGATGATATCAGCTTCGGATTGTGGTTCAGGGAGTTGGGATAGCTTAGTTATGTCATTTGGGACTTGTGTGCAAAATTTGAGTTCATTCCGAGTTAATTTGATAAGGTTCGGCAAGGGTTCTGGAAGTTGAAAGATTCAAAGTTCATTAAGTTCGATTTGAGGTGCGAATCATGGTTTTGATGATGTTATGGGTGATTTGAGGCCCCGAGTAGGCCCGTGTTATTTTATGAGACTTGTTGGAATATTCGGATGGGGTTCCGAGGGGCTCGGACGTTATTCGGATTGATTTCAGACCATTTTTCTTCATATTTGCATTGCTAGTTTCTGCTGATGTCTGGTGCATCAAATGTTCTTCGCGATCGTGAAGTTGGAGGTGCGATCATGTGGGGAATATCTGGAGTTGAGTATTTCTTCTTCGCGTTCGCGAATATTTGTCCACGTTCGCGTAGGTTGCTGGAGATTAAGCATCCCATTCGTGCAATTGTGTGCGCGTTCCCGCAGTGTAGAGCTAAGCCGGATAGGTCTTCACGACTTCTTCATAGCATTCATGAGCTTGGGGCTGCGTTCACGTAGAGACTTTTCGAGGCTGAGCATTTTATGATTCGCGATCGCGAAGCTTGTTCCGCGATCGAATAGAGTATTTAGGGGCAGTGCATTTTTCTTCTTTGCGATCGCGATAGTATTTCCGCGATTGCGATTCATTAATTCGTCCAGTGATTATAAGTACTCTATTTTCTGGGGTTTCGGCCATTATAGCATATTTGGAGCTATGGAGCTCGGATTGAGATTATTGTTTAGGCGATTTTCACAATATGGATTGGGGTAAGTGTTCTCTACTTGAATTTGATTATATTTCATGAATCTATCCTCATTTTTTGCATTTGGTTAATGATTACAAAAGAGAAATTGAGGATTTTTGACTAAAATTTCATGAAGTAAATTTTCGAGTTTAGAGCATCGATTTGGAGTCAGATTTGAGTTAAGCTAGTATGGTTGGACTCGTAATAGAATGGGTTGTTGGATTTTGTGAGTTTTGTCGGGTTTGGAGGTGCGGGCCTGGGTTTGAATTTTACGTTGACTTTGAGGCTTTTGAATAAAGATTCAACCTTTATTGATTGGGATTGTTTCCTTTGGCATTATTTGATGTTTTTGTGTTGCTTTGGGCTAGTTTTGAGCCGTTCAAAGGGCGGTACGCATGGGATGGCGTTTCTAGTGTACTGTTTGGCTTGCTCGATATTGGATTCGGCTTGTTCGAGGTATGCAACACTTCTAAACTTATTGTTGAGGGTATGAACTGATAGTAGGCTATAATCTCGTGTTTAGTCGTTTATCGCACTCTAATTTACTGCACTTTAATTGAGTTGGAGCTTTAATCGCTAGTGTTTTGCACTAATTATGTGTTTTATGTCTTGTAGGAGTGATTCTTAGCTATGAAGATGTTATGAAATGAATTAAAGTGATTTGGAGCTTTGAAGTCTGAGTAAAAGCCCAATGAATTAAGTCGAGATCGTGTTCGAGGATCAATGGATGATAGTTAGGGACGAACGAAGAATCGAGTAGATATACTGCACATTATCTAGTAAAATGCACATAACTTTTCGCTCAGAACTCTGTTTGGACTCCACAATATATCGTTGGAAAGCTATTTAAAAGGGCTACAACTTTCGTGTTATGATTTCCCAAATTCCCAATAGAACAAAGTGATACGTGTGCGACCGCACACTGGCCGCACATAGTGTGAAAAGTGTGCGGCCAAGTGCGCTAGCACACTTTCAGGTGTGCGGCCGCACACGTACTATCCAGGAAAAGTGTCCTTTTTTGCATAGGAGAAGGTGTATTTGTTTGGGACCTACTCTACTTGGTATATATACATGGAAAATGGTATTTTGAGGACTTTTGACATATCTAAGACTTAAGGAGGCTAAGGAGAAGTTGTAGAAGCAAGAGCACAAGGAATCCATCATTCAATCTCAACTCAAGACAAGGGTTTGGATTGTTTTATGTTTTCTTTTAACTTAAAAATTGTTATGATAAATTACTCCATATCTATGGAGTAGTTCTCTTTAGGGTTTGATGGATTTGGTGTATTGATACTTGTTTGTGGATAATTAACTCTAGTTTATGTATTGAATCATTTTGGATGTTTTAACTGTTGCATCTATATTCACTTGTTAACGTAATCGAGAGAGGCATAACTTGTGATATCTTTGCATTATATTTTATTGGTTGAAGTCCTTCATTCTTCTTAGCAATAGAAAGATGCTAGTTGAGTTGTTGATTAAAGCTAGTTAGAAGAATAATTGAGAGAGGCTCTCCTAAAGACCAATCTACTGCGAATTCTTGCATATCTTCACGTGCTTAAAATTGGTTCATCTTGTAAGGTTGAGACTTAATCGAGAGAGGAGTTTCCACTAATCAATTGAATTAGTAACCAAGTGAATTCGAGAGACTCACTTGAACATTAGAAGTGAATTAAATAGTGTTTAATCCCAAACATTTATCTTGCACATATCCTATTAACCCTATCTTCTCCCAATTTATAACTTCCTTTGCTTGGTATTGTCATTAATCGATAGTTTAGACTCTTACTTAACTTTAGTTTAAATCAAATAAATCTCTATTGTTGATCATCTTGGATAGCAATATGTAATGACTTGGCCGGTCGTTTTGAGAATTTAAGCTTCGTTCGGCGGCATAAGGTCTTGCACAGCTTCATATTATGTGTATCGACTTGCGTGCATGGTTGAATTCAGTTACCGGATGATTCGGAGTCGAATTGGAAAAAGGAATCTAGTTTTGGAAGCTTAAGCGATGAGAATTTGACCGGAATTTGACTTTTGTGTAAACAGCTCCGGAATGAATTATGGATGATGTCAGCAGCTTTGTACGGTAATATTGGGCTTAGGCACGCGCCGGATTTGGAGGTCTGTAGGGTAATTTGAGGCATTTTGGCGAAAGTTGGAAAAGTTGAAGTTTGAAAAAATGGAGAAGTTTGACCCATAGTTGACTTTTGTGATATTGGGGTCAGAATGTGATTTCGAGAGTTGGATCAGCTCCATCGTGTCATTTGGGACTTATCTGCAAAATTTGGCATCATTCCTGGTTGGTTTGATTGGTTTCGGCACGAGTTTTCGAAGTTGGAAGATTTGAAAGTGCATAGTTTGATTCATGGCACGATTTGCATTTTCGGCGTTGTTTGATGTGATTTGAGACCACAAGCGAGCCCGTTTTAGGTTATAGAACTTGTTTGTTTAGATGAGGTCCCGGGGGCCTCGGGTGTGTTCCGAGTGGGTTACGGGTCAATTCCTCCTATTTTTGAATTGTTGTTTCGGTTTTTTGGTATCCTCCTTCGCGATCACGAAGATCCCCTCGCGTTCGCGAAATATTACTGCTGACCACCTTGAAATCCTTCTTCGCGTTCGCGTTCAACCTAGCACGTTCGCGAAGGTTTGTTTTTCCCTTCATCGCATTCGCGAAGATTCCTTTCCTTGTTCTTCGCATTCGCGAAGGATTCTTTCTGGGTAGCCTCACCTTCCTCTTCGCGTTCGCGAAGCACATCTAGGTAGCTCTCATTCTATTCTTCTTCGAGAACGCGACCCTATCTCCTCTTTCGCGATGCATATTCATCTGGGAAGAATATAAGATTTCCAAATCGAGGGTTAGACCATTTTTATCATATTTTGACTTGTGGAGCTCAGTTTTGAGCAATTCTTTGTGGGTTTTTCAAGCAAATTGATTGGGTAAGTGTTCTTCACCTAATAATTAATTCCATAATTTTATCTTCATTTTTATCATTTAATTTGTGTTTTGAGTTGAGGAAAATGTTGGTTTTTGAAGAAAGTTCTCAAAATAAAAAATCGTGATTTGAGGGACGAAATAGTATCGGAATTTGATAATTTTGTGTGGTTGAACTCGTACCGGAATGGGTGTTCGAGTTTTGTAAAATTTATCTGGTTCCGAGATGCGGGCCAGGGGTCGACTTTTGGATCGATTTCTGGATTTTGTTAAAGATTGAAACTATGATCCGGAATAGTTTCTTATGAGTTTTATTGGTGCTTTGAAATTATTTTGGTTAGATTTTAGCCGTCCGGAGGTCTTTTTACCCGAGAAGTTCATTTTATAGTATCGGTTTGTCTTCTTTGAGGTAAGTATCTTGTCTAACCTTGTGTGGGAGATTTCCCCTTAGGATTTGAGTCTTCTATGTTGATTGTAGTTCGTGTACGCGAGGTGACGAGTGCGTGCTCAGACTTATTTGTGAAAAGTTGGCCTTTTAGGGTTCTTAGGTCCTTAGATTCACTGAATATGAAGTTGTTCTTGATATGACTGAGTTTCCTATTTACTAGTTTCACCTCTACATGCTTAATTGGAATTAATTACTTTATGATTCACTCTTATTGCCTATTTGACTCTTATTTGACTTAACTGAAGAATCTTTACCTCTCATGTTCTCACGCTATCTTTTCATAAATGCCTATCTTTATCTGAAGTTATTATTATCTCATCCTATAATTGTTTAGTTTTAATTGAGGCTGCGATAATATTTCTGCCGCTTATCCTTAATTGAATTGTTGAATAACCTTCGTAATTGCTCAACCTTAAAAGAAGTTTGATATCCTATATTTCAGTTGACGTAGCATTATTTGGAATTATTTGACTCGTTTTATCTTCCTTATTGTTGAATTGTATATTGTGGGATCATTGCTACATTTTAGTTTTCCATTGTTAAGTTGTTCTCTTTACGCCTAACATTCTTTAATGTGGTTATTCCTTGTGAACGGGGTCTATCGATTCGTTGTGATTTAAAGTTCTCGAGTTGATTTACTTGTCGTACTTTGTATTATTGTCATTGTTGTTGTTGTACTTATTGTGATGATGCACGAGATTTCTGCCGTGTTGTAACTGTTATCTCTCTTAATTGTGCTGCATATTTACTTTGGGACTACGGAACGGTATTCCGAGAGATCCTCCTGCATATTTGTCACACCTCTTTTAAGGGAGTTTTTTCCAATTTAAGTGACAATACGTGATTATTTATTAGAAATCAGAGTCGGCACTTGGGATAATTTATGGTGTCCCAAATCACCGGTTTAAAATCCCGAATCGAGGAAAAGTTTGACTCTGTTTTACAGTCTACGAACACATAAATCCGGGTAAGGAATTCTGTTAACCCGGGAGAAGGTGTTAGGCATTCCCGGGTTCCGTAATTTTAGCACAGTCGCTTAACTATTAATATTAGCCTAATTATCTGATTTTAAAACACTTTTAAACATATGTGCATTTTTAACTTTAAAACCGCTTTTATTATTTAAGGAATTATTTCAAGGTTATTTAAAACACATCGCAAGCCACGTGATAATAGGTGAATTTAACTTTATTCAGACCCTAAATAACCGTCTTCTGGCATAGTTTTGATAATAAAAGTGATAACAAAATCTCTTATTAGTGCTTTTAATGATTTGCAGGTTATATATGACTAAGGAAGGCTAGGGAGCACTTTTGGAGTGAAAAAAAATGAAGAAAGAAAGGTCAACCATGAAATATCCCAAGTGAACCATGCAAAAACAGGCTGAAGAATCAGAAAACTGAGTCTACCGCGGTTCCACCGCGACCGCGGTAGAACCGCGGTGAAGGATGTTCGCGGATAGAAGGAAGATCAGAGGCCATGTTTGGCCACGGTTCTACCGCGACCGCGGCAAAACCGCGGCAGGAGGCGGAAAGTTCAGGGACTAAAGTGCAAAACACGGGATTTTTAGCCCAAAACCCTATTTTAAACACTAGACTCCGCCCAAGAGAGGCATGTATTGTTTTGGAGAGTGGTTTTGGAAGAAGAACAAGTGTGAGAGATCACCCAAAACATCTTGGTTTCTTCTTCTCTTTATGTTTCTTGCAAGTTTTATGATGAACATTGTTTTAGTTTATTTACTCATAGTTATGAGTAGCTAAATCTTTTGTCTAAGGTTTTGATGGAACTTATTGGGGGATGAACTTCTTATTTATGTGAATACAAATTGCTAGTTTCAATCTTTATTTATTCAACTATGTTCTTGTTGTAGCTAATTGACAGGATCCTCAATTAGCTGTGCTTATTTAGTGTGCATAACTCGGGAGAGTGTGCATATTTAGGTTATTGTTGAATAACACCACTCCTAAAGTATAAGAGGAATCTATAACTGCGGGTTTAAAGGTGGGATTAGGGATAACGAAGCCTTGGGTGCAATCTTAAGTGAACTGTGTTAATTAAAGCTAGCTAGTGTATCTCGGGAGAGTGCAATAGTATATTACTGTGATTACTCGGGAGAGATTTACGGTAAGAAAAGTGTTCATGATTGATAGAGGTGTGTTGGTAAATTTGTATGACGCATAAACATAAGGGATTCCATCAATAGGGGGAATCTTTACCTTAGCTTTTTCTCACCATTGTTTACAACCTTAGCATCCTTAGTTTACAGCTGTTTATTTACTTGCAATTTTAGTTACTATAGAAACCATCAACTTGTGATTTAAAACATTTAGGAAGCTGGTTCTGAAGAGTTTAGTGGGTCTAAAGATAGTGATTGATAGGTTAACTCTCTGTGGATTCGACCTTGGGCGTAATACTCGTGTTATATTTGCAACGTCCGCATTGTCCTTTTTATAAGGCATAGTTGGGCGTGATCAAATTTTGGCGCCGCTGCCGGGGAGTTAACGGAATTATCAATTACCATTGCTAGAAATACAAAAATTCTTCGCGTAGGCAGTTTCTCTACACCCAATTTTTGATTGAAATTTTTGACGGTTGTTGAGTTGGTTGCACAGGTGTATGCCTAGAAACTCTACGAGGACTGGAGAACTACTTGAAGGACTCGCAGACCTTGAGAAAATATTTAGGGCATTTAACCGTGCCAACAGAAGACTTCAACCACCTCAACAAACAGACAAATTCGAAACTGACATGGGAGACACAATCGACCCTAACGGAAACGGCAGGCATGAGCAAATCAACTTGAATGTCAGAGACGCAGCACCTCTGGTGCCCGAGGGTGCACTGTATGACTGGGCACAGCCCACAGCTGACAATTTAGCTACTCCCATAGTTGTGCCTGCAATACAAGCTGAGTCGTTCCAGATCACAAATAATATGCTGCACTTATTGCAAAACAAGGGACTCTTTTCTGGGACACAACTTGAAGATCCTCAGCAACACTTGAAGAACTTCCTGTCGATCTGCAAGACCCAAAGGCAGCCCAATGTCACTCCAGAGGCTATCAGGTTATTATTGTTCCCATTCTCGGTGACAGGAGCTGCACAGGTTTGGCTAAACTCACTCCCCATAAATTCTATAGCAACGTGGGATGAGTTAGTCAAGCAGTTTCATAACAAGTTTCATCCACCCAACAAAACTGCCCAACAAATTGATGAGATCGTGAGCTTCAAGCAGAAACCAATGGAGACACTGCATGAAACATGGAGCAGGTTCAAAGGAATGTTGGTTATGTGTCCACATCATGGTATTCCAGAACAGATGTTGGGACAACGATTTTATATGGGACTGTCAGATGGCTTGAAGAATATTGTGGATGCTTCAGCTGGTGGGGCATTCTTGAGCAAGACATGAGAGAAGGTCAGAGTTTACTTGATAAAATGGCACAGAATTCGGGATGGACATCCAGGAATGCACCCATCACTCCAGTAGTACACTCAGTGCCCCTTGATCCTTCAAACACTATGGCTGAAAATATGGCGACCCTCCTGACACAAATGAGCATCCTCACCAAAAAGGTGGAGGAATCAGGACAGAAGCAGCAGGTACACATAGTAGACACTACCAATGGGGGCTTGTGCACATCTTGCATTAGTCAACCAGTTGGTAATCCTTGGAATACAGAGCTTGATCATCATCATCAGCACCATGAAGATATGAACTATGTAGCTAACTATGGGGGTCAGAGACAGGGAAATCAGAACTGGGGTCAGCAAACTCAACAACAGTACAGACCACCTCCGCCACAATATAACGCCAGAAACATGGGAGGTATGAGACCCCCCAACAACATGGCTCCGTATCCTAGATCCCAGGGGTACAACAATCAGCAGCAGGGGTACCACCCGCCTCAGCAGCAGCATGGTGGAAGACAGGATGATGGGTTTGCGAGACTAGAAGCAATGATGCAGCAGGTTATTGGGTCCACTGCGAAGATAAATGAGAGAGTAGATGCACATGACGCAGCTATCAAAAATATTGAAGTGCAGGTGGGCCAAATTTCAATGTCTCTGAATAATTGTCCTCAAGGAACGCTACCTGCAGATACCCAAATCAATCCTAAAGATCAGGGCTCGAAGCAGCTGATGGCGGTGAGTCTCCGTAATGGCAGGGATCTCGATGAAGAGCAGGAGAGAGTTCGTGACAATATACAGGCTGAGACACTTATTCAAGTACCCATTGAGCTGGATGAATCCATAAGGCTGACAGATGTGACAGTCCAGCCTGCTCAGGAAGAAAAGAATACTCAGCAGGAGACCGAGAAAGTTGCTGAAGCAGTTGAAGAGCCAGTAGTAGAGATAGTAGCTGAGAAAGAAAAGTCCCAAGTGATTGGGAAGAAAAGACCTCTTGCACCATTTCCGCAAAGGTTGGCTAAACACCAAAAGGAGGAGCAATACAAAAAGTTCTTTGAGATGCTCAAGCAAATTCAGGTAAATATTCCATTGATCGAAGCTTTAAAGGAGATGTCTGGATACGCAAAAATGATGAAAGACTTAATGTCCTGGAAATTTGACTTCCAAGACTTGGCTACGGTGACACTTACTCAGACGTGTAGTACAGTGGTAACTAGACCTGTTGCTGAAAAGCTCTCAGATCCCGGGAGTTTTACTATTCCATGTACTATTGGAAACTTTGCTTTTGCGAAAGCACTCTGTGATTTAGGGGCCAGCATTAATCTTATGCCCCTGGTCATTTACAAGAGGTTGGGCATTGGGAGAGCTAGACCCACCTCTATGCTGTTGCAGCTGGCTGACAGGACTGTGAAGCGTCCATTTGGGATCCTTGATGATGTACTTATTCAGGTGGGGAAGTTCGTGTTCCCTGCTGACTTTGTGATATTGGATTGCAAAGTAGATGAAGAAATTCCTATCATCTTAGGAAGACCATTCTTAGCCACAGGGAGAGCTCTTATTGATTGTGAGACCGGAGAGCTTAAGATGAGGCTCAATGACGAAGAGATTATATTCAATGTGCAGAAATCTATGAGGCGCCCAAGTGAGTTCGCAAGTTGCTCTCTTATTGATGCCGTGGATGTAATCGTTCAGTCTGATGATGAAGTGTTGATGATTGAGGATCCCCTCGCTGCATGTTTAACGAATTTGGAGGAAGTGAACGGTGAAGACTTGGCAGAATGGGTGTTGACATTAGAAGGTAGAGGGTTTTGGGAAAGAAATCTAGAGTTTGAGCCCCTACACTTAGAAAAGAGGGAGACTCCTCCAGCTAAGCCATCCATTGAAGAACCACCGAAGCTGGAACTAAAGTCATTGCCAGGCCACCTCAGGTATGAATTTCTGGGACCTAACTCCACTCTACCTGTTATTATCTCATCTGGTTTGTTAGATGTGCAGGTCCAACAGCTTCTACATGTATTGAAGGAGTGCAAAACTGCCATTGGGTGGACCATGGCAGATATCAAGGGGATCAGCCCCGCGTACTGCATGCATAAGATTCTGCTGGAAGAGGGGCACAAACCTTCCAGGGAACATCAGAGGAGGCTGAACCCGAATATGAAGGAGATGGTGAAGAAGGAAGTGATAAAGTGGCTAGATGCGGGAATTATTTTCCCAATCTCTGACAGCAACTGGGTTAGCCCAGTTCAATGTGTGCCTAAGAAGGATGGCATGACGGTTGTGAAGAATGACAACAATGAACTAATCTCAACGAGAACCGTCACAGGCTGGAGAATTTGCATGGATTATCGAAAGTTGAATCTAGCCACCCGGAAAGACCACTTCCCACTTCCCTTCATTGATCAAATGCTGGATAGATTAGCAGGGAGGTCACACTTTTGTTTTCTGGACGGGTACTCAGGGTACAATCAGATTTCCATTGCACCTGAGGATCGAGAGAAGACCTCTTTCACATGCCCTTATGGCATCTATGCCTTTAGGAGGATGCCCTTTGGCCTATGCAATGCACCTGCCACATTCCAACGGTGCATGATGGCCATATTCACTGACATGGTTGAGGATATAATGGAGGTGTTCATGGATGACTTCTCAGTGGTGGGAATTCATTTGATGAGTGCCTGGTGAATCTGACGCGTGTGCTGAAAAGGTGCATCGAGACAAATCTGGTGCTGAATTGGGAAAAGTGCCATTTCATGGTACAAGAAGGCATAGTTCTGGGGCACCGGGTGTCAAGCAAGGGAATAGAGGTAGATCGAGCAAAGGTTGATGTAATAGCAAAGCTGCCTCCACCAACCTTCGGTCAAAGCAATCAGGAGTTTCCTTGGACATGCCGGTTTATACCGGCGGTTCATAAAAGACTTCTCCAAAATCGCCAATCCTCTCTGTAAGTTATTAGACAAAGATCACCCGCTTGTATTTTCTGATGATTGCAGGGTATCGTTTGAGAAGCTGAAGCAGAGGCTGGTCACAGCACCCATCATTGTTGCCCCCAACTGGGAGCAACCGTTCGAACTAATGTGTGACGCTAGTGACTACGCAGTGGGGGTAGTGTTGGGCCAGCGAAAAGATAAATTGATGCACCCAATCTACTATGCTAGTAGAACGCTGAGTGGAGCCCAGTTGAACTATACGGTGACTGAAAAGGAGATGCTAGCTGTGGTGTTCGCATTCGACAAGTTCCGGTCCTACCTGATAGGATCCAAGGTAATTGTATACACTGACCATGCTGCTCTCAGATACTTAATAGAAAAGAAAGACTCTAAGCCACGCCTGATTCGTTGGGTGCTGCTTCTGCAAGAGTTTGATCTTGAAATACGTGACCGCAAGGGCACTGAGAATCAAGTCGCTGATCACCTATCACGACTGGAGGGATCTGAAAATGCAATTGAAGTTGAGGAAATTCTGGAAACTTTTCCAGACGAGCAACTGCTCGCCACCACTCATCAGGAAGCGCCATGGTATGCGGACTTGGCCAATTACCTAGCCAGTGGTATAGTCCCTCACGACCTTTCATCGGTCTAGAGGAAACGATTTTTTCGTGAAAGCCGCTTGTACTATTGGGATGAGCCCTATCTATTTAGAATATGCCTGGATAACATGATCCGGAGATGCGTCTCCGAGATAGAACAATCTTCTATTTTGCAGGCTTATCATGCATCGGCTTATGATGGACACTTTGGAGGGATCAGGACAGCAGCGAAGGTGCTAGAGGCCGGATTTTTCTGGCCGACTGTGTTTAAAGATGCACACTCATGGGTGAAGGGTTGTAATGAATGTCAACGCACCGGGAACATTTCCCGGCGCCACGAAATGCCCATTAACCCAATTCAGGAGATAGAAGTGTTCGACGTCTGGGGGATTGATTTCATGGGTCCCTTCGTCAGCTCCTATGGCAATAAATACATCCTTGTTGCTGTAGACTATGTGTCCAAATGGGTGGAAGTTGTAGCATTGCCCACAAATGATGCGAAAGTGGTGGTGGGATTTCTAAAGAAGAACATATTCACCCGCTTTGGGACACCACGGGCGATTATTAGCGACGGAGGCACTCACTTCTGCAATAGAGCCTTCGAGAAGTTGCTTATGAAATACGATGTGCGCCACAAGGTAGCTACTCCTTACCACCCGCAGACTAGTGGACAGGTTGAGGTATCCAACAGGGAAATCAAGAGTGTGTTAACGAAAAATGTAAACGCCACAAGAACTGATTGGGCAAGGAAGCTAGATGATGCACTCTGGGCTTACAGAACAACTTTCAAGACACCAATTGGTATGTCACCATACAAGTTAGTGTTTGGGAAGGCCTGTCACCTACCTGTAGAACTTGAGCATAAAGCGTGGTGGGCACTGAAGCAACTAAACTTAGATATGGAAGCTGCGGGCACATCAAGAGTCACAGAATTGCATGAGCTCGAGGAATTCAGGTATCTTGCTTTTGAGAGTACAAGGCTGTACAAAGAGAGAATGAAGAAACTACACGATCAAAACATTGTTGAGCGAAATTTCAAACCTGGGGACATGGTATTGCTATACAACTCAAGACTAAGGTTGTTCCCGGGCAAGCTGAAGTCACGATGGTCGGGACCATTTCGAGTAGTTGAAGTTTTCCCGTCAGGAGCGGTTGAAGTTGCCACTGAGAATGATTCTCGTACATTTAGGGTCAATGGTCAGAGATTGAAGTTGTATGTGGGTATGAGCGAGCTTAAGGAAGGGTCTGAACTACACTTGACTGAACCACAGAGGTCGAGCGAGCCTTAAATGCGCTCATCATGCGTCGTGCCGCGACGTTAAATCAGGCGCTCCGTGGGAGGCAACTCACAAAATTGTTGTAAGTATAACATAAACATAAAAAAAATGTCTGAATCAGAGACGCGGTCAGACCGCGGTTCTACCGCGATCGCGGTCAAACCGCGGTACTGGCCCCTCTCTGAACCCAGGTTATCGCGTTTCCACCGCGGTCGCGGTAGAACCGCGGTAAGTATATCTGAACTTGGTCTACCGCGTTTCCACCGCTATCGCGGTAGAACCGCGGCAGACACAGATCGGGTCCAGGTCCGATTTTTTTAAAAAAAAAAAAGTTTTTTTTTCTTTCCCTTTTACCCAAAAATAACACACACCCACCTACCACTAATCCCCCCATCTGCCCAGCACAATAAAACACAACCCCCCTTTCTTTTCTCATTCTCTTCTTCTCCATCTTCTCTCTATCTTCTCTCTTCCACTCTTCTCCTCCCAAAACCCCATTATCACCCTCCCTTGCCATCCACCTTCATCACCCACTTTTACTCAACCACACAAGTAAGTTTTTATTTTTCTCTCTCTACTTAATCTTCTATTTTTGTGTAATCTAGAATACTTTTACTTAGTTTCAACCTAGGTAGGCTTCGTATAATTTTTGTCAATTTTCGCTTTGTTCTTGATTTTCGTTGTTGTATGATAATGTTGTGAACTTGGTCGGTGTTAAGGTGCTTGGGGCTTCATGGTATTTGTGATGTTTTGGTAAAAAAAATCTTATCTTTTGGGAATAGTTGTTGTTAGGCACCATGTGGGCCACAATTTCGGAGTTGTTGTGATATTGCGGAGCGGGTTCTACCCACCCCTAATTGGGGAGTGTTGTACTCGATGATAGGGGGTGTTGTTTATGTTTGGAAATATATGCACAGGAGTAAGTGTGGGGTGGTGTTGGCAGAATGTGGTAAGTAGTTCTGTTGTGAAGCCTATGGAGGTTATGACCTTCACCACCCCGCTTGTGCGGCTAGTTGTCATGAAGAATTATATGGGGGCATTGTTTTGGTGCCATACGGTGGCGATGTCTGCGTACCCATCTGACTGGCACTAATTAGGATGAAGTTGATTTTTTTTTCTCTAACTCCCTGCAGGTACTATGGCACGTAAAAGGCAAAGGAGAGGGGCGGGCACATCCCTCCAGCCGACATTTGACGAGTCCCGGTTTGAATCGGAACGAGCTGAGGACGATTTTAATGCGAAGGCTGGAAAGAACTTCATTCACGAGATTCAAATTGACCGGGCAGCCCTCCGCGTGGAACAGGAGGACATGTATGAAGAAATTTGGAGGAGGGAAATGGAATTCCTCTTTGATCCGCCCGTCCCGGTGAACCGGATGATTGTTAGGGAGTTTTACGCGAACTGCCCTGCACATATGCTGCGGGAGGTGATTGTGCGAGGCATAGTGGTGGATGCCTCTATTGTGACTGTCCAACAGGTATTGCAGCTGCCCCAGTTCACGGGCGACGTTGATTTCTACCATGACAGACCAGGTGTCACGTGGGAGGCTCTGACATATGTACTTTGTGCTGGGGGGCACCCCACCTGGATCAAAGACCAAAGCACCCTGAATTCCAATTCTTTCACGCATTTGGCTAAGTGTTGGTTGACTGTCATCTGCAGCCGGTTCATGCCATCCAGCAACACCACTGATGTGAACTTCAACAAAGCATTATTGACATGGTGTTTCGTGACGAAGAAGGACTTTGATGCAGCCCGGGTAATTAGTGACGAAATGGTCATGCGAGGACCGTTGCTGTCAAAGGGGTTTTACTTCCCTTCCTTGGTGACTGCACTGTGCTTGCGGAGGGGGGTCCCCACAGGTCCTGCCGATGGAGAGTTGGCACCTGAAGCACCATTCCGCGCTTCACGCATCAGAGTGGGCAGGGGTACACGTGCTACAATTGTGATAGATGATGAGGATGCTGACCCATTTCCGAGTGCACCGTCCAGGAGATCAACTGACAGTGCGGGACCCTCTCGGCGCCCCCATACTGGGGCAGGCTTCGCCAGATCTCAGTCTACCAGGCCTATGCTGCGTTCCATGGAGGAAGAGGTCGCGGATATCCGCGCCTCAGTGGATGGCCTACACACACGAATGATGCAATGTCTCAGAGGCAGGTCCGGTCTGAGAACAAGTTCATGGCCTGGTTCCGTGCTCTGGGGAGAGCTTGCCATGTGGATCCCCACACCGTCTCCGACTCTGATTGAGTCTCAGGGAAGTCTTCTTACCCTTCTGCTCTTTACTTTCTTGATATGACATGAGGACATGTCATTATTTTTAAGTGTGGGGTGGGAGACTTGCTCTAGTTATATGTGTACTGTACATAAGCATTGTGTTTTTTTTCTTTTTAGGTAGTGTAGCAAGTCCCCCTTGGTTTTTCTTTTGGCAACGGTTCTTTTCCAAGGGTTTTGCTTGAACCGGGTTAGGTAGATTTTCCGTTTTTAGTTAGAACTGAGATAGGTAAAGGCTAGAATTTTACCCGTGATGTACACACCTGCAAACAACTAAAACGAATTTGAGAGTGTGAAGTCTAGGCTCAGTTGTGGACTTATAAATCTATGCCTTAATATTGCACATCTTGCCTTGCTCGAACGCTTGTATGAGTGTGTTGATAAACTGATTCAGAATGAGTTATGTGTCATGTGTGTGTGAGGTTTGTGGTATTTTGTGCATTGCATTTGATGCCTAGAACTTGCCCGGTGTGTTTGCAAAGCGAAATAGTAGTTTGTTCAGTCTTGGAAGTAATATAGGCATTTCTTTGTTGAGCCAGATATGTATATTTTACCCACCTAATTGTTATGTATTGTAGTTAACCCCTTTGAGCCTATAATCTTATTTCTTTGGCAACCACATTACAAGTCCGACCCAATTGCTTGAATTAACCATCTATTTGAACCATTATAACCTCTCATGAGCACTTGAATTATTTATGAACTTTGTAAAAGTTAAAGTGTGGGGTGGTTGGTTTGGCTTCTGAGTGGAACTAATGAAATAAGGAGAAAGGGTGCATTGATTTGAAAAGCAAGAGCCACTTGAAAAAAATAAATATTCTTTGATAGTGGTGACTTTTGATATAATTGTGCTTAAATAATTTGGGAGTTGATGTATATTGATGTGAAGGTGAAGTTTGGCTTGACATAAGTATGGGGTTTGAATGTTAAAGTATAAGTATTAAAGTGCTAAGGGAGTTGTAGTCACTCTTATATCTAAATGTATCATACCCGTCCCTCAGCCTACATTACAACCAAATAAAGTTCTAATTGATCCTAGAATGAATGGGCTCCATTAGTAGAGTAGTACACTACGGGCAAGCTTATGGTGCATCTTTTGTGGCATATGAATGTTATTTTTGAGAGTGAGTGAATTCTTGATATCTTCGATTCCTTGTGTTTAAATTTTATGCATGTGGAAATGCTCTCAGATTTTTTTTTAATGTGAGGGAATGTGACTCAGGAAGAAGAAGTAAGTCTTCACCTCTGTTAGAGTAACTAGAGTGAGCGCAAGTGTGTCATGGCAGTAGAGTCTGCAACTGGGGTGTGACCGGCACATTTCTTAGGCTGTTCTGTCAAAATGGAAGGTGTGACATACATGGGGTAATGCGTCAAATGGGTAGGCCTAGAAGTGTGGTTTAGCTTGCTCGAGGACGAGCAAAGGTTTAAGTGTGGGGTGTTGATAATAGGTGAATTTAACTTTATTCAGACCCTAAATAACCGCCTTCTGGCATAGTTTTGATAATAAAAGTGATAACAAAATGCTCTTATTAGTACTTTTAATGATTTGCAGGTTATATATGACTAAGGAAGGCTAGGGAGCACTTTTGGAGTGAAAAAAAATGAAGAAAGAAAGGCCAACCATGAAATATCCCAAGTGAACCACGCAAAAACAGGCTGAAGAATCAGAAAACTGAGTCTACCGCGGTTCTACCGCGACCGCGGCAGAACCGCGGCAGGAGGCGGAAAGTTCAGGGACTAAAGTGCAAAACACGGGATTTTCAACCCAAAACCCTATTTTAAACACTAGACTCCGCCCAAGAGAGGCATGTATTGTTTTGGAGAGTAGTTTTGGAAGAACAACAAGTGTGAGAGATCACCCAAAACATCTTGGTTTCTTCTTCTCTTTATGTTTCTTGCAAGTTTTATGATGAACATTGTTTTAGTTTATTTACCCATAGTTATGAGTAGCTAAATCTTTTGTCTAAGGTTTTGATGGAACCTATTGGGGGGATGAACTTCTTGTTTATGTGAATACAAATTGCTAGTTTCAATCTTTATTTATTCAACTATGTTCTTGTTGTAGTTAATTGACAGGATCCTCAATTAGCTGTGCCTATTTAGTGTGCATAACTCGGGAGAGAGTGCATATTTAGGTTATTGTTGAATAACACCACTCCTAAAGTATAAGAGGAATCTATAACTGCGGGTTTAAAGGCGGGATTAGGGATAACGAAGCCTTGGGTGCAATCTTAAGTGAACTGTGTTAATTAAAGCTAGCTAGTGTATCTCGGGAGAGTGCAATAGTATATTACTGTGATTACTCGGGAGAGATTTACGGTAAGAAAAGTGTTCATGATTGATAGAGGTGTGTTGGTAAATTTGTATGACGCATAAACAGAAGGGATTCCATCAATAGGGGAAATCTTTACCTTAGCTTTTTCTCACCATTGTTTACAACCTTAGCATCCTTAGTTTACAACTGTTTATTTACTTGCAATTTTAGTTACTATAGAAACCATCAACTTGTGATTTAAAACATTTGGGAAGCTGGTTCTGAAGAGTTTAGTGGGTCTAAAGATAGTGATTGATAGGTTAACTCTCTGTGGATTCGACACTGGGCGTTATACTCGGGTTATATTTGCAACGTCCGCATTGTCCTTTTTATAAGGCATAGTTGGTCGTGATCACCACGCTACATAAAATGCACCCGTGAGTCGCGACACGTTCTATTTAACCTTGTTAGAGATTAGAATCGAGTCACATGAAATGTACACCCGAATTTTAGAATTAAGCATCACAACTACGTCACGTGAACCGTACTTATAGCTATGACAATTAAGAAAATAGAAATAAAATTAACTAAAGTAAATAAAACTTGTCTCCTGCTCATATTTTGTTTTTAGCTTTTCATTTTGTTCGGTCGAGCCCGATACCTAAAGCATGGAACAAATTATTTGCTAATGGGCTTCGACATTTCTTCCACTCCCCACGATCCAACAATCGTTCAAATAATCCATTCAGATAAACAAGGAATCTATTAAAAAGTAAAGAAATAACAAGAAAAGCTAACAACACAGTGTGGATCTGAGTATGATATCTCCAACCTTACCCCCATTCCCTACAATGGGGGTAATTTTTGGGGTAATTTAGCTCCAACCCTCACCCATTTTTGTCCCCAAAATGGGGAATGAATAATGTTCCCTCAAATATGGGGTACACTATTCATCTCTCCCATTACGATTCATCATTTTTTATTATTATTTTATTATTTAATCTTTTAATTTATCTCTTTATATATACTCAATTATGTTTATGTAATATCTTTATAATATTAATTTTACATCTTAACTTTGGTGTATATTTTTAATAAATTAATTTTTGTACGTTTACTATTTTTATGTAAAATTGTAAGTTATTTTATTATAAGGTATAATTGTACAAAAAATATATAATTATCTCAAAAAATAAATGGCGCAAATATAAAATATTATATATTGCTAAAATTGTGCGGATATAAAATATTAGATGTTGCAATGATTTCACTTTTATTTGAATTATTAGTTAATCTATAATAATTGCTTACAAGTTATATTATTTAAAATTTTATGGAATTGTTTTAATGGAAATTACAAATTAATAAAAATAAAAGATGGAATTTGTTTAACGAAAATTAAAAAATGAAATTGAAATGAAAGATAATAATACAATGTAGAAGAGAAAGAAGATATAAAAAAGTTTGGGAGAAAAATGGGGAAATGGTTGGAGTAAGTTGTCCTTAAAATAGGGGAATCCCCATTTTGGGGACAAAAAATGGGATAAAGGTTGGAGATGCCCTAAGAATCTTTATACATGCATAATTTCCTTCCCCTTTCCCCATTTTTGGGACAAAAAATGGGGTAAAGGTTGGAGATGCCCCAAGAATCTTTATACATGCATAATTTCCTTCCCCATCGCTATGCCAAATCTTTCTAGCACTTAATATGTGACCAAGGCAACAAGTGAATCAAAATTCTCATTCAGCAAGTTTCAATCAAGTTGTATGAAAAATACATTGAATTCTCTGACATAAAATTAAACCACTATTATTTGAATTCAAACACGATAATGCCTATGTTTGTTTAAGTCATTAACTCCCATTTCGTTAGCTACAGGTGTTTCAAATCATCAGCTAGGTATATGATTACCAGCGAATCACATGTATTTTAATCATTTTTAATGAGATCAGTCACTCATACTCAAGAAACAGAGGAAAACCAATACAGATTATGAGGCAAAATGCAAAGCCAAGATTCTCAAATCAGATTTCAATCGACTCTTTCTAGACCTATTCTCAAATACTTCCCGAATTAATTTAAACCTTAAACTTACCATATTTAGATCCACATGACAACAGAATGAAGGATGAGATATGAACCTGAAAGTGAGATTTCAATTAATTCGATTTTTGAATAGTACACAGTCAGTTCTCGAGTCAAAATTCAATCGCCCAACAGCAACTCGGCGAGACAGCTACAAAATGGGATTAGGAGCCAACGAACTCGACCTCAGACGATAGCCTCACGAACTCGCCTATTCTGTTCAGGTCTGGTCATTTTTGACTGGGTTTGGAGGCAGCTTCGGCAAATCTTTCAGCTGGTGATTTTGGGGTTAGTTTTCGCCGGGGTTGGGATTAATTTTTGGTGTTGTTTTTGAGCTATTTCGCAGCCGGTTTTGCTTCTCCTTTTGGTTGGATTTCGCTGAGCTTCTGGTGGTGTTTACGGGAGCTAAGGTGTGAGGAAGATAAGTGAAAAGGGGGGGAGTGCAGTAGCTGCGGCTGTTGGGGTTCTGATGCTCTAGGTTGACGAAGAAGCGGGGATGGGTGTGGGGTTGTTGGCGGGGGGGGGGGGGGGGGTGTTCCAACAAGATGAAGTTTAAGGGGGTGGAGTTCTTGGTGTTATCGGCTAATATCTCTTAAAGGATATTCAAAAACCGACTAAATTGACCGAACCGTACTGCATCGAACTGATTTTTAAGTTTCTTTTTAAGAAATTGTAGGTTTTTATATAAATTTATAACCGCACTGATAATTAGGGTAGGTTTTTAATTTTATAAAAATAAACCGAAAAAATACCGAACCGTACTGAATAAATTTTACATATGGAAAATATATTTATTTAGTAAGTTTAAAAATAATAATGCATTAAATTTTCTTTAGGCCTTGGAATTATAAAAACTATTACAAGCCAACAAGTAATTAAACTCAAAATATTAATTCCTAAAACCTATTATGCTACTTCTACTTAAACTAAGTTATTTCAAGTATTTTTATTAGCAAGACACAAAGTATTCTAGTAATTATGAGTAGCAAACTACAATGTATTGAATATGTTTCTTTTCATATAGTTTAGATTTATCTTTTTGAATATTTAATCTTCTATAGACTTTATTCTTGAGTCTCAGCCTGGTATATCTTTCAACTCGTGTGATTTATATTTTCTTTGCCTTTGTTTGATTTCTTTTACGTTGTTGTAGAATAGTTGATGGATCTATACTCTAGCCATCTTTGTTTTTAATTCATCACCCTTTAAACAGTAAAAATGTCTAGAGAGTTTTGCTAAGTCCTATAAAAGAACGTATGTTATTGCATTCTACTTCTACTGGTGAATTTTACATGATATTAAAAAAAATCGAAAATTAACCGAACCGTACCGATACCGAAGAGAAACTGACATGATTGGGATGGTTTTGAAAAGTCTAATTTTGGTTATACATAATAAAATAACCAAAAATTGGTATGGTACAAATTTTATAAAATAACCGACCGAACCGAACCATTGACACCCCTAGGGTCTAGGTTAGAAAATCCTTTTTAGATCTTGTATATTTTTTGTACATGTTAGTCCAAATCAAGAGAAAAACTGCTGAAGGCTTCATAGGGTAGGAATTTTTTAGGTTTTTCTTTTATTTTTTCAAAAAGAAGAGTGTAGAAGAGTTCCTAGGATTTGCTTAATGGGTATTGGGTATTGGGCTAATCCGAATTGGGTTAAAAATTGGGCTCTAAAACTCCTAAAATTGTGGTCCAACACCTTAATTGACTCCATTTAATATAAGATAAAAATACTAAACAATGCAAAAACTAATCCTAATTAATTAAATTAAACTATATTAAAACATGAAACTATTTTTTTGTATTTTCAAGATTATATAAAGATGAAAATAAGGTACTATCTTTGTATATTTTTTTTAATTTAAAAAAGGTACATGAATTAAAAATAACTAGGTAAAAATATTTTTTGTAATTTTTATTTTTGTTATAAAATAAAATAAAATAGTTAAAACTAGTTGACAAAGCAATATTAGGCCTAAACTAAATATTTACATGCTAAAATATAAAAAAATATTGAGAGGGTCAAAAATCACATGTCTACGATATTTACTTTGGGACTACGGAACAGTTTTCCAAGAGATCCCCCTATTCTGCATATTTACTTTAGGACTATGAAACGGTATTTTAGGAGATCCCCCTGTTTTGTATATTTACTTTAGGACTACGGAACAGTATTATGGGAGATCCCCCTGCATAATTACCTTGGGACTCTGGAACGGTATTCCGGGAGATCCCCTGTTTTGATAATTACTTTGGGACTACGGAATGGTATTCCGGGAGATTCCTCTGTTCTGCAAGCATTCTACGTGATGTCCGTTCTTTTCCTTATGCTTACTAGCTGGTACGAATTATGTTAGGACACTTGCACAAGCATACACGTAGCTAAGCACCCTTATCAGATAAGAGGTTTTCTTGATATTGTTGAGTATAGATGCACGCCCTTGTTTACTTGCCTTCCATGTTAGAATGGCTCTATATGGCACGTGAGTCATCAGTGCGGTTATGAGGTGTGATGAGGGCACATGATGCCAAGTGTTAAGGTTCAGGTATTGAGACCCGTGAGTTGTAATGTATCCGAGGTTCGGCACTTCGTGAAGGTTGTTGACTAAGAATCAATGTGAAAGTTGTCGTAGTTGCTGAGTTATTATTTGTCCTTGTTGTATTTGTGATTTCGGATTTAGGTTGTGTTTTCGCTCATTCTTTTGTGTCATTATTGTGGTATTCCGCTGATACTTGTCATTTTCCCTTCCTTATTGCAATTATTGTATTCTTAGCCACATCGCGTAGTCTTTATATAAATATCATGTTTTGTTGTCCTTATACTTATACTTATTCAATTTATTAGGCTAGTAGGTGTCTTGAGTGTTCCTCGTCACTACTCCACCGAGGTTAGTCTTGATACTTACTGGGCACCACTGTGGTGTGCTCATACTATACTGTTGTACATTTTGTACATATCCAGGTATTTGCTCGTTAGTAGCTATGTAGCTCGTTGCTGTGGAGACTCAAGGTAAACCTGTTGCTGCGTTCGCAGGCTTTGGAGTCACCTTCCTATTTTTGTATTCACATTATTTTGCTTATTTACAAACAATTGTATTTAGAAGTTGAAGTAAACTCTGTAGAGCTTATGACTTATACTACCGGTTTTGGGAAATTGTAAATTTTGTAAAGATTTCTATATCGAGACTGTTAAATTTTCTTTATTATTGTTGTTATTCAGTAAATATTAGGCTTACCTAGTCCCTAAGACTAGGTGTCATCGATAACCAACGGAGAAAAAATTGGGTCGTGACACAATATAGCTATAAACTATGATAATACTGTTTAACTCCAATCCCTGTGGATACGATATTTTAATTTATTGTATTCGACTAGCGAGCATATTTTAGTGTGTGTTTCAAGCTCGTCAAATTTTGGCGTCGTTGCCGGGGATTGGCAATCAATAGTATTTGAAATAGTTTGCAGTGCTAATTCAGCAATTTTTCTTTTTATTTTATTTTCTCTTTTTACGCTTGGTGTTCTTTGACTGTGCGCAGGCTACATGTTAGATTGGTGTATGACTCGATCTTCTAGTAAGGAATTACAACCATACGTACCAGAAATCGAGAAACATCTGTGATAGTTTAGAAAGGAAGGAAATCTTCTCGAGAATATAGAAATGGTTGGGCAATCCTCAACCAAAGAAAAGATGGCGGGAGATGATGATAATGTTGATTTGCCTGCGAGAGATGCAGCCAAACACATAGAGAGAGCTGCAAGAGATGCTGAAGAAGTAGCACTTAGAGATGAATAAATTGCTTATGAGGAGGAGAGGGCTCGAAGAATGGCTCAGAATCAGCCCTTGGATGCAGACCAGTTCGGAAACGTAACTCCCGGCCAAGGGAGACCACTTGGTGATTATGTTAGACCAGTCTACAACAAAGGTTTATCAAGTGTGAGACCACCTCCAGTTGCAGACAATAATTTCGAGTTGAAGCAAGGGTTGATTCAAACCCTCCAAAACAACTGTGTCTTTAGAGGAAAGATGAACAGAGATCCAAACAATCATCTAATGGACTTCGAGGAGATCATGAACACCTTTCAATACAATGGTGTGTCACATGATGTAGTGTACTTAAGGGCATTCCCGTTCACTCTGAATGATGATGCAAAGCATTGGCTTCGAAGCTTGCCCCAGGGATCAATTAGAACATGGGAGGAGATGACCTCAAGGTTTCTTTCTAAATATTTCTCCTAAGCTAAAACGGGCAAGTTTAGAAGAGAAATCTGTAACTTCTGCCTGAATGAGTCTTAGACTGTGTTTGAATTATGGGAGAGGTTTAAAGAGATTGTGCGAAAGTGTCAACACAGCGGAATTGAACTCTGGATGCAACTCCAGGACTTTTGGAATGGTTTGACACCAACCTCATGCAGAACATTGAGCAATGCAGCTGGAGGTCTGTTAATGAAGAAGACTCCAAAGGAGATAGTCACTATTCTAGATGAGTTATTTGAAGATGCAAATCAGTAGCCCTCAGAGATTACTGAAAGAAGAAGATCAACTGGTGTTCACAAGTTGACACTAACACATCTGTGCCGGTACAGCTTGATGCCATGGCAAAAGAAATCAGGAAGCTGACCTTAGCTTCACTACACAATGAGCCTCATGCAGCATGTGATATATGTAGAAGAGGACACCCTACTCATGAGTGTCAGGCTACCATGGAGGAAGTTAATGTTGTGGGTAATTACAACTTCAATGCAATGGGTCAGAAGCACCACGGTTTTTCATGGAGTTTACCTGAGGGTACAACAAATGCATGACAACAAAATAATTCAAGATTTCAAGGAGCTCCTGGTTTTGTGAATCAGCCGAGGCCGCAGTTCCAGCCTCAACAATCAAATCAGTCTGGGTTAGAAAATCTAATGAAGTCTTTCATTGTCAAGACATATGAGAGGTTAGATGCTCATGGTGCATGTCGCGCCCTATTTTTCTCGCGAAATCAGGTTTATGACATTTGGGAGGACAACTCATTCCCTTTCAGGAATTGGGTTTGAAGTGAAGAGTCGCCACCTAATGATTTGAGTGAATTAGGACACTAGGGAAGGTTTGATTTTAACAACCAGAGATTGGGTAAGGGCTTAAAATTATCTCAAGGGGAAGGTGTTAGGCACCCCTCAAGATCCACTAGTGTGGTTCCCGGCCAAGCTATTATTGCGACTTTAAGTACGAACAACACATAGGCAAATAAAAGCTTCAAATAAAAGGGGAGTTTTCACGTAATAAACAAAAGTAAGAAAAAGGAACTAAAAGAGTTGATTTTCTTAAAAGAAACGGTTTTCAAAAAAGATTTAAGAGAAACGAAGAAAACAACAGGAAGGGGGGTCCTAGGTTCATTAATAATATGGATCACCCCACACAACATCTGGTAATCACTCCTCAATGAGGGGGGCTACACGAGATGTTATCGCGTGGTCATCATATCCATATCTACCCTTTCCCACCCCGTTGAGGTATTAAAGCGCGAAATGGTCTCGTTTATTTATTGTATGCTATTACCTGCCCCAATCCTATCAGTCCCGAAGGCATTTAGGACTACTAATCCTAAAAGGGAGGTATGTTAGGCTTATTTATAGTTTCAAAAGGTAAAAATACTGAGGCGACAAACAAAACATATATGGCAAGTGTGGGGAAGCATATAAACAAATGAAAAGGCTCAAACAGACCTCCTTTTAGTAGAGAAAAAGCAAGTAGTTTGCATGACTTACACATACTGTTTAGGGTCTGATTAAACTTAAAGGATCGATGCAGACTGTTTTATTACATAGTTTAGATAAGAAGCTCGAGTCAGGTCTGCCTGCTGGTTGTAGCATATAAAATCTGATTCAGTTTATAAATTTTCACCCTATGGCTTGCCTAAGTGTTAGATGAAGACCCTATAGACATGATATCTACTGATTCCAGAAACAATGAAGTAAACATGAATACATACTGGTTTAAGAAAAAAATCGCTTGTTATTAAAAAAAGGTGAGTTTTAGCAAAAGAGCACAAGTCATTTGTGATTGGTTTTAAACTTATAAGCAAATGAAGCGGTTCCGATTCGATTAAAGCTCCTATAGGCATGTTTTCTATGTGTTGTCGATTTTGGACACTTTTACAGACATAGCAATAGTGCAGAAATATTATAGGCATGGCATCTAAATGTCGTACTTCGTTTAAGCCTATGAACATGATATCTAGATGCAGTTAGTTATTTAAGCCCTATGAACAGGTTTGCCTAGTGACAGATGCATATGCAGGATTCGGATTTCCAGTTAACTATGAGCATGGTATCTATATGAGAGATGCAGAAATTTAACTATAGGTAGGATATCCATATGCATGCAGAATTTCAGAAAATTATAGGCAGGATATCTATATAGGTGCAGAATTCCTCATAGGCATAGTATCTACATATGAAAGTGCAGAATTCCTATAGGCAGGATATCTATGTGATATGTAGAGATCAGAAATTCCCTATGGGCAGGATATCTACCCATTTTACATACATAGTTATCCCCCCCCCCTTTTTCACTAGCCATCTCCAATAGTTTATTACAAAGTTATTACAATCCAGAAAAAATAAAGTAAAGAAAATACATTAGAAGTTGAAAATTACAACCAAGGAGAGCCTGATTCAGACTTCGTATCTGAAGTATGAAGTAAACCAACTCCAAAGATCATGTTTCAAAGCCTTTCTACCACTTGGGTGTGTTAGAGCTCTCTAAGAGTTTCATAAGAACTCCGGGCAGTGCTTACATCCAAATGTATCGCCATATTAAGCTAAAGTGTAGTATGGAAGGGCTAGCCCTCAGGTGTCCAAGTTCAGAGGGAACTCAAGGTCCCAAGGCAAGGCTCACAAGAGGGGGCAGAACTTAGAGACTAGGAGAGAGTGCAAGTGCAGAATTCTGAAAGGGGAAAAAGGGAAGGGAAACAGTACACATAGGGATATAGGGAATAGGGGATTGCGAGAGCACAAGAAGAGCAGGCTGATGGGCATACCCAGCAATGGGATATGCTGGCACACCCTCCAGCCTGTTTAGAGGTTAAGACCCCATTGGTTCAAAGCTCAGTTCATGGACAACAACTCCTATTGCCATGCCTTAAGCCACCATTTACAAACATATAGGGGTAATGGGATAGGGAGCAAAGATTCACAACAGAAACAGGCAGTAGAACATAAGCATACTAAGCTAAATGTCGAACTCTACATAAAACAATGAAGTAGACATGAATACACTATAAGTAAACACATTGGGGTGATGCTGAAACTTAAATCAGGACATACCAGTTTCGAAGAAATATGTAGAAAAAGCAGTAGTCTTGTAAAAGCCAAAGTGCAAACAAGAAGACATAATACTATAAGTGTGAGTTCAGAAGAGATTGTGAAATTGTGAAGTTTGAAGTCTGTGTTTGTGAAAAGGGTCGTGCCTTTTATAGTGTAGAAAGCGGGAAGAAATAAGGTAAGAAAATAGTTTGAAAACTGATTGTCAATCAATTACACAAGGCTTCCCTTAATTAAGGGATTCAGATTCAAAACGAATAAAACCATTTAAGGAAAGGAATTGAATAAACACTTTGTGTAAAGCATGCAATTGAGGGCAAATACATAAAGGTTATTTAAGGACAGGGTTTTGACAGTACACGATTTGTGCAAATAAGGTAAGGGAGTCAATTAACAGCCAGTAAATCACAAGGTCTGAGATTTGGTATGAATGAACCAAGTCAGAAAAGATGAAGAAGGGTTTTACTTAAGTCGAGTAACAGAGGAAATCAGTAAAAGATGGAAAGAAATCAGTCAAGCTATATTCAGAAGGAAGTTTGCACTAATTGCAAATTTGAAAACCATTTAGCAAAAATCCAGTGTAGAAGAGTTCAGCAAAGAGTTCAGCATTGTATGAAAACAAAGATGTCCAAACTCAGTTCAGAGACTCAAAGTCAGTCTGAAAGAATTAAGGGTTCTAAAATAAAACCCTAGTTCAATCAAAACTCAGTAGAACCCCAAATTCCAGGGTTTCCACCTTGAATCAAGTACAGAGATGAGGAGGCAAGTAGTCAAATCAAAACATGTTTAGAGTTTTCAGAAAAGAACTGAAACTTCTAACATGCTTCTTCCAGCAATAGAACTCATGAATAACATGTAAATATAGTAGAGGGATTCAAGGCAAACAGAGTAAAGAAACTAATTCGAAACATGATGAGAAAAGACTAATAAGAACAGTAGAAGAAAGCATGTTTAAGAAGATCTTTTTAAAAGAAATTTAAAGAAAGTTCAATAGAAGAAAAATAGTAAGAACACTTAAGAACACGGTAGAAGAATACAGTAGGCGAAACATACCAGAACATAGTAGAAGAAAATAGCAGGACATAGTAGAAAACCATACAAGAACTTAGTATAGAAAGCACAGTAGAAGAACATACAAGAACAGAATATAGAAAGCACAATAGAAGAACATACATGGTAGAAGGAAAATATAGAACACAGTAGAGGCAATACACACAAAAGAAAAGGGAAAGAAAGTCAGAGAAACACTTAAGCATTTTCAGAAAACCCTAAATCGTAAAAGAAAGACTTTTAAAAGTAATTTTCGAAAGAAAAGTTAGGGAGATCATTTGAAAACTCAAAGAGAACACAGATACACAACAAATCTAAAGAGATCGAAGAAAACCTCGAAGGGTTAGGGTTCCAGAAGAACCGTAGAAATGAGAAAGGCTTTGAAAAGGTCACTGATCTGAGTTTGAGAGGTCAGAACCAGGCTCAAAACACCATGGTACGCCAAAGCAAGGCCGACGATGACTCTGGAACCTTTAATCGACATAGGTCTGAGTGCAAACCTTCGAGGCCTAGCCTCGAATCTTCAGGTATCAGGTGTGTAAGAGCAAGGGGAGGTGAGTATAGGGCCCTCACAGCTTGGGAAGCCATGGTTTCTGGTAGGTTTCGAGGTGGAAGATGATGAGAGGCGGTTAGGGTTAGGGAAGGTTCAAGAGAGTTTGAGAGAGGAGAGGGGTTTCAGAGGCGGTGGGTGAATGAAAATGATTTTAGGGTTGGGGTGTGTGTGAATTAAAAAGGAAAGGTAGAACCGTGGCCGTTGATCATTTTGATCAACGGCCTGGATAAAAAGGGAGCCGGGCAGGTTGGATAAATGGGTCAGGGGTCGGGTAATTTAAAATTGCAATTGGGTTTAATTGGGGGGTTGATTTGGGCTACAATTAAAATGAAATAGGGCTAGTATTTTAATAGCCACTTTTCCCTTTTCCTTTTATAAAAAATAGTAAATGATTTCTGGAAATAAATTAAAGGTACCAAACTAATTAATAATGTATAAATATTAAATAAAAATACTGGAATTAATTTTGTAATTATAAATGCAATTAAATCTTACAATAGGCTAAAATTGCAATTATATGCAATTTAGCTTTAAAAATACTAAATAAATTTGTAAAAATTACCTTAACTATATTTTGGTATAAATAGAAGAATAAAATAAGTTAATCACCAAAATGATAATTTGGGGAATAATTATTGGTTTTTATACTGCTAAAATAGGGCAATAAATTGATTTAAAAATCTTTTAAAAAAATTAGGAAAAATACTAAAATATTTGGACACACTTATATATACATACATATGCTATTTTGAAAGTATTGCATTTATAAAAAAATATACAAGTAAAAATTGGGTATCAACAGCTGCCCCTCTTTACCCGGGAAGGATGAAAGAGTTATTGGGTAAAGATATGATGGCAAATTTTGACCGAACGGAATGGTTTGAAGAATTTGACCGAGCTCTGGCTATTGAGCTGCCTACATATCCCTAGTCTTACAGGAATCAGGCCATATGTAGTTCAGGATCCGTCGGCGGAATATGCCGATGGAGATTTTCCAAGACGGACGCGATTTTTGGGTTAGGATGGATGGTTAAAGTCTAATAGGGCTGCGGGAACTGGAGCAGGATTGCTCCTACTGAGGCGGCCATTGCTCGCCGGTTTTCCTACAGATGAACAATATGTTGTGTGGAAATTTAAACATGATGCAAGTTTCCATCGGACCATGAAATGTTGTCTTTGGACGGTTAGGATGACATCCTCAGACCATGACGTCCTGGGCCATGAAGCATATAATAAGGATTCGTAGGCCATGAAATGGTGCTCTCGGGCCATGAGAATGATGCCTCCAAACTATGACGCCTTTAAATAATGCTATGCAAAATATAAAAGGGGTCCTCAGGCCATAAAATGGTGCTCTCGGGCCATGAGAATGATACCTCCGAATAATGACGCCTTTGGCTGATTTGGCGATCTTTCAGCCTATGAGATGCAGTAGGTGGCGATATTTCAGCCAGTGCAAATGTAAATAAGGTGGCGATCTTTCAGCCAGTGCAAATGTAAATAAGGTGGCGATCTTTCAGCCAATACAAATGTAAATAAGGTGGCGATCTTTCAGCCATGCAAGATGTAAATAAAGTGGCGATCTTTCAGCCGATGCAAGATGTAAATGAAATGGCGATCTTTCAGTCGATGCAAGATGTAAATAAAGTGGCGATCTTTCAGCCATGAAAGATGTAATTAAAGTGGCGATCTTTTAGCCATGCAAGATATAAATAAAGTGGCAATCTTTCAGCCATGCAAGATGTAAATAAAGTGGCGATCTTTTAGCCATGCAAGATGGAGGTAGAGCTTAACCTCGGAAGGCAGAATGGTAGCCTTATGCAATGAAGAGAATGCAGATGGAGGCAAGCTTAGTCTCGGAAGGCAGAATGGTGGCCTTATGTAATGCAAACAATGCAGATAGAGGTAGATCTTAACCTCGGAAGGCAGAATGGTAGCCTTATGCAATGCAGAAAATGCAGATGGAGGTAGAGCTTAACCTTGGAATGCAGAATGGTAGCCTTATGCAATACAGAGAAGGCAGATGGAGACAGATCTTAGTCTCGAAAGGCAGAATGGTAGCCTTATGCAATGCAGAGAATGTAGATGGAGGTAGAGCTTAACCTCGGAAGGAAGAATAATAGCCTTACGCAATGCAGAGAATGTAGATGGAGGTAAAGCTTAACCTCGGAAAGCAGAATGGCAGCCTTATGCAATGCAGAGAATGTAGATGGAGGTAGAGCTTAACCTAGAAAGGAAGAATGGAAGCCTTATGCAATGTAGAGAATGCAGATGGAGACAGAGCTTAGTCTCGGAAGGCAGAATGGTAGCCTTATGCAGGAAGTAAAAATGGCAAATGGCAATAGAGTTTTCTTAGCTGATAGCGGATTGCGGTATCGTGAGTGTTGGGGATATTGTGCCTGCTGGGGACACTGTTGTGCGGATAGCAGTTGCGAGCAAGTGCAACGGTTCAGAGAGTTGTATTCCTGAACTTTGTGAGGGAGCGTATAATATATTTGGTGATCTTGCAACTCAAGTGCCTACATCTAAAGAAAAATCATAAGTTTGTAAAGGGGAAAAGGTTAGTCTGTATCCCTGCTGGCTTTGCTTGACCTGCTCAGCTTTGATCCGGCGATACCGTATATATCACTTGGGTAGCGTTGCTAAACAAGGAAATTTTAGTAATAAACATGCATGATTTAGTAAAAGCATAAAATAAGTACATAATTAAGAATAGTTTTCTTTAGATAAACCGACGACTGCGACGTGGTTCAAGACATTGCAACTTCTCTTGCTCCGGAATTTTGAGGGTCCTCCTCAAAATTCTGCCCCAGTTTACTGGGTTGTTGCTTCTGACGGCTGTTAATGATAAATGGCTGGAATTTTGAGGGTCCTCCAAAATTCTGCCCCAGTTTACTGGGTTGTTGCTTCTGACGGCTGTTAATGATAAATGGCCTTATGTAATGCAGAGAAGGTAGATGGAGACAGAGCTTAGTCTCGAAAGGCAAAATGGTAGCCTTATGCAATGCAAAGAATGTAGATGGAGGTAGAGCTTAACCTCGGAAGGAAGAATAGTAGCCTTATGTAATGCAGAGAATGCAGATGGAGGTAAAGCTTAACCTCGGAAGGCGGAATGACAGCCTTATGCAATGCAGAGAATGCAGATGGAGGTAGAGCTTAACCTAAAAAGGCAGAATGGTAGCCTTATGCAATGCAAAGAATGCAGATGGAGATAGTGCTTAGTCTCGGAAGGCAGAATGGTAGTCTTATGCAGGAAGTAAAAATGGCAAATGGCAATAGAGTTTTCTTAGCTGATAGCGGATTGCGGTATCGTGATTATTGGGGATATTGTGCCTGTTGGGGACACTGTTGTGCGGATAGCAGTTGCGAGCAAGTGCAACGGTTCGGAGAGTTGTATTCCTGAACTTTGTGAGGGAGCGTATAGTATATTTGGTGATCTTGCAACTCAAGTGCCTACATCTAAAGAAAAATCGTGAGTTTGTAAAGGGGAAAAGGTTAGTCTGTATCCCCGCTGGCTTTGCTTGACCTGCTCAGTTTTGATCCGGCGATACTGTATATATCACTGGGGTAGCATTGCTAAACAAGGAAATTTTAGTAATAAACATGCATGATTTAATAAAAGCATAACATAAGTACATAATTATGAATAGTTTTCTTTAGATGAACCGACGACTGCGACGTGGTTCAAGACATTGCAACTTCTCTTGCTCCGGAATTTTGAGGGTCCTCCTCAAAATTCTGCCCCAGTTTACTGGGTTGTTGCTTCTGACGGCTGTTAATGATAAATGGCTGGAATTTTGAGGGTCCTCCTCAAAATTCTGCCCCAGTTTACTGGGTTGTTGCTTCTGATGGTTGTTAATGATAAATGGCCTTATGTAATGCAGAGAAGGCAGATAGAGACAGCTTAGTCTCGGAAGGTAGAATGGTAGCCTTATACAATGCAGAGAATGTAGATGGAGGTAGAGCTTAACCTCGGAAGGAAGAATAGTAGCCTTATGCAATGCAGAGAATGCAGATGGAGGTAAAGTTTAACCTCGGAAGGCAGAATGGCAGCCTTATGCAATGCAGAGAATGCAGATGGAGGTAGAGCGGCTTTGAATCGGGCCCTTCATTTTCTCCGGGGGAAATAAGGGTTGCCCAGAACACGGGCGCTACTGATGTGGGGATCTATCAAGGAGAGGATAATGCGTTCAAGGACTACTTCATCGGTATTGATGAGGACATAGACCTTGATGCCCCCGTGTCTCTCGAGGAGGCTGAGAGGCTTCAAAAGCAGGTGATATTCTTGACATACCATTTGTGCTTCAAATTTTTACCCTTGCCTTTCTAACTTCCCTGCTTTGTTGTAGGTCAAGAAACTGTATGATCATACCTTTTCTAAGCTTCAAGATGAGCTTAGATACCGTGAGGAGGAGCTTGAGAAGCTCACCTTGAAACTAAATAAGTCAACGACTTCCTCTGCCTGAAAGGAAGAGGATTTGAGTGAGCTTCGGGCGAGTCTGGAGGGAGTGCACCACGAACGGACTAGCTTTGTTGAGCAGGTAATATGACATTCATGAGTTCATATTTTTATTCTTACAACTCGATGCTCACTATTTTGATTCGTCTTTGCAGATTGGGCAAAAGGACACCCTGGTGGGGCAACTTCAGGAAGAGGTTGCAGCCAAGGAAACGGAGATCCTCGAGCTGAAGAGGCAGAATGAGGTCGTGACCTTGGAGAGAGACCTTTTGCGGAGCGAGTTGGCCTCGACCTAGGATCTTCTTCGAAGTGCTCAGGAGGAGGCCACTGCAGTATCGACGACCAAGTCCAATGCTGAAGAAAATGCGTCCTCATACAAGAGAGATGCTGCCACCGCAAATGATTGAGCCAAAGAGATATACGAGAAGGTCGAGCAAAAGCTGGCTCGGGCTATTGCTCATGCTCGTTTGCAATCTAGGAGGTAGGCCTTCGAGGAAATAAGCGTCGAGGGCGTCAATCTCTCTACTGAGATTGAGAAATCCAGAACCTTAGTGGAAGCATCAGCACCTTCAACTACTTCGGATGAGGGTTCCAGAAGTGATTCAGACAGTAGTGAGGGTGAGGAATAGACATGCGTCATTATCTCTACTTCTCCTTTTCTTTCTTTTTGTATATGGACTCCTTGGGGGAGATTTGTAAAGACACATTCTGTAAATGTATTTTTGAGAATGCAAGAAGACCCTTTTGTTTCAAGTCTTCAAATTTTATTTTTTAGTGCTTATGCAAAGCCGATCTTTTGAATTTTGATGTCGTCTCTTTATAGCCCATACTTGGGACAATAGAGACCCTAGGGATCGGGCACTATCCCGAGGCTAGATCGATATGTGGATCTCGATAGCTCTTTTTTTAGCCTATACTCGTAATGACAGAGATCCTCGAGATCGAGCACCTTCTCGAGGCTAGATTGATAGCTCTTTTAGAGCCCATTTTTGTAGTAACAAAGATCCTTGAGATTAGGCACCATCTCGAGGTTAGATTGACACGGGAATCTTGATCCCTAGAATGCTATATGATAGCGTCATTCATATGACATAATCGTAAGGTGACCGGGGTAGTCCCACCGGCACACTTCCCCAAGAGTGGTAATGGCATGGTCTTAGAATTAATTGGCCTCCAAAATAGGCGAACAATCGCCGCTTGCTCTATATATGTATTTGCTTTCTTCTTTTTTGAGGATTCCTCTACTTTGAGAAACTATCCTTTTTATAGATCTCTCCTTCCTTACGTCAACTCTTTCTCCATTTTAATTCAAAGCTTTCGCCTAAGTTTTCATTTCCCTTCTCTTGTTTCACCATAGCTATGGCTGCTATGCCCAAATCCGTTCACCAAGAAGAGGAGAGTTCTGCCTCTGCTTCCCGCTTGGTCGGTGGTACACCGCCGGTGTCCGGTGAGCTAACCTCGAGATGCTTTGTCTCGAGGAGGGACTTTACATTAGAGAGACCTCCCAATGTTTAGGGCCATTGGGAGTATGCATCGAGGTTCATCTCATCAATAGGACAAGAACACCTCGAGGCAGTTAGGAAAGACTGCGGATGGGGAGAAAAGGTGGTACTGCAGGTACCTTCCCCGGAAAAGAGCATCATGGCTCATGTAGAGGGGTTTTTGAATGTATACACGTACCCCTTTACATTGGGCCCTCTTGATAGAATCGTGCTCGAGTTTTGTAGAAGATATCAGGTTACCCTAGCATAGGTTCACCCATCGTTTTGGAGGATAGTGTTGATGATAAGGTTCTTTAAAGATAAATCCAGGCTCGAGTTCACCCTCAACCATCTTATTAGATTATACCAGCCCTTACATTACTGAGGCCTGATTACTCTTTGACGTCGACCCACCCGGCCCTTTGTTGCTAACAATGAAGAAGATGGGGACCAAGGGTGGATGAGTCAATTTGTCTGAGTGCAGACTGTTGACATTATCCCCGAAGAGTTCCTGCCATTTCTTGGGAAATGGAATTGCACATGTAAGTGGTATACTTGTGCTTTTATCATTTTTGTTCATAGTGGAGGCGGAATCCGTAAAGGCATTTCTTTCCCTTTACGCAGCAATCTCGTAGTTTCCATACGAGGTCCCTGATCTAGCGGATTGGACTCGGAATCTGGTAGCTTGCTCGACATACGATGAGCATAAGTGGTGAGACCTGTCAATGGGTAGATGGGAGGCAAAACACCACGGTACATGATGTGTGGTTTATTTTCTTTGAAAAGGTGCTTTCTTTTATGTATATTAACTCCGCCACCGCAAGTATTGGGAAGTTCTTTGAGATGAGACCATGCCCGCTCAGAGAGGAGGAAGGATCCTCGACTTTGGGGCCGAGGAATGATAACAAACCGAAGGAATCCTCGAAGGACGAGGGTACTCATAGCGAGGCAAGCCCTGCTCGGAGGTTCAAAGAAGATGTATCAGCTGAGCCTGCAGCACCTGGGGCTTTTAGCCTCGGTAAAATGGTTCCTCCTTTATCGCCGTCTTCTTTTCTCGTCGAAGGTACTTCGAGGGATAAAGATTTTCTGCTGCCATCTTCTTCTCCCATTGAAGGTACTTTGAGGGATACAGATTTTTTGCCGCCACTTCTTCTCCCGTCGAATGTACTTCGAGGGATGTTCGAGGCCAGTGGCCACCTAAATCAAGCGAGGTCTCGAGCGATCATATACCCACTGAGAGCGGTTCGACTGGGGCTGAGGAGACCAAGCCAGTAGATGTACGCTCAACTTTTGAGGAGGCTCAACAGCTCTGTTCTGTGGTGAGTTTTGGTTGACTTTGTTGGTTTTCCGTATTTACATCTTCATTTTCTCATTGAGCTTCTTTTTCATAGGCCTTTGACAAGCTCAACTCCGAGCTGCTCTGCCGTGAAGCCAAGTTGCAGAAAGCCTTGGACGAGGAGAAATCCCTCAGACTTCTTTGTGATAAAAGGGGAAAGGAGTTGAGACATCTTCGGTACGAGATGAATCGAAGCCTGAACTACGAGGGCCACCTCGAGAGATAGGTAATCTTTGTTTCGAGAGGATGGGTGTTTCTTCTCCTAACTTTAGAGACTAATATTTTTATATTTCAGTTGCAGAGAAAGACGAAGGAGCTGGAGCGCCTTTTGGGCAAAGTTGGTCAGGCCAAGTATGAGCGTAATGAGCTGGCCAAGTATGAGTGTAATGAGCTAAGGGATCAGATAGATTCCCAAGTTGCGGCCAAGAAGAATACTTTGGCCAAGGCTTCTGCCCTCGAGGTGCAACTCTGGAATGCTCGTGAAAACACCTCGGTCCAGACGAGCAGGATTGTAAAGCTCGAGTCTGATCTTTTGAAGATGAAGGACGAGGTCGTGGATGCTCGGGCTGAAGCTGAAGAGATTCGAGCTAAGGCTGATAAGAAAGTGGTCATCTATTTAAAAGACACTACCGACGCTTGAGCTGAGTTGAGAGGGGCTTCCGATCGGGAGAGCAGAAGCAATGAATATGCCCGGTGCAGATACCGTAGGGAAACCCTCGAGGAGATCCACGCTAGGGGCTTTGATATCTCGGAGGAGATAGAGCAGGCCAAGGCAGATGAACACGACACCAAGTTCCTCATTTCCGATTTCGAAGACAATGAGGAAGGGGCCGACTGAGACGTAGTCACCGAGGGGAAAGTATAATAGGCTTTTTCTTTCTGATTCTGTGTATATTACTCTTAGAAAGCATTGTAAATGAATTCTTTCATGTGTATATATAAAGAAACCTTTCGATTTTCTCCTTTCATGAATTTCCATTTGCTTGTGTACATCTTTATTTTATTTTGAATTTTGACGTTTGTCAATGATTAGCCAGATGAATTGGGCTTCGGTGTAAAACCCTTAGGTTTAAAATCGGTCCTGAGGCTTGTTATCCTGGCTTGTAGGCTCTTACGCATTTGCCCTTAGGCGCTTTTTAGTTAACCATTTCGGGCTCAGTCCTCGAATCGGGTTTTGACTCGAGCTCATCGCCCTTAAGTTTTTGAATTTTAAGCTGGCTCTTATGCATTGGGTCGATACGACCTCTAATATAGGTTGGCGTTTATGCTCTTATGCGTTGGGTCGGTACGACCTCTAATATGTGCTAGTGCTTAGGCTCTTATGCGTTGGGTCGGTACGACCTCTAATATATGCTGGCACTTAGGCTCTTACACGTTGGGTCGATACGACCTCTAATATGGCTTTATTTTTCCCTCATTAAAGACTTTTTTGAAGTTTGTATTCATCCAACTCTTTGACGGTTCGATAAGAACCTCGATTGCGAGCCGTTATGCAACGACAAATGAGCTCCTCGAGAGGTTTCGCTCGATGGCTGAATTGTCTCGAAGCCTTTTTATTGTTTGGAGCTAATATGATCGAAGCTCTTTTGCTTATGCCGAGGGTAAGCCTGATTAACCGGTTCTTTTCGAAGTAATTGAAAGCCTGTGATTTTATGGCGGCGGTCGGGCATCCCTGAGTTGTGTTAGTTTGACCGGAGCCTTATAACCGTAGTCATAGTGTTTGGCCATAGCCTTTTAGTCCCCGAGTGAGGTAGCCAGGGCATCTATATTGAGGGTATGCCTTTTTAGGGGTCTTACAAGTTCGAATATATAGCCTCGACTTTAAGATTGGGATTATGCCTTTTCTAAGGTCTTATAAATTTGAACATGCCTTACTTGAGGTCTTACAGATAGGTTACTTGGAACAAGTATAATCCATGCCTTGCTTGAGGTCTTACAGATTTGGTATTGCCTTATGGCGGTCTTATGAGCTTGGGGTTACCTCATGGAGGTCTTACATTTTCTAACATTGCCACATTGAGGGATTTCGGGCTCAAGGTTTCCCATTTAGGGTCTTATGGCCTCGAGTTTTTGATAGCTCGATGGGGTGATAGTCGGTGATAGTCCCCGAGACATCGAAAGTTTCTGGCTCTAGAGACGTTCTTTACAAACTTGAGGTTGACTTATTGAGGGCTTATGAGTTCAAAGTTTTCGGTCTGGAGGTCTTACGGTTTTGAGTTTTTGATGTCAATTCCCGGGTGTTCGAAAAATTTCTGGCCCTGGGGCCGTTTCTTGTAAAAAAATAGCAAACTTCTTTGAAACTCAAAGCATTTTGACGGTAAAAGATACTCTTTTGATTAATTGGTACAAGTATACATATTTTTAACTGGGGTTTGATTATTCTATGCGAACATGGTTCGTTTGACCGTTTGGCCCGATAAATCATTTTTCGAGACCCTCTTTGGCTTATTTTGACTTCTCCGGGGAGGTGATCTCCCGGGGGATACCCCTCAGTATTCGAGGTTAATTAAAGAGAATACTTGGATACTTGTTAAGTTCTCCTTAGGTAGCATATAGATGTTGCCTCATTAAAAACCTGGCCGGTAAAACCCTTCTTTGGGATAAAATCCGATTGAAGGAAAAGAGTGCAACACATGCTTTAAAACCTAAGGTCTTCAAGCTGGAAGGTACTTCGATTTTTCTAACCAGACACTTGCATACAAGTTAGTGTAAGACGTAAATAAAAAAGGAGACAGTTATACCTTAGTAACGATGGCGCTTCGAGCCTCGATATGCTTCAACTGCTCGCTCTAGGGACGCAGTACAGTCTTTTGCTTATTCGCTCGGGTGCAACCGAGGATGTAGCATGTGATCACTACTTCGTTTTTTGCTTATCATTTGGCTCCTTCGATTTTGAAGGTGTCAATGCCGGTGCCACATTGTGCACCGCGAACATCTCTCTCGCTGCATGCTACTCCCTGTATACCATTTTTATTCCGTCCTTCATTGGAAACTTCATCATTTGATGAAGGGGTTGGAAACTTCATCATTTGATGAAGGGTTGATGGTACTGCTCTCATGCAGTGTATCCATGGCCTTTTGAGCAAGGCATTGTACCTCATGTCACCTTCAAGACATGAAACTTGACATTTTAGGTTGTGCCGGCCAAGTTGACCGGGAGGGTGATCTCCCCTTTCATTGTCTCGCTTGCCATGTTAAATCCGTTGAGGACTCGAGAGGCGGGCACAATCTGGTCGAGTAGTTCGAGCTGCTCCACCACCCTTGACTTGATAATGTTGGCCGAGCTACCTGTATCCACAAGCACACGTTTAACTTGAAATATATTCACAAGAAAAAAAATTACCAATGCATCGTTATGAGGCTGAGATAGGACCTCGGTGTCCTTTTCACTGAATGTGAGAGCGTCATCGGGTATGTAACCTCAAGTTCGCTTTTCCCTGGTGATGGATATTTTTGTTCGCTTGACAATGGGTTCATGTGGGATGTTGATTCCTCCAACGATCATGTGGATGACATGTTGTGGCTCTTCTGTTTCATTTTTCCTGTTTGCTTCTCTTTCCCAAATTGATTTTTCTCTCGGTCGCTGAGGAATTCTCGGAGATGCCCTTTGTTGATTAGTTGGGCAACTTCTTCTTGGAGCTGTCTGCAATCTTCGGTCCTATGACTGTGTGTGCCGTGAAATTCGCACACCATGTTAGGGTTCCTTTGAGACGGATTTGATAGTACGGGTTTTGGCCACCTGGTGTCTTTGATTTTACCTATGACTGATACAATGTCTGAAACTTCAATGTAGAAGTTGTACTCAGATAATATGGGTGCCTCTGTCTGTCCTGTGTGTCTATCGAATCCGGTTATGCTCACGAGTCTCCGAGGATTCTGAGCTCAACCTGCCTTTCGGTTTTTCTAGGGTATCTGACGCCTTGGGGCGTTTCTTCGATCTTCAATGTATGGTTGGTATCTTTCCTTGTTTGGCCTTGGTTCTTTTGTCAGAAGCCTACTGGGATATACCGAGCCCGAGGGGCCTCCTTGTTGGTCGTCCTCAACCCTAATCTTTGATTGATACCGGTTGTGGACATCCACCCAAGTCACGGCGGGATATTCAACCAAGTTCTACTTTAGCTACTTTGAAGCTATCGAGCTTCGTTCGTTCAAACCTTAGGTGAAGGCCTGTACTGCCCAGTCATCGGAGACTGGTGGTAATTCCATTCGCTTCATTTGAAAATGAGATACAAATTATTGTAGCATCTCATTTTCTCTCTTTTTGATTTTGAAGATGCCGGATTTCCTTGTAGCAACCTTGATGACACCGACATGTGCCTTTATAAAAGAATTTGCCAGCATGGCAAATGAGTCTATTGAATTCAGGGATAGGCTGTGATACCACATCATAGCCCCCTTTGAAAGTGTTTCTCTGAATTTTTTCAACAAGACGGATTCAATTTCATCGTCCTTCAGGTCATTTCCCTTTGCAGCACAAGTGTAAGCAGTGATGTGCTCGTTGGGGTCCGAGGTCCCGTTGTACTTCGGGAGATCGGGCATTCTGAATTTCTTCGGGATGGACTTTGGAGTAGCACTCGACGAGAATGGCTTTTGTACGAATTTCTTTGAGTCTACACCCTACAATATCGGGGGTGCGCCCGGGATCTGATCGACCCTTGAATTATAGGTCTCCACCTTTTTGTCATTAGTTTCTATCTTCTTTTTGCCCAATTCAATCCTCTTTTTGAGGTCCTCGAGCATCTTCATAATAGTAGGGTCGGCTTCTGACCTGTTGTTGCTCGATCTTTCTGGTACCTGTTCAGCCCGAAAAGCCGTTTCCGGTGCTGCTATGCTTGGAGTTATTTGGTGGCTTTGCAGTTGAGCAATCGCCAGCTGTTGTGCCTGCAACATCTCAAAAATGTCGTGAAGGCTAACCTCTCATTCCTCCCAAGCTGGGGTTCTCTGAGCTTCTTGTTTGTTTTCGTAGCATATACTCTCGTCAGTGTGGGAGCTTATATCGACATGTTGGGCATTGCATGAGACCATATCCACGGGGATTGGCTCTGGTGCATCCTCAGGGTTTTGCGGTGGTACACCAATATCTGGAACAGCTACACCATTCTCTCAATGGTCCTCAGGACCGTTGTTTTTATGTGCATTCACTGAGTTAGACATTTTGACCTGAAATCAAAAATTCCTGGGCAAGAAAAAGTGTGAAGAATAACTTGCATTTTCAATAAACCAGCACGAAAACAATCACTATTATTTTTAGCCCCACGGTGGGCACCAAACTGTTTACCTTGAAAATGGTAATTACAATTACATTTGATTTTGTGGTTCTAAAAATACGTGATTTATTTTAATGCTAGTTGTTAGGAAATAAATGCTATGTGTGAGCTAAAAAGGTAAGATAAGAGCTAGGAAAGTAAGGTAAGAGTGAGAAGTAGTATTGTTATTCAAACCGAACGGTCGTGGGTCGGGGTGAATCGGGGTCTCGAGCTGGCCTAAGCTGGGCCTCGAGGTTGAGCTAATAAGCTTGACTGAGGATGATCGATGAAGGACTAATAGCTCCAAAGGCCTCAATAATGGCTCTTTATGATTAATGATGAGTAATAACTGAAGAACAATCAATAAAAACTCAGTAAATGTAAGCAATAAATTCAAAGGAGCGACAACAAAATATGTTTAAGTTGAAGAGCAGAGAATGTTCTTGTTCTTGTATTTAATATCATCCCTTAACAAAATAACAAGGGTCCCCTTTATATAGTAGGGGGAATTCCAACATAGTACATATGCATTTATTATAAAGATATGCAGCTGGTACAGCTATTTAATGTCACGGTACTGACATATACTATTCTTGTAGACTTGGTCAGTTTTAACCATGTGCCTTTTGAGAATTTCCCGCTTGTCTAAGATAGCCACTGATTTGCATTTCCCCGAGGTCGAGTATAGGGAACCCTCGGGGTCAATCCTTGAGTTGTGCCTCGAGGCTTCTGAAGACGGGTTGCGAAATGCCATATTGATCACAAAATCGGACTCTCTGATTTTAGCTGTATATAGCTTGGTATTGTCATTAGCCGATAGTTTAGACTCTTATTTAACTTTAGTTTAAATCACATAAATCTCCATTGTTGATTATCCTAGATAGTAATATAGTTATAAACTACGGTAATACTGTTTAACTCCAATCCCTGTGGATACGATATTTTAATTTACTATATTCGACTAGCGAGCATATTTTAGTGTGTGTTTCAAGCTCGTCATGAACCCTGAATATACGTGTTATATGTTTGTGGTTGAGGTGACACACATGCTAGGTGACGGACATATGGGCATGTACCGGGTGAATTGTGACTCGGTTGATTGTGTGGTACTATGTAGCTATTTATCTTGTTTATATATATGAAATTCCTACATGTTAGTATAATTAAGCTGTGATCCATGTTAGAAATCATGTTTAGGCCATGTACTTATTCTTTTGGGACCTACTAAGGTCATTTCTGCTATTGAGTTATTTGCTTAAATTGCAAGTACATGCGCAGTCATAGTCAGTCGATTGCATATCATATCTCAGTCTCTCTTATTATTTGTTGTCACATCATGTTATCATTTTTTGAGCTGATTGGCATGAGATTTGCAAGCCCGAGAGACTAAAGAGATTGATGACCGAGTGAAGCCGAGGGCCTGTTTGTGAGTGTTATTGATGGGATCGGGTTGCACGCCGTAGCTTGTACTATTGACTCATGATAGGATCAGGCTTCATGCGCGCATCAGGTATTATTGATTCATAATGGGATCGGTTTGCGCACCGCAGCAGGTTTTATTAGCCCTTGGGCAGGATCCTCCCCTCCGGAGTCGGACATACCAACAATGAGCGCTAGTATCTAAGTGACTGTGTGTGCTGAGTAATTGAGCGTGAGGAGTAGGAGTGTGAGGCAGTGATATTGAGTACTCTAAGAGTGTGAGTATATGAGTTCATCACTTTGATGCATTGCATTTGACATGCATACTTGACATACATGCATGGAGATGCATTTCTTCATGCTACACAATCTTGTGACATTTATGACCTCACATGAACATTGACATGTAGGTATAGAGATGTACTTTCCTCATGCTATCTAAGGTTGAAACTTCTTATTTGTTGTTGAAAGTTTTGGGAAAAGTCATAGATTTCTGACTTACTCATATTTTGGTGATTTCGGTGAAAGATTTGGGTTTTATTGTTATGCTTGAAAAGTATGCCTATTTTCCGTAACTGTGAACGAGCTGAGCATCCTATCCTTGAGTTATTTCTTGTACTACTTTTATTATGTGTTATGACTTGTTGTTGGATATTGGTGTTGGATTTTGACCGTTGTCCAAGCTCGTCACTGCTTTCAACCTAAGATTAAGTTTGTTACTTATTGAGAACATGTGGTCGGTTGTACTCATACTACACTTCTACACCTTGGGTGCATATTTTGGAGCTGATATTGTTGTGCATGGTAAGAGCTAGCATTGAAGATGTACCTGCATTCCGGTTCTAGCTCCCTCTTGTTCTTGGTAGCTTTAGAATTATTAATTTGTTTATGTATATTTCGAACAGATGTATTTATTTCATACCAGCTTTGTAAACTCTAAATCTTAGAAGCTCGCGATTTGTACTACCAGTCCTTGGGTTATTGTATAAAAGTTCAGTTATTTCATCATTTATTTTCTCAATGAATCTCAATTGAATCGGATTGTTGTTAATTGGCTTACCTAGAGGGTTGGATTAGGTGTCATCACGACTAGTTGGATTTTGTGTCATGACAAGAGAGTCATACTAGCGTAGATGATGTTCGTTTTCAGAACTCATCTGGTGGTGAAGAAGGTAGTACTATAGCAGAGAATATTAATGTTGAAAATTCTAGATTTAAGAAATGATGAGATGCTTTTGAGATGTTCATTGGGGCTCAATACGAACCAAATGATGAGGCTAAGAGCTTCTTCAAATAGTTAGAGGAAGCTAGTTGTCCGCTTCATGAAGGCGCAACGCATTCCAAGTTGTCTGTTGCGGTTAGATTACTAAGTATTAAATCGGATAATTCTATTTCTCAAGTGGGCATGGATTCTATCATTAGCCTTATGAATGAACTTAATCTGACCATGATTGACTTGCCCAAAGATATTTACACGGCAAAGAAATTGATTTCCAAGTTGGGTCTTTCATCGGAGAGGATTGATTGTTGTGAGAAAGGTTGCATGTATTCTATAAGTATGATGCAACTTTAGAAAATTGCAAATTTTGTAACCAGCCGCATTACAAAGAAGTCATAAATGCTAAACAGTAGAAGGTTCCAGTGAAGGCGATGCACTACTTACCCCTTATAACAAGGTTAAAGAGTTTGTATGCATCAATGAATTCTGCTCCTCATATGAGATGACATTACGAACATAGAAGGTTAGATGGTGTCCTATGTCATCTGTCAGATGGAGAAGCATGGAAGCATTTTGATAGGGTGTTCCCAGACTTTACCGGTGAACCAAGAAATATTAGGCTGGGATTAGGTGTTGATGGATTCACTCGATTTGCAGTGTCTACTACACCATATTCATGTTGGCCAGTGTTTGTTACACAGTATAATCTATGGCCTGAATTATGTATGACAAGTCAATATTTGTTTCTAACTTGTGTTGTTCCAGGTCCACGTAATCCAAGAAAATTGATTAATGTATACATGCAGCCCCTAATTGATGAATTGAAGTTATTGTGACATGAAGGTGTGGAAACATATGATGTATCAACTAAGAAAAACTTCAGGCTCCGTGCTGCTTTGATGTGGACTATAAATGATTTTTCTACTTATGGAATGATATCTGGGTGGTCAACTGTCGGAAAGTTAGCTTGCCCGACTTGTATGGAAGACACAAAGGCATTCACATTGAAACATGGAAGCAATAACACATGGTTTGACTGTCATCGCTGCTTCTTGCTAATGGGTCATGACTTTAGGAGAAATACTAGTGCACCTATGAAGAACAAAACTGATTATGAGGAGCCACCACATGTCTTGTCGCCTGAAAAGATTTGGAACAGAGTTAGGGGTCTACCTAAGGTAACAGAGTATCCATTGCCTAATAAGATACCGGGATATGGTGTAACACACAACTGGACAAAATAGAGCATTTTCTTGGAGTTACCTTATTGGAAGCACAATCTTCTTCGGCATAATCTTGTTGTTATGCATATTGAGATGAACTTTTTTGATAACTTGTTTAATACTATGATGGATGTAAGCAACAAGACAAAAGATAACATGAAGGCCAGGATGGATTTGAAAGAATATTGTAGGTGGGCTGAGTTGTACTTGACATACTTGAACAACAAGATTCAGAAGCCTAAGGCCAGTTACACATCCACTTTGGATGAAAGAAGAGAGATTTTTGATTGGGTTAATAATTTGAGGATGCCTGATGGGTATGCATCAAACTTATCTAGGTTTGTTCACATGAAAGAAGGAAAGTTGACATCTATATATTGGGTTTGATCTAGGTTCATAATCCAGATAATGGCATAAATGATCAATTTTTGCGTGACATTGCATGGGGACCTAGCCCTAAGGTCAGAATGATGTCTAAGTACTCCGTAAATGGGTACAAGTTTCATACAGAAGAATAGTGCAGGGGCAAAAAAACTAATAATAGTGGCGTGTGTGTGAAAGCTAATGGTGGTGTTGATTATTATGGTGTGCTCCAACAGATATTAGAACTCGAGTATAGTGTTGGTTGGCCGAAAAAAGGTCGGTACTCTTTAAGTGTAAATGGTATGATCCAACACATACTAGAGATATAAAGGTGCATCCGCAGTATAAAATAGTTGAAATAAAGCACACATAGAGGTATAGACTCTATGACCCATTTATCATAGCACAACATGTGAAACATATATATTACGTACCTTATCCTTTGTGCAAGAAGAAGGTTGTATGGCGGGTAGTGATAAAAATAAATCTTATGGGTAGAGTTAAGGTCGAGGATGCATTAGATGTAACATACCAGAATGATATTCAAGTGTGGAAGCAATGGTGGATGATGAACTAGCAGGTGAATTGCATGATAGTGAAGGCCTTTATGAGGAATTCGAGCCTTCGGTCCATAAATCAAATCAAAGTGATTATGAAGAAGGAACATCCATGGCAAACGAGGATGGAGATTCAAGTGATAAATATGAAGCAAGCGAGGATGAAGAATTATATGATGAAAATAAAAAAATAATGATGAAATGAATATTATCAATATGAAGAAAGCGATGAGGATTGAGTTGTTTGTGTGTTTTATGACTTGTTTAATTTCTTATGTTATTATTTTATTTTTATATCTTGTTGTACTTTATATATGTTCTTTTTTTACCTGTTAAAATATGTAGAAGAATTATTTTATATTATTAGCATATTTTATTTTACTTAATTTGCACATATGGCTTCTAAAGGTAAAGAACTGAAAAAAATCTAAGAAGAAAAAAAATATTTTGTCATCCACGAGTGATCACATTCCTCCACACATGCCTAGAATGAGTCCTCCTCCTAGTTTTTCTCGTCCTTCTCAATCGACGACTGCATTACTACCTGAGTTTTTTAGAGTCCCCCCTCCCCTCTCCCCCGGCTAGCACAGTGCAGTATTATTCCATGCCGACCCAGGGTGGTTCAACCTTAGCCTCCACTACTATTAATTTTATGCCCACGCCTAATTTTTCATCTTTGAGTCCTCGTTTCCTTGCTAGTCAGCATGATGGCTGACCATTGATTCCATCCCAGAACAGTTATGATGGTTCATCTTTTGTGCCTCCATCATCGTCCACTTCATTATCATCTCCATCATCTACTCCTAGTATTTCTAGACTTGATATTGGAGGATCTCAGACGGCTGCATCCCCATCTACTAGTGTTGCTTCAGTTGCTCTTCACGGAGACAATATGCTGGAAAGACTATAGAGTACGATCATATGCATCGATTGATTATTGTACCCCATGGGGACGGGTAAGTAATTTTTTAATTTTTAATTATTATAATAAAGATCTACATATATTTAGAGAATATTTATTTTACATATAATATAGGTTTTTGCCATCCTTTTAGGCCACACATATAGTTGTGGAAGTTGTGAAGCCATTTTCCCATGAGCCGTGAAATTCTTGGAGAGAGACTCCATACTTAATCAGATTGAATATGTGGTTTCAATTTAAGATACGAATAAATATAATTTATATAATATTTATTGTGTTCGTCTAACATTTATTTTAATTATAGACTAAGTGTGTATGGCAGCCTCAGCATGAAAATCTGATGAATAAAAATTTTCGAGAAGAGAGCTCAGAAAAGAATTAAAGATACTCACTTTGTTGCTCGGAAAGGTGGGAGAAGGCCTTTGTGATTGCGTGAAGATGTCTGGTCTCAACTATTGGCGAATTAGAATACCGAAGAATAGACACAGAGGAGTGAAAATGAGAAGACAAATAGAGCCTCCGGTAAAGGTGGCTCATTGCACACCGGAGGTTCAATCAGTTTCGCGGCCCATCGATTGAGATTGGTAAGTTATTTATAAAATTTTACTTAGCTTTACTTATATGACATTCAAGTAATAAACTTATATTTTTTAGGAATTTTCCTATAGCAAAGGTTAACACCTTATTTATTTTAAATAAATACCATTTTAAAAAATTATATTCTATAGATACTTTTTAATGTTTATAGCAAAATATCTAATTTGGTTACCTCCTACCCCTAAGCCACTAAATACGCTATTCAGTTACACTATTTTCTTTCTCTCTCTACTTTGTTACATGTCATTCTCTTCCCTCATTTCTTGAAAACACGATGCTCAATATCAAAATTCCTCTCACCCACATCACCTACCATCAGTCACAAATGGTAATTTTGCCTGGTATACCACAAAGACTTCTCAAGGGTTATGCAAAATCTTACCTTTATTACTCAGAAAGCTTAAAGACCCATACTTTACTGATTTTTCAACACCAGAGAATATAGCTGAAGATAAATCTTGGCTAATATATGTTGCTTTTGTAGTATGTTGCTGAAACTCTTGAACTTTTATGGGAAAAGAAGAAAGCTGAAAGAGAAGTGAAGCAACCTATTTGATATGAGTTTTGTGTTTTCGGAATCCACGAAGAGGTTGAAGCATTCAACCGTTGGGATGTGTTAGAGTTATAGGGATGACATGACGCCTCCGATCGACGCGCACAACACAGCAAACCCACAAACCTTTCTCAACTTCCGTCATCTTCAATACAAGATTCAAGCTTTAACAGAGTCCTTATTCTGCCACCAGAACTCATTACTGTCTTGCCATGATTTTTGCTCGGCTACTGTACAGGATGCGTGGGAACAGTGAGATTCAAGGTTTTTGCTCGGCGGCGGATTCGCCAGAAATTAGGGTTTGTTCTTGAATAAAGACGACGGAGTTTGGGGATGAGCAACTTGATTTTTTGTTAATATATTTTAATGTATTTTCAATGTATCACGCTGTATTTTCATGTATTCATTGTAATTCAATGTATCTCGCTGTATTCCATGTATTTCATTGTATTCACTATCTTTTTTTAATTGTATTTCAATGTATCCCGTTGTATTCTATGTATTTCACTATATTCACTCTCTCGCTATATGCCATGAATATATTCATATGATTTTTTTAATTGATATAATTTGTGTATTCAGATGTATTATATAAGTTCTCTGAAGATTGCTATATTTTGGGGGTATTTTTCGATTGAGAATCTTTTTTATAATTGGAATACAAAATTTGTGTGTTATAATTGAGTTTGTTGAGTTATATTAGGAGTATATATTATGTTAATTGATTCACTTTCCATTTAAAAACGGTGTAATCCCCTATTTCACGCCGTGAATACAGTCGAATACAGTTGAATACAATAATCTGTCCAGCTGTAATCCCATGTTTCACGCCATGAATACAGTTGAATACACTCGAATACAACAACTGATTAGTTGGATTTCCCTGATTCATGCCTATTTTTGCTACTGTATTCATGAATACAATAGCTTAAATACATCTAATACATCTTATAACAACAGAAAACATATCTACAATCCGTAATATAGCAAATGGTATCTATAAATAACTAATTACCACTAAAAGATAGTACTTTATGAAAATTTCTCTATTTTATATTTTGAAAGGAAAAGGAACATGAGGAGATGTGTCTCATGCTACTGTCTTTAAGGAGACACATAAGAAGAAGAGGATGGTACAAGAGAAGCATGGATCGAACCGCGTGCATCAGAAACATATCTAAGATTCTAACAATACTACCTTTATTATTGGTTAAGATTAATTCGTTTATATAATGTTTGTCAATAAAATTTCAGGAAGGGTATCATAGAAGAATGGAGGAGTGGCAACAAACTCAGCCCGATTCTCAATCGATGCCCGAAAATATGACTTCGATATAGACACAGGAAGCCGGTGGATTAAATAAAGGTATAATATATTTTAGTAATTTTTTATATATGACTTCGTTTTAACATTATTTTTCACAAGTTGTATGCTTCTTCTCTTGCTCATTTAAATATTATTTTTATTTCTCATGAAAATAAATAAAGGTAGAGTCTACGGACTTGGAGCGCAGCCGTCATTCACCCACATTATTTAGTGGTGTTTCTGCTTCACCCGAAGAAATTGAGAAACTACGGACGCAAATCGATGAATTGTCTCAATAATGGAATAATGCTCAAGAAACAATAAGTATGATACAGACATTCGTAGTAAACCATGGAAAACAACATACAATGGAAGAATCTAACAATGAGGAGACTTAAATCGATGATGATCGGTAGTACTAATTTTGAATTTAATATGAGTATAGACTTTGTTGGTTCCCGCTTGGTTGGTTTTATACTTGGATTATGTGTTTTAGACTTGAACATCATTTGGTTGAAGTTTTTATACTTTAATGTGTTTTAATAGATGAGTTTACATTTGTTTGAAAGTGTACGTTGTATAGTTTGGTAGTTTAATACTTGATGTTTTGTTGGTTTGTTGAATAATTGGTTTAATATTTGAATGATTAAATTGGTTGGATGATTGGTTTTGAATTGCAGGTGGTGTATCTTAAAAGGCAATAGAATACTGCTGAAAAAATTCAGATTTTTCGACTGATTTCCGACTACTTTGGTCAAAAAACTTAACTGGGAATTCCCAAATTTACGACTGAAGTGATAAGAAAAATTAATTATTTTTTAATTTAATTTTAATTTTTCCGACCAATTTGGTCGAAAATTATGAATTTAATTTAATTAATTATTAAAATTACCGACCAAAACAGTCCGAACTTTCAAGAAATTATTAATAATTTATTAAATGTGTGATAGATTCGGTCGCAAGATCACCGACCGTTTCGGTCGAAAAAGTCAAATTCAGTAGGTCTCCTAGTTTCTTCCTCTTTGTGACTATTTTGGTCGCAAATTTCTGGCCATTTTACTCGAATTTTTTTTGCAACCATCTATATTCCGACCACTTTATTTTCGTCAGAAATAAGTGATTTCCATCCGATTTGCGACGGCAATGGTGGTCGGAAAATTGATATTTTCTAGTAGTGCTATAACCATGCTCATTTAACAGTTTGATTGATAGGGAAACTTAACTATTCATGCAAAATATATGAGTCATGTCAGATAATTCACCCCCATAAATTAAAACAGGACCAACTCATATGGAGAATAAACTGTTAATTTAAGATAGGTAGATATCATTTTTACAAAGACCCTAGTTTCATTGAATCAACATGTAACTCAGTTGGAGAGTTAATACAAGTTCTCAAACAACTAGAGGCAAAATATAGTAATTATCCATAATGAATCTATTCGATGTGGAAGAAGACCTATGTTGATATATAAACTTATTATATTACTATAAAACATGAATGGATACCATAGAGATTGAACCCTACCACCACTATTTTCGAATTTGTTTTTATTAATTTTTTTTAGAAAATAGAAAAATGGCCAAACCCACATCTAAACGACCCTGAATGTCCGAAAAATGATGTACGTCATGAGCGAAGCTGATGTATATTGCTCACTAAGTTGTTTCCGATGAAATTTCCAAATATGAGGTCAATCAGAGTTCAACATGAAAACAGATTTTCAAAACCATGACAAATTGGCAGAAAATCGATTTTTAGCGTTTTAGGGTTCTAAATATTTTTGACTCATCCATATCATATATCATACTTATTTATGTTAATCCATGATTTTAGAACGCAAAATATTACAAAAAACAGTCCCGATTTTGAGAAAACAACACTATTTTTATAGAATAAAACACAACAAACATGTATAATTGAACATCATGTTTTAAGTTTACTCTATTCATTCTGTATTAATACATTATCTAGTTAGATGTAAGATAACGTCTAATACCAATTGTTAGAACATGCGCAGCAGAAGCAAGCATAAATATCGGTATCACACACATGTAATCTAGACAATGAATTAATAACAGAGATTAGAAGCACTAACCTTTCAAAATTGTTGCACAACTCGTTCGCAGGACAAGAATTCAGGACTGCAGTCTTCTGCTATGATCCTACTTAGCCTTATAGGGAATACTTGTGTGGACAAATATTACCATGCTGAAGAGTCAGTTATTTGGGTGAAACCAGTATTCTATATATAGTACAGGAAATTTTTAGCCAAAAACGTGTAGGATTCTACTCCAAGTAGAGAACTTTTCTCCCAAGTAACTTCCTTCTCAAGTCTATTAGTTTTTTACTAGGCATAACATGGACCATAGAAATAATAAGAGGTTACCAATTATAGTATGAATTCAAAATTTTGGAGTGAATTAAATCCTATTATAATTAATCACATTTTTTCCCACTAAAAACTGTAATTAACTCCTCAATATGAATTTCAAAATTCACCCACACTTATTTTAACTCCCCATGTTAAAATTACAAATACCAATTATTAAACTAAATCATTGTTAATTTAATTTAATCAAATAATAAATCCTTTATAATTCCGCTTAAACTATTTCATGTAACAGATACAAAATCAACCGATCGGGTTTACACATGAAAACTTATAAGCTTACATAAAGGGGTATCATCAAACTCAAGATCGAGTCATGGATTCTATCAACTAATTATTATTTCACAAATGTCATTCATTATTGTCCAACCTATTAGACATATACTAACTCAAAATAGAGTTGTATCTTTTGATAATCAAAATAATAAACGAATCACATTGATCATAATAACTATATCAAGATTAGGAGTATAAGCTAATTTAATGAATCAGAGAAATTATTTTATATATTTAGTACACAAATATGTGTTCTCTACTCGGTCAATTCAATATACACTAAGTATACTTGCACAAGAAGTTGGAGTAAAACCACTCTCATAATCAAGATAAATTATACTTTAATCTTGTGCTACAATCATCAAGATACTTTGCCCAACAATATCTTTGATAGTGAATATAATTTTATTAATTATGAGAACCGACAATTTAATCTTCTGTGCATGAGCTAAGACTCCATACACTAAATCGTCTACTGCATAATTAAAGGACACACATGTAACAAATGATATATTTAAAATAATAATTTATTGAATTGGATAAACTAAATAAACAATTGTTCCATAAAATATAAAACATAATACTATAGTTAAACTGCATGGTTAATAGTATATCCCAACATTAAAAAAATGTCAAATATTTGAAACGTCTCAAATTAAAACTATGTCATATAAATTGAAAATTTGAAACATGAAGTATGTTTAATGAAGTAAGCTCTTCGTAATTCAATGAAGGAATATATATACATTATTAACTGCTAAGTGGAACTCACAAATTGACTATCAAAACTTATACTTGGTACAATATTGTTCGTATTTTACCACTTAACATGTGTCAATTCAAAATTCTCGTGATTCTTTTTCCTAGTCCATCTCGTGAATTATGGGGAACTTGACATTTGATCAATCTACAAAAGTACTCCTTTGTTAGTTGTTAGTTGACTGGGTCTGTTTTTCCTTTTTAAATCAAAATATCCCATATAATAAGTCAACATCTTGTCTCCTTCTCGGACAAGCAAGTCAACAAACATGGTCAAGACTACAATGTTGTCTTGTGCTTTGCAAGGAGCCAGAGATTTTTCCCAATCCAATTTTCTGGGAGAGCCACCAAAACTAGTATATCTATATCCCTTGCAAGAATTACGCCTAGTGGTTAGGCATTGAAGCTACATATTTTGCCCCCTCATGTTTTTATCGTAAAGTTTTGGTTTGATTCTTCGGTATTCGAAAATTGACGGACTCGACAAATATATTGCACATTCATTTTGGGCCGGCTCAGTAAAAGAGTAAAACACTTAATGAATACTTGACCATAAACACCACGAGACTTCTATCCAAAATTAAGATAAAATATTGTTTGGGTTATGACAGCACCACTATCACTTATGCGCAGGTTGTTTACCACTAAAGGTAGAGGGAGGGATTTTAAAGATTTTTCTTCATGTCACATTTTTCCTATGTCACATCTCACATGAGATGGTCATATGAGAGAAAATGTTTGAGCACTCTACCATAAAATTCAAAAGTATAACGACTACTGAGTCCAGTTTGTCTTGGAAGTTTTAACAAAAATATGTATTTTATTCATAAAAATCAAACACGACACAAATATAGCACATTGCAAGTGTAGAAAAAACTGGCACTTTAAGCTGTAACGGAGTGACAGCCATTAAGCCTACAAATCAAGAAACAAAACTAATATCCCGTTTGGCCAAGCTACAAAAATCAGCTTATTTTGAAAAGTGTTTTTTTTTCAAATGTACTTTTGGTGAGAAACAGTTTGTGTTCGGCTAATTAGTTTGAAAAACACTTCTGAGCTGCAATTAGTGTTTGGCCAAACTTTAAAAAACTGCTTTTAAGTGTATTTTTATCAAAAGTGTTTCTCAAAAAAGTGTTTTCGAAAAGAAGCTACTTTTTTCTGCTTCTCCAAAACTGCTTCTGCTTCTCCTCAAAAGTAATTTCTTTTTCCTTTCAAAAGCTTGGCCAAACGCCTCAATTTTTGGCCAAAAGTGATTTTAGCCACAAAAGAAAACACTTTTGACCAAAAAAAAGCTTGACCAAACAGGCTATAAAATTGAGAAGTCAAAATAAAAAAGAACACGAGAAATAGAAGATTCCAAATCAACAGATTTTCATATAAGCAAATTAAAGAAGCAAAATTAGTTGATCCTCTTGCAATTCTTCCTGATCTCTCCTTTAGATCCAGTAAGGGGACGGATGTCACCCATCTTAATCATGGCAGTCACCAAATCAGTAGCGAAACTGCTGGGGTTGTCGCTGTATGATTTCACAGTTGAATCGGCCGATCCGCCGTTGAAGAGCTGCTGATCAGAGTGGAGCAAACCCTTTTTGCTTACAAGGTTTATGAAATAATGGTTGTCCAAATATGTAGGAGTCTGAAGATCAAGAGGCGCCAAATTGTCGTCCCCTGAGCCTAAGTTTTTTGGGCAGTTGTTTTGCCTGGTTTTTGTTAGTGATGAATCCAAGTTATTGGTCTCGTTGAATCTGCGTCCCCTGAAACTAGTGCACCTTGCTTGTCCAATGGTGTGAGCTCCTGACAAACATAACCACAAAATTGCCTATTAGAAAGAATTTGAGTAATTTGTTTATATCTGTCATACCGGGCAATTTAAAAAGATGTGTGGCCTAAAATCAATTTTTAATCTGGGGCCTTGCAAAAGAAAAAAATAATAATAATTCATTTATATTTTTAATTAAAATTTATTTTTCTACTTTTTTAAAATGTAAAGTTGTTAATAGTTTCTTTTTATTAATAATACTCCAATTTAATATCTCCTAAGATATTGTTGATCTTAGATAATAGAACCATATTCAAGAAGTTGAGTGATTTCAAAATTATTTTTGATGTTCTAATATACTTATTGAAACGTTTGAAACCTGAAGGGAAAAAAAATGCAAATATAGTTTTATTCAATAATATTCTTCCACTCTTGTTTTTTGTATAGAAAAAATAAAACTCTTTTCTTTCTACGGAGAACAATATAACTTTTAATTGGAAAAAGAGAATCACTCCTCTAAACATTTGTCGCGAAAATAAACTTTTTATTAGTTAAATTTTACGATTAACATAATTAGTGAAGTACCTATATTATTATTCCCCTTTTACATTATTCACTAAAACATGTAATAAACTTTAGAATCCGTTTTTTTATCTTTAATAGTCCATGTCTTATTTTTTATCTTTACCTTTTATAAAATATTTTATTTTTTTATTTTAAAATACTCAATATATTTAGACCCTACCTCTAAAAATTAATGTGAGATATATATGATTCAACTTACCTTAATTAGATATATTGGGTTCGAGTCATGTGGTTAAACAAATCCTGTAAAAATGTGTTATCTCTTTTACTAGGCCTTACGCGTTACGAATCTAGATTAGTCGGAATCTCAATACAAATACGTGTAGAAATCAACAACAACAACAACAACAACAACAACCCAGTGTAATCCCACAAGTGGGGTCTGAGGAGGGTAATATGTACGCAGACCTTACCTCTACCCGAGGGGCAGAGAGGCTGTTTCCAGGAGACCCTCGGCTCAAAGAGGCAACAAGAGACACTATATTAGTACTATCAATAGACTCATAATAAAACAACATAAAATACCATAAAATCCATAACATAACATAAATACCATAAAAAACAAAGTAACAGCAATATAAGAGATATAGGAAATACGAGAAAGATGTAAGGTATTAATACACAGAAGATAAAGCCCATCATCAGTAGTTGATCAATAGCATCCTAAGACTAATTCCTAACTGGCTAGTCTCACTCTAGTGCGCTGTAAAAAAGACATCACAATTTCCCCTAACCTACAACCTTAATGCTCGATCTCCACAATTCCCTGTTTAGGGCCATGTCCTCAGTAACCCTAAGTCGCGCCATATCCTGCCTGATCACCTCTCCCCAATACTTCTTAGGTCTCCCTCTACCTCTCCTCGTACCCACCACCGCCAGTCGTTCACACCTTCTCACCGGTGCATCAGTGTTCCTCCTCTGAATGTGCCCGAACCATCTGAGTCTTGCTTCCCGCATCTTGTCCTCCATGGGGGCCACACCCACCTTCTCTCGAATATCTTCATTTCTAATCTTATCCTTCCTTGTATGCCCGCACATCCACCTCAACATCCTCATCTCTGCAACTTTCATCCTCTGGATGTGTGAGATCTTCACCGGCCAACACTCGGTCCCATACAACATAGCAGGCCTAACCACTGTCCTATAAAATTTACCTTTCAGTAACAGTGGCACTTTCTTGTCACACAGGACTCCCGACGCTAACCTCCATTTCATCCACCCCACCCCTATACGGTGTGTGACATCCTCGTCGATCTCCCCGGACCCCTGAATAAACGACCCCAGGTACTTGAAACTACCCCTCTTAGGAATGACTTGAGAATCAAGTCTCACTTCCACTCTCGCTTCCGTCGGCTCTGCCCCAAAAAACCCTTACTTTATTGGCTTGACCCTTGGACCGCCCCTGCGGTCCTAGTATAAAGAATATTTGCACGATGAGTATTGTACCGGGTTACTCTAGTTACGGAAAAGGATCATATTAGCTCATGTTATACTTTTCAACATTATTTATCTTTGTGGTTGCCCTTTTAAAGTCAAACAAATACTCTTGTCTACCTTTAAAAGGACAGGTGGGGGGCATCTGTTTATCCGGGTTATTAGCCAACCCATACCCATAAAAGTAACACATCTACCCGGCAAATATGACCTTGTTGCGTTATTTTTAAGAGGTGTTTTTGAAGAGATGCGCTAGAAGAGTACGAACCAGATAAGGCAAGCATATCCTTGGTGGAAAGGCCAACAACACTGAAGCTAGAGATGAGACGGTTAAGGTTAGAAGTTGGGGGAGGAATGCTACTGTTTGCAGAAGCTTGGCTTGTTGTTCTGGCACCTCTTCTTCCTAATTTTACATCCTGTATACAGTTAAAACCGGGCCTACCCGATTTCACTATTTGATCGAGGCCAGGGAACTGCATCGAAGGTCTGCCTCGTAGTGGATTAGGCCAAAGTACGAAGACAAGGTATCGAGTTCGAGGATCTAGGTGCCTGTTGAAATCGAGATCAACAACGATCGAGACCTAATATGGCAGACTTCGAGCAAAGCTCAATAATGAAAAAGCGAGATATCTGCGACCGGTCAAAGATCATGACGGAAATTCCGGAACAAATCAAATCAAGGGTGATTGTTTAGGCTAATCATGGGCTTTACCTTCGTAATTAGAATTGTACCATAGATAAGATTTCTCTGCTATATAAAGAGAGTTCTGATCATTTTGTAGACACCTTACATTCACGCATATCAAAGCGATACAATACTTTCTAGCTTATATTCTTATTCATCATATTGTTATGTTTCTAACTGTTCTTGCATCGATCAGTTCGAGGATATTCAAACTCGAGGGCTGAATTCCGTCCAAACACTGGTTTGCTTAACTTTATTATCGATTTCTACTATTACACTTTACGTTTATCAATTAGTATTAGGTGGAATCACGTGTCCTTAAAACCACATTATAAGTTTAATTATTATCCAATTTTAGGGGTAAACACATCCCAATTAGGCTCTCCAAGCTACATTATATACAACAACAATTTGCGTTAGCAGAAAATTCAAAAGGAGGTTTACAATGAAAATTGTTGTATTAATAACATCAAGAACTTACAATGACAACAGAGTCTCGGGCAGTAACGGCCAAAATATCAGCACAAGAGACGACACCAGGGCACACTTTTTCAACGGCGGATTTGATATCGTCAATAAATTTAAGTGACGGATACAAAATTCATCGACCGGGTTTATACATAAAAACTTATAAACTTACATAGAGAGATATTAGCAAACTCAAAGTCGAGTCATGAATTCTATCAGAGAAATTATTTTATATATTTAGTACAAAAATATTTTTTCTCTACTTGGTCTGTTCAATATACACTAAGTATACTAGCACAAGAAGTTAGAGTAAAACCACTCACATAATCAAGATAAATTACACGTTAATATTATGTTACCATCGTTAAGATATTTTGCCCATTTTGTCCAATAATATCTTTGATTGTGAACATAATTTTATTAATTATGAGAACCGAAGATTAAACTTATGTGCATGAGCTAAGACTTCATACACTAAATCGTCTACTACATAATTAAAGGACATATATGTAACAAATGATCTATTTAAAATATAATAATTTATTGAATTAGATAATTAAATAAATAATAATTCCATAAAAAATAAAACATAATATTATAGATAAACTGCATGATTAATATTATATTCCAACATTTGAAAGATGTCAAATATTTGACACGTCTCAAATTAAAACAATGTCATATAAATTAAAATTTTGAAACCAATGAAGTATGTTTAATGAAGTAAGCTTTTCGTAATTCAGTGAAGGAATATATATACATTATTAACTGCTAAGTGGAACTCGTAAATTGACTATCAAAACTAATACTTGGTACAATATTGTTCGTATTTTACCACTTAACATGTGTCAATTCAAAATTCTCGTGATTCTCTTTCCTATTCCACCTCGTGAATTGTGGGGAACTTGACATTTGATCAATCTACTAAAGTACTCCTTTGTTAGCTGTTGGTTGACTGGGTCTGTTTTTCCTTTTAAAATCAAAAAGCTAATATAATAAGTCAACATTGTTAGATCCGTGGTTATCCTGTATTTGTAAATAATAATTTTGAAAAAAAAAACGTTATCTTATAAACGTAAATTTAAATGATACAGAAATTAATTCGAGCCCACTGAATTCACAATGTTTCCTTAAGGAATTTATTCCCCTTCTAGTACCCAAGGTTATAGATTATTTCCTTCCAGGATAGAACGAATTACACAGTGGTGTAGCGGTACTTCAAACTCCAGTGTTTCAGCGAACACAAAGTTCGGCATCAAATCACACTTATGGATGCTTTGTTTGTAGTTAAAAACAATGCAGAATAAGGAGGACAACTCAGAAGTCGAATGGAAATTCTGAGAGGAAGAAATACAAAGTATAGCCAATGTTGAATTCTTACTGAAGAGAATATCAGATTGCAATTCGTTTTTCCAGTGTATACGCAGTGTATACAGAGTATATATCCAGTATATACAAAGTGTATATCTAGTGTATACAGAGTGTATATTAAGTGTATACAGAGTGTATCGAGTGTTTTTTCCGATGTGTTCTGCTTTCTCTCCAACTTATGCTCTATTTATAGCAGTTATTTGAGAGAAATCTGCCCCCTCAATGGTGCAACAAGCACTAGGCTATCATGGAGGAAGCACTTACATGGTGGAATGTACACTTGCTTGGTGGGAGGAGCACTTACACCATTGTGGGAGGTGCATTAGGCTGCTTATTGCTTAGTGTTGCAATACAATACACGTATTGGAAAACATCTGTTACAAACACGGATTATATCACGTTAATATTCACTATTAACAAATAAATTTGGTCCAAAAAATCAATCAATCGATCGATCATTTGACCAAATCCGAATCCAAATCCCATTTCCCATTTACTCTAATTTTAAGACTATTTCATCTTAAACAAAAACTCAACAATCCCCCACATGAATGGGGAATGGCTATATCATGGAAGTATGCATGAAAAACTTGTGTGATTTGCAAACAAGAATTAATTGCATCTGGATAAGTAGGTTTCCCTTTGAACTTTCCGTAGTGAACTTATGTCGGATATACTCGGTCAATCGGTAGATTTGATATCTTTGAACCGTCGAACTTTAGTGTATACCTAGACAACCATAAGTCACACAATCAATCCCTTAACCGTCTTTGGTTCTCATTGTTGTGTTCGTTTCAGCCATGAACACTGCCTGGTTTCATAAGTGCGTAGAGAATTGGCCTTGCAAAATTCTCCTTGAAGCGGCTAACACTTCACACATACATAGGTGATTCCTAAACGTGTCATCTCATAGATACACTATTTGATATACCCTGTATCAAATTTAGAAATCATTAAAAAGCCTTAATGCTTTATCCTTGGTACTGAACATTGTCTCATCACGAGAATGGACTAAAACAAATTTTGTTGACAATGTTGAACCGTCATTAATGACTTTGTTTGATCTCCTTGAACCTAGATCTTGGGATCTCCAGTCTTCTAGGTAGAGTTACCGCCACAATGACTTGTTCTCGGCCATAGTCCCATTCCCCTCGATGATTTCTCAACTACCTCTCTAGTTAGGCCTTTTGTAAGTGGATCTGACACATTATCACTTGACTTTACATAGTCAATCGTGATAATTCCTCTAGAGAGAAGTTGCCTAACGGTTTTATGTCTTCGTCGTATATGACGAGATTTACCGTTATACATAACGCTCCCAGCCCTTCCAATTGCCGCTTGGCTATCACAGTGTATGCATATTGGTGCCAACGGTTTGGGCCAAAATGGAATATCTTCCAAGAAATTCCGGAGCCATTCAGCTTCTTCACCGGCTTTATCTAAGGCTATGAACTCAGCCTCCATTGTAGAGCGGGCAATACATGTTTGTTTGGACGACTTCCAAGATACCGCTCCTCCACCAATAGTGAATACATATCCACTTGTGGACTTCGAATCAGTTGAACCGGTGATCCAATTTGCATCACAATATCCTTCAATCACCGCAGGATATTTACTGTAGTGCAAATCAAAGTTTTGGGTATGTTCTAAGTATCCCAAAACTCGTTTCATTGCCATCCAATGAGATTGGTCTGGATTGCTCGTGTATCGACTTAGTTTACTTATAGCACAAGCTATATCTGGCCGTGTACAATTCATGATGTACATTAAACATCCCAACACACGAGCATAATCCAAATATGCTTTGGCCTTTATTCTTTGCTAGTGCAAGATTTACGTCAATTGGAGTCTTTGCAACTTTAAAGCCCAAGTGCTTGAATTTTTCAAGTACTGTCTTAATATAATGAGATTGTGACAATGCCAGACCTTGAGGAGTCTTTTGGATCTTAATCCCCAGAATTAAATCCGCAATTCCCAAGTCCTTCATATCAAACTTGCTAGTTAGCATACGCTTAGTAGCATTTATGTTGGCAATGTTATTACTCATTATCAGCATATCATCCACATATAGGCAAACAATGACTATGTGATTTGGAACATTTTTAATGTACACACATTTATCACATTCATTTATCTTAAAACTATTTGACAACATTGTTTGGTCAAATTTCGCATGCCATTGTTTGGGTGCTTGTTTTAGTCCGTAAAGGGACTTAACAAGTCTACATACCTTATTTTCTTTACCTGGAATCACAAACCCTTCAGGTTGTTCCATGTAAATTTCTTCCTCCAACTCTCCATTTAAGAAGGCCGTTTTAACATCCATTTGATGAATTTCAAGATCATACACTGCAGCTAATGCTACTAACATCCGTATGGACGTAATCCTTGTAACTGGGGAGTATGTATCAAAGTAGTCAAGACCTTCTCGTTGTCTATACCCTTTGACAACAAGTCTTGCCTTAAATTTATCAATAGTGCCATCATCTTTCATTTTTCTCTTAAAAATCCATTTAGAACCCAAAGGTTTATTTCCAGGAGGAAGATCAACCAATTCTCATGTATGGTTGTTCAATATGGATTCTATTTCACTATTGACTGCCTCTTTCCAGAACAATGATTCCGAAGAAGACATAGCTTCTTTAAATGTTCGAGGCTCATTTTCCAATAAGAAAGTCACAAAATCTGGTCCAAACGAAGTAGACGTTCTTTGACGTTTACTACGTCTTGGATCCCCCTGATTAAATGTACTTTCTTTTGTTTCTTCCCGAGGTCATTTAGATCCTTCACCAATCGACTCACATTCCTTTTTATACGGATATATATATTCAAAGAACTCAGCATTATCTGATTCTATAACCTATTATTATGAATGTAGGGATTTTCTGATTTATGAACCAGAAATCGATATGCTTTACTATTAGTCGCATATCCTATGAAAACACAATCAACTATTTTCGGTCCTATTTTTACCCTTTTAGGTTTAGGAACTTGCACTTTTGCCAAACACCCCCACACTTTAAAATAATTCAAGTTGGGCTTCCTTCTTTTCCATTTTTCATATGGAATGGATTGTGTTTTACTATGGGGTACTCGATTTAGTATTCGGCTGGCCGTAAGAATGGCTTCCCCCCACAAGTTCTGTGGCAAACCAGAACTTATCAACAATGCGTTCATCATCTCCTTTAATGAACGATTCTTTCTTTCCGCAATCCCATTGGATTGGGGAGTGTAAGGGGCTGTTGTTTGATGAATAATTCCATATTCTAAACATATTTGTTCAAAAGGAGATTCATATTCACCACCCCTATCACTTCTTATCATTTTGATTTTCTTGTTAAGTTGCGTTTCAACTTCATTTTTGTATTGCTTGAATGCGTCTATTGCTTCATCTTTACTATTAAGTAAGTAAACATAGCAATATCAAGTACTATCGTCAATAAAAGTTATGAAATACTTCTTTCCACCGCGAGATGGTATTGACTTCATGTCACAAATATCTGTGTGAATTAAGTCTAAAGGATTTGAATTACTTTCAACCGACTTATAAGGATGTTTAACATACTTAGATTCCACACATATTTGTCATTTTGATTTTTCGCATTCAAACTTAGGCAATACTTCCAAGTTTATCATTTTTCGCAAGGTTTTATAATTGACATGACCCAAACGTACATGCCATAAATCATTTGACTCAAGTAAGTAAGAAGAAGCTGAAGTTTTATTATTAGTTTCAACAACTATTACATTCAGCTTGAAAAGGCCCTCAGTAAGGTAACCTTTTCCTACAAACATTTCATTCTTACTAATCACTACCTTGTCAGATACAAAAACGCACTTGAAACCGTGCTTTACAAGAAGTCCAGTAGAGACTAAGTTCTTCCTAATCTCGGGAACATGAAGGACGTTGTTCAAAGTCATGACCTTGCCAGAAGTCATCTTGAGAAATATCTTACCGTATCCTTCAATTTTTGTTGTAGCAGCATTTCCCATAGAGAGCGTCTCTTCGGGTCCAGCAGAAGCATATGTAGAAAATGCTTCCCTCACAGCACAAACATGGCGAGTGGCTCCAGAATCAATCCACCACTCCTTTGGGTTTCCTACCAGGTTGCATTCAGAAAGCATGGCGCACAAGTCATCAACATCATCATGCTTTTCTACCATGTTTGCTTGACCCCTTTGCTTGTCTTTCTTCCGAGCACGACACTCCGTAGATTTGTGTCCGGTTTTCCCACAGTTGTAGCAGTTTCCACTGAACCGCTTCTTGCTTGGGTTGTATTTCGGACCAGAAGCCTTCTTTCTCTTTTTGTTATCTTCAACAATATTTGCTCCCATTATTGTTGAATTTCCACGGCCTCTTCTCTCAGCAGCTTTGTTGTCCTCTTCGATTCTCAATCGAACAATGAGATCTTCAAGGGACATCTCTTTTCATTTGTGTTTCAAATAATTTTTGAAGTCCTTCCACAATGGAGGCAACTTCTCAATTATTGCTGCTACTTGGAATGCTTCATTGATGACAAGACCTTCAATGAAAATTCCGTTAGTAAAATTACTAAAAAATTTACTTTCAATATCAGTATTTATTTGAAACATACCTTCAGCAAGTAGATCATGAATAATCACTTGCAATTCCTGGACTTGGGTAATAACAGACTTGCTATCTACCATTTTGTAGTCCAAAAATTTTGCGGCGACGAATTTCTTCATCCCGGCATCTTCAGTTTTGTACTTCTTTTCAAGTGCATTCCACAATTCTTTTGACGTCTCCACGCCACTGTATACATTATACAGATTATCCTCCAGTCCGCTAAGAATATAATTCCTGCACAAGAAGTCAGAATGCTTCCACGCCTCAATCACGAGAAAGCTATCATTCTTTGGAGTTTCATCTGGAAGATCAGGAACATCTTCCTTGATGAACTTCTGTAGACATAACGTAGTCAAGTAGAAGAACATCTTTTGCTGCCAGCGCTTGAAATCCATCCCGAAAAATTATTCGGATTTCTCTGCCGGTGCCAACGTCGGAGTTCGACTTGTCGATGCGTTGGCAGTCATCATCGGAACAGTTTGATTTCCGTCATTCGCCATTTTTAGTGAAAAAATGACACAAACAAACGTTTAATAAACGTTTAAAACTGGAGTGAAAAATCACGTAGATTTTAATCTCCAACAAAACGCCACGAAGGCTTTAAAACTGGAGTAAAAATCACGTAGATTTTAATCTCTAACAAACCGCCACGAAGGCTTTACTCTCCAAACGGGAGTACACAAAAACCACAAAGGTTTTAGTTTTTAGAATATTAAGAATAACACAAATACAGAAATAAAAGTTATTAAATTACTTAAGCTTGTTGTTCCTCCTGTACTTGTAAATAATGAGTCTGGAAATTAGAACGTTAGCTTATAAACATATATTTAAATGATACAGAAATTAATTCGAGCCCACTGAATTCACAATGTTTCCTTAAGGAATTTAATCCCCTCCTAGTACCCAAGGTTATAGATTATTTCCTTCTAGGATAGAACGAATTACACACTGGTGTAGCGGTACTTCAAACCCCAGTGTTTCAGCGAACACAAAGTTCGGCAGCAAATCACACTTATGTATGCTTTGTTTGTAGTTAAAAACAATGCAGAATAAGGAGGACAACTCAGAAGTCGAATGGAAATTCTGAGAGGAAGGAATGCAAAGTATAACCAATGTTGAATTCTTACTGAAGAGAATATCAGATTGCAATTCGTTTTTTCAATGTATACGCAGTGTATACAGAGTGTATATCCAGTATATACAAAGTGTATATCTAGTGTATACAGAGTGTATATTAAGTGTATACAGAGTATTTCGAGTGTTTTTTCCGACGTGTTCTGCTTTCTCTCCAACTTATGCTCTAATTATAGCAGTTATTTGAGAGAAATCCGCCCCCTCCATGGTGCAACAAGCACTAGGCTATCATGGAGGAAGCACTTACATGGTGGAATGTACACTTGCTTGGTAGGAGGAGCACTTACACCATTGTGGGAGGTGCACTAGGCTGCTTATTGCTTAGTGTTGCAATACAATACACGAATTGGAAAACATCCGTTACAAACACGGATTATATCACGTTAATATTCACTATTAACAAATAAATTTGGTCTAAAAAATCAATCAATCGATCGATCATTTGACCAAATCCAAATCCAAATCTCATTTCCCATTCACTCTAATTTTAAGACTATTTCATCTTAAACAAAAACGCAACAAACATCTTTGTCTCCTTCTCGGACAAGTAAGTCAACAAAGAGGGTCAAAACTAGCTACAATGTTGTCTTGTGCTTTGCAGGGAACCAGAGATTTTTTCCCATCCAATTTTCTGGGAGAGCCACCAAAACTAGTACTATATCGATATCCCTTGCAAGAATTTCGCCTTGTTATGCATTGATGCTGCATATTTTGCCCCCTCATATTTTTATCGTAAAGTTTTAATTTGTTTAAATTATTCAGTATTCGAAAATTGACGGACACGACAAATATATTGCACATTCATTTTAGGTCAGCTCACTAAAAGAGTAAAACATGTATTAAAATTTTCTTCGATCGTTGGACTTGAACTTAAGGCATCTAATTAAAACTGAAAGAATCTCAATCATCATATCATACCCCTTTTTTCTAAAATATTTTTTCCTCAATGTGCGGTTATGATTTTAAAGCAAAAATAATCAAGAGCAATACTATTAATGAATACTTTTTTTTTTTTTTTTACAAAAAAGGTATTTTATTCATAGATCTGAAACACGACACAAATATAGCACATTGCAAGTGTAGAAAAAAGTGGCACTTTAAGCTGTAACGGAGTGACAGCCAATGAGCCTACAAATCAAGAAACAAAACTAAAACTTGAGAAGTCAAAACAAAAAAGAACACGAGAAATAGAAGATTCCAAATCAACAGATTTTCATATAAGCAAATTAAAGAAGCAAAATTAGTTGATCCTCCTGCAATTCTTCCTGATCTCTCCTTTAGATCCAGTAAGGGGACGGATGTCACCCATCTTAATCATGGCAGTCACAAAATCAGTTGCGAAAATGCTGGGGTTGTCGCTGTATGATTTCACAATTGAATCGGCCGATCCGCCGTTGAAGAGCTGCTGATCAGAGTGGAGCAAACCTTTTTTGCTTACAAGGTTAATGAAATAATGGTTGTCGAAATATGTAGGAGTCTGAAGATCAAGAGGTGCCAAGTTGTTGTCCCCTGAGCCTGAGTTTCTTGGGCAGTTGTTTTGCCTGGTTTTTGCTAGTGATGAATCCAAGTTATTGGTCTCGTTGTATATGCGTGCCCTGAAACTAGTGCACCTTGCTTGTCCAATGGTGTGAGCTCCTGACAAACATAACCACAAAATTGCCTATTAGAAAGGATTTGAGTAATTTGTTTATATCGATCACAGTATAAAAAATATTTACACTATTAGTACATTGTACCAAGTTATTCTAGTTACGGAAAGAGGTCCCATATTATACTTTTCAACATTATTTACCCCTATTGTTATCCTTTTAAACTCAAATACCTTGGCCTATTACGGAGAGGTGGAGGGCATCTGTTTATTAACCAACCCATACCTAAAGAAGTAATCTATTACCCGACAAATAGGACCCTTTTTTGTTATGTTTAAGAGATGTTTTCAAAGAGTTGCCGGGGGAAGAGAACGAACCAGATAAGGCAACCATATCCTTGGTGGAAAGGCCAACAGCACTGAAGCTAGAGATGAGCCGGTTAAGGTTAGAAGTTGGAGGAGGAATGCTACTGTTTGCAGCAGCTTGGCTTGCTGTTCTGGCATCTCTTCTTCCGAGTTTTACATCCCAATTAGGCCCTCCAAGCTACAATATTATATACAACAACTGTTCGTTGTTAGCATAAAATTCAAAAGGAGGTTTACAATGACAATTGTTGTAATTAATAACATCAACAACTTACAATGACAACAGAGTCTCGGGCAGTAACGGCCAAAATATCAGCACAAGAGACAACACCAGGGCACACTTTTTCGACGGCAGATTTGATGTCATCAATAACTTCAAATCCTCTAGCGGAATTGAAATTAGGTTGTGCCCTTTTTTCCCCTGTGAAGGTTGATGTATCATCCAGGAATAATGATCCATCGCATCCCTGAAATAAGTACATTAAGCAATTTAGACAAAAGGCATAAAAAAATAATGTAAACGTGACCAAATTATGAGTTTACCAATTAGGTGTACTACACCTAACTTATCGATATAATCGAGACCAAGACCTTCTAAATGCCTGGAGACAGAAAAAGACAACTTCTACTACTAATAAGGACTCAGCAACAAATTAGTAGTCAACTTGTGAAACATAGACTTGCAAACGATATCACGATCAATCCTAGGACACTTGGCAACAGAAAATACTTTAACCTTAATGGTCATATACAGCGCTCTATAATTAACATTTCGTGCCTAGTTTCTATACATCACCAACAGTAGATTGACAAATAAAAATTAGTCGCACTCGTGTTTATACTACATATATACTCGATATAAAGAATTATACTATTATTTATATGAAAAAGGGCCAAAAATGAAGAGAGTAGTTTTACATTGACGAAGCAATCGTGGAAGAATAGGCGAAGGAGGGAAGCACCCATACGGGTTTCCTTCTGAATGGCAGAATGCACTACAGATTTCACAGTTTCATAGAGCTTAGGACATGATTTGGAATAAAACCCAGTGGTTAGTTGAGCTGAGGAGCTTCCCATTAAGCTCACTAGGAAAAACAAAACTATGGCAGTCTTAAAAGAAGCCATTGAAGAAATTTTACTTATAAGGGAAGAAGTGTGGTGCACTGCATGGTAAGGAGAAATAAATCACGTATTTATAGGGAAATTGTAGAGACTAGAGAATGCTTTCTCAAGGTGATTGCTCTCGGCAGGTTACCTAACACGGAGACTCCATTGCATGTCTTTTAACGTTTGACAGAGTTAAAGCAAACAAAATCAATAAGATCAATAAAACTTTCGATAATTTATTTCTTGTATAGAAATAGTTAAATTAATAAAGCAAGATCAGCGTTACACCTGTTTGAAAAATACAGGAAGTTAAGAAAGTATGACATTTTAGGACTTGTTATCATATTAGTCAAACGAAAGGGACCCAAGAAAACCAATATTCTTATGGTTTGTTGAAGACTAAGAGGACATGAGCGTATAAAGGTGCAAAGTTGACTTTCCCGACATTACCAAAACGTGAAACAGAGTATGATTCATGGACTTGTGATATTGCACAGTTAAACAGCACTACTTTTAATTAAAAGTGTCCATATGTCCTTGATCTAAATTAGAATGAAGTAAAAGTTCTCTTTAATTTAAAAAAAAAAAAGCGAAAAAATGGACAAATAAGAGAGAATGCTCAATCGGAACAATGGCCAACAATGACCATAATTATATAATGTAACTGCTATGCTCCTCTACTTTTCCTTAAGGCAAGTCGTATGGGTAGAAATTTAGTAATGAGGTTAATTGTTGGCCCAAGTAAAGTATGTTTTGATTGACAAAGGAACTCAAGCATGAACTAGGTCCATATACAGTGAACACGGACACAGGCAGAATTCGATCACAAGGCATGCAAGTGAAGGAGATAAACTTAAGTTAGTATATCTGATATCTCCTTATCGGAAAGGTTTCATAAGTGATAAGGAGAAAGACACCTTACTTGAAAAGAACTTTATCCAAGATAAGGGAGGAGTTAGAAGTTGAATATAACTAGAACTCTTCCACCAAGGAAGAGTATATCATTGGAACTCTAGTTATTTCATATTCTACTAACTCTATATATTTCAGGATGTTCTCATTTTACAGGTACGCACAAACGCTGAAGTTAAACGTGAGTTGAGAGCAAAATAGCAAGGCATTTTGCAAGCAATTCTTATGTGATTCAAGTGTGCGAACCTGAAGCTACATGAACCAGATAGAAGAACCAGTTCCACGTGTCTGTCTTTTATTTTAGTTTCATTGTAGTAGGTGTTTCCAAATTGTACCTTTCAGCTTTATCTAGAAGCAATTGTATTAGGTACTCTGAGTAGTGTATTCAAGTTAGAGTTCACTTGAAGTTATCGCAACAGTTAGAGGCTGGTTGCTATAACGATATTAGAGGTAATCCTTAGGTTTACAAAGTGTTATGTAAATGTTATTTTGGCTCAGTGATTTAGCGAAGTGTTGGGAAAAATCCTACTAAGTAGTAGGTCGTGATTTTTTCACCTTTTGAGCCGGATTTTTTTCACGTAAAATACTTGTGTTCTTTAGCTTCCGCATTTATTATTTCCGCAATAGTAGTATAAGGAACACATAAAAGAACCAAGTCCTTCAATAATCTGTACACGTAAAAAATTGGACACCACACAAGGCACCCCCTCTGTTGTGTGGTATTGAAGTATAAAATATCAATTGGTATTAGAGCAGGTTATCATTGAAGAGGCTTACACCTTAGGAGAAGATCAACATAAGTGCACCACCTGGAACTGGGAAGGACAATATGCTACTAGGCCACCATTCTTTAATAGCTAGTACTACTCTTGGTGGAAAAACAGAATGAGAGATCACATTATAGCAGAAGACTATGAGCTATGGGATATTGTCACTGATGGTCCACTAGCTACCTTGAATAAAAATGCTGAAGGAGTAGATATGCCAAAGACAAGAGCGGATTGCACTGCCGAGGACTTGAAAAAATGGGAGAAGAATGCTAAAGCCAAGAAATGATTTGTTTGTGGACTTGGTCCAGATGAGTGTAGACATGTGATTTTTGACCCTTCCCAAGAATTTTCACATTTTTAGCGTAAATATTTATAATAGGTCTAATATAGCTATTTTAGCTAATTTTGACTATTTTACCTTATTTCGTCACAAAAAGAAAAATTACAAAAAAATATATATATACTTTAGTTTATGCGTTTCTCATAAATTTGAAAAATACAAAAATAGTACCTTATTTTTGTACTTTATATAATTTCGAATATTACAAAAAAATAGTTACTAATATCTTGCAGCCATTTTAATCTTTTGAAAATACAAAATTAGTACTTTGTATTTTTTTTATCTTCATATAATTTCGAAAATTACAAAAAAAAAATGGTTTCGTTAACGTTTTGTAGTCATTTTAATCTTTAGAAAACACACAAAAAAAACAATACTTTATATTTTATCTTCATATTAATGTTTTGTAGCTATTTTAATCTTGAAAAAATATTAAAAAATAGTTTTGTTTTAAATGTCAGTCTTATTTTGGTAGTTATTTTACTTACATAGAATTAATTAAACAACGTCGTGTTCTTATTCTCGGGTCCGGGCAAAAGAATAATATTTGGGTTCAAACTATCCGTTTTTAGGCCTAATTTTCGGACCTAACCCATAACAATCCAAGCCCACCACACCTTACACCAACTCCAAAATAATGGGGAACATCTTTTGAAAAAGGAGGAGGAATACACGAACATCTTTTGAAAAGTGGGGAAAAGGAACGGAGGAGGGGAGTTTGAAAAAAGGAAAAGGTTGGATTGAAAAACGAAAAGGAAAATTGGAAAGGGACGGGTGGAAAAAAAAGGAAAAAGTTGGAAAGGAAAAAGGGGGTCTGGAAAAAGAAAAGAAGGGAAAAGAGATTGAAAAAAAAAAGAAAAAATTAGAAGAAGGGGGTCACCTTTTTCTTCATAAAAAAACGAAAAAACGGAAGAGGAGGTTTTTGGACTTCATCCTCTTCTTCCTAAAAAAAAACTGAAAAGAAAAAAAAACTCTCACTCTCTCACATCCAAACGACCCCTTCCCCTTTGAAATCCCGTATTCTTCGACTTCTCTCCCCACCGGTTCTGCTTCATCACCAACCAAAACTCCAGTTGAAAATCAGTCCAAATTCACCGGTTAAACAACCGCAAAAAGCATCCCAGAACGCAGAAGAAACCAGCTGCGAAAATAGCTTCAAAATCAGTCCGAAATCAGCTACGTGACAATCATTAAAGTGAGGTGATGCTCGAGTTCGCCGATTCGAGGTTCTGGTGTTATCGCCTTTAGAAGTCACCAATCCTGGTTCAGATCTCAAGCAGAATTATTAAATCGAAACTCTCTGTTGTACTTGGATTTTGATAGCTCCCATTGCAAATGAATTTACGGCTGATTGAGGTCCGTTCTTGCTTCTTTCAGTTTATATTTTTGGTTGATTTTGTTTATATTGTGCTTTCTCGTGAATCTCTGTTCATGTGTCATTGAGTTCATACCCCGATTTGCATAGATCGGCGATGGCATTTGCGACGAATCGGAACAGTGAAATTAAGCCTTTTATGAAACGGTGTTACTTTTTTGAGGTTGATTCATAAGCATCACGACAATGCTGAAGATGAGATTATTTTTCCAGCACTTGATATTTTCCTTCTTGCTGATATGTTTGTGCTGTTTAATTTTGTGGTAGCATGTTTAAATAACAATCTGAAGCAAGTCATTGAATTAGCTAATTTAGCTCAAGAAATTTGGAGAGTTGTTCTAATTTCGTTTCTTAGTTATGTGTCATGATCTTTTGCTCTGTTTTATGGAAGGTTCAGTATCTAACTCACTTAATTCTGTAAATATTTTATTTAATGGGTTATAAGACTTGGTATGTAAAATGGGCTATGATCACGTTCCATTAATATGGTGAATAGTTGGTTTTGGGATGCTTTTAATAATTCATGGGCCAAAAGATCTACTTTGTCAAACTAATTTAACTGGTATAGTTATCAATTGTTCATACGATGGACAACTTTATACATTAATTTAGTCAAATGATTTCATATAGAATTCGTTTTATTTTAAATAGCTGGTCCATACCCTTCCATAATAATCCTCATAAATGGTCTCAACAAGCCCAAATGTAGCGAAGAAATAATTCAAAAGTACGTAGTTGCTTTAGGCGCGCTATTTTAAAAATTACCTTCCTAAACTAGGGTGTGCATTTATGTGACCCAAATCCAAATCTCAAACGTTAGATAAAATGTGTTGATAAATCACGGGTGCATTGATTGCGACGGGGTTCGAAACACGTTTTTGCGACATCGTAATTCTTAAAAATAAATAATGATAGAAAAGAGGTTCACAAATTGATACGAGCCTCACCGCGAAAAAATAAATAAATAAATGTTGGCCTTTAGTAAATAATTATCGAAATAATTAGAATTTGGGATGGCCGTTTAGCGAACTTCATGGCTTTTCCCCAAAATAACACTACGTTAGTATCTTTAGGCACGATTTAATTAAATAACCTTCTTAAAATTAGGGTGCGCATTGATGCGACTCAAATCCAAATCTCGACGAAGTCGAAATGTGTTGATAACTACGGGTGCATTGATTGCGACGTGGTTCGAAACGCGTTTTCATGACGTCGCAATTCTTTAAAAATAATTATAATACAAGCAGTGTAAAATTAATAAAAGGCACATGAGCTAGCATGTATTAAAACCGGAAATCAAATACAACAGTTAAGCGACCGTGCTAGAACCACGGAATTCGGGAGTGCCTAACACCTTCTCCCGGGTTAACAGAATTCCTTACTCGGATTTCTGGTTCGCGGACTGTTAACAGAGTCATAAATTTCCTCGGTTCGGGATTCAACCGGTGACTTGGGACACCATTAATCTCCCAAGTGGCGACTCTGAATAATTAATAATTAAATACCGTTCCGATTGTCCATTAATTGGAAAAAACTCCCTACGCACCCTCGCGGGGGCGGAAAAAGGAGGTGCGACAGCTCTGGCGACTCTGCTGGGGATTTTTCTAGACCCAGAACCACTGGTTCAGGGTTAGAATTCGAGCTTAGATAAATTGTTATATTTGGTTTTATCTGATTTTTACATATTTGAGCCTAATGTGCTAAATGCTGCTTTTACCGCTTTGATATTATTTGAACTCTACATATGAACTGTGCCGAAACCTTTCTCTTCTTACCTCCGGGGAGAAGCTCTCTGGAAGAGACTCCCTATTCTGTTAGTGTCAATGCCTGAAATAAGAAAGAGGTCGGACAAGTTACAAAGCCGGATGATCTCGCGGGTCCCCGGTACGTAGCCCCCTCCTCGGCTCGAGTTGTCCGCTCGGGTACACAGTCTAGAACGTATACCCAGGTTATAAACCTAGTATAACAAAACCTCTGTTGGGAAATTAAACCCAGAACCACTGGTTCAGGGTTCAAGAATTCGAGCTTAGAATAATTGTTATATTTGGCTTTATTATCTGATATATATTGCATGTTCTGACATAACATACTAAATGTTGTCTTTTACCGCTTTGATATTATCTGAACTGTATATAAACTGTGCCGAAACCCTTCTCTTCTTACCTCCGGGGAGAAGCTCGCTGGTCGAGGCTCCCTATTCTGTTAGTGTCAATACCTGAAATAAGAAAGAGGACGGATAAGTTACGAAGCCGGATGGCCTTTTGGTTCCCGGTAAGTTGCCCCCTCCTCGACTCGAGTTGTCCGCTCGGGTACACAGTCTAGAACATATACCCAGGTTATAAACCTAGTATAACGAAACCTCATGCCGGATCCCTAGTAGGAACGCTTATTTGCATCACGTTGCATTTGACTTAGGGGACTCAACACAGGGGTTGGGTCCGTCTAGGACTAGCAACCTAATATGAAAAGACCATCCTGATGCATCCTACTTGCTATGTACATATATTTGTTTCGAGCCTGCATGTTGACCGGTTTCTGAATCTCGGGAATGTTGAAAAAAAAAGAGAAAAGAGAAAACAAAAAGAAAAATATCAGTTAGGGAGTTAATTGATTATTTTAGAAATAAAAAATCAATGACCAATTACTGGCGAAACTCTGCCGAAATTTTGAGAAAAAAAGGGAAAATGTGTTATTTTGTTTTACTAAAAAAAAAGCAATGAGAAATAGAAAAAAAAGAGTCTTTTATTTTTAGTTTCGAAAACAGGTTATTTTATTGTCTGTGGAAAATGAAAAAAAAAAGAGTCTGTTATGTTTATCTTGGAAAAATAGGCTGTTTTATTTGTTGAAAAAAAAAAGAGAGTCTCGTTTCTAAAAATAGTTTTTATTCGCTTATGAAAGGCCAAAAATAAAAATAGAAAAGAGTCATGTTTTAAAATAGTTCGGTTAAATTTGCCCGAACTACGCGGGTTTGATTCTCACCGGATGTGAGATACGTAGGCAACCCTCATCGGGTCCAACCCCCCTTTTTGCTAAAAAAGCCAAAAACAAATAAAAAAACAAAAAAAAACATGTCAAGATTTTTAATTTTGTCATAAATAAGTCGGGTGATGTCCAACTTCCCCTTTTACAAAAAAAAATAGCAAAAATATATATGTCAAATTTCTAAGAAGTCGGGTGACGCTGTTTTATCAAGACATAGCCGAATGTTTCCGAAGGGGACGCTGGAAGGCTGACTTTGCATAAATAACCACTTTTTGGTCATATTTAAGATTTGGTCCAGTTGACCCACACAGCCTTAAAAATCTTCGTCCCCGAGACGTTGAAAGGCCGTGTTTGCAATATTGAGTTTTCTAATTTGAAAAACGATAAAAAGAGTCATAAATAAGTCAGGTGATGTTGTTATGTCATAAATAGCCGAATGTTCCCGAAAGGAACGCCGGAAGGCTGACTTTGCATAAACAGCCACTTTTGGGTCATGTTTAGGATTTTTGGTCTAGTTGACCCACACAGCCCTATAAATCTTCGTCCCCGAGGCGCTGAAGGGCCGTGTTTGCAACACCAGGTTTTTATTATAATTTTAAAAGAAAAAAAAACAAAGAGTCGGCGGTCAGGTGAATACCGTTTGAATTTTGTCATAATAAGCCGAGCCAGCTTCGGCCGCGTCTTAAACCGTTCTTGCCGAAATAGCCTTAGAGTATCTTTCAGTTGTCGAAAGGTTATTTTCGTAAAAGAATGGACAAGTTGGTAAAGTGTCATAAAATAATCCTCCCCGGCCTCAAAATTCATGTGAGAATTGGAAGGGGCCACATTTGCAAAAATAGCCGTTTGGTTGCATTTGACAAACGGGGAAAGGAAGCTGGCCGTTTGTTTTTGAGTTTGTAAATCTTTTGATTAGAATATGCGGGTTGTTTGATTTTCAAGTTTGTAGGTCATCTTTAAACCTTTGAAACCCAGTTTGTTTTAATATGAAAATTAAAAAAAAATGTTGAGTATTGTTTATCTTTATTGGTCCGAACTACGCAAGGTCTGATTCATGCGGGGTCATGATACGTAGGCAATCTCCATAAGATTCGACCACGACAAAAAAAAGAAAAAAAAATGATGAAAAAGAATGAAAAAAAAAGATGAAAAAAAATGAATGAAAAAAATCGAAAAAATGAAAAAAGAAAAGAAAAGAAAAGATGTTGTTAATAATGAGGACCGACTGAGTCCATTCTAACCTATTTTGTTTTGAATCACAAAGAAAGTTAAGGTGGTTGGTTTGTGGTAAGCCGGAAATACAAGACCCAAAAGCACACTTTGTGGGGATCAGGCCTGATAACAGAAGCACTCGAATCCTATTGGGACTTGTTGACTAAAGTTGATGATATTGAAGCTGGCAATGGTCTGGACAATACTGATGCAAAGCTCAGTAGCTAAGATGCCAATTTTGATAAAGTAGGAGGACGCTCCGTTCCTTGGTTAGCAAGAGAGAAGCTTGTGGTGGCTTATTTTGTTGTCATTTCTGTTGTCCGGATTATTCTTAGGGTTGTAATCCGGATATTGTCTTGTGTCAAACCTTCTTATCTTTTCATTTCGTCATAGCGGTCTGTTTAAGTTTTGTCCAGTTTGTTTAAAATTTTATTCTGGTTTGTTTTGTTTGTCTTGTCATTCAAACCATTTCACCGGTAATCTAATGCAAAATCCGGTCCTTTTTATTTCCATTCATCTTTTTGTTTGATCCTTTTATCATTTTGTTCAGCGCCGATTCTAGGTAACATGACATGCGCACACAGTTTGGGCCTAGTCTTTAAAGTTAATCATAAAACCCCGGAAAGGCAATCAGAACATTTAAAGGAAATAAGAACGGTTTGAGATTATTTGAAGCCCGAGTCATGTGGAACTAGGGCAAGTAAAACATAAAAAAAATCGTTAAATGCAAGATTCGTCAAATTGGCATGAGGGTCGTTCATAAGAGTGAGAGTGTCGCCCAACGGTGCTTTAGAAATGACAAAATGAAAAAGCAAGTGTTTAACATAATTGTCAAGTCCAGCACCATCGGAAGAGACTATAAATCTATGATCAATTGTGTTGTTTGCGCTTGGCATGTTTTAAAGACTGGACGAAGGCATTTTGTTCTGCTATCTAAACATTTTATCCTTCGTTACCCCCCTTTGAGCCTTATTTATTTTCTTTCATACCCCTCGTTCAGAATCAATAGCAACGACTAGGAAATACGAGCCTGGAAGGTAAAGAAAAAAAATCAACAAAAAACGAAAAAAAGAAGAAGAGAAAAATGATAACAAAAAAAAACAAAAAAAAAAACAAAAGAAAGTCAAATGAAAACAGAGGAATTGGGAACTACGTTTGACCTGATTCCTCAAAGATGATACGTAGGCGCTTCACGGCTCGGTCATAGGGTGTATAATGGCCACAATGGTCACAGTGTACATGGTGTAATAAAAAAAAATATAATAATAAATAATCCCCAAGCAAGAAACTGGGGCAAGGGTTGCGCTTGTTGTAAATAAATATGATTTCGAAGGTTGTAATTTTGAACCCCAAATTTGATTTGTTTTTTAGCCTTTAATACCCTTTCTTTCTAGCCTGTCCAAAAACCCACATTACGGTCCAAAGAAAGACCTTCTGACCAGTCTGCAAAAGATGCCAAGTCAGACAAATGAGAGTCTTACCGGCGAACATAACATTCTGTTCCACAGCAGAAAGGACTCTAATCTCCAGCAGAGAGAGTCATACCGGCAACACTCCAAATCCCCAGCTGGAAAGTGATACAAATGAGAGAGTCTTATCGGTGAAAATCTTCACGGACACCATAAGGCGATGAAAGCTGAGAGAAAAAACAAAATGAGAGAGACTTGATAGTGAAAACCTTTCGAGCACTACTGTAAGCACGTGATTTTTGCCCAATATGAGAATTACTCCCAAAAAATTCAAAAATAAAATGATTTTTCTTTGGTGTGCAATTTTGTGATATTTTGAATAATTATTTGTATTTGTCTGTGCATGTTTATTTGCTAAATTAATAAAAAATACAAAAATATGTCGCATTTTGCATGTAGGATTTAATTCTACAATTGTTAGTAATTAAATTTGTTTTACAAAAATTAAAAATTACAAAAATAGGCATCGTTTGCATTTTTAGCATTTAATGTCCAAATATACAATTTTATGCTTAATTATTACTTAATTGTGCGTTAATTGTTATTGGGAGTTAATTTGCGCTTTTATAACTTAATTTAATTCTTAATAATAGTTTAAGTATTTTTATACTTTAGTTTTGGAGATATAAAAGAAGAAAAGAGAGCGAAAATATAAAGAAAGTCGGAATTGGGCCTCTTCTTCGATTTCAAGCCATAGGCCCAAAAAATGGCCCAATCTTCCCAAACGACCCAGTCCATTTCGAACTGGGTCGACCCAGTCTATAACCCAACACCCCTATTATCTTACAAACAACACAAAACAAAAAAGAAAAATGAAGAAAACCCTAAAGACTAAAAAAAAACCAAAAAAATGGTCCGCCCCCCCTTCCCTTTGCTTCTTCTTCTCCAAGCTTCTTCACACCCCATCCATGGCTTCCCTCAACCAGTTGCTTCTGCCTCCGTCTCCGACCAAGCGACCATCATCGCGACTTCATCTTCGTCGTTCGACGCCAAGCTCGAGTTTGAGCTCGACGTCCATGACTGCCCTCCTCTACCTCGCTTCTTCTTCTTTCCTCTACTCCAAAGCATAACTAAAATGAACCCTAAACTCAGTAAACAACCTCGAAGACTCAGCTGAAAATCAGCACCAAATAGTCCCGAAACTCGGACAAAAACGAACCAAGCGCTGCTGCTTCTGCTTCACCTTCCTCATCGTCGGCCATGGATATTGTTGCTGCTCAAGCACAGTTTCTGCTGCGTCGACTGTTGCTGTTCCTCATCGACGACCTTAGTCGTTGAACGCAGCAGCAGGTCGACGACCATAGTTGCTTCAGCTGCGTCCGCCACAGTCCATCGACCTTGCTACGTCCAACGCCTTCTTCATCTTCTTCGTTTGCTTCGGATCGTCTCCGTCGTGCTGCTGCCATGGTTTTCGTTGCTACTGCTTCAACTTTCTTCTGCTGCTGCTCGCGTTTCATGGCTGCTGTCGCGACTGCGTCTTCTCTTCGTCGCCGCAGCTATCGCCGCTACTTCCTCCGTCGAGCTGCTGTTGTTTCTGCCTTCATCGAGAAGTGAATAGTTTCTCCTCCTTCTACCAAGCAGCTGCTCCCAGCCCACACGACCCTATGTGCACGTCGAACAGTTTAAAACAAACCACGCTGCTGCGTCGACTATTGCTTCACTTCGGCGTCAACTCCAGTCGAGTTCGCATACATGGATGAGTTTTGGTCGATGTCGTCGATCACTGTTCGAGTTCGTTGTTGGTTGGTCGTTTGTTCGTCGTTTCAATCCGGTTGGTAGATTTTGAGTTTTATTTTGTCCGTATTTTGTTTTGATATTTTCGAATCTAAAATCGGCAAATGTTTGTTTTGTTCATGTCTATGGTTAGATATTTGATTTTCTTTTTTAGTCATGTTCATATGTTTTGTTAAATTAATTTTCAGATTTCAAATGGAAGTTAATTAGTTGTTTTTCATGTTTATTTCATGTTTGTATTGTTGTTAGAATAAATATTTGTTAGATTCAAATTGAAATTTAATTGATTATTTCTTCAATTTGTTTCATGTTGTTATATATTTTCCAGAAATTATTAATGTTGGTTTAATCATTTAATCCGTCATGTTTGTTGTGTTAAAATAGACTCATTCATGTTCATACTTTGTTTGATTGTTCTTGAATCCGAAATTTGTATAGTTTGATTTCTTGTTTATCACTTATGATTATTTCTTGAATTTGTCTCATAATCTTGTTTAAGTTTAATATAGGAATTGTTTGTGGTAATGTTGTTAGAGTAGTTGATTTTAAGTTCAATATTATTGAATTTAGAAATCTAAATATACTTGTTTGTTGTTGTTGTTGAATCCGAAAATAGGATTGTTTGTTGCTAAAATATTGTTCAATCAAATTTTAGTTGTTCTTTGTTGTTCAATTTGTGTTCATGTGATTTGTTGTTGAAATATTGTTGAAATCATGTTCATGTGATTTGTTGTTGAAATGTTGAAGAAATCATGTTCATGAAATTTGTTGTTTGAACATTGTTAGAAATTAATCATATTGTCTATATTTTGGTTAAGTTTGATTAATTGATGTGTTATAGCTGATGGGTAGTTTGGTAATTTGTAGTACGTTCAGGGGTAGTTTGGTAATTTCAGTAAGGTCAGAGGGGTAGTTTAGGAATTGTACATTTTGTAATTTTTTATGTAAAGCATGGGGGACAAAATGAAATGGGGTGAGTTGTGATATAATTGTTTAATATAAAGGGGGGGACAAGACAAAAATTAGTGGGGGGAATCTTGTATTTATTTATGTTAGGCATGAGGGACAAAATATAATGGGGTGGTGTGATATGTTTATTTAATGTAATGGGGATGAGTGAGAAGATAATGGGTTTGGTAGAGAAAAAGTATTGATTTTAATTGATTGAAAGATTTATGGGATGAGTTATATATAGGAAGTCTTGAACACAAGACAAAAAAAAAGAATAGAGATACGAGAGAATACAGAAGAGAAAGAACGAATTTGAACAGAAAGAAAATAAGAGAGAGAAAAAAAAGGCTGAACATTTAAGAGAGAGAAAATTCCGAAAAATATTTAAACTTTCAAAAAAATAAAAAAAACTAAAAAAATATCTTTTGCTTTCTTTCATTGTTTGAAATCAGAATTAATTGTTTTTCATCAAAGCTTGAAGCTTTTGTTTTGAGATTAATACTCCACCGGTTTGCAAACTCTGTTCCTGGGTTGTTACTGCTATTGGACTTTTGTTGTTGTGCTGTATTGTTATTACTGCGTGGCTGACTTTCTTCTTCTTATATTGGCAATGCCAGGTACACAACTGTAATTTTGGCATTTTGTAAGCTGAAATGAAGAACGAAATGTTAAATTTTTAATTTAGTTTTATTTTTTTTATTTTTTTTATTTTTGTATTTTATTTAGATTATTCATGTATTATTATTTTGTCAATCACTGTCATTTGGCATAATTAGACATGTTATAGCGATATATTAAATAACGCCTTAACCTGATTATTAGAAAATATATTCAAGACGGATTACTAATTAAAACTGTTTAATAATAAAAATAGAAGAAATAACGTAAAAATGACGTTATTGAATCAGTTTGGGCAAAAATTGATTAATTCATTATTCATAAGGTTTTTTTTTGTCAACATTAAGTTAATCGGAATCATGTAGTTAATTTCAGTTAAAACATGAATTAGTTTGCGAATCAAGTATTAGGACATGATGTGAATTAAAACAAAGTTAGTTAAGTTTAAATTGTTTAACTTCTAGAAATATGGTTTAGTAATCAAGTTTTTTTTTAATTTTCAGTATTTGTAAATAATTAATTTCAATAAGCTTAAGTCATACTAACAATATGTTTTAATCCAACTATGGGATAATTAGTTTTTTTTTACTTTTTTTGGGAAATTCCATGTTGTTCGTAATTATCATTTTAGTAATATTATTTTCCATTAATATTTGTTTTGAATTAGTAATTAATATGTTATTTTTAAGTATGTAGAGATTGACTTCATAATTATGGACAAACTTAGTAATAATAAAGATGTAGTCATTAAAGGGTATTCATAAAATAAGGGAGGATCTCGCTAACAAATAAATAAATATAAATAATACAAAAAATTGCAGTCCTCCAATCTTATTTATTTATTTATTTATTTTTATATAAGAAATTACCTAGATTTCAAGATGGGCGATTTAGTAAAATTCACGGTCTTACCTAATAATATCATAACGCGTAGTATTTTGGCGCATATTTAATAAGGTTATTTTCTTGAATACGGGTGTACATTTATGTAACCCAAATCACGATCTTGACGAAGTCAAAATGCATCAACAAATCACGCGTGCACTGGTTGTGGCGTGGCTCGAGATGCGTTTTCACGACGTTGCAATTTTGTATAAAATAAATAATGATAAAAGCGGTTTTTAAAAGTTAAATTTGCACATAAGTTTATAATACGTATTATATCAGATAGTCAAGCCAAATATAACAGTTGAGCGACCGTGCTAGAACCACGGAACTCGGGAATGCCTAACACCTTCTCCCGGGTTAACAGAATTCCTTATCCGGATTTCTGGTTCGCGGACTGTAATACAGAGTCATTCTTTTCCTCGATTCGGGATTAAAATTGGTGACTTGGGACACCCTAAATCTCCCAAGTGGCGACTCTGAAATAAATAAATAAATCCCGTTTCGATTGTCCTTTAATTGGAAAAAACTCCTACGCCCTTCGCGGGGTCGGAAAAAGGAGGTGTGACAGCTCTGGCGACTCTGCTGGGGATTTTTATTGTAACCCAGAACCACTGGTTCGGGGTTAGAGATTCGAGCTAACATAAATTGTTATATTTGGCTTTATCTGATTTTTACATGTTTGAGCCTAATGTGCTAAATGCTGCTTTTACCGCTTTGATATTATTTGACTGTATATATAAACTGTGTCGAACCCTTCTCTCTTCACCTCCGGAGATGTGCTTACTGGTTGAGACTCCCTATTCTGTTAGTGTTATACCCTGAAATAAGAAAGAGGTCGGACAAGTTACGAAGCCGGATGACCTTTTGGTTCCCGGTATGTTGCCCCCTCCTCGACTCGAGTTGTCCGCTCGGGTACACAGTCTAGTACACTGACCCAGGTTTTGAATATAGAATAACGTGACTTCATGCCGGATCCCTAGTAGGAACGCTTATTTGCATCACGTTGCATTTGACTTAGGGGACTCAACACAGGGGTTGGGTCCGTCTAGGACTAGCAACCTGAAATGAAAAGACCATTCTGATGCATCCTACTTGCTCTGTACATATATTTGTTTCGAACTTGCATGTTGACCGGTTTCTGAATCTCGGGAATGTTGGAAAATTGAAGAAAAAAAAGGGAAAAAGAATATATCAGTTAGGGAGTTAATTGATTATTTTAGAAAAAAAATCAATGACCAATTACTGGCGAAACTCTGCCGAAATTTTGAAAAAAAAGAGGAAAATATTTTATTTTGTTTTACTAAAAAATATAGGAAAAAAAAGAGTCTTTTATTTTTTTTTGGAAAAATAGATTGTTTTATTGTTTGTTGAAAATGAAAAAAAAAATCGTTATTTTGTCTTTTTCAAAAATAGAAAAGGAAAATAGATTGTCTTGCCAGGAAAAAATAAAAATGGAATAGAGTCATGTTTTAAAATAGTTCGGTTAATTTGCCCGAACTACGCGGGTTTGATTCTCACCGGAAGTGAGATACGTAGGCAACCCTCATCGGGTCCAACCCCCCTTTTTTTGCTAAAAAAGTCAAAAACAAATAAAAAAAATAAAAACAAAAAAAAACATGTCAAGATTTTTAATTTTGTCATAAATAAGTCGGGTGATGTCCAACCTCCCCTTTGCAAAGATAATAAAAAAATATCAAAATTTTAATTTCTGTCATAAATAAATCAGGTGATGCTGTTTTTGTCAAAAATAGCCAAATATTCCCAAACGGGGCACCGGAGGGCTGACTTTGCATAAACAGCCATCTTTGGTCGTATTTTGATTTTTGACCCTCACAGCCTTAAAATTATCGCCCCTGAGGCGCAGGAAGGTCGTGTCGCAATATCAGGTCTTTTATCTAAAAATATTAGAATTAAGAATTGAGTTCTTCATTTGAAATATAGGGTTAATTTTGAGTCGATAATATAGATAGTAGTTTTTGGAGTTAAATAAAAGTTTTCTTTTGCTTAAACGCTTTAATAAATGTGCAGGATGAGCACGACAATAAATGAGCCTTTTTCAATAATGACCAAAATCCCTTTTGAGCTGCAATTGTGGTGGAATGATTTGGGCAAAGAAGGGCAAGACGAAGTGAGAAAATATTTGAAAGACCTTCCGGATTTATTAGACATTCAGCCTCGGGGGGATATCATCAGGGCATTGGTCGCCCATTGGGATTCGGCACATAATGTGTTTCATTTTTCAGACTTTGAACTCACCCCAACAATAGAAGAAATAGCGGGGTACATTGGAAGTGACCAAGCTCCATTGAGATTCAAATACTTGATTGCTCCTAGAGCCATTACCATACATCGATTCCTGGATTCCTTGAAAGTACCCCGGACAGTTCATCACTCAGATTTTGCAAAGGGATTCTGCAGTTTCCGCTTCGTGTATGATAGATATGTCCATGTGGGCGGGTTCAATAATCCAGACTTTAAGCTTTGCAGCAGAAATAGCCGACAAAAATGGGAGGAACACAGGCGAGTGGCATTTATGGTAGCTTTTTTGGGTCTCGTAATATTCCCAAGGAAAGATGGTAATATTGATTTGAAAGTAGCAGGCGTCGTCAGTACTTTGCAAACCATGGGGAAAAGCACTTTAGCACCTATGATTGTGGCTGATATCTTCAGAGCTCTCACTGCGTGCAAAGCTGGGGGCAAATTTTTTGAGGGATGTAACTTATTGTTACAAATGTGGATGATTGAGCATTTGTGCCCGCGCTCTCAGTTATTGAGTTATGGCTCGGCTGAGAAAACTTGTATAGGGGAATTTTGTACGAGAATCAAAGGGGATGGTCTACCTGAAGGAGTCACGGCTTGGGCATTATTATTTCGGAACCTCGAGGCTACCCAAATACAGTGGGTGCTTGGATGGTTGTCTGTCGAGGAAGTCATATATATGCCAGCAGCCCGACCACATTTTTTGTTAATGGGACTCAAAAGCATACAACCTTATGCACCGTATCGGGTTCTGAGGCAACTCGGTAGATATCAAGTAATACCGAGAGATGAAGATTTAAGTACCCAAGTGGTCGAAATTAGTCCTGACGGTCGATTCCCCGAGGAAGAGGTTCGTCAAATTTGGAGTGAGTGTCAATATCTGATGGCAAACACTTGTGTGTCTGATAGGGTCAGAGGGGAAATTGCTCCAGGGTATCACGAATGGTTCAGAGGTGACGTGGCATATGGGAGACCGGCTAAAAGACCTCATCTCGAAGATTTTGCCAAGTCGTCCCAAGAGCAGTGGGATTGGTTAGCAAAGGAAGAAAGCTATCGAGTTGAGATTGGTAAATTAAAGCAACAAGTCGAGAGTCTGAAATTAGAGAACAGTGTACAGGTTGCCGAGGATCAAGGTGAAAAGAATAGACTAGCCAGAGAAAATGACGCTCTTAAGGCCCAAGTCCGACAGTTGAAGATAACCATCGATAAGCAACCGAGGAGCCGATCCGATGAACAATTGGTAAAAAGATTGGAAAGCGAAGTCAGAGAATGGCGGGATGAGCTAGGAAAAGCTGAAAATGTCATGGCAGAACTTAAAGCACAGTGGGCGACAAGAACCGAAGAGCGTCGCCAATACTTGAATCAGTTGAAAAGGGACCATGAGAAAATTGTTGCCAATTTAAAGAGAAAAGTAGTTGCCCTTGAAGGTAGAGTGGTTAGGCAGGCTAGAGACTTCGAAACTGAAAGTGGACATTGTTACAACTTGTTAGCCCAAATGGAGGCAGAAGTGCAACAGCTGCAAGACCAGCACTTGCAAGACTCCCGAGCTTTAAAGACGTGCAGCGATCAGATAAGACGCTTGCTCATAGAAAAGAAGCAAACAAAAGACAGGATTAGAGCCATTGCTCATGCTATTGTCAGGAGATGCCGGGTTTGTGAAGACATGACCCGTACTACTTTTATCTCAGCAGTGATGATCTATGTGAAGCGAACCATGAATGAGTTAGAGCAGCTTGAAAGGGATTTGGATCCTAGACCCGCGGCGAGGCCGAACGACGCCCCGCGGATACCTAAGTTTGAAGCACTAGAATATGCATAGTCCGTGTCTTTGAGTGTTTACCATTTTGAGTCAGTCTTTTGTACGTCCGTTATCTTTCTGGATTGAGTATGTTTGCAAGCTTAGAGTTTTTGTTTGCTTTCAGATTGCGTTTGTTAGTTTCTTTCCAAAACAAAAGATGTCGAGTTTGTAAGAGTCTGTTTATTAATGAAAGTTGAGCATTTTATTTCCACCCTTATTTTTACATTTATCTTCATGAACTACGCTTGGTTTGATTCGTGCGGGGTCACGATACGTAGGCAATCTCCATAAGATTCGACCATAACCGAAAAGAAAACAAAAAGAATGAAAAGGAAAATATAAGGAAAACCAAGAAAAATAGAAAGAAAGAAAAGAGCGGAAAAACAAGAGAGAGAAAAGAAAAAGCACAAGAGAGGGATAAGGCGAGGAGAAGAAAAATGAAACAAGGAATGAAATGCCGGGATGACGCATGCAATCGGGCAAACGCATAATAGAAAGGAATAACTGTATAAGTGCATTCATGCCAACGTGTGGTTGTTAAATCTGTTAAGACCTAATCGCTAACAAAGTGGTTGTCTAAATGTGTGATACCAGGCAGGTGGTTAATTGATTGGCAATTCTGGCAACTCATCCATACAACACCTGGTCGAAAGATCAAGTAAAAATGACAGGGCAAGATTCGGAAATTAGCATCGTAGACCCTTCGAATGAGGTTGAGGTAATAGATGTGGGTGCTATGAAAGAAGAGATGAGGAAATTAAAAGCACAAATGGCTGAAATGCATCAGGCATGGTCGCAGGGACACCCAGCACCACTATATCCTGCCAACCCATCTTACATCCCACCCTTGGCTCAAGCTCAGGAGCCTATCACTCCCCACGCATCTTCAGTTTTCCCTTATCAGGCCCAGGGTTATGGTACCACATCATACGCTCCTCCAGATCCACCCTCCAAACAAAACCCTCCACCACCCATGGTTCCCGTCTTTGTGGCACCTCCCCCAGCTCCACTACATAGATCATCCAGTGAGCCGCTATTCCAAGCTCACGACACCCAATATTACCCTCCCGAACCCACTTTCAAAGCGCCTGAGCCATATACCTCCTCTCCCCATTTTGAAATCCCGGGAGAAGTTGAGAAACCGGTTAAGAATGCAGAACAAGAGGAGGTGATTCGTAAAGTCAAAAGCCTGGAGCAATCCTTCAGGAACATGCATGGTTTAGGAAACCAAGTTAGTGTCGCATACAAAGATTTGTGCCCTTTTCCTGATGTACAGTTGCCTGCGGGGTTTAAAATGCCGAAGTTTGACTTATATGAGGGGCACGGTGACCCAGTAGCCCATCTGCGTGGTTTCTGTAGCAAAATGAGAGGGGCCGGGGGAAAAGATAAGTTGTTGATAGCATATTTCGGGCAAAGCCTGAACGGGTCAGCACTAGAATGGTACACGAGGCAAGACCCCGGCCGATGGTATACATGGGATGATTTGGCCCAGGCATTCATTGGCCATTTCCAATATAACCTCGAGATAGTCCCTGATCGTCTGTCATTGTTGAAACTAGAAAAGAAGCCTGGGGAAAGTTTTAGAGAGTTTGGTTTCCGCTGGAGGGAACAAGCTGCAAGGGTTGATCCTCCCATGCGGGAGAGTGAGATGGTAGATTACTTCTTGCAAACATTGGAACCTACCTATTTTGGTCATCTAGTGACATCTGTCGGGAAGTCGTTTAATGAAGTGGTAAAGATGGGAGCCATGATTGAAGAAGGATTGAAATCTAACAAGATCTTGAGCTACTCGGCGTTGAAAGCAACCACCCAGGCCATCCAAAGCGGTACTGGTGGTATGCTAGGGAAGAAGAAGAAAGAAGAAGTTGCTACAGTTGAAGCTAATATTTGGTCCAGGCACAATAATCGTCCACTCTACTACAACCAACCCAGACCTCACCACCCAAACTATCAATATACCCCATATGGTCCACCGCAACACTATTATCCACCACCAGAACCACACTTTTCTATTCACCACGCCCAAACCTACACTCAACCCCCAGTGCACTCGCAATGGCGTACACCAAGTCCCCAAAATACACAGCCACACCCACAAAACACCTATCCACCTCCTAGGGCTAACAGACCAGGAACCAGCTTCCGCCCAAACCAAGCTTTTAGAAATGAGAAGGCCCCAAACAAAAAAACATTTACTCCGCTGGGAGAATCTTACACTTCTCTTTTCCACAGATTGAAACAGTTGGGGATGCTGACCCCAGTTGAATCCAAAGCACCAAATCCTCTTCCCAGAAACCTGGACCACTCTGTTAGCTGCGAGTATTGCTCAGGGATGCCGGGGCACGATACTGAAAAATGTTGGAAGTTGAAAAACGCAATCCAAGAGCTCATTGATAATCGTCGTATTGAGGTACAGGCTCCAGAGGCCCCGAACATCAATCAAAATCCGTTACCAGCGCATTATGAGGCCAACATGATCGAACTGATACATAAGGGGGCAGAGCCTAAGAAACCTTCGCAGGTGGTTATGGTGATTCGTTCTACGGAAACCAAAGAAAAGACAGTGAGTGCAAGGCCAGTGGTTCAGTTGAAAGCAATAAAAGATAAGCCAGTGCTAGTAATAGGAAAAGGGACCGTTTGCGGCCGAGAAAAAGTAGGAGCCAGTCAAGATAGTGGTACCAAGGTCAGTATCCGCGCCCGTGGTGGTTGTGAAGGGAGTCTATGTAGAACCGGTTGTCATAAAATCGGTAGTCCAGTTACCCATGGTTGATAGCAAAGTCATACCCTGGAAATATGACAAAGTAGTGGTGACATACAAAGGAAAGGAAATTGAGGAAGAAAGTTGTGAAGCACAGGGACTAACCCGGTCGGGACGTTGTTTCGCCCCTGAAGAGTTGAGAAAAGCTAAGGGCGCAAAAGACAATCCAGTGCCAGTTAAAAAAGCTGTAACGGAAGAAGAGGTAGAATAGTTTCTAAAAAAGATGAAAGGACAATATTATTCCATTATTGAGCAACTGAGAAAAACACCGGCCCAAATCTCGTTGTTGTCATTATTAATTCACTCTGATGAGCATTGCCGAGCTTTAATGAAGATATTGAATGAGGCTCATGTGCCTAACAAAATTTCAGTAAACCATTTAGAGACAATTGCCAACAAGATCTTTGAAGTGAACAAGGTAGCATTTTCTGATGATGAATTGCCTATGGAAGGCACAGAACACAACAAGGCTCTCTATTTGACGGTCAAATGTGAAGGTTCAATGGTTACTCGGGCACTAATCGATAACGGGTCAAGCGCTAATATTTGCACGTTATCCACATTGAACAAGTTAAAGATTGATGAGGATAGAATCCGCAAAAATAGCATTTGTTTTCGAGGGTTCGATGGAGGGTGAACAAACACGGTAGGGGATATTGTACTCGAATTGACTATTGGCCCAGTCGAGTTCACGATGGAATTTCAGGTGTTGGATGCTGCAGTATCCTATAATCTTTTGTTGGGTCGACCGTGGATTCATGCGGCAAAAGCCGTGCCCTCCACACTGCACCAAATGATCAAATTCGAGTGGGACAGACAAGAAATTGTGTTACATGGGGAAGATCCCACATGCGCCATGAATGATGCCATTGTACCCTTTATAGAGACCGAAGATGATAAGGGGCCATGGGTGTATCAGATCCTCGACACGGTTCCGGTGAGCAGGGTGCCTGAGGGTAAAAGCATGCCATGTCCCAGGGTGTCAGCTGCGACCGTCATGGTAGTGTCAGAAATGTTGAATAACGGGTTCGTGCTCGGGAAGGGTTTGGGGGTTGAACTGCAGGGCATTACTCAACCTGTGTCTTTGCCTAAAAATCTGGACACCTTCGGGTTAGGGTTCAAACCAACAACGACAGATGTCAGAAAGGCCCGTAAATTGAAGAAGAAAGCTTGGGTGCTCCCTAAACCAATTCCTCGATTGTCCAGGTCCTTCGTCAGACCAAGTATTAAGAAACAGTCATTGGCAAAGATGCCAGGTTCGTTAATTGAGGCGGATGGGAATTTGGATAAGGTGTTTGAGAAAGTATTTGCTGAAGTAAACATGGTTGAGGCCGGGGAAGGGTCAAGCAGAGCAGACATACAGTACATCGGACCACGTGCTAACATCAACAATTGGGAAGCTACTCCTCTTCCAGTTCGGAGGGAGTCGTGGTAGTGGGTTTTGTTTTCCTTTTTGTCACCTGGATTATTCCAGGGTTTGTAAGCCGTTTGTTATGTTCCGTCCGTTTGGATGAGTTAAAACCTTGTTGTCTTTACATTTAATGAAATGCAATTTTCTTCGTCCCTAATTCTCTTTCCATTTTCTTTTCTTTTCTTTGTACAGTTCTTTTTATGCTGATATCAATGACATGACATGCATGAGGAATCTTTGGCCCAGTTTTAAAGGCCAATCTAGTTCAGAAGTAATAATACAAGAGATCGAGTGTGATGATGGGATGGATTGTAATAATGATGAAGCTTATGAGGAAATTAGTAAAGAATTAAGTCACTTTGAGGAAAAACCCAAACCTAACCTAAATGACACAGAAGCAGTTAATCTAGGGGACCAAGACAATGTACGGGAAACTAAAATAAGTGTTCATTTGGAGCCACAACTCAAGGAGGAGATAATTAAAGTATTGCATGAGTACAAAGACGTTTTTGCATGGTCATATGATGATATGCCGGGTCTAAGCACCGATTTGGTGGTTCATAAATTGCCCACTGATCCAGCACTCCTCCCTGTCAAGCAGAAGTTGAGAAAGTTCAAAACAGACATAAGTGTGAAGATCAAAGAAGAGATCACCAAGCAGTTTGAGGCAAGGGTCATTCAGGTTACACGGTACCCCACTTGGTTAGCCAATGTCGTGCCTGTGCCAAAGAAAGATGGCAAGACCAGGGTGTGCGTCGATTATCGAGACCTTAACAAAGCAAGCCCAAAAGATAATTTCCCACTGCCCAACATCCATATACTGATCGACAATTGTGCCAAACATGATATTGGCTCTTTTGTGGATTGTTATGCGGGTTATCATCAGATTCTAATGGATAAGGAAGATGCAGAAAAGACGGCATTCATCACGCCGTGGGGAACGTATTGTTATCGGGTCATGCCGTTTGGTTTGAAAAATGCTGGGGCAACTTATATGAGGGCCATGACAACTATCTTCCATGATATGATACATAAAGAAATCGAGGTATACGTGGATGATGTGATCGTGAAGTCTAGACAGCAATCTGACCATGTCAGAGATTTGAGAAAATTCTTTCAAAGGCTTCTCAGGTACAATCTTAAGCTCAATCCTGCGAAATGTGCTTTCGGGGTGCCATCTGGGAAGTTGTTGGGATTTATAGTTAGCCGGAGGGGTATTGAATTAGACCCGTCAAAGATCAAAGCTATTCAGGAGTTGCCACCTCCAAGAAACAAAACCGAGGTGATGAGTTTGTTGGGAAGACTGAACTATATCAGCAGGTTCATTGCTCAGCTCACGGCAACGTGTGAACCAATTTTCAAATTGTTAAAGAAAGATGCCGCGGTCAAATGGACTGATGAATGCCAGGAGGCTTTTGATAAGATAAAGGGGTATTTGTCAAACCCACCCGTGTTGGTCCCACCAGAACCAGAGAGGCCTTTGATTCTGTATCTGACAGTTATGGACAGTTCATTCGGCTGTGTACTGGGGCAGCATGATGTTACGGGCAGAAAGGAGCAGGCTATCTACTATCTCAGTAAGAAGTTCACATCTTACGAGGTCAAGTATACTCATCTGGAAAGGACATGTTGTGCCCTAACTTGGGTGGCACAGAAATTGAAACATTACTTGTCATCTTACACCACTTACCTTATATCTCGCTTGGACCCGTTGAAGTATATTTTCCAGAAACCCATGCCCACAGGAAGGCTTGCAAAGTGGCAGATCTTACTTACAGAGTTCGACATTGTCTATGTGACACGGACTGCCATGAAAGCACAGGCATTAGCCGATCACTTGGCTGAGAACCCCGTTGATAAAGATTATGAGCCTTTGAAAACTTATTTCCCTGATGAAGAGGTAATGCACATTGATGAATTAGAACAAGCTGAGAAGTCGGGATGGAAACTTTTCTTTGATGGGGCTGCAAATATGAAGGGTGTGGGAATAGGAGCAGTACTTATTTCGGAAACAGGTCAGCATTACCCCGTTACAGCTCGGCTTCGTTTCTACTGTACAAACAACATGGCAGAATATGAGGCGTGTATATTGGGATTGAGATTAGCTGTGGATATGGGTGTACGAGAAGTCTTGGTCATGGGTGACTCGGACTTACTGGTACACCAGATTCAAGGGGAATGGGAAACACGGGACTTGAAGCTTATACCGTATCGGCAGTGTCTGCATGAGCTTTGCCAGCGTTTTCAGGCCATAGAATTCAGACACATTCCAAGGATTCATAATGAGGTTGCTGACGCTTTGGCTACTTTGGCGTCAATGTTGCACCATCCAGATAAGGCCTATGTTGATCCATTGCAGATTCAAGTCCGTGATCAGCATGCTTACTGCAATGTGATAGAAGAGGAAATCGATGGAGAGCCATGGTTCCATGATATCAAAGAGTACATCAAAGCGGGAGTGTATCCAACGCAGGCCACCGGTGATCAGAAAAGAACAATTCGACGGTTGGCAAGTGGGTTTTTCCTTAGTGGAGGAGTACTGTACAAAAGAACGCCAGAGCTCGGTTTGTTGAGATGTATAGATGCACGGCAGGCCACAACTATCATGACTGAGGTGCATTCCGGAGTTTGCGGACCGCATATGAGTGGGTATGTTCTAGCAAAGAAGATTCTCCGAGCAGGTTATTATTGGCTCACGATGGAGCGAGATTGTATCAGTTTTGTGCGTAAGTGTCATCAATGCCAAATACATGGAGATTTGATTCATGCTCCACCATCAGAATTACATACGATGTCCGCGCCATGGCCTTTTGTTGCATGGGGCATGGATGTTATTGGGCCAATTGATCCAGCAGCATCAAATGGGCACAGGTTTATCTTGGTAGCTATAGATTATTTTACCAAATGGGTGGAAGCGAAGACATTCAAGTCTGTGACCAAGAAGGCTGTAGTTGACTTCGTGCATGCAAATATCATCTGTCGGTTTGGGATCCCAAAGGTAATCATCACAGATAATGGGGCTAATCTTAATAGTCATTTGATGAAGGAGACATGTGAGCAGTTTAAGATTGCTCACAGGCACTCTACTCCGTACCGTCCCAAGGCAAATGGTGCGGTTGAAGCGGCCAATAAGAACATAAAGAAAATACTCCGGAAGATGGTTGAAGGATCTAGACAATGGCACGAGAAATTGCCTTTTGCATTGTTAGGATATCGCACCACCGTGCGTACCTCGGTAGGGGCGACTCCTTACTCATTGGTATACGGTACCGAGGCAGTAATACCCGCAGAAGTGGAAATCCCATCTCTGCGAATCATTGCAGAGGCTGAGATCGATGATGATGAATGGGTGAAAAGCCGTCTTGAGCAGTTGAGTTTGATCGATGAGAAAAGATTGGCATCAGTGTGTCATGGCCAACTGTACCAACGAAGAATGGCAAGAGCATACAACAAAAAAGTACGTCCAAGGAAATTTGAAGTCGGGCAATTAGTACTGAGGCGGATCTTGCCTCATTGGGCTGAGGCAAAAGGAAAATTTGCCCCAAACTGGCAGGGACCATTTGTAGTAACCAGAGTGTTGTCTAATGGAGCATTGTATTTGACAGATGTGGAAGGAAAATGTGTAGAAATGACCATCAATTCCGATGCGGTCAAGAGATATTATGTATGATTTCTTTATTTTCTGAATGTATCTGTTCGTATTTGGCATATCTTAAAGATTGAAATGATGAAGGCATTTTGTTCTGCTATTCAAACACTCCTATCCCTTGTTATCCCCTTCGAGCCTTACTTATTTTTCATAAACCTCTTTCGGAATCAGCGGCACTATCAGAGAACACAAGTGTCGAACATAAAGAAAAGAAGAAAAAAAAGAGAAGAAGAAAAAAAAAAGAAAAAGAAAAGAAGAAAAAGAAAAGAAAGAAAAGTGAAAAAAAGGAAAGAAGAGAAACATAACAACGTAGTCTCTATGAAGTGAACTACGTTTGACTTGATCCCGAAAGGGTACGTAGGCAGCCTTACTCCAAGGTTCAGTCATACCAAATAGAAATCCAAAAATCCCCAAGCAAGAAACTGGGGCAGAAGTGGTGATTGTTATGAAAGTTGGATTCCGAAAGTTGTAATTTGAACCCATTGGAATTGTTTTGAGCCTTTTATACCTTTCTTTCTAACTCAATCCAAAAGCCTACATTACGGTCCAAAGAAAGACCTTATGATCAGTTTTGAGAAATGCCAAGATGAACAGGTAGGAATAACCCACGACAGGGGCAACACTCTGGTTCGAGCAAGAAGAACAAAAATAAATGAGAGAGTCTTATGGGTGAAAACCCTCACGGGCACCGTAAGGCGACGGGAGCTGAGAGAAAAATAAATGAGAGAGTCTTGTTGGTGAAAACCTTTACGGGCACCTCAAGGCGAAGGTGAGATAAGAAATGGAAAACTGAGAAAGGTATGTTGATAGAAACCGTTTCACGGTACCGCAGGGAAACAAGGTTAAGGTCTGGATAAATCAAACAAGTGATGGAAGTTCTGGGCAATAAGGTACGACAATTGAGAGTTGTTTGGTTGGACAGATTGGGCTGATTAATCCAAAATGCATGTCTTGACCATTGGTACTAGTTGTCTCGCTCAGATAAGTTTCTTTTCCTTCTCTTTTCAAACAGTCATCTGGTTTTGGATTCTTCTTATCCTTAACTCAAGAATCATTGCATTTCATTTTCTTTTGAGGGTTTTATCTAGCTGAGATGTTTCAGTGCCAGTTTTGTTCAGTGCAAGCAGAAAGGACTTCAAAGTTCACTACCAGCTTCTAGAATTGTAAAGCATAACGTGGTCAGAGCATGTCAAAAACAACTTGATGTCAAGTGGAATACAAAGAATTAACGGAAGTTTCATTGGTGAAATGATTGGGGAATGTCGTGGGAAAGGCGAAAGCTCAAACAAAAAGGTCAGAAAAGTGAAATAACAGCAGGGGTGTAAAACATTTAGGTCGCCAGAGGTTGGGAAATTTAAAAGTTGGTCAGAAAGTCAAGCGGTTCAGGGTCAGTGCGTGGAAATTAGTCAACACAAAGCAAGGCAGTGGAAGGATTTTTCAGCAAGAATGCCATCAACTAACCACCGTTTTAAACTGACGAAATTTCTTTAATTGAGTAGGGGGAGAAAAGTTAGTTGTTGAAGAGGAATTCTCCAGGATGGAAAAACAAGCACTAATCAGGATAAATGCAAGTTGTCAGGAGTCCGCCTGGAGAACATAGATATACTTTTCAAGTTTGATGTCAGGAGTCCGCCTGGAGAATAGAGACATTCAAATTTCAAATTTAGCAGTCAGGAGTCCGCCTGGAGAATAGAGACATTCAAATTTCAAATTTAGCAGTCAGGAGTCCGCCTGGAGAACAGAGACATACTTTTCAAGTTTGATGTCAGGAGTCCGCCTGGAGAATAGAGACATTCAAATTTCAAATTTAGCAGTCAGGAGTCCGCCTGGAGAACAGAGACATACTTTTCAAGTTTGATGTCAGGAGTCCGCCTGGAGAATAGAGACATTCAAATTTCAAATTTAGCAGTCAGGAGTCCGCCTGGAGAACAGAGACATAATTTTCAAGTTTGATGTCAGGAGTCCGCCTGGAGAATAGAGACATTCAAATTTCAAATTTAGCAGTCAGGAGTCCGCCTGGAGAACAGAGACATACTTTTCAAAGTTTGATGTCAGGAGTCCGCCTGGAGAATAGAGACATTCAAATTTCAAATTTAGCAATCAGGAGCCCGCCTGAAGAGAGGAATTGCGCTTATTTTTAAAGTTGTTGTTGATGTTGGGAGCCCGCCCAGATAACAGAGGCATACATTTCAATCTTTACATTTTAGTTGTTGAAGTTGGGAGCCCGCCCATAAAACAGAGGCATACATTCAGTCTTTACATTTCAAGCATTGAAGTTGGGAGCCCGCCCAGATAACAGAGGCATACATTTCAGTATTTATATTTCAAGCGTCGAAGTTGGGAGCCCGCCCAGATAACAGAGGCATACATTTCAGTCTTTAATTTTCAAGTGTTGAAGTTGGGAGCCCGCCCAGATAACAGAGGCATACATTTCAGTCTTTACATTTCAAGCATTGAAGTTGGGAGCCCGCCCAGATAATAGAGGCATACATTTTAGTCTTTAATTTTCAAGTATTGAAGTTGGGAGCCCGCCCATACAACAGAGGCATACATTTTAAGATCAAGTCAGAGGACAATAAAACAGAGGGTTACAATAGGAATCCCCAGCAGGAAACAATAAAAATCCCCAGCACCGGGAAGCAGAAGGTTGCAACAAGAGGTCACAGCACAAACTCAAGTGCATGTGTCAAAAAGAAGAAAAGCACCGGAAAAAATGCAAGTAGACAAGAAAGCAAGGTACAAGAAAAATTGCAGTATAGCTTAGCTTCTTGTTTTCTTTTAAGCACGGTGTAACAAGGAGATCGGTAAGCAGTGATAATAGCATGCAACAACAGTAACATTATAGTCCAACGGTAGTCCCAGCTACCAAAGCTTCCCGAACTACATTGACCTGATTCCTGTTTAGCCCAGGATATGTAGGAAACCTTTGAAGCAAAGGTTCGGTCAAATCTTTTTCAAAAAATGCTTCACACGGAGTACTCGGATGGGCAAAAATCGCTCGCTTTATCTTTGCACGAAAACCCTTCGTGTCTTCGGGCAAAGAGGGGCAGCTGTAAGCACGTGATTTTTGCCCAATATGAGAATTACTCCCAAAAAATTCAAAAATAAAATGATTTTTCTTTGGTGTGCAATTTTGTGATATTTTGTGATATTTTGAATAATTATTTGTATTTGTCTATGCATGTTTATTTGCTAAATTAATAAAAAATACAAAAATATGTCGCATTTTGCATGTAGGATTTAATTCTACAATTGTTAGTAATTAAATTTGTTTTACAAAAATTAAAAATTACAAAAATAGGCATCGTTTGCATTTTTAGCATTTAATGTCCAAATATACAATTTTATGCTTAATTATTACTTAATTGTGCGTTAATTGTTATTGGGAGTTAATTTGCGCTTTTATAACTTAATTTAATTCTTAATAATAGTTTAAGTATTTTTATAATTTAGTTTTAGAGAAATAAAAGAAGAAAAGAGAGCGAAAATATAAAGAAAGTCGGAATTGGGCCTCTTCTTCGATTTCAAGCCATAGGCCCAAAAAATGGCCCAATCTTCCCAAACGACCCAGTCCATTTCGAACTGGGTCGACCCAATCCATAACCCAACACCCCTATTATCTTACAAACAACACAAAACAAAAAAGAAAAATGAAGAAAACCCTAAAGACTAAAAAAAACCAAAAAAATGGTCCGCCCCCCCCTTCCCTTTGCTTCTTCTTCTCCAAGCTTCTTCAAACCCCATCCATGGCTGCCCTCAACTAGTTGCTTCTACCTCCGTCTCTGACCAAGCGACCATCATCGCGACTTCATCTTCGTCATTCGACGCCAAGCTCGAGTTTGAGCTCGACGTCCATGATTGCCCTCCTCCACCTCGCTTCTTATTCTTTCCTCTACTCCAAAGCATCACTAAAATGAACCCAAAACTCAGTAAACAACCTCGAAGACTCAGCTGAAAATCAGCACCAAATAGTCCCGAAACTCGGACAAAAATGAACCAAGCGCTGCTGCTTCTGCTTCACCTTCCTCATCGTCGGCCATGGATATTATTGCTGCTCAAGCACAGTTTATGCTGCGTCGACTGTTGCTGTTCCTCATCGACGACCTTAGTCGTTGAACGCAGCAGCAGGTCGACGACCATAGCTGCTTCAGCTGCGTCCGCCACAGTCCGTCGACCTTGCTACGTCCAACGCCTTCTTCATCTTCTTCGTTTGCTTCGGATCGTCTCCGTCGTGTTGCTGCCATGGTTGTCGCTGCTAATGCTTCAACTTTCTTCTGCTGCTGCTCGCGTTTCATGGCTGCTGTCGCGACTGCGTCTTCTCTTCATCGCCGCGGCTATCGCCGCTACTTCCTCCGTCGAGCTGCTGTTGTTTCTGCCTTCATCGAGAAGTGAACAGTTTCTCCTCCTTCTACCAAGCAGCTTCTCCCAGCCCACACGACCCTATGTGCACGTCGAACAGTTGAAAACAAACCACGTTGCTGCGTCGACTATTGCTTCACTTCGGCGTCAACTCCAGTCGAGTTCGCGTACATGGATGAGTTTTGGTCGATGTCGTCGATCACTGTTCGAGTTCGTTGTTGGTTGGTCGTTTGTTCGTCGTTTCAATCCGGTTGGTAGATTTTGAGTTTTATTTTGTCCGTATTTTGTTTTGATATTTTCGAATCTAAAATCGGCAAATGTTTGTTTTGTTCATGTCTATGGTTAGATATTTGATTTTTTTTAGTCATGTTCATATGTTTTGTTAAATTAATTTTCAGATTTCAAATGGAAGTTAATTAGTTGTTTTTCATGTTTATTTCATGTTTGTATTGTTGTTAGAATAAATATTTGTTAGTTTGATGTTTGTTAGATTCAAATTGAAATTTAATTGATTATTTCTTCAATTTGTTTCATGTTGTTATATATTTTCCAGAAATTATTAATGTTGGTTTAATCATTTAATCCGTCATGTTTGTTGTGTTAAAATAGACTCATTCATGTTCATACTTTGTTTGATTGTTCTTGAATCCGAAATTTGTATAGTTTGATTTCTTGTTTATCACTTATGATTATTTCTTGAATTTGTCTCATAATCTTGTTTAAGTTTAATATAGGAATTGTTTGTTGTAATGTTGTTAGAGTAGTTGATTTTAAGTTCAATATTATTGAATTTAGAAATCTAAATATACTTGTTTGTTGTTGTTGTTGAATCCGAAAATAGGATTGTTTGTTGCTAAAATATTGTTCAATCAAATTTTAGTTGTTCTTTGTTGTTCAATTTGTGTTCATGTGATTTGTTGTTGAAATGTTGTTGAAATCATGTTCATGTGATTTGTTGTTGAAATGTTGAAGAAATCATGTTCATGAAATTTGTTGTTTGAACATTGTTAGAAATTAATCATATTGTCTATATTTTGGTTAAGTTTGATTAATTGATGTGTTATAGCTGATGAGTAGTTTGGTAATTTGCAGTACGTTCAGGGGTAGTTTGGTAATTCAGTAAGGTTGGAGGGGTAGTTTAGGAATTGTACATTTTGTAATTTTTTATGTGAAGCATGGGGGACAAAATGAAATGGGGTGGGTTGTGATATAATTGTTTAATATAAAGGGGGGACAAGACAAAATTTAGTGGGGGGAATCTTGTATTTATTTATGTTAGGCATGGGGGACAAAATATAATGGGGTGGTGTGATATGTTTATTTAATGTAATGGGGATGAGTGGGAAGATAATGAGTTTGGTAGAGAAAAAGTATTAATTTTAATTGATTGAAAGATTTATGGGATGGGTTATATATAGGAAGTCTTGAACACAAGACAAAAAAAAAAGAATAGAGATACGAGAGAATACAGAAGAGAAAGAACGAATCTGAACAGAAACAAAATAAGAGAGAGAAAAAAAAAAGGCTGAACATTTAAGAGAGAGAAAATTCCGAAAAATATTTAAACTTTCAAAAAAAAAAAAAAAACTAAAAAAAAGTCTTTTGCTTTCTTTCATTGTTTGAAATCAGAATTAATTATTTTTCATCAAAGCTTGAAGCTTTTGTTTTGAGATTAATACTCCACCGGTTTGCAAACTCTGTTCCTGGGTTGTTACTGCTATTGAACTTTTGTTGCTGTGCTGTATTGTTATTACTGCGTGACTGACTTTCTTCTTCTTATATTGGTAATACCAGGTACATAACTGTAATTTTGGCATTTTGTAAACTGAAATGAAGAACGGAATGTTAAATTTTTAATTTAGTTTTAACTTTTTTTTTGTATTGTATTTAGATTATTCATGTATTATTATTCTGTCAATCACTGTCATTTGGCATAATTAGACATGTTATAGCGATATATTAAATAACGCCTTAACCTGATTATTAGGAAATATATTCAAGACGGATTACTAATTAAAACTGTTTAATAATAAAAATAGAAGAAATAACGTAAAAATGGCGTTATTGAATCAGTTTGGGCAAAAATTGATTAATTCATTATTCATAAGGTTTTTTTTGTCAACATTAAGTTAATCGGAATCATGTAGTTAATTTCAGTTAAAACATGAATTAGTTTGCGAATCAAGTATTAGGACATGATGTGAATTAAAACAAAGTTAGTTAAGTTTAAATTGTTTAACTTCTAGAAATATGGTTTAGTAATCAAGTTTTTTTTTAATTTTCAGTATTTGTAAATAATTAATTTCAATAAGCTTAAGTCATACTAACAATATGTTTTAATCCAACTATGGGATAATTAGTTTTTTTTTTTTTTTTGGGAAATTCCATGTTGTTCGTAATTATCATTTTAGTAATATTATTTTCCATTAATATTTGTTTTGAATTAGTAATTAATATGTTATTTTTAAGTATGTAGAGATTGACTTCATAATTATGGACAAACTTAGTAATAATAAAGATGTAGTCATTAAAGGGTATTCATAAAATAAGGGAGGATCTCGCTAACAAATAAATAAATATAAATAATACAAAAAATTGCAGTCCTCCAATCTTATTTATTTATTTATTTTTATATAAGAAATTACCTAGATTTCAAGATGGGCGATTTAGTAAAATTCACGGTCTTACCTAATAATATCATAACGCGTAGTATTTTGGCGCATATTTAATAAGGTTATTTTCTTGAATACGGGTGTACATTTATGTAACCCAAATCACGATCTTGACGAAGTCAAAATGCGTCAACAAATCACGCGTGCACTGGTTGTGGCGTGGCTCGAGATGCGTTTTCACGACGTTGCAATTTTGTATAAAATAAATAATGATAAAAGCGGTTTTTAAAAGTTAAATTTGCACATAAGTTTATAATACGTATTATATCAGATAGTCAAGCCAAATATAACAGTTGAGCGACCGTGCTAGAACCACGGAACTCGGGAATGCCTAACACCTTCTCCCGGGTTAACAGAATTCCTTATCCAGATTTCTGGTTCGCGGACTGTAATACAGAGTCATTCTTTTCCTCGATTCGGGATTAAAATTGGTGACTTGGGACACCCTAAATCTCCCAAGTGGCGACTCTGAAATAAATAAATAAATCCCGTTTCGATCGTCCTTTAATTGGAAAAACTCCCTTGTACCCTCGCGGGGCGGAAAAAGGAGGTGTGACAACTACAAGTCGAATAAGATTGAGAATCAGATGGGGAATTGCCAATTGAAGGTCTTGAAAGACGATTGACGACGGAGGATAGGCCACATATGCATGTCATGACCATTAGAGTCGGTGTCTGCGTTTGATAGGTTTTTATTTATAGTTTCTTTTGTTACAGAGTCATCTTTTTCATTTGTCTTTTATTCTGTTCCCTTTTATCTTTTCCTTTCATAGAAAATTCCCCAGTAGAGTCTGTTTGGTCAGAACCAGTGGGAAATGATTTCAAAATAGGCCATCAGCTTTCCAAATATGCAAGATGAGATCTGACTAGTACATCCAAGTGGTATAGTCAGCAAGGAACAAGCGCGAGACCAGTGTCAAAAAAGATATCCCCAACAAAAGGGAATTGACAAAAGGATTGACGAGTGTCAAGAGGGATATCCTTGCCAAAACCAAGGTTATAAACCTCCAGGCCAAGGCCCCTGAACAAAGCAAGGAAAGCAGTGAGCATGATTTGGAGAAATTCATGCGAGACTAAAAGGTCGGAAAAATGCAAGTTTCCAAGCTATGCCACAAAAGAAGAGGGATATCCCCAGCAGAGGGATTATCCCCAACAAATAATATCATCCCCAACAAGTTGTGGAACGCAGATCAAGGAAGGAGAAAGGGAAAGACATCCCTAGTAGGAGTATCACAACCAACCACCGCATTTTAAACTAACAAATTTTGTTTAATTTGAAACAGGTAAAAGAAATGGCATTGATGGCAGAAATGCATGCCATAAGGGAGACTGTCAAACTGGGGCAGAAAATTTTCCTTTCATTTGGAAAATTTTCTGGAAGTCAGGTAACCATTCAAGGAAGAATAAAGATAACACCAGTCTAAAGGGAAGGGGTCTTTGAACCAGTGTTGCCCCAACATAATAAGTTTTAATGGAGGAAGTTATCCCCAACAGACAAAACAAAGGGATGACACTTGTGCTCAGAAAAGCAAAGAGCCATTATCATCCCCAGCAGCTTCCAGAAGAATGAAGCATCGATTTGCAGGGATAAAATTCCCTTGCAGCGTTATCCTCAACAACATTATCCCAAGAAGATAACACTTTTATCCCCAACAGAATTAAAAAAAAAAAAAAATATTGAATTTGAAGGAGGGGAAGAAAGGAGACTCCCCAGTGGTATTATCCCCAGCAATCAGGCGTCCACCTGGAGAACAAGGAAGAACAATGGAAGTATTAGCAATCAGGCGTTCACCTGGAGAACAAGGAAATACAATGAAAGTATCAGCAATCAGGAGCCCACCTGAAGAATAAGGGAATACAATTCAAATTTTTAGTAATGAGGAGCCCCCCTGAAAAACAGAATGACGTTTTATTTTTGACATTATTGGTTGAAGTCAGGAGCCCCCCTGAAGAACAAAATGGTGATTTGTTGGTTGAAGTTGGGAGCCCGCCCATATAACAGAGGAATACATTCAGTCTTTTCATTTCAAAAAAAAGAAAAAAGAAAAAAAGAAAAAAGAAAGAGAAAAAAAACGAAAAAAGAAAGAAAAAGGGGGAAGTAGTTTGCAGAGGAATGAAACATCCTACTCAAAAGGAAGTAATTTTGGAAGGAGTAAGATAACATATTTACTCAGCAGAGTTATCCACAACAGTGTTTATCCCCAGTGGATCATCGAGATGTAGAAGCATCCTCGACAGAGTTTCGGGCAACCCAGAGTGGGTAAGGAAGAAAAGGAAAAGTCATCCCCAGCAAAATAATCCCCAGCAGTTTCGAGGGAAGACAACACAGGTAAGTAAATAATTCAGGAAGAAGGAAATGGTTCACGCATAGGAGACACACCTCCTAAGTGAAGATTTCATTAATAGGAGACACATTTCCTCCTAAGTTTAGTTTTGCCCATAGGAGATGCATTTCCTCCTAAGTTAAGTTTAGTTTCACCCATAGGAGATGCATTTCCTCCTAATTTTACTTTTACCCCATAGGAGATCCATTTCCTCCTAAGTTTAATCTTACCATAGGAGAGGCATTTCCTCCTAAGTTGTTGTCTAACCAATAGGAGAGGCATTTCCTCCTAAGTTTAGTTTCACCCATGGAGAGGCATTTCCTCCTAAGTTTAGTTTCATTCATAGGAGATGCATTTCCTCCTAAGTTTACTTTTACCCCATAGGAGATGCATTTCCTCCTAAGTTTAGTTTTGCCCATAGGAGATGCATTTCCTCCTAAGTTGTTGTTTAACCAATAGGAGAGGCATTTCCTCCTAGGTTTAGTTTCACCCATGGAGAGGCATTTCCTCCTAAGTTTAGTTTCATTCATAGGAGATGCATTTCCTCCTAAGTTTACTTTCACCCATAGGAGACGCATTTCCTCCTAAGTTTAGTTTTGCCCATAGGAGATGCATTTCCTCCTAAGTTGTTGTTGAACCAATAGGAGAGGCATTTTCTCCTAAGTTTAGTTTCACCCATAGGAGATGCATTTCCTCCTAAGTTTAGTTTTTACCCATATGAGAGGCATTTCCTCCTAAATTTAGTTTCACCCATAGGAGATGCATTTCCTCCTAAGTTTGTTTTTACCCATAGGAGAGACATTTCCTCCTAAGTTGTTGTTGAAATCAGGAGCCCGCCTGAAGAGAGGAATGATGATTATTTTAAAAGTTGTTTATTTGAAGTTGGGAGCCCGCCCATAGAACAGAGGCATACATTTCAGTCTATTTCATTTCAAGTGTTGAAGTTGGGATCCCGCCCATAGAACAGAGGCATACATTTCAGTCTTTTCATTTCAAGTGTTGAAGTTGGGAGCCCGCCCATAGAACAGAGGCATACATTTCAGTCTTTTCATTTCAAGTGTTGAAGTTGGGAGCCCGCCCATAGAACAGAGGCATACATTTCAGTCTTTTCATTTCAAGTGTTGAAGTTGGGAGCCCGCCCATAGAACAGAGGCATACATTTCAGTCTTTTCATTTCAAGTGTTGAAGTTGGGAGCCCGCCCATAGAACAGAGGCATACATTTCAGTCTTTTCATTTCAAGTGTTGAAGTTGGGAGCCCGCCCATAGAACAGAGGCATACATTCAGTTTTTTCATTTCAAGTGTTGAAGTTAGGAGCCCGCCCATATAACAGAGGAATACATTCGGCATTAATTTTCAAGTATTGAAGTTGGGAGCCCGCCCATACAACAGAGGCATACATTTTAAGATCAAGTCAGAGGACAATAAAACAGAGGGTTACAATAGGAATCCCCAGCAGGAAACAATAAAAATCCCCAGCATTCAATCCAAGCTGGAAATAGCAAAAAAAAAAAAAGGAAAAAGAATCCAAAGTGCAGAAGGGTAGAAAAGATGTGCTCTGCTTAGTAGTTGGTTGAGGTCGCAAGATCTGCAAGCCTGGTCCTGATCCGAAAAGTTGAAGAAGGATGAACTAGTATCTACAACTAGCAAGTTTCAAGGTTCAAATCCATATTCTACATGAAGCACCATTCAAGATTCGAGACCAAGTTTCAGAAGACTTATAGATAGGAATCCTTGTAACTAGTAGCTGATAGGCTTAGTTAGTTTTCTTCATCTTTCATTTTTGTAATAGCAGGACCGCGGACTGGAACCTCAACGGAATGGCACCTCCATCGGCTCTTCACCTCGGTACACTCTACCACCTCTCTCATTTCCGAACTACACGTGGCCCGATTCCTCTATAACCAAGGATATGTAGGCAGCTCAGATACCAGGGCTCGGTCACATTCCTTTTCTTTTCCTTTAGTTTAGTCCCTCCAAATAAAGGTCGGGTCAGAAACATGTCTAGTCGTTCTTTGTCGGAAAACTCTTCGTGTTTCCAGTCAAAGAGGGGCAGCTGTAGACATGTGATTTTTGACCCTTCCCAAGAATTTTCACACTTTTAGCGTAAATATTTAATTTAGGTCTAATATAGCTATTTTAGCTAATTTTGACTATTTTACCTTATTTCGTCATAAAAAGAAAAATTACAAAATATATATATATATATATATATATATATATATACACTTTAGTTTATGCGTTTCTCATAAATTTGAAAAATATAAAAATAGTACCTTATTTTTGTACTTTATATAATTTCGAAAATTACAAAAAAATAGTTACTAATATCTTGCAGCCATTTTAATCTTTTGAAAATACAAAATTAGTACTTTGTATTTTTTTATCTTCATATAATTTCGAAAATTACAAAAAAATGGTTTCGTTAACGTTTTGTAGTCATTTTAATCTTTAGAAAACACACAAAAAAAACAATACTTTATATTTTATCTTTATATAAAAACGAAAATCACAAAAATAGTTTTATTAATGTTTTGTAGCTATTTTAATCTTGAAAAAATATTAAAAAATAGTTTTATTTTAAATGTCAGTCTAATTTTGGTAGTTATTTTACTTACATAGAATTAATTAAACAACGTCGTGTTCTTATTCTCGGGTCCGGGCAAAAGAATAATATTTGGGTTCAAACTACCCGTTTTAGGCCTAATTTTCGGACCTAACCCATAACAATCCAAACTCACCACACCTTACACCAACTCCAAGAAAATGGGGAACATCTTTTGAAAAAGGAGGAGGAATACACGGACATCTTTTGAAAAGTGGGGAAAAGGAACGGAGGAGGGGAGTTTGAAAAAAGGAAAAGGTTGGATTGAAAAACGAAAAGGAAAATTGGAAAGGGACGGGTGGAAAAAAAAAGGAAAAAGTTGAAAAGGAAAAAGGGGGTCTGGAAAAAGAAAAGAAGGGAAAAAAGATTGAAAAAAAAAGAAAAAATTAGAAGAAGGGGGTCACCTTTTTCTTCATAAAAAAAACGAAAAAACGGAAGGAGGAGGTTTTTGGACTTCATCCTCTTCTTCCTAAAAAAAAACTGAAAAGAAAAAAAAAACTCTCACTCTCTCACATCCAAACGACCCCTTCCCCTTTGAAATCCCGTATTCTTCGACTCCTCTCCCCACCGGTTCTGCTTCATCACCAATCTAAACTCCAGTTGAAAATCAGTCCAAATTTACCGGTTAAACAACCGCAAAAAGCATCCCAGAACGCAGCAGAAACCAGTTGCGAAAATAGCTTCAAAATCAGTCCGAAATCAGCTACGTGACAATCATTAAAGTGAGGTGATGCTCGAGTTCGCCGATTCGAGGTTCTGGTGATATCGCCTTTAGAAGTCACCGATCCTGGTTCAGATCTCAAGCAGAATTATTAAATCGAAACTCTCTGTTATACTTGGATTTTGATAGCTCCCATTGCAAATGAATTTACGGCTGATTGAGGTCCGTTCTTGCTTCTTTCAGTTTATATTTTTGGTTGATTTTGTTTATATTGTGCTTTCTCGTGAATCTCTGTTCATGTGTCATTGAGTTCATACCCCGATTTGCATAGATCGGCGATGGCATTTGCGACGAATCGGAACAGTGAAATTAAGCCTTTTATGAAACGGTGTTACTTTTTTGAGGTTGATTCATAAGCATCACGACAATGCTGAAGATGAGATTATTTTTCCAGCACTTGATATTTTCCTTCTTGCTGATATGTTTGTGTTGTTTAATTTTGTGGTAGCATGTTTAAATAACAATCTGATGCAAGTCATTGAATTAGCTAATTTAGCTCAAGAAATTTGGAGAGTTGTTCTAATTTCGTTTCTTAGTTATGTGTCATGATCTTTTGCTCTGTTTTATGGAAGGTTCAGTATCTAGCTCACTTAATTCTGTAAATATTTTATTTAATGGGTTATAAGACTTGGTATGTAAAATGGGCCATGATCACGTTCCATTAATATGGTGAATAGTTGGTTTTGGGATGCTTTTAATAATTCATGGGCCAAAAGATCTACTTTGTCAAACTAATTTAACTGGTATAGTTATCAATTGTTCATACGATGGACAACTTTATACATTAATTTAGTCAAATGATTTCATATAGAATTCATTTTATTTTAAATAGCTGGTCCATACCCTTCCATAATAATCCTCATAAATGGTCTCAACAAGCCCAAATGTAGCGAAGAAATAATTCAAAAGTACGTAGTTGCTTTAGGCGCGCTATTTTAAAAATTACCTTCCTAAACTAGGGTGTGCATTTATGTGACCCAAATCCAAATCTCAAACGTTAGATAAAATGTGTTGATAAATCACGGGTGCATTGATTGCGACGGGGTTCGAAACACGTTTTTGCGACATCGTAATTCTTAAAAATAAATAATGATAGAAAAGAGGTTCACAAATTGATACGAGCCTCACCGCGAAAAAATAAATAAATAAATGTTGGCCTTTAGTAAATAATTATCGAAATAATTAGAATTTGGGATGGCCGTTTAGCGAACTTCATGGCTTTTCCCCAAAATAACACTACGTTAGTATCTTTAGGCACGATTTAATTAAATAACCTTCTTAAAATTAGGGTGCGCATTGATGCGACTCAAATCCAAATCTCGACGAAGTCGAAATGTGTTGATAACTACGGGTGCATTGATTGCGACGTGGTTCGAAACGCGTTTTCATGACGTCGCAATTCTTTAAAAATAATTATAATACAAGCAGTGTAAAATTAATAAAAGGCACATGAGCTAGCATGTATTAAAACCGGAAATCAAATACAACAGTTAAGCGACCGTGCTAGAACCACGGAATTCGGGAGTGCCTAACACCTTCTCCCGGGTTAACAGAATTCCTTACTCGGATTTCTGGTTCGCGGACTGTTAACAGAGTCATAAATTTCCTCGGTTCGGGATTCAACCGGTGACTTGGGACACCATTAATCTCCCAAGTGGCGACTCTGAATAATTAATAATTAAATACCGTTCCGATTGTCCATTAATTGGAAAAAACTCCCTACGCACCCTCGCGGGGGCGGAAAAAGGAGGTGCGACAATGAGTACAGCATAATCCAAAGCTATACCACTGCTAAGAAAATTTAGGGCACATTACAAGTGGCTCATGAAGGAACACCTCAGGTGAAGAGATCCAGAAGAACTCTACTATATTCTCAGTATGAGAACTTCGCTATGAAGGAAGGAGAAACCATTCAATAGATGTACACAAGGTTTAATACACTAACAAATTAGCTAAAGTCTCTTGAAAGTATTATTCCTAAAGAATATAGAGTCGGGAAGATATTGACTAGGGTTTTGCCTATCACTTGGGAGAGCAAAATCACTGTCATCCAGGAATCAAAGAATATTTCCACTCTCCCACGGGATGAATTAATTGGAAATCTCACTGCCTATGAACTTAGGAGACAAACCATGAAAATGGATGTACCTAAAAATTAAAGGAGCTTGGCACTTAGAATCACTGAAGGATCTGATCTAAAAGATGATGAAATGACTAGGATCACCAAGGATTTCAAAAAGTACCTGAGGAGAGGAAAGAGTTCTTCAAGAAGTGGAAGCTATAGCAAGTCAAAAGCTCCCAAGAAGCAAATCAATGATGGATGCTACAAGTGTGGAAAGACTGATCACCATATCAAGAATTGTCCTTTATCAGAAATTGAATGGAAGAAGGAAAGAGCTGAACAAAGGAATAGGAAGAAAGAACATGTTCAACCTAAGAAAAGCAATAACAAAGGATCAATCAAGGCTATGGTCGCTGCTTGGGGAAAAAGCTCATATGAAAGCTCAGATGGTGATGATGAGGATGAACAAGCACTTATGGCCATTGGAGAATATGATGAAGAAACTGAGGTAAGTGTAATTAATCTCAAATACAAGATTAAATTATTGTCTAAAGAAAGGTTATCTGAGTTACTACTAGAATTAATTGATGAATCTGAGGATTTAAATAATAAAAAGGAAAAGTTGTCTAAAGAATATGTGATTTTGAACGCTAAGTGCAAAAACTTGGAACTTAGGGTTAGTGAAATTGTAAGTGAAAATATAGTGTTAAAGAACCAGGTTCATGCACTTGACTCAACTGTCCTAGAGCTTAGATCTGAAAATCTAAAACTGAAATTAGGAATAGGTAAAAAGACAGCTGATCACACACAACTCACTCTAGAAGAAAATATACAAAAAATGAAAGATGAGTTGTACAAAAGGGATGAGCAAGTAAGAATCCTAAAAGAGGATCTAAGCAAGGTCAAGCATGAGCTAGATAGAACTTGTAATTAGAACAGGTCCTCCGATGCAATTTCATGGCTACAAGAACACCATAGTAGCAACAGAAGAAGACTTGGCTTTGGGAACCTGGCACCTAAGTAGGATCCCAAAAGCAAGTACCACACACTTCCTGAGAACAAGATTTGCACACATTGTGGTAAAACATTTTACTATAAAAGTGAATGCATTGCAAAAGAAAAGGCAAGTCAAAATAACAAAGAATTTGTTCAAGGGAAGAATAGATTACCAAGTTAGGCTAAAAAGAATTTGATTCATCCTTTTGCCTATAGAAAGGGACCCAAACTAGTTTGGGTTCTTAAGACTAACCCCTAATTTTCTTTTGCAGGTCCAAGTGAAGGGGAGCAGCCAAATATGGTACATGGATAGTGGCTACTCGAAGCATGTGACAAGAAGCAAAAACTAGTTCCTTTCACTTGAGGACCTTAAAGGAGGTAATGTCTCCTTTGGAAATGAGAAGAAATGTGAGATCATTGGAGTTGGAAAGGTAGATAAGACTGATTCTCAGTCTATTGAGAATGTCTACTTGATAGATGCACTAAAGTACAGTCTAACAAGTGTATCAAAATTGTGTGATAGAGGTAACATAGTAGCATTCACCTCTATAAAATGCTTTGTGATTAATCTTATCACTGACAAGATAGTTTTGCAGGGAAAAAGAGTGAGCAACATATATATTATGGATATGTCCACACTTTCATATAATGAACTCACTTGCTTAAGTGTGTTGGATAATGATCCCCTCCTTTGGCACAAGAGACTTGGACATGCCAGTCTAAGTCAACTCAACAAACGAGTCTCCAAGGACTTGGTGATAGGACTGCATAATATTAAATTCAAGAAAGATAAAGTTTGTGAAGCTTGTGCAAGAGGGAAGCAGGTAAGATCCTCTTTCAAAAGCAAGAAAATGGTAAGCACCACCAGGACGGTGGAACTGGTCCATATGGATCTTTGTGGACCAATGAGAACATTGAGTAGAGGTGGTAAGAGATATCTTATGGTGCTTGTTGATGATTACTCTAGGTTTACTTGGACACTATTTCTAATATCTAAAGATGAATCATTTGACATGTTCACTTCTTTTGTTAGAAAAACTCAAAAACAACTAAGTAATCAACTTGCATCAATTAGTTCTGATCATGGTACTGAATTTGAAAATGCTAAATTTGCTGAATTTTGTGATGAACATGGCATAGATCATAATTATTTTGCTCCTAGGACTCCACAACAAAATAGAGCAGTTGAAAGAAAAAATAGGACATTGGAAGAAATGGCTAGGACTATGCTTCTTTCTAGTAAATTGCCCCATAGTTTCTGGGCAGAAGCTGTGAACACTGCATACTATATCATAAATAGGAGCATGACTAGACCTCTTGTTGAGAAGACCCCCTATGAGTTACTTAAAGGGAGAAAGCCAAATACATCCCATCTTAGAGCATTTGGATGCAAGTGCTTTGTGCACAGTAATGGTAAAAACTCCCTAGGTAAGTTTGATCCCAAAAGTGATGAGGGAGTATTCTTGGGATATTCTTCATATAGTAAAGCTTATAAGATTTATAACAAAAGAACTATGTGTGTAAGAAAAGTGTACATGTGGTTTTTGATGAAACTAACATTCTTTCTGAGAGGCAAAAACATGATGATGAAGCAATTGGGTGGGTAAGAAACTCAAATAAAACCACAGCCCAGACTGAAGCTGCACCAGAGGAAGGAATAGGTGATGGAACATGTCCTTCCACCTAGGGCAACTTGGCAGGGGGAATTGAACAAAGAGGAACTGATCTTCAAACCTCGAGGGAACCTGTCCATGAACCTGTTCCTCAGCAGCAAAATATTGAAGGAACATTTAGGGAAACCAGCTGGTTGTGAAACCTTACAAGTATCAAAGTTCTCATCCTATTGAGAACATAATTACCGATCCAACCTTTCGAGTCAAAACCAGATCTTCTTTGAAGAATCTTTGTGTTTTTATGCTTTTTTTATCTCTTATTGAACCTAAAAATGTCGATGAGGCTTTGCAGGATGTAGACCGGCTGAATGTAATGCAAGATGAACTTAATCAATTTGAGAGAAGTCAAGTTTGACATCTGGTACCAAGACCCGAGGGCATATCAGTAATTGATATAAAATGGGTCTTCGGAAAAAAATTTGATGAAGATGGAACAGTTACATGGAACAAGGCAAGATTGGTGATTCAAGGATATAGTCAAAAGGAGTGCATATGATAAGACCTTTGCTCCAGTTGCAAGATTTGAAGCAACTAGACTCCTTATAGCCTTTGCTGCTTACTGGAATTCACTCTCCATCGGATGGATGTCAAGAGTGCCTTCCTCAATGGCTATATAAAGGAATAAGTATTTGTCAAGCAACCTCTGGGCTTTGAAAGCAAGAAATGTCCTGATCATGTGTACAAGCTTGACAAGGCACTTTGTGGGCTCAAGCAGGTTCCAAGAGCATGGTATGAAAGATTATCAAAATTCTTGCTTGAGCATGGCTACAAAAGAGGTAAAATTGCCAATACTTTATTCTTGAAAGAAAAAAGTAAAGATCTCTTGGTAGTTCAGATATATGTTGATGATATAATCTTTGGAGCAACTACTGATAAGTTAAGTAAATAATTTGCTAAACTAATGGAGAGTCAATTTGAAATGAGTATGATGGGTGAGCTTAATTTCTTTTTAGGCTTACAAATTAAATAAAATTCAAATAAAACTATGATCCATCAGCAGAACTATATCAAAGAGTTGCTTAAAAGGTTGTAAATGGAAGATTACAAAGAAATTGACACTCCTATAGTAACAACCACAAAATTGTATGTAGATGAACCCGGTTCATCTGGTGATCAGAAGTTGTATTGGAGAATGATTGGCTCTCTGTTATATTTCATTGCTAGAAGACCTGACATTATTTTCAGTGTAGGCTTGTGTACTAGATTTCAAGCAAATCCAAAGGAGTCTCACTTGACTGCTGTCAAGAGGATCCTGAGATACCTAAAAGGCACCACTAATCTTTGTCTCTAGTATCCAAAAAGTAGTAATTTCAACTTAGTGAGATATGTTGATGCTGATTATGTAGGTTTTTTGTGGATAGAAAGATCACCTCAGGTATGGCACACTTTCTTGACTCATGTCTTGTGTCTTGGGCCACCAAAAAGCAAAATTTTGTAGTTGTATCTACTGCTGAAGCTGAGTATATTGCTGCTACCTCATGTTTTGCTCAATCGTTATGGATAAAATAGCAATTAATGGACTTTAGAATTGATGTAGGTTGTATTCCCATCTTTTATAATAACACTAGTGCAATTAGTATGACCAATAACTCGGTTCATCATAAAATAACTAAGCACATAGATGTTAGGCATCACTTTTTGAGGTACAACTATGATAAGGGTTTGATCACTGTGGAATTTATGCTACTGACAAGCAAATAGCTGACATCTTCACAAAAGTTCTAAGTAAATATCACTATGAAAGGAACAAGTTAGAATTAGGGATGATTAAGATCACCTAAAAGGAACCACTTCTAACTCATAAATTTTGGTTAAGAAATTTGTGAACTTTTGTACATAATTAGAATAGATTTTGCTCAGTCTCATACTTTTATCAGTATACTCTTGTGCCATGTGCTAACATGTCTCATTAATCTCTAATGATATTGTCTTTATTTTCTTGGAAAATTTAGACTTACACAAGAGATTTTTCAGTGAAGAACCTGGTTCATCAAGATTACATGGTACAAACTCTCCACTATGCATATTTTGAAATAACTATATTTGGATTATGATCAAAAGGAGAGTCCCACTTAATCCTAAGCTCCATGAGCTTATCTGTTAGGAAATGAACCAGTTTCATCCAAATAAAGTCCCAACACACAATAAATGCCTAGATTCTAGGGAGAGTCTTCAGCGTCATCTTTTCAAACTGACTCCCAGTTTGATTAGACTTCTGAATTTCTCAAAAAGAAGCTGTTACCAATTAAACTCTTCCTCTTTATATTGATTAGGCCTTAATTGTTTCTTCACTTCAAAATATTCCGCCGTCAAACAATTCTCTCTACCTTCTCTCATCTTCCAAACACACATACACGCATCTTCTCTCATACCCAAACACAGTAATGGCAAAACCTTCTGAGAATCCCTCATCACCACCCAAGGAAATTACATCCACATCGTCCATCATACCTTCATCACACCCACCTCTAAGAAAGGAAGGTTCAAGATGATTGCTCGTACGGTTGTCGCTGGAGGAGAACAAATCAAGAAAATTAATGAATAATTGAAAGCATGTCGGGAAGAAGAACCCCAGAAATCTGATGAATCATTTAAGTTTGCTACTGAGGGGGAAGAATTGAAACAGAGCAGGTAACATCTGGTCTAAAAATTACTTCTAAAATCATCTCTGAGGTTGCTGCAAATCTGGAAAATAGGTTTGTTCTAGTAGAAACTGTGGTTGGGGTTGAGACCACTGAGTTTGGGAAAATTGGTGGTAAAAATAAAAGGAGAAAAGAAAAGGAAAGTGAGGGTGCTGAAGGTGTTGTAAGGGGAATGGGAAAAGGAGTGGCTAAATCTTCACCCACTCTTGTTGGTTTGACTTCGGAAATAGGAGCTACGGTAGTGTGGAGTGAGGAATCTGTTGGAGAAGAAGAAAGTGTGAGAGAAAAAGGAGGAAGTGGGTCTGGAGAAGCTGCTAAGGGGATGGTCAGATTGGGGAAGAATGTTCAAGAACCTATTCCATCTGAGCGGGAACCCCTAGAAGACCTACTGAGAAAAGTGTCTGATAATTATCCTAAAAAGAAAAAGAGTTCAAGAGTTAAAGTCCCTGGTACTGCTAGGGCAAACAAAAAGAGAAAGGCTGCCTCTTCTATCCCTGTAGAGACTCCTCGTACAAGAGAAAGAGCTACAAGGAGTCAGAAGAAGCAGAGTGAGGCTAAACTAGAAAAGGCCCTAGAAGAAAGTAAGAGAAAAACTGGTGCAAAGGGAAAGAAGAAGAAGGTGATTGAGCATGCTGAGGCAGTTGAATTTGAGGAGATGGACCTGGTTCTTCGTGATGAAGAGGAGGCCGAAGAAATGGAGGTTGTGACTCCAAAGGCAAAGAAAATCAAGACTTCCAAAAAGAAGTTTGCTTCATAGACAAAGTCTGCAGAGCCTTCCACCTTGGCTAAAAGAACCAGGTCTACATTAAAATCTAGAAAAGTGAAAGTAGTGGAAGCAGAAGAAGGGAGTGAAGAAGAAGAAGAATCTGATGGAGAGAAACACATGATGGTTAAGTTTGGGAAAAGAACTAACTTGAAAGGTAGACTCTTCAGTAACTTGGAGGAGGAATGTATGATGCTGCTGCTATAAAAGTTACAACTGCAGGGTTAGAAGGACATGGTCACTCGGATGGATGGAAAGCTTGCCAGAACTGAGATTGTGGAGTTCATGGCAAATTGTGAGATAAAAAATGGCAGCGTTACCAGTATGGTGAAGGGGGTGACAGTGAGTTTTGATGACAAGGAACTAGGAAGATCTTAGGTGTACCTGATAAAGGGTAAAATGATTACAAGAAGCTCAAATGGCCAAGTCTAGAGAATCTCCTTACCTCATTTGCCATTATATGGAAGTTTGGTGACAATGAAGAAGAGCTTCAGCCCAAGGCTATATACAAAAGTGAGATGAAGCCACCCCATAGAGTGTTGTTCGAATTTGTTAACAAAATTGTGCTGCCTAGGCACGAAAGGAGGCACATTGCCACATTTATGGACATGGTCCTTATGGAATGTCTGGACAGTGGAAGGCAAATTAATTAGCCTGGATTTATCATCCAGCTTCTTGATAGGGTTCTGACGGGCACCAAAGCTCATGTCCTTACCTCCCTTGCACACTTCAAGGTACCTATCAAGAAATGAGAAGTAGTATAAGCAAGGATCACTTTGGGGCAAACACTTAAACTGCTTGTGACTATGAAGTCCACACCACTCCAAAGAACCTGGTTCATCCAAAAAGGTACCTATAAACAGCAAAGTGCAAGCCTTGGTGCAAGAGAGTGGGGCTAAGGATGCTAAAATTGAAAGACTGAAGAAGAGGTTGGCAGAAGTAGAAACTGAGAGAGATGCTCTCAGAGCTGAGCTTACAAAGGAAAACGAGAAGAATGATGGTATTCTTCATGATATGCTGAAACTGCTTCAAGCTAAGAACCTAGTCCTTTGCAACATTAAGACCTTCCTAGCCTAGTTAGACAAATCAGTGACCCAGATGGGATTTTTTTTGTTCTTTTTGCTCATGATCCAGTATTTTTATTTCTTTTTATGCTTTGTGGATGACTAATATCAATGAAAATTAATTGTTTGTGTGCTCTAACTGTTTGTTGATGCTTCTTAGATGGCTAACATCATTAGATTGATAGAGGATTCTTGACTCCATGTTTGCATTTAAAGTATCCCCAGTGGCCATGATTAATTTTTATGAAAATATAGTTATCTAACATAATTATGCAACTTTTCGATGATGCCAAAAAGGGGAAGATAAGTATTTGCTTTTTACTTTGGACTGTGATATTTATAACCTAATGAACCTGGTCCTTGATGATTAGTGACTTTAAAATAAAAAGTGTTCTAACTTTGTGTTAGTGTTGAGCTGAGTTGAAACAGGGCTTATGCTTATGAAAAGCACAGAGTTTGTCATCATCAAAAAGAGGGAATTTATTGGCCCAAGTGAAATTTGTTTTGATGATTTATAAAAGAACTCAAGCATGAACCAAGTCCATACACAGTAAATACAGACACATGCAGAATTCGAGCACAAGACATGTAAGTGAAGGAGATAAACTTAAGTTAGTATATCTGATATCTCCTGATAAAAAAGGTTGTATAAGTGATAAGGAGAAGGACTCCTTACTCGAAGAGAACTTTATCCAAGATGAGGGAGGAGTTAGAAGTTGAAGATAACTAGAACTCTTCAATCAAGGAAGAGTATAGCATTTGAACTTTAGTTATTTCATATTCTACTAACTCTATATATTTCAAGATGTTCTTATTTTACTGGTATGCACAAACGCTGAAGTTAAACGTGAGTTGAGAGCAAAATAGCAAAGCATTTTGCAAGCAATTCTTGTGTGGTTCAAGTGTGCGAACTTGAAGCTACATGAACCAGATAGAAAAACAAGTTCCAAGTATTTGTCTTTTATTCTATAGTGTGTTTGGTATAACGGAAAATGTGTTCCGTGAAAAATAGTTTCCAAACAAATATTTTCTTGGAAAACAAGTAGTAATCTTATTCATTTTCCGGTGTTTGGTATGCAAATTAAGGAAAATGACTTCTCAAGAGTATTCATAAATAATTTATATATAATAAACATGAAGCCATAAACTTTCAAACCAACAACCTTCCGAACTCATAAATTGCATAAACTTTCGAACCGCTAAACTTTCGAAACCGTAAAATTTCGAACCCCTAACTTCCAAACACATAAACCTCCGAACTCATAATTTTGGAGCTTATAAAATTTTGAACCTTTAAACCGATAAATAAAAAAATTAAAATTGAAAAATATATTTAAAATTTTTCTTTTCTGGGAGGGGGAGCAGGGCTGGGGGTGGGGGACAGTAAAACAAAAAAAATAGAAATTTAAATTACAAAAAGAAAGTAAAATTTCTTTGGGTGAGGGGGTTGGGTGAGTGGTGGGTAGTGCAGAAAAACGAAAAAACAGAAATTTGAAATTGCAAAAAAAAATTAAGGTAAAAAAATAATTTTTTTTGCAGGAGGGGGGTGGGGTGGAAGGTAGTAGGGTGGGTGGTAACGGAAAAACTGAAATTTCAAAAATAAAGCCTTTTTTGGAGATAGGGGTGGGGTGTGTCGGTGAGGGTGAGGAAGGTTGAGAAGGAGTTTTGGAAAATATTTTTCCTTCTCTTGATAAAAAAAATATTTTCCTCCAATTGGAGGAAAATGAGTTCATAAGGAATATGTTTTCCAAAACATTTAAGTCAGCCAAACGTGGGAAAATTGGAAAATAATTTTCGGAAAATATTTTCTTTCATACCAAACACACCCCTAATTTCATTGTAATAGGTGTTTTCAAATTGTACCTTTCAGTTTTATCTAGAAGCAATTATATTAGGTACTCTGAGTAGTGTATTCAAGTTAGAGTTAACTTAAAGTTGTCACAAGAGTTAGAGACGGGTTGCTACAACGGAATTAGAGGTAATCCTTAGGTTTACAAAGTATTTTGTAAATGCTGTTTTGACTTAGTGATTTAGTGAAGTGTTGGAAAAAAATCCTACTGAGTAGTAGGTCGTGGTTTTTTCACCTTTTGAGCTGGGTATTTTTCACTTAAAATACCTGTGTTCTTTACCTTCCACATTTATTATTTTCGCAACAGTAGTATAAGTAACACATAGAAAAACAAGATCCTTCTATAATCTGTGCACGCAAAAAATTGGACACCACACAAATCACCCATCTTGTGCGGTATTGAAGTAGTTGTTATATTGATATAAATTATATCCACAAACAGTGCAACGAGATTTTGGCTCTCATGTATAATATCTAGATAAGGAGAATAACTACGTATGTTGACTTATTCGTTGCATTTCCAAAAGTAATAGAAATTACCATGAAGTTGAAGCTGTACCAACTTTTCTTGTTTGTGGAGCTAGAGTGTCGACGACGTGTTCGGTCGAACCCATCAGGTTTGTTCAAACTCTATATTTGTCTTGAAAAGATCATTAATTATGTATAAATTATTAATTAAATTTAAAATCCAATAACTTAAAAGAAATAGAATCCTGAATCCATAAGTTTGAAATCTTGGACTCACCTCTGGTTATTGGACATCCCTTGAGCCATAGGATATGTCTAGAGTTACAGAATCTTTAACTTTTGAGCACTCCATTTTACATTCACATTGGAAGCTTCCCATTATAAGAAGATTGTATTACTTACATCTAATTTTGACCATAGTTAGTTTCTTAATTTACAAGACTAATGTATGGCTCCAAATTTGACCAATCACGACCAACGACGAGTACGACGAGTACGACAAATGACGGGGTCTCCTTGAATCGATGTCCTGAGGGAGACGACCTTAAGGCAAACAAGACACTGCACGACCCTTGTAATAGTGTAGACCCATTAGGGGATATCAGGAATATTCCTTCGAATATTCCTTGTAATTTGTCTTTTACAGCTTAGAAGAGTTTTGCTCTTTGTATATATAGAGGGCAATAACCTTGTAAAAGGGGGATCCGAATATTGGTTGCATTACTGTTTACAAATGAGAAGATTTCTAAAGGTTTTTTACTAAAGTAGATCATTAAATAAATCTTGTGACCCGCCTTCTCTTTATCGATCATTCTTTCTAGAGATTATTATACTCAGCTAAGATTTACCCCTTCATCTTCGATTGATTTGTTCAAAAAGGTTTCAATATTTTTTGAGTAAAACAATTTAGCGCCGTCTGTGTGGATTTCTATAGCTAAAATCGTAGTTTTCATCTAGATTCTTGACAGAAATAATCACTTTTCTTCAGCTTCATAAAAGCCAACAATGGCAAGAAAGGGAAAAGCGAGGCTAAAGGTAATAGTAGGTGTCACAAACAACCTCCTGAATTCCCTCAACGAAGCTAGTGGAGAAGACAATGAAAATGCAACACCAAGTGTTACACCTGAGGGAGAGATCTCATCTCCCCCGCACGGGGATCTAACGATCTTGCGCAAGAGGGAAACCTCAACATCCGCAGCAAGAGAAGCACCACCAGCTGTCAAGAGGCTTAAAAGAATGGTTGACTGGTACCTTGAGCAACATGCTCGAGAAACCCGTTTAGAGAGGTATCGAAGACACGTTACCCGCAGAAACTGCAGTTGCTGCCGATGATCCAAACACTACACGAACATGTAACACCCGTACTGTTACTAATACAGGCGATGATGCACTTACGACCATCTTAAAGAAAATGGAAGAGATAGAAAATGAGAACAAAACACTCCGCGGCCAGATGAAGGAACATCAGGAAATGGTCGATAAAATACTAGGCGCTCCGAAGTTGTTACCAAAATGCGACGTGGGCCGATTCATCGAACAGCCATATAGCAAAGGGGCAGCACCCCATTCTATTCCAAAGATCTTCAAAATGCCGTCATATTTGAAAATATATGATGGTACCACGGACTCGGAAGATCACTTAATCTATTACGTTTCCGCAGTAAAAGGTAACAATTTATCAAAGGAATAGGTGTTGTCTGTACTGCTGAAAACGTTTGGCGAAACTCATACAGGGGGAGCGCTGACTTGGTATTCCCAACTACCAGCACGATCAATATCAACGTTCGAAGAGATGGCAGATAAGTTCGCCACCGCGCACGCAGGAGCGAAAAAGGCAGAGGCTAGGGTTAATGATATCTTCGCCGTCAGGCAAATGACGGGCGAGAGACTTCGAGATTTCCTAGCCCGATTCAATAGGGTAAGGATGAGCCTACCAAACGTGTCACAAGGGATGGCAAAAGTAGCCTTTCAAAATGGGCTAAACAGAAACGGGTCAACGACAACCAAAAAGCTAATCAGTAAACTTATGAAGTACCCCCTACCACGTGCGAAGAGATCCGCAATGCCTATTGCGCCAAAGTGCGGGCAGACGAGGATGACCTAAATAACCTGCTTCAGCGATTAACATCAGTCCAAATCGAGACAAGGAGAAATCGCTGCAATGACGGGCAAAGAGATCAACTACCGCATTTCTATCGAGAAAGACACCAGCCTTATACCCGAACATCTAATCTGACTCCTCCACGACATGCAGATGTCGCGCCTTGACATATTGCACCCCCCCGAAACTAAAGAGGTATGACTCCATTGCTATCTGCTCACAATATTTGTGTTTCTCCTTCAGAAATAGTGTACGCATTGGAAAAGCTCGGCACGAAGGTGCAGTGGACGCAAAAGATAAAGTCGGATCAGAGCATAAGGAGGTCAAACATCCTGTGTGAATTCCTCCACGAAAGAGGATACAAGATCGAAGATTGCATAGGTCTGCAACAAGAAGTAGTAAGAATGTTAAACCAGGGATACCTGAAAGAACTTCTGAGCGACAAAGGACGGGCCAATTTCGCTCGAGGGCGCGATCAACCTCAAGGACCTCCAAAACCACCATCACCAGCTCATACTATACAAATGATCATTGGCGGCGGCGATGACACGGTAATCAACCATGTGAAATTCACCATCACACATAAATTCAAACGGACAGTTGCCCATGAACGGTATGACGACCTTGAAGACAGTATCATCTTCAATAAGTCGGATACCGATGGTTTGTCTTTCCCTCACTATGATGCTTTGGTTATAACTTTACGCATCGCAGATATCGATGTAAAAAGAATAATGGTGGATGACGGAAGCGGCGCGTGTATTGTTCACCCATGAGTTCTCATGCCGATGAGGCTCGAGGATAAAATAATACCACGTTGCATAACACTAACGGGCTTTAATAATGTAGTGGAGCGAACATCTGGAGAAATAGTGCTATTCGTCCTGGCTAGCAAGGTCACCTTGGAAACGACATTCCACTTCATGAATTAGGAAACAACCTACAACGCCATCATATGACGCCCATGAAAACACACCATGCGAGCCATCCCGTCAAGTTTCTATCAAGTAATCAAATTTCCCACCCTATGGGGGATATTCAGCATTTGAGGCGAGCCACGCACCGCCCAAGAATGCTACCGGATCACCCAATATTGCACACACACCAAACAACTAAAAGTGGCAAGTGCAGAGGAATAACAATCAGCCATGTCGGGAACCAAACCCGACGTACGAGCAGAGGCCATCAAAGACTCGGACATCGTAGAAGCTTGTAGGGCAACCGTAGAAGATCTTGATCCCGTCCAGCTGGACAAAATCGATAGCACGAAAAAGGCTTATGTTGGACACAACCTCTCGGAACCAGATAAATATCGTGAGTTTTTAACTAACAAAGCCGATTTGTTTGCCTTTTCCCACTCAGATATGCTAGGAATCCCAAGGGATATCGCCACACACATGCTGAATATCGATCTGTTTTACCCGCCGGTATGGCAAATGAGGAGAAGGTTCAATGCCGCCATCAATGAGGCGGTCAACGAGGAGGTTGGTAAATTACTCGCTAATGGTTCCATCAGAGAGTCGAAATACCCCCAATGGGTCATGGTAAAAAAGAAGAACAGGAAATGGCGGATGTGTGTCGACTTTACCGATCTAAACAAAGCTTGACCGAAGAACTCCTTTCCATTACCCCACATCGACCAGCTCATGAACGCAACAGTGGGGTACGAACTGCTGAGCTTCTTGGATGCCTACTCCGGTTATAACCAAATTCTAATGGCTGAAGAGGATCACGAAAAGACAACTTTCATCACTCACCGAGGAACGTACTACTATAAGGTAATGTCATTCGGACTCAAGAATGCAGGGGCCACGTATCAAAGATTAGTTACCAAGATGTTCAAAGAACAGCTCGGTAAGACCATGGAGGTTTACATCAATGACATGCTAGTCAAGTCGACAAAGAAAAAGGATCACATTGGCCATATGAAAGAAGCCTTTAAGTTATTAAGGCAATACGGGATGAAACTGAATCCCGAAAAATGCGCCTTCGGCGTAACTTCAGGAAAGTTCCTTGGTTTCCTAGTGTCACAAAGGGGTATCGAGGTCAACCCGGATCAGATCAGGGCTGTCGATGCAATATCAGAGATACTGACCAGTAAAAAGTAGGTACAGAAATTAACAGGATGAATAGTCGCCCTATCATGGTTCATTTCACGATCCTTGGATAGATGTCACAAATTTTTCATTGTGCTAAGGAAAGACCACAGACTACAACGGAATGAAGAATGTATCGACTCCCTAAGAAAACTGAAAGCGTATCTATCTTTGCCACCACTACTCGTCAAGGTGGACCCGGGTGAATGTCTACTTGTGTATCTAGAAGTATCCGAAGTTGCGGTAAGCGCAGTTTTGGTCTGTGAAAACAAAGGTACGCAATCTTCGATTTACTATATCAGCAAAACCTTAATCGATGCCGAAACAAGGTACCCTCACCTTGAAAAACTAGCTTTGGCATTAGTCGTAGCTTCACGAAAACTTAGACCATATTTTCAATGTCACCCCATAAAGGTGATGACAACTTCCCCCTAAGAGGTATCCTGCAAAAACCTGAACTATCGGGTAGACTGGCCAAGTGGGACATAGAATTAAGCGAGCACGACATAACATACCAACTGCGAACTACCGTTAAGTCGCAGGCGCTCACTGATTTCGTCGTTGATTTCAGCGCGGAAATATTGCCTGAAGTAGAACAAGAAGCGCTCCACGCTTCCACACATGCCGACCTCTGGGTCCTCTACACTAACGGTGCCTTTAATGCCTCGGGATCGGGACTGGGACTCGTCCTTGAAGTCCCTACACGCGAAGTGATTTGCTAGTCCATACGATGCCCCGAGATGACTAACAACGAGGCCGAGTATGAAGCTGTGATTGCAGGTTTGAAGTTAGCCCTCAAATATGGCGCCCGACGACTCGTCCTCCATTGTGACTCTCAACTCATGGTGAACCAAGTCACCGGGACTTTCCAAATCAAAGAACAAAGACTACAAAGGTACCAGTCAGAAATTCACAAACTACTGCCAGAATTCGATTAATGCCGCCTCGACCAAATACCCAAGGCACAGAATATCGAAGCAGACGGCCTCGCCAAACTAGCGGCGGCCACCAAAAATATCAGCAAAGAAAATGTGGTCACCCTTCTCCATTCCGTAATAGACCACGTCGAGGTACATTCTGTAAACCTAACTTGGGACTGGCGCAACCGCCTCATAGCATATTTGCAAGATGGAATGCTCCTGCAAGATAAGAAAGAAGCCAAAAAGCTCTGGGTCCAGGCAGCCATATACAACCTCGTAAATGGTGATCTCTACAAAAGAACATTCGACGCCCCCTAGCCAAGTGTCTTGGGACAAATCAAACAAGGCGAGTACTGGAAGAAGTATACGAAGGGCACTGCGGTGCCCACACGGGAAACCGCACCCTCGTCCGATGCCTCATCCACGTCAGATACTACTGGCCCATCATGAAAAAAGAAGTCGCGAACTACGTCAGGAGATGTGAACAGTGTCAGAAGTACACCCCTATGATACATCAAGCAAGGGAACTCCTTCATTCCGTCACTTCACCATGGCCATTCATAAAGTAGGGGATGGACATAGTCAGTTCCCTCCCAGCAGGACGACGTAAGGTACGTTTCCTTTTGGTTTTAACTGATTACTTTTCTAAATGGGTGGAAGCAGGTGCATATACTCAGATACGTGAGCAAGAGGTCATCGCGTTCATATGGAAAACCATAATATGCCGTTTTGGCATCCCCAAAGAAATCGGCTGCGACAACAGACCTCAGTTCTTCGAAAAGAAAATGACCGAGTTTTTCGAAAAATGGCACTTCAAACGAATACTCTCCACGCCATATCACCCCGCCGGCAATTGTCAAGCCAAATCCTCCAATAAAGTAACACTAAATATATTGAAAAAAAAGCTTGAGGACGCTAAAGAGCTATGGCCTGAACTACTACCGGAAGTATTATGGACATACCTCACTATGCCAAAAACCAGCACCAGATGAGACGCCATATTCACTGGTCTACGGGACTGATACAGTTATACCCGTCGAGGTTGGAGAACCTAGTTTGAGATACTCCAACGAAAGTGGACCGAGCAACGACGAAAGTAGACTACATGATCTGGATGAAGTCGAAGAATGGAGAGACATGGCCCACATAAGAATGGTGACCCAGAAGCAACAAATAGAAAGGTACTACAACAAGAAAGCCAAAGTGCGGCCGCTCAAAGTTGGAGACTACATCCTCAAGGCTAAAACACAAGCTGCAAAAGACCCTAATAAGGGAAAACTAGGAACAAACTGGGACGGATCGTACAAAATCACGGCCACAACAATCAAAGGAGCATTCCAGTTAGAGACAATGGAGGGAAAACTACTCCAAAAGAACTAGAATGTCACCCACCTCAAATACTTCCACTTTTGAGAGGAGGCGCCACCTAAGTCGTACTTTTTTTCCCTCACCCGGGTTTTGTCCCAATCGGATTTTCCCGGTGAGGTTTTTAATGAGGCAACAAGGGGGATATCTCGAGGTCCGAGGTATTGTTCATTACCCAGTCCATCAACATGATCTCTGGTATGGAGTGAAGGGATTGTATATAGATAATCAAATCTCCATTGTATGTACAGAGTCGACATGAGATTCCTAAGAAAATGTAATCAAATCTCCATTGTATGTACAATGTCGACATGGAATTCTTACAAAAATATAATCAAATCTCCATTGCATAAATAAAGTCGACATGTGTCTCCCTACAATAATATAATCGAATCTACATTGCATGGATAAAGTCGGGATGTGCCTTCCTAGGGGAATACGATCATACCTCCAACATGGAATGGCGAAGGCTATCGATGAAACATGAGTTCGACCTCGTTCGAACTACGAGGGGATACTATTTCGATGATAGTAAGAAGCAACATCCCAATGGCCAAGGCCATCGACGAAACATGAGCTCGACCACGTTCGAACTACGACGGGATACTACTTCGACGACAGTTCGAAGCAACATCCCAATGGCCAAGGTCATCGACGAAACATGCGTTCGACCCCGTTCGAACTACGACGGGATACTACTTTGACGATAGTTCGAAGCAACATCCCAATGGCCAAGGCCATCGACGAAACATGAGTTCGACCTCGTTCGAACTACGATGGGATACTTCTTCGACGATAGTTTGAAGCAACACCCCAATGGCCAAGGCCATTGACGAAACATGAGTTCGACCTCGTTCGAACAATGACGGGATACTACTTCGATGACAGTTCAAAGCAACATCCCAATGGCCAAGGCCATCGATGAAACATGAGTTTGACCTCGTTCGAACTACGACGGGATACTACCTCGATGATAGTTTGAAGCAACATCTCAATGGCCAAGGTTATCGACGAAACATGAGTTCGACCTCGTTCGAACTACAACAGGATACTACTTCGACGACAGTTCGAAGCAACATCCCAATGGCCAAGGCCATCGACAAAACATGAGTTCGACCTCGTTCGAACTACGACGGGATACTACTTCGATGACAATTCGAAGCAACATCTCAATGGCCAAGGCCATCGACAAAACATGAGTTCGACCTCGTTCAAACTACGACAAGATACTACTTTGACGACAGTTCGAAGAAACATCCCAAGGGCCAAGGCCATCGATAAAACGTAGGTTCGACCTCATTCGAACCACGATGGGATCCTACTCCGACGAAAGTACACAGCAACATCCCAATGGTCAAGGCCATCAAAAAAGAAAGAAAGAGGAATCAACCTCACCCAAAAGATAAATCGACTCAACAGCTCGACAGGTATCCAGGATACCATAGAAATTGCAAAGAGCACCAACCCATGGACAAAATAAAATCTACATTGTATAAAAATAATTTACACTGATCTTTACAAAATAGGCTCAAGCATGCCCCGTCCCACAAAAGCCCCAAAGAAAAAAAAACACAATATTACACATTATCCCCGGTAGGGTAAGCTTCTTCGTACCAACAGTCCGAAGCAAGACAGTTCGCCTCATCCGAGTTGATATCATCTCCATCAGGAGTATGAGGGTCGTACCCACACGCCTCACGAGTTGTAGGAGTTTCGTTATGCACGGTTTGAAGCTCCGCCTCAGTTGCCCTCCCCTCGGCGTGGAAAGCCTTGTACACGTCAAGTCGGGCCTCAGCAAGAACCTGTAACTCATATAAGTGACGAGACACGACCAGATCGGCTGGAGCATAGGACATGGAAGGTTGAGAACGTCGAGTTGCATCCTCCTCTCTCAGCGAGGCCACTGCCTATTCAATACAGATAACTCCGCCTCCAACTCTTTAACATGCCCTTCAAGCCCCGCGACCTTAAGATTAGAGGCCTCCCTCTCACCAGTTAGCTCTGACCTACAAATACAAAGGGCATCCTCCAACAACACCATTTCAAAAATAGTTGTCGCCATCTTATCAACACCAACGTCCAGCTCGCCCTTAAGCCCCTCAATCTCTGCCGCCTTCGCACTCAATTCAGCGGTCAAATCGGCCACTCTCGCCTGTAAGTCGACATTCTCGGCCATCACCCCCCTGCTCAACTCAAGCTCGTCCTCATTCGCCCTAAGGGAGGCCTCAAGTTCACTATTGCGGGCGACAGCCTTCATGAGCTCCTCATCCCGCTCCTTCAACTCTTTGACCTTGCGCTCCATTTGGTCCTCCCTATGTTTGAGCCATTTGCAAATAAACTAAAATTTAGGGTCTTGAGTATAAATATTGGCCATCGCGCGATGCTTAGCACGATATCGTTGTTACTTGGAAGACATCTTCCCATATAAGGCCGTCCTCCTCTTCTCCCGACGCTCGCATTCGATCTCCATGATTAGGGTCTGGCACAAAAGAAAAAGAGAAGTTAAAAATGAAATACAAGTCGACAATTGTCGCACAAGCCCAACGACGAAAAGAAAAAGAAAAGAACCTACCCGCAAAGCCATACCAGCGACGTTCTAAGATAATTCCATGTCACTCATTGCCCTGAGCACCTCGTTTTCAGGGGCAACACATAGATGAGTTAAAATGGATGCCACTTGCTCACAGTTCGACAATAAGTTATAGTCCCCAGGGATGACTATGTGACAGTCAGACCCCTCCGCTCTGACCTTCACGTGAGTATGACGACCTACAAACTCATTGACTTTCTCCGGGTTGACATATAAGCCTGAGCCTTCGCCCTCGACGCAACGACCTCCAACGTTGGACGATGCGCCACCCTCGGCAGAGCATACGGAATCGGCTCCTAGACAAATCCCCTCTATGTGAGGAGACCTCCCCGATAATATGTCATCGTCCATGAATGTGGGCACAGGTGTCGTCTGCGACACCCTACTTCTATCAGCGTCGACAGCCACACCCTTCCCGAGCTCCATTCTCCTCATTTATCTCAATAACAGCTCGTCCCCATTGGAGGATTCGTCCAAAAGGTGGGGGCGGCATTGAAGAAGCCTCCTCCCTCATGACCACGACCTGAGAGGGGCCTTCTAATTGACCAAGTAGAGGACGGCCCTCTCGAACAGATTCACTCAAAATAAATTGTGTCCGCGGCGGCAACGACATGTCGAAATGCAGGAACTGGCGCCCTCCGCCTGAAAGCTCCTCAACCTACCATCACAAAGTAGTCGAATTAATGGATGACAATATATAACCAATGAAGGGGTAAAGGGAAAACACTCACCGGTTGGAACTTTAGGGCCGTAACGCTTTACGAAGGAAGGCCAATCATGGGTTTCCGCTGCGTGGGATAACAAACGAGCTGCCCAATCCCTTATGCCCGCAATAGGGCGGGGCAGACGTCCCATAGCTGCAAATGAGAAGCAAACAAACTTTATAATGAATACAGACGAAGGAGGAATAAAATGAGTGGTGACACTTACGAGTCTCATTCCATCGCTCCAGGAACCTGGCAGAGTCGAAGACAATATGTTCGGTTTTGACAAAGAAGTACTTGTCCCAAAACTTGTTGCTTGCTCGGTTGTCTGTCCAGACCACCAACCCTTTTGTGCCACGGTGCCTCAAATGCACCATGGTACCTCTGTGGAAGCTAGGTGAGAATAGGTGCAAAAGGTGGTAGATAGAAATATTACATTCCACCAACTCCGCATACTTGGTCAATAGTAGGAGCACCTTAAGGGTATACGGCGAAAGATGTGCCTGGAAAACTTGGTAGAACCTACAAAACTCCTCCGCTAAGGGGAAGAGAGGAAAAGTGTAGCCAATCACGAAAGGGTACTCATAGAAAGCGCAGTACCCAGGCCTGTGGACATCTACAAAATCTCTCCCCGCCAGAATCATGTCAACGTGAGCAGGGATGCTATATTTTTACGAAGAGCGTCAAGGTGAACCTTCTCCGTCTCAGAAAGTACGGGGGCAAGAGTAGGAGGGGGTTCTTTGAGGAAGTCACTCCGAGACATGGGGTGTCTCGGTAATAACTCCTCCACTGTAGGGGGATTGTCACCCTCTTCTACCACCGTATCTTCACTGCCTGAAGAGGGCACCGTGGACAATGGGGTGGCCTCAGGAACCCCTTCACGAGAACGATGAGATCTTGGTATGATGTCGTTCAAAGGAGTATCAATGCAAAAAAGGAGGAAGAAGAAGCTACGAATAAAGAACGTAAGAAGAAGAAGCAGAAGGGTATCAGGGCAAGCTCGGAGGAATAAGGGAGGTTATCAGGAGTGAAATGGCCAAAAACTTTAAAAAAAAACAAATCCTGCACCTATTTATAGGGTTGCGTGGCACCAGAATCGAAGCGGAGGGTCACATTGTAGCCCTAGCATCGAAGCATGAAGCTATCAACTCCTGCAGCGAAAACATGCGCAATGATGACGCATGTGAAGATGACATCATTTTCCGGTAAAGTGTATTACTCAGTGTCTTTCTAAGCACGCTGACCGTTCCCCCATTGGCCACGTCGTAACGTCTCAACAGATCAAATTTCTCCATAAGAATGCATAATGTCCGCTCATCGAGGACGCACCCAGCTGCAACCCCGACAAGCGGAGGGACTAACTGCATGGGTCCGAATTTGACCAATCACGACCAATGATGAGTACGACGAATGACGGGGTCTCCTTGAATCGATGTCCTGAGGGAGACGACCTTAAGGCAAACAAGAGACTGCACGACCCTTGTAATAGTGTAGAGCCATTAGGGGACATGAGGAATATTCCTTCGAATATCCCTTGTAATTTGTCTTTTACAGCTTAGAAGAGTTTCACTCTTTGTATATATAGAGGGCAATAACCTTGTAAAAGGGGGATCCGAATATTGGCTGCATTACTGTTTACAAATGAGAAGATTTCTACAAGATTTTTACTAAAGTAGATCATTAAAGAAATTTTGTGACCCGCCTTCTCTTTATCGATCATTCTTTCTAGAGATTATTATACTCAGCTAAGATTTACCCCTTCATCTTCGATTTATTTGTTCAAAAAAGTTTCAATATCTTTTGAGTCAAACAACTAACAAAATGAATGTTGCATTTACCTAAAAAGACTATGCTCTTTAAATTTCACAAGACCAAAAGGGTTCATTTGGTATGAGGGATAAAGGATAACTAATTCCGAAATTAAATTTGAGATGAGTTTATCTCATGTTTGGTTGGGATAAAATCGTTGTATAACTAATCCCGAAATTAGTTATCCCAGAATTATAGTATTTTTCTATCCCCATGGAAGAATGGGATAAATAATCCATAATTAATCATGAAATAACTTGTTTCCCAACCAAACAACCCTAAGAAACCAAACAACTCCTAAGAGTTTAATTAAATCCTTCTATTTTGTTGGTTCGTTTTTGTTGTTATTTCTTTCCCTTATACTAATTGATGAGATTTTGGACTTACAAATGACAATGTTCAGATAGTTCATACGACAAATCATGCGTAAGATGAGCATCTACTCTTTGGTTAGTTAACAAAGGATATTGTAAAGTCATGGATATATACGGATATCGCAACTTAAACAAATAAGCTGTGTACAGTCAAACCTCTTTATAACAGTTTCGTTTGTTCCAAATATTTTTGGATATTATAGCGAAGTGCTGTTATAAAGAATATATATTACAACATAACTTAAAAATTAGTTCCGGAAAAGTTTAGCTTTTATAGTAAGATATTATATAGGGATGTTGTTATGTTGTCAAAAGGTGATACCAAAACATTTTATTTTATGTACTTTATATGGAAGGTCAGCATTTACGGCAGCGATTTAATTTCTGCAGGCAAAAATTGACAGAAAGGGAAGTCTATTATTAATTTAGTTACTCAACCAACAAATTACAGTACCAATTATTATATATTTACTTATTTTTAAAGCGTAATTAGACGAAATTTCATTGACTCAGCTCTCTTAAATTTATTTAGTTTAATAATTTTGTTTTTGTTGTCATGTAAATGCAGGAACTAGTAGCTTTCTTTTCTTTTAGTTCAAATTAATCTTGGTACCCTTTCGTTTTGAATCAATCTGGAATTCTCAACCAGACTTACGCCCTATGATAGATGCTATATGGCAACAACAAATATCTCTATTGCTGCTGCTTGGAATCGTAACACTTTTGGTAATATCTTCAAAAGAAAGAACAAACTACTTGCTCGTTTAACGGGTCTCCAATCCTCCTTACACTATTCAACTAGTACTTTCCTACAAAATCTAGAAAGGGACTTTATCCAGGAATATAACTTAATTCTCCAACTTGAGGAAGACCTATGGAAATTAAAATCTAGGATCAATGGATTAACGAAGGAGACGCAAATACTAGATTCTTCCACCAATCAACTTTAAATCGTCGCAGACATAACCGCATTACAGCTCTCCAGGATACATTGGGTAATTGGTGCTATGATACCCCCACTATTCAATCGACCTTCATTAATTTCTTCTCTAACTTATTCACAACTGAATCCACAGTCTCCCCTAAAGCACTTCCTCTTTACCAATACAATGTGCTACCCCCCCTTTCCCGGGCAGCCTCCCAGTTGGCAAGACCACTTGACGACCTTGAAATCACTCAGGCCATCCACTCCTTTCAACCGTTCAAAGCACCTGACCCAGATGGTCTCTATCCCTACTTCTATCAGGAATACTGGCCTGAGATTTCACACTCGGTTGTCACCTTTTGTAAACAAATTTTTTTACAAGGACGCATTCCTGACAAAATCAACATTACCTACCTTTGTCTTATTCCCAAACAACGTCATGCAGCTCAAGTCACCCATTATCGACCCATAAGCCTCTGTAACACTATCTACAAAATTATCACAAAAATTATCGTTAATCGTATCAAGCCCTATTTACCAAACATTATCAGCCCAACTCAAGCTAGTTTCCTAAAAGGGCATCGGGCAGCGGATAATGCTATTATCGTCCAAGAAATCATGAACAAATTCAAAAATAAAACTAACAGTACCCCTCATATACTTCTTAAATTGGATCTCGAAAAAGACTTCGATAGATTAGAGTGGTTTTTCATTAGACACACCCTTACCTATTTTAACTTCCCACCTTCCCTCATCTCTCTCATCATGTCTTGTATATCCACTTCTTCCATTTCCATTCTATTCAATGGCACACCAACCCATTACTTCTTACCCTCTAGAGGTATAAGGCATGGAGACCCCCTTTCCCCATACCTATTCATATTATGCATGAAAATGCTAACTCACTCCATTGACCGCGCAGTAGATTACAAGCAGTGGTCTCCCATAACTCTTTCCAGATCAAGTCCCCGCATTTCCCACCTACTTTTTGCGGACGACATAATACTCACCTCTAAACTAACCACAAATTCATGTCACTCCATTATTGACACTCTCACCAACTTGACCAATTTAACTAGACAAAGGATCAATTTTCACTAGTCAAAAATATTTTTCTCAAAAAATTATCGACTCTATCAGAAAAACTTTGTCCTCAACTCTTTCAACATGTCCGAAGGAAAATCTTTTGGTAGGTACCTGGGATTCCCCATTTTCCTTAGACGACCCCAGAAAAAGGACTTCCAACACATCTTAGATAATTTTAAATTGAGGCTTGCCGGGTGGAAGACCCAATGCCTTACTATAGCAGGTCGAGCCACCCTTATCAAATCAATGCTCAACTCTCTACCTAATCATACTATGCAATATATCTCCCTCCCTCACAATATCATCACCCAACTAGATAGATACAAAAAACGTTTCCTATGGGGCTTCACATCTCAGAAAAATAAGATGCACCTCTATCACGACCCGGATTTTCCATCCTCGGGAGTCGTGATGGCGCCTACTCATAGAAGCTAGGCTAGTCACGAAATATAGAAAATCTAACACTTTCATTTTTTTAACGAGTTAAATTAATAGGTGATCAACATTTAAATAATAGCGAAAGATGAAATTAAGCGGAAGACTTAGACTAATATAATACCAAAATAAGTACGAAAATGCCAACATGCATCTCTACCCAGAAACCAGTGTCACAATATCCACGGACTGTCTATGAATACTACATACAAACGTCTTAACAGGGAAATACAGTCTGTCTCGGAAACAAGTGAAAACAGAACATGTAAATAGATAGAAGAGAACGCCGGGACTGCGGACGTCAGTAGGACTACCTCGGGATCTCTGAGTGGACTGAAGGCTGGCTCCCCAAGTGCTACTGCCCAAATGCTGCTCCGGTATCTGCACATAGTGCAGAATGTAGCATCAGCACAACCGATCACATGTGTTGGTAAGTGCCTGGCCTAATTTCGGTGAGGTAGTGACGAGGCTAGGACCAGACTCCAAATAAACCTGTAAAGTTATATAATATACAGCGGAAAATAAACAAGAATAAACAATTTAAATGGGAGGCGGTACATGCTACGAGAAAAATATCAAATCCAGCAGAAACTTAAGAGAAATATGATAGAAAGATTCAGGATCTACAACAAAACATTAATAATACTGTTGCGGTGCGCAACCTGATCCCTTATCATTTAACATTGTTGCGGCGTGCAACCCGATCCATTTAGCGTGCAACCCAATCCAATATAATATTTGTTGCGGCGTGCAACCCGATCCATATATAATAATGTTGCGGCGTGCAACGCGATCCAATATAATATTTTTTGCAGCGTGCAACCCGATCAATTATAATATTTGTTGCGGCGTGCCACCCGATCTATATATAATAATGTTGCGGCGTGCAACCCGATCCAACATAATATTTGTGGCGGCGTGCAACCCGATCCATATATAATAATGTTGCGGCGCGCAACCCGTTCCAAATATACAGTCAACAATAATCATAACTATAGTCCCGGCAAGAGATCAATAACGAACTACTCTATCCCGGCAAGGGGATCGACAACATAAATAAATACGTCTCGGCCAGGAAGAAACAGCTATAACCATAATCCAACATCTAACCATTTCAGCTATCACCATTACTCAAACTTCGTAATTCCCACGAAAACAAACTTATTCCTTGCTCACTATCGAGAGTCATCAATTAAAGCGTCCGTAATATCATTTAAGAACACAATAAGTTGCAATTTAAGACTCACGGTAATGCTCGACACCAACGTATAGATACTCGTCACCATGCCTATACGTCGTACTCAACAAGAAGCAAATAACAAATAGGACACAACTCCTAATCCCTCAAGCTAAGGTTAGACCAAACATTTACCTCGATGCCACGAACATAACTCAAGTTTCAATTATTGCTTTACCCCTCGATTCCACCGCCAATTCGCTCGTATCTAGTCACAAGTTACTTAATTACATCAATAAACGCTAAGAGAATTAATTTGAATGCATGAAAATGAACTTCCCAAAGTTTTACCCAAAAAGTCAAAAATCACCCCCGGGCCCACATGGTCAAAATCCGAGGTTCGAACCCAAACCCGATTATCCATTCCCCCACGAACCCAAATATATGATTTGTTTTGAAATCGGACCTCAAATCGAGGTCCAAATCCCCAATTTTTGAAAAACCAAGGTTCTACACAAAACACCCAATTTTCCCCATGAAAATCATTGATTTTGAGTTTAAATCATATTAAAAGATGTTAATGATTGAAGGAAATGAGTTAAAATTAACTTACAATCGATTTGGAAGAAGAGTTGTTCTTGGAAAATCGCCCAAAGGAGTTTGTATTTTGAAAAGATGTGAAAAATGGGTTTAAAACCGTCTAATTATAAAGTTGCAGGTCGCAGATATGGGAAATGCAAACAGGGGTTCGCAACCTCTGCTAACTTGGGAATTGCTGAACAGGGTTCGCAAAATGCTAAACTTTCGCATTTGAGAAAATAGTGTCGCATTTGCGACTTCGCATTTGCGATACAGAGGTCGCATTTGCGATCACTGGCCCATTGACAAATCTTCGCATTTGCGAGCCAAGGCAGGCCTGGGCTGGTTTCGCATTTGCGATCTAGCCTTCGCATTTGCGAGCCAATGTAGGCCTGGGCACACCAGCTAAAATTCTGCAATTTTTCTAAGTTCCAAATGCACCCCGTGGCCTATCCAAAACTCACCCGAGCCCTCGGGGCTCAAAATCAAATGTACACACAACCTCAAAAACATCCCACGGACTTTATTCGTGTACTCATATCACCAAAATAACATCAGAAACATCGAATTAAACCTCAATATCAATGAAATTTATCAAAACTTCTTAAACATCAAATTTTGCATTTAAGATTTGAATCACGTCAAACGGATTCCATTTCTTACCAAACTTCACAGAATCATCTTAAATCATATATAAGACTTGTACCAGGCGCCAGAACCAAAATACGGGCCCGATACCAACATGTTCTAATCAAAATTCATTTCCAAACTTTATAAACAATTTCAGAAAATAATTTTCTTCAAAAATTCATTTTCTTGGGCTTGGGACCTCGGAATTCGATTTCGGGCATACGCCCAAGTCCCATATTTTCCTACGCACCCTTCGGGACCGTCAAATCACGAGACCGGGTCCGTTTACCCAAAACGTTGACCGAAGTCAAATTAATTCATTTTATAGTCAAAATTTATCATTTTTCATAGATTTTCGCATAATAGGCTTTCCGGCTACGCGCTCGGACTGCGCACATAAATCGAGGTGATGCTAGAAGAGGTTTTTAAGACCTCAGAACATAGAATTTCATTTTAAAACAAGTTATGACCTCTTGGGTCATCACATTCTCCACCTCTAAAACAACCATTCGTCCTCGAACGGACGCAAGAAGGAAGTGCCTGAGTCGGGGAAAAGATGGGGATAACGGCTCCGCATATCGGACTCGAACTCCCAGGTCGATGCCTCAGGAGGCTGACCCCTCCGCTGAACACGAATAGAAGGAAAACTCTTCGATCTCAACTGACGAACCTGCCGGTCTAGAATAGATACCGGCTCCTCCTCATAAGACAAGTCCCTGTCCAACTAGACAGTGCTGAAATCTAACACATGAGATGGATCACCGTGATATTTCCCAAGCATGGACACATGAAACACTGGATGCACGGCTGATAAGCTCGGTGGAAAGGCAAGTTTATAAGCCACCTCTCCCACTCGATCAAAAATATCAAACGGGCTAATGAACCTAGGGTTAAGTTTCCCTTCTTCCCAAATCTCATCACGCCCTTCATAGGCGACACTCAAAGCAATACCCGCTCACCGACCATGAAAGCCAAATTTCAAACCTTGCGGTCGACATAACCCTTTTGCCTGGACTGAGCTTTACGAAGCTTATCCTGAATAATCCTAACCTTGTCCAAGGCCTCCTGAACCAGATTCGTACCCAACAATCGAGCCTTTCTCGGCTCAAACCATCCAACCGGAGACCGACACTGCCTACCATATAAAGCCTCATAAGGAGCCATCTGGATACTCGACTGGTAGCTGTTGTTGTAGGCAAACTCTGCTAAAAGCAAACACTGATCCCATGAGCCTCCAAAGTCAATGACACAAGCTCGGAGCATATCCTCCAAAATATGAATGGTCCGCTAGGACTACCAATCCATCTGAGGATGAAACGTTGTGCTCAACTCAACCCGCATGCCCAACTCTTGCTGAAGTGCTCTCCAGAAATGGGAGGTAAATTGTGTGCCTCGATCCGAGATGATAGACTCAGGTACACCATGAAGACGAACAATCTTCCGGATATAGATCTCAAATAACCTCTTGGAAGAATAGGAGACTGCCACAGGAATGAAATGCGCTGACTTGGTCAGCCTATCAACAATAACCCACGCTACATCGAACTTCCTCTGAGTCTATGGGAGACCAACAACGAAGTTCATAGTGATCCGCTCCCACTTCCACTCGGGAAGCTCAATCCTCTAAAATGAACCACCGGGCCTCTGATGCTCGTACTTAACATGCTGACAATTCAAACACTGAGCCACAATGCAATGATATCCTTCTTCATTCTCCGCCACCAATAATGCTGTCGCAAATCCTGATACATCTTAGCGGCGCCTGGATGAATAGAGTACCTAGAACTATGGGCCTCCTCTAAAATCAACTCTCGGAGCCCATCCACATTAGGCACAAAAACTCGATCCTGCAATCTCAAAACTCCATCATTACCTAAGGTAACCTGCTTGGCACCTCCGTACTGCACCGTGTCTTTGAGGACACACAAATGGGGATCATCATATTATCGATCTCGGATACGCTCCAATAATGAAGAATGTACGACGGTGCAAGCTAACACACGGCTGGGCTCAGAAACATCCAACCTCACGAACTGATTAGCCAAAGCCTGAACATCCAAAGTAAGCAGTCTCTCACCGACCAGAATATAAGCAAGACTGCCCATACTGGCTGACTTCCTACCCAAAGCATCGGCCACTACATTGGCCTTTCCCGGAAGATATAAGATAGTGATATCATAATCTTTCAACAACTCCAACCACCTCCACTACCTCAAATTCAACTCCTTTTGCTTCAACAAATACTAAAGACTCTTGTGATCCGTGAACACCTCACATGCCACGCTATACAGATAATGCCTCCAAATCTTTAATGCGTGAACAATGGATTCCAACTCCAAATCATGAACCGAATAGTTCTTCTCATGAATCTTCAACTGCCGTGAAGCATAGGCAATGACCTTGCTATCCTGCATTAACACTGCACCAAGTCCAATACGAGATGCATCACAATAGACTGTATAAGACCCTGAACCTGTGGGCAAAACCAACACTGGTGCCGTAGTTCGAGCGGTCTTGAGCTTCTGGAAGCTTGCCTCACACTCATCCGACCATCTGAACTGGGCACCCTTCTAGGTCAACCTGGTCAACGGGGCTGTGATAGATGAGAACCCCTCCACGAACCGATGATAGTAGCCTGCCAATCCCAAGAAACTCCGAATCTCTATAGTTGATGCTGGTCTAGGCCAATTCTTGACTGCCTCAATCATCTTCAGATCAGCTTGAATACCCTCTGCTAATACAACATGACCCAAGAATGCAATTGAACTCAACCAGAACTCACACTTCGAGAACTTAGCATATAACTGACTATCCCTCAACGTCTGAAGAACCACTCTAAGATACTGCTCGTGCTCCTCCTGGCTGCGGGAATATATCAAAATATCATCAATGAAGACTATCACGAACGAATCCAAGTAAGGTTTGAACACTCGGTTCATCAAATCCATAAAAGCTATTGGGGCATTTGTCAACCCGAATGACATAACCAAGAACTCATAATGCCCGTACCGAGTGCGGAAAGCTGTCTTAGGGACATCGGATGCCCTAATCCTCAATTGATGGTAGCTATATCTCAAGTCAATCTTCGAAAATACCTTGGCACCCTGAAGCTGATCAAACAAATCATCAATCCTCGGCAATGGATACTTATTCTTGATTATAACCTTGTTCAACTGCCGATAATCAATGCACATTCTCATCGACCCATCCTTTTTCTTAATAAACAACACTGGCACACCCCAAGGCGAAACACTAGGTCTAATGAAACCCTTATCAAGCAAGTCTTGCAACTGCTCCTTCAACTCTTTCAATTCCAGCAGAGACATACGATACGGCGGGATAGAAATGGGCTGAGTGCCCAGAGCCAAATCAATGCAAAAGTCAATATCCCTGTCGGGTGGCATACCTGGCAGGCCTGAAGGGAATACCTCAGGAAACTCATGAACCACGGACACAAAATCAATAGAAGGAACCTCAGCACTAGAATCACGAACATATGCCAAATAGGCCAAACACCCCTTCTCGACCATACGTCGAGCATTTACATAAGAGATAACACTACGGGTAGAATGAGCAGGAGTCCCTCTCCACTCTAAACGGGGTAGACCCGGCAAGTCTAAGGTCACAGTCTTGTCATGGCAGTCCAAGATAGCATGGTAAGGTGATAACTAGTCCATCCCTAATATGACATTGAAATCAACCATGTCCAGAAGCAATAAATTTACACGATTCTCGAGACCCCCAATCACAACTATACAAGAGCGATGGACTCGATCTACCACAATAGAATTACCCACTAGTGTAGACACATAGACAGGAATACTCAATGAATCACTAGGCATGACCAGATATGGTGCAAAATAAGATGACACATACGAGTACGTAGACCCTGGATCAAATAACACTGAATCATCTCTATCACAAACCAGAACCATACCTGGGATAACTGCATCTGAAGCCTCAGCCTCGGGCCTGGCTAGAAGAGTATAACATTGGGGCTGGGCCCCACCACCCTGGACTACCTCTCTAGGACGGCCTGCAGCTGGCTGGCCTCCCCCTCTAGCGGTTTGAGCTCCACCTCTAGCAGCTCTAACTCCACCTCTAGCACCTCTACCCCCACCTCTAGCTAGCTAGGTGGGCTGTGGAACACCTGGTGCCTGAACCATAGCACGGGAACCCTGCTACTGTGACTTATTACCCACCAATCTCGGACAAGCCCTCCGAATATGACCATACTCACCACACTCATAGCATCCACCTGAGTACTACGGCTAAGCAAACTGATACTGACCATGGCGACCTGAATAACCACCCCGAAAACTGTAGAGTCGTAGTGCATCGATAGGAGCTGGTGGTGCACTGTAGGGCAGCTAATCAGAATACCTACATGTGAGAACCACGGCCACCTGAAGCACCGTGAGAAACCTGAAGTGCTAACTGAAAGGGCCTAGGAAGATGGCCTCTACCATACGAATCCCTGCCTCTAAACGAGGCACCACTGAATCTGCATGAATGATGGGGCCTCTTATCCGACCCATGACCACCTCTCTATGACAAAACCATCTCCACTCTCCTGGCCACACTGGCCGCCTCTTGGAAGGTAATCTCACTCCCAGCCTCCCTAGCCATCTGAAGACGAATCAGATGAATAAGACCATCAATAAACCTCATTACCCTCTCTCTCTCGATAGGAAGTATGACAAGAGCATGGCGAGCCAAGTCGATGAATCTGGTCTCATACTGGGTAACCGTCATGGAACCATGCTGGAGACGCTCAAACTGCCTCTGATAGGCCTCTCTCTAAGTGATGGAGAGAAACTTCTCCAGAAATAGCTGTGCAAACTGCTCCCAAGTCAAGGCTGGCGATCCGGCTGGTCTAGCCAAGCAATAATCTCTCCACCAAGTCTTGGCGGATCCAGACAAGTGAAAAGTGGCAAAATCGACCCCATTGGTCTCAACTATCCCCATGTTCCTGAGAACTTCGTGACATCTATCTAAATAATCCTGGGGATCCTCAGTAGATGCACAGCTAAAAGTAGTAGTGAAGAGCTTGGTGAACCTATCCAGCCTCCACAAAGCATCGGCAAACATAGCTGCTCCATCACCGGTCTAAGCTACCATACCCGGCTGAACTGCTCTAACTGAATGAACCGCTGGAGTCTGAATCTGGGGAGCTACCTACTCCGGAGTGCGAGTAGCAGGAGTCTGGGCTCCTCCTACAGCCCGAGAGATGGCTGGCGCTATAGGAAGCATGCCTGTCTGGGTGACACTCTCCATAAGGCCCACTAGACGGACCTGAGCATCTTGAAGTACTGGGGTAGCAATAAACCCCTCCGGGACCTGAGCTAGGCCCACTAGGATTGCTGGGTCCAGAACCTCATCATCAAAGTCAACCTGAGGCTCTGCCACTGGTGCTGCTGCTCGGAGCTGAGCTCGGCCCTACCTTGGCCTCTAGCACGACCTCGACCTCGCCCTTTACCCCTCATGGAGCTGCTGCTGGGGGCTCGGGCTGCTGAGCGGTGGATGAGGAAGCGCTTGTTCTCTCCATCTGTGAAAGAATAGAGTAGAAATTCAATTAGCATTGAGAAACAAACCGCACGACAAGAAAGAACAAATGTGAAGTTTTCCTAACTCTGTAGCCTCTAGGGATAAATACAGACGTTTTTGTACCTATCCCTCAGACTCTACTAAGCTTGTCCATGAATTGTGAGACCTTTGTAACCTAGAGCTCTGATACCAACTTGTCATGACTCGGATTTTGCACCATCGGGGGTCGTGATGGCGCCTACTCGTAGAAGCTAGGCTAGCCACGAAATATAGAAATTCTAACTCTTTCATTTTTTTAACGAGTTGAATTAATAGGTGATCAGCATTTAAATAATAGCAAAAGATGAAATTAGGCGAAAGACTTAGACTAATATAATACCAAAATCAGTACGAAAATGCCAACATGCGTCTCTACCCAGAAACCGGTGTCATAGTATCCACGGACTGTCTATGAATACTACATACAAACGTCTGAATAAGTAAATACAATCTGTCTCAAAAAACAAGTGAAAACAGAACATGTAAATAGATAGAAGAGAACGTCGGGCCTGAGGACGCCTGCAGGACTACCTCGGGATCTCTGAGTGGACTGAAGGCTGGCTCCCCAAGTGCTACTGCCCAAATGTTGCTCTGGTATCTGCACATATTGCAGAGTGTAGCATCAGCACAACCGACCCCATGTGCTCGTAAGTGCCCGACCTAACCCCAGCGAGGTAGTGACGAGGCTAGGACCAGACTCCAAATAAACCTGTGTAGTTATATAATATACAACGAAAAATAAATAGGAATAAACAATTTAAATGGGAGGGGGTACATGCTACGGGGAAAATATCAAATCCAACAGAAACTTAAGAGAAATATGGGAGAACGATTCAAGATCAACAACAAAACATTAATAATACTATTGCGACGCGCAACCCGGTCGCTTATCATTTAACACTGTTGCAGCGTGCAACCCGATCCATTTATATCACTGTTGCGGCGTGCAACCCGATCCAATATAATATTTGTTGCGGCGTGCAACCCGATCCACATATAATAATTGTAAGCACGTGATTTTTGCCCTATAAGAGAATTACTCCCAAAAATTCAAAATAAAATAATTTTCCTTTGTGTGCAATTTTGAGAATTTTCGTGGTATTTTTGATAAATTATTTGTATTTGTCCATGCATGTTTATTTGTTAAATTAATAAAAAATATAAAAATATGCCACATTTTTATTTAGGATGTAATTCTACAATTAGAAGTAATTAAGTTTGTTTTACAAGGATGAAAATTACAAAAATATGCATCGTTTGCATTTTTAGCATTCAATGTCAAATAGTGCAATTTTGTTTTAATTGATGTTTAATTATGTATGATAATTGTTGCTAGGAATTAATTAGTATTTTTGATAAGTTAATTTAGTTTATAACTTAATTTAGAATTTTAGTTTTATTAATTAGAAAGTAAAAGAAAAGAGAGCAAAAAATATAAAGAAAATCGGAATTGGGCCGCTTCTTCAATTTTAAACCTAAGCCCAAAACACCTCTACCCAACCCAAAACCCCTTGACCCAAGCCCAACCCCCCCCCCCCCATCTGACTGCACGACTCCCCCTCACTCTTTCTCTCATTTTTGTTTCATTTGTTACTCAAAAAACCCTAAAGACCCCTTCTCTTTCTCCTAGCCGCAGGACCCATGCACCCCCCCCTCTCTTCATCTTCTTCGTTCACCCCTCCAAACCAATCCCCCATGCTCCAACGCCCCCTCCCATGGCTGCCCCTTCCCCTTCACATTATCATCTCCATCCTCATGTCCAAACGACCCCTCCAGTCGTGAAATGAACCAGTCCATCGCCACCAATGACCCCCCCCGTCCGCCATTGGCGAGCAGCAGCGCTACTGCGTCAACCAGTCATGTTGCCTCGTCGTCCACCAGTAACAGCTCCATCTCGTCGTCCAGGTCGTCCACCATGCAGCAGCGTTAACCATCGTCGACCAACCACGAACAGCCATTAACAAACAACACCCCGTACGCCATTGACGAGCAACAGCGCTGCTGCGTTGACCCCCAGCTTCACCTGCTTCTTCTTCTACTTCAACAACCTCCTATGGCTGCCCTTCTGTTGCTACTTCACCCAAACCACCATCGTTGTTGCTTCTTCTTCTTCGTCCCCAGCTTCATCCATGAACAACCCCTCCAGCTTCAACTAGTACGACACCTCCCTCCCATCGACCACACATCCCCACAACCAGCTGCTCAACACACACACACAGCCCTACGTCCAAACAACCTGTTGTCTCGTCGTTTCTTCAGGTTCAATCCCTCGAGGTCGTCGTTTGTCGTTCTAAGTTCGTCGAAGTTAAAAGAGAAGGTGGGTTTTCGTTGAGTCGAGATCCGTTAGGTCGTTGGCAGTCTTGGTTCGAGTTCTCCGTTTTCGTTCGAATTCGTCGTTGTTCATTTCCGGTTAGTTAGTTTAAGTTTCATTTCTGTCCGTACTTTGTTTGATATTCTTGGATTTGAAATCAGTATATGTTTGATTCTTTTCTTGTTCGTTGTTTATCATTTCTTGATTATTTCTTCAGTTTGTTTTATGTTCTTGTTTAGTTTTAATATATAAGTGTTTAGTTTAATCATGTTGTTAGATTTAATTTAAAGTTTAATTGATTATTGAGTTTAGTGATTTGAATCTACTTGTTGGTTATGTTCAATTTGTTACTGTTATTGAATCTGAAAGTATGTTTGTTGTTAAAAATATTGTTCAGTCAAAAATATTGAGTTTCTAGCCTAAATTTGTTGATGAAATTTGATTAGGAATTGGTTATAGCTGCTGTATTTGTTAGATTGATTAGGTGAATTGGTTATAGCTGATGGGGTAGAATGGTAATTTCAGTAGTTTCAGGGGCATTTTCGGGATTTTAAATTTTAGCAATTGATTAATTTGAGTGTTCTGTCCACTAAGCGCTAATATATTAAAATAATGCATAAAATAATATGTAGTGGGGGACAAACATAATGGTGGGGAATTAATATATTGTTTAATATAGTGGGGGACAAAGCATGCGGTAGTAGGGCAATAATGGAATTAAATAAGGAAAATATATGTGTTAGTGGGAATTAATTTAGGTACTGCTAGTTTGGATATAAATTGGAGAGAGCTGGACACAAAAAAAAGGGAAGAAGGAGAAGAATTCGGAAAGATAAAAAGATTTTTGAGGATTCGAAGACGGATTTTTTAAGAGAGTTTGAGAGAATTTTCTGAACATTAAGAGAGAATTGGAGATTTTTCGGAACAGAAAAAAAACATTCTGGAAATCTAAAGAGAGAGTAGTATACACCCGATATACACTCTAGATACACTGGATATACAGAGGGAGAGTTCATTTTGAAAAAGTGAGGTCTTCTTTACTACTGAAAATCAAAATCAGTTTGTTACCATTTAATTGAGTTTTTTAAGTGTTTTCTTGAGTTGTTATTCTTGGTCTGCATTGGTTTGCGTTGATATTGTTTCATTAAGTGTGCTGGAATCGTGTTGGTTTTCAAATCTGTCACTGGGTGTCCCGTTTGCTGGTTGTTGCTGGTTATTGTTGTTGTTGTTGTGTTACATACTACTTTGCTGACCTTCCTCTTCATATATTGGCAATACCAGGTACACAACTGATACGCTGGTTACTGTAAGCTGAAACATGAAGCATGAATACAAATAAAGAGTTGAAATTTTAATTTGATTTAGTTTTGTTACTGATTGTACTTAGGACATTCTATATACTACTATTCTGCAGTGTTAAATTTTTGTCATTTCTGTATAACTGGACAATGCTATAGTAATGTAGTCAATAATATCCCATTGTTTTAGTTTGGTTATTAGGTAGTATAGGTTCAAATGCATGTTAAATAAAACCAGACCAGTAGACTGTTTTAATATCATGGCAATCCAGCTCCAACATACAATTGCTTGAATTTAGGATTAAAACTAGACCCTTAAGTTACTTCATTCCAATTAATTGCTCTTTCTAAAACTTGCATGTAACTTGCTTAGTTAGATACTATCATCTTATATCTCTGTAAGTGCAAAAATTGTGAACATGTGTAGAAATAATTAACTAGGCCCAATATTGGAATAAGACGGCCCAAGTCACGTTTAATACTACATGTGGTGAACCTGGGCCCACGTTGGCCAAGGGGCTGTCCATATTGTGTTTACATTCTGATTTAACAAATTGCATTCGGAACCCGACTATAACAACTCGTAAGCATGTAAATAAATTAGGACTTTTTCTCTTTCATTTTTTAGAGACAAATTTAATAGAAAATGTAGTCACTTTAGGATTGTCATTTTAAAATAAATGAGATGAGCCTCGCCTAGCAAAACGTACAGATTGCGGGGCCCTCACACATATATGTATTAATTACTTAGAACTCGGGATCGGCCGCTTAGTGAACTTCACGGCCTTTTCCCAAAATAACCATGCTTTAGTCTCTTTAGGCACGTACTTTAAGTAACATTACCTTCTTAAACCCGAGTGCACATTTATGTGACCCAAATCCAAATCTCAACAAAGTCGAAATGTGTCTCTAACCACGGGTGCATTGATGTTACAAGGTTCGAGATGTGTTTTCACGACGTTGCAATTCTCGTTGAAAAATAACAATAATAAAAACAGTAAAAAGTTTAAACTTGCACATAGGTTCAATATGAATAAAAATCAGATAAATAAGCCAAATATGACAGTTGAGCGACCGTGCTAGAACCACAGAACTCGGGAATGCCTAACACCTTCTCCCGGGTTAACAGAATTCCTTATCCGGATTTCTGGTTTGTGGACTGTAATACAGAGTCATTCTTTTCCTCGATTCGGGATTAAAACCGGTGACTTGGGACACCATAAATCTCCCAAGTGGCGACTCTGATCCTTAAATAATAAATCCCGTTTCGATTGTCCCTTGATTGGAAAAACTCCCTTCCGCGCCCCTTTGCGGGGGCGCGGGCGAAAAAGGAGGCGTGACAATAATGTTGCGGTGTGCAACCCGATCAAATATAATATTTGTTGCGGCGTGCAACTCGATCAAATATAATATTTGTTGCGGCGTGCAACCCGATCCATTATAATATTTGTTGCGGCGTGCAACCCGATCCATATATAATAATGTTGCGGCATGCAACTCGTTCCAAATATACATTCAACAATAATCATAACCATAGTCCCGGCAAGGGAACAATAACGAACTACTCTATCCCGGCAAGGGAATCGACAACATAAATAAATACGTCTCGGCCTGGGAGAAACAGCTATAACCAATCTTAATCCAACATCTGACCATTTCAGCTATCACCAATACTCAAACTTCGTAATTCCCACGAAAACAAACTTATTCCTTGCTCACTTTCGAGAGTCATCAATTAAAGCGTCCGTAATATCAGTTAAGAACACAACGAGTTGCAATTTAAGATGTACGGTCATACTCGGCACCAACGTATAGATACTCGTCACCATACATATACGTCGTACTCAACAAGGCGCAAATAGCAAATAGGACACAACTCCTAATCTCTAAAACTAAGGTTAGACCAAACACTTACCTCGATGGCCATGAACACAACTCAAGTTTCAATTATTGTTTTACCCCTCGATTCCACCGCCAATTCGCTCGTATCTAGTCACAAGTTACTTAATTACATCAATAAAAGCTAAGAGAATCAATTTGAATGCATGAAAATGAATTTCCCAAAGTTTTACCCAAAAAGTCAAATATCGCCCCCGGGCCCACATGGTCAAAATTTGAGGTTCGAACCAAAACCCGATTACTGATTCCCCCATGAACCCAAATATATGATTTGTTTTTAAATCGGACCTCAAATCGAGGTCCAAATCCCCAATTTTTAAAAAACCTAGGTTCTACCTAAAACACCCAATTTCCCCCATGAAAATCATTGATTTTGAGTTGAAATCATGTTAAAAGATATTAATGATTGAAGGAAATGAGTTAAAATTAACTTACAATCGATGTGGAAGAAGAGTTGTTCTTGGAAAATCGCCCAAAGGAGTTTGTGTTTTAAAAAGATGTGAAAATGGGTTTAAAATCGTCTAAGTATAAAGTTACAGGTCGCAGGTATGGGAAATGCGAAAGCGAACCCCGACCTCTGCTAACTTGGGAATTGCGGAACAGGGTTCGTATTATCGAACCCTTCAGAAATGCTGAACTTTCGCATTTGCGAAAATAGTGTCGCATTTGCGATACATAGGTCGCATTTGCGATCACTGGCCCATTGACAAATCTTCGCATTTGCGAAGAAAATCTCGCATTTGCGAGCCAGGTGCGAAGCCTGCAGTCGTAGGCACACCAACTAAAATTCTGCAATTTTTCTAAGTTCCAAATGCACCCCGTGGCCTATCCAAAACTCACCCGAGCCCTCGGGGCTCCAAACCAAATATACACACAACCTCAAAAACATCCCACGAACTTATTCGTGTACTCATATCACCAAAATAACACCAGAAACAGCGAATTAAACCTCAATATCAATGAAATTTATCAAAACTTCTTAAACATCATATTTTGCATTTAAGGTCTGAATCACGTCAAACGGATTCCGTTTCTTACCAGACTTCACAGAATCATCTTAAATCATATATAAGACCCGTACCGGGTGCCGGAACCAAAATACGGGCCCGATACCAATATGTTCTAATTAAAATTCATTTCCAAACTATAAACAATTTCAGAAAACAATTTTCTTCAAAAATTCATTTCTCGGGCTTGGGACCTCGGAATTCGATTTCGGGCATACGCTCCAAGTCTTATATTTTCCTACGGACCCTCCGGGACTGTCAAATCATGGGTCCGGGTCCGTTTACCCAAAACATTGACCGAAATCAAATTAATTTATTTTATAGTCAAAATTTATCATTTTCACAAAATTTCGCATATAGGCTTTCAGGCTACGCGCCCGGACTGCGCACGTAAATCGAGGTGATGATAGAAGAGGTTTTTAAGACCTTAAAACGTAGAAATTCATTTTAAAATAAGTGATGACCTCTTGGATCATCAAAAACGTCATTAAATAGGACACTGTTACACTACCTAAAACCCAAGGCGGCCTTGGAATTCAAAACCTCCCCACCAAGAATATAGCACTCCTAGCTAATCTAGCATGGAAACTTTTTAAGGATCCATCCTCTTTTTGGGCATCCATACTCCTAACCACTAGTCTTACTTCTAAAAAGACCTCATTCATTTGGGAAAACATCCAACATGGCCGGCACCATTGCCAATTAGGGGCTAAATGGGTAGTCTCATTGGGCGATCATATTAACTTCTGGGATGATAATTGGATTGACCATTAGACCTCACTTAGATCACAACTTGCAAGCCCCCTACCACTTCAAGAGTCTCAGCGGAAGGTTAGTTACTATAACCACGACAATAATTGGGATCTAACCAATTTACCATTTCAGCTTCCCCGGACCCTACTTCTTAAAATACTCAGTATTTAAATAAAACCAGGCCAGTAGACTGTTTTAATATCATGGCAATCTAGCTCCAACAATCAATTGTTTGAATTTAGGATTAAAACTAGACCCTTAAGTTACTTCATTCCAATTAATTGCTCTTTCTAAAACTTGCATGTAACTTGCTTAGTTAGATACTATCATCTTATATCTCTGTAAGTGCAAAAATTGTGAACATGTGTAGAAATAATTAACTAGGCCCAATATTGGAATTAGACGGCCCAAGTCACGTTTAATACTACATGCGGTGAACCTGGGCCCACATTGGCCAACGGGCTGTCCATATTGTGTTTACATTCTAATTTAACAAATTGCGTTCGGAACCCGACTATAACAACTCGTAAGCATGTAAATAAATTAGGACCTTTTCTCTTTCATTTTTTAGAGACAAATTTAATAGAAAATGTAGTCACTTTAGGATTGTCCTTTTAAAATAAATGAGATGAGCCACGCCTAGCAAAACGCACAGATTGCGGGGCCCTCACACATATATGTATTAATTACTTAGAACTCGGGATCGGCCGCTTAGCGAACTTCACGGCCTTTTCCCAAAATAACCATGCTTTAGTCTCTTTAGGCGCGTACTTTAAGTAACATTACCTTCTTAAACCCGGGTTCACATTTATGTGACCCAAATCCAAATCTCAACAAAGTCGAAATGTGTCTCTAACCACAGGTGCATAGATGTGACGTGGTTCGAGATGTGTTTTCACGACGTTGCAATTCTCATTGAAAAATAACAATAATAAAAGCGGTAAAAAGTTTAAATTTGCACATAGGTTCAATATGAATAAAAAATTAGATAAATAAGCCAAATATGACAGTTGAGCGACCGTGCTAGAACCACGGAACTCGGGAATGCCTAACACCTTCTCCCGGGTTAACAGAATTCCTTATCCGGATTTCTGGTTTGCGGAATGTAATACAGAGTCATTTTTTTCCTCGATTCGGGATTAAAACCGGTGACTTGGGACACCATAAATCTCCCAAGTGGCGACTTTGATCCTTAAATAATAAATCCCGTTTCGATTATCCCTTGATTGGAAAAACTCCCATCCGCGCCACTTTGCAGCGGCGCGGGCGAAAAAGGAGGTGTGACAGCTCTGGCGACTCTGCTGGGGACAGAGAAAAACCCAGAACCACTGGTTCAGGGTTAGAAATTCGAGCTTAGAATAATTGTTGTATTTGGCTTTATCATATGATTGAGCTTAAATGTGCAAAATGATACTTTTTTACCACTTTGATATTATTTGAACTGTACATATAAACTGTGCCGAAACCTTCTGTTCTCTCCTCCGGGGATGTTCTTACTGGTTGAGACTCCCTATTCTGTTAGTGTCATACCTTGAAATAAAAGAGGCTCGGAAATTTTCTAAGCCGACTGGCCTTTTGGTTCCCGGAAAGGAGCTCCTTCCTCAACTCGAGTTGTCCGCTCGGGTACACTGTCTAGAACATATACCCAGGTTGAATCTAGAATAACTTGACTTCATGTCGAATCCCTAGTAGGAACGTTTATTTGCATCATGTTGCATTTGACTTAGGGGACTCAACAGAGGGGTTGGGTCCGTCTAGGACAGGCAACCTGAAATAAAAAAAGACCATCCTACTGCATCCTGTTTGTTTTGCACATTTATTTGCTTCAGATCTGCATGCTGACCAGCTTCTGAAATCGGGAATTTTTGAAAAATTGTGAAAAAGAGAAAAAGAAAAATAGCAGTATAGGAAGATAACTACTTATTTTTAGAAAAATAAAACCAATGTCCAAGTAATGTCAAAACTATTCCGAAATTTTGAAAAATGAAAAAACAATTGTCTTTTTTAGTTTGATTTATTTGAAAAACAAAAGAAAGGAGTCTTGTTTACAAGTTTAGTTTATGTTGGGCGAACTATGCGGGTCTGATTCTCACTGGATGTGAGATACGTAGGCAAACCTCATCGGTTCCGGCCCCCAATTTTCAAAAAAAAAATCAAAAAAAATTCTTTTACTTCCTTCTTTAGAATTTCTTTTTTCTTTGAGACCCTAATTTTTAAAAATACAAAAAATATTTTCTTTTAGTTGCTTCTCAAAATCAAAAAAAAAATAATACAAAAAAATTTTCATTCTTCTTTCGAAAACTGGAAAAAAAAATCCAAGATTCAAAAATACTTTCCTTTTCTTTAGAAGTACTTCTTTCCCAACTTCAGAATAAAAATCCATAAATGCAAAAATATTTTTTTTCTCTTCTTTAGAAGTTTTTCTATCGAAATTCCAAAAAAGAAACAATAAAAGTCGAAGTTCAAAGAAAAATCTTTCTTCTTTATAAGTCTTTCTTTACAAGAATGCTGAAGAAAAATCAAAATCCACAAATATTCTCTTTCTTCTTTATAAGTCTTTCTTTTGAAAAAAAAAAGTGAAAAAGAAAAGAAAATTCGAAATCCAGAAAAACATAAATTTAGTTTATTTCCTTTATTACTAATCTTCCGAACTACGCAAGATCTGATTCATGTTCCCACATGATACGTAGGCAACCCACATCAGGTTCGATCACCATTAAAAAGAAGTGAGAAAAAATGCAGAAATAAAAAAAATATTGATAGTAATAAGGACCGACTGAGTCCATTCTAACATGTTTTGTTTTGAATTATGAAGAAAGTTGAGGTGGACGATTTGTGGTAAGATGGAAACACAAGATCCAAGGAAAATGATAACTGACATCGAAGTTGTTACAAGTGCTCAAGAGACTCAGGGTCAGAGGGTTCAACAAGAGTCTACTGTGCCGGAGAAAAATAGAATACTGAAACAGCAAATGACCGAAGTGTGTCAAGCATGGGCCAGTGGTCAAGGACAGCCTCGTCATGAGTCACAATTTGCGACACAACAAGAGAAGTACCACTCTCCTAAGTACCACTCGTACTCGTTTGATCTTCCTGCAAAGATTGAAGAGCCTGCCCGAAAAATGGTACAGGAAGAAATGACCCAAAAAGTGAAAAGCTTAGAACAATGGTTGAAAAACAGGCAAAGGTTGTTAGGTCAAAAGAGTGTTGCCTTCAAAGATCTATGTATGTTCCCCGATGTCCACTTGCCGCCTGGTTTCAAGACTCCCAAATTTGAAAAGTACGATGGACATGGAGATCCCATAGCCCACCTGAAAAGGTATTGCAATCAACTGAGAGGTGCGGGAAGAAATGAAGAATTGTTGATGGCTTATTTTGTGGAAAGCCTTACGGGAGTAGCCTCCGAATGGTTTATGGATCAAGACACGTCTCGCTGGTATGTCTGGGATGACATGGCACAGGCCTTTGTCAAACAGTTCCAATACAGCCTCAATATTGCCCCAGACTGCATTTCCCTTTCAAACCTGAAGAAGAAACCAAGTGAAAGTTTCAGGGAATATGCCATTAAATGGAGAGAGCAAGCAGCTTGAGTTAAGCCACCCATGGATGACCACGAGCTAATAACTGTCTTCCTTCAAGCCCAAGAGCCAGATTACTTTCAAAACATGATGTCCGCAATTGGCAAATCCTTCTCGGAAGCAATCAAAATGGGAGAAATGATAGAGAATGGTCTTAAGACAGGCAAAATTATAAGTCAAGCAGTTTTTAAAGCCGCAACTCACGCTGTCCGGGTTGAGTCTGATAATTTTAGCGACACAAATGAGAAGATTGAAGAAATCATGATGACATCAGGGTTGAGAAGAGGTCCCAGGAGAACATCTCGAAGGTATGAGCAGCCTCCTCAAGTTTTCCATGAATCCCCTGAGCAGTATTATCCCCCTCAGAACCCACAACACTCTATTGTTCTACCTCAGTATGTTGCCCAGCCACCAAAACACCCCAGAAGGCGAGCACGAGCGTCACAAAATCTCCAGAAGCCTCCACAAAATTTTCAGGCGCCCTATAACCCACATCCAAGCCAGAGGTATAAAGGGGAACGAAGGTTGAAAGATAATTTTATACCAACAGGAGAGTCCTATGAAAGCTTATTTGAGAAGTTAAAGCATTATGACATGATTGCATCTATTCCTCCAAATCATGTGGACCCATGTGCAAGAAGCTTTGACCCTTCTAAAAGGTATGAATACCATTCCAATGCCCAGGGGCATAATGCTGAATGCTGTCGGGATTTGAAAAGAGAAATAGAAAGGATGATCTAGGAAAATCTGATTGTGATCCAAGATAGTGACACCCAGAATATCGCGCAGAAGCCTTTACCTGCACATCATGATGACACTTTGTGGGGATGAGGCCTGATGACAGGGAGCACTCGACTGTTGACTGAGGTTGATGATATTGAAGTTGGTAATGGTCTTGGCAATATTGATGTGAAGCTCAGTGGCTAAGATGCCAGGTTTGATAAGTGGGAGGACGCTCCGTTCCTTGGTTAGCAAGAGAGAAGCTTTTGGTGGCTTATTTTGTTGTCATTTCTGTTGTCCGGATTATTCTTAGGGTTGTAATCCGGATATTGTCTTGTGTCAAACTTTTTTATCTTTCCATTTTTGTCATAGCGGTTTGTCCAGGTTGTTTCGGGATTTTATTCTGGTTTGTTTTTGTTTGTTTTGTTATTCAAACCATTTCACCGTTAGTCTAATGCACAATCCGGTCTTTTATTATTTCCAGTCATCTTTTTGTTTAGTTCTTTTATCATTTTATTCAGCGCCGATTCTAGTAACATGACATGCGCACACAGTTTGGGCCTAATTTTAAAAGTTAATCATAAAACCATTGAGAGGTGATCGGAACATTTAAAGGAAATAAGGACGGTTTGAGATTATTCGGAGCTCGAGTCATGTGGAACTGGGGCAAGTAAAACATAAAGAAAACCGTTAAAGGCAAGATTCGCCAAATTGACATGAGGGTCGTTCATGATAATGAGAGTGAGAGTGTTGCCCAACGGTGCTTTAGAGATGACAAATAAAAAAGCAAATGTGTGAATATAATTGTCAAGTCCAGCGCCATCAGAAGAGGCTACAAATCTTTGTTTAATTGTGTTGTTTGCACTTGGCATGTTTTGAAGACTGAAATGACGAAGACATTTTGTTCTGCTACCTAAACACTTTATCCTTCGTTACCCCTTTTGAGCCTTATTTATTTTCTTTCATACCCCTCGTTCGGAATCAGTAGCAAAGGTTAGAAACACAAACGTGGAAGAAAAAAGAAAAAGAAAAAAAAAGGGAAAAAGCAACAAAAACAACAAAAAAAAACAAAAGAGAAAAAAAATGAAAAGAAAAGAAAAAATGATAACAAAAACAAAAGAAAGTCAGAAGAAAACAAAGGAATTGGGAACTACGTTTGACCTGATTCCTCAAAGAGGATACGTAGGCGCCTCACGGCTCGATCATAGTGTGCATAGTGTAACATAGTGTAACAAAAATAAAAATCCCCAAGCCAGAAACTGGGGAAGAAGTTATGCTTGATGTAAAAAAATCCGGTTCCGAAGGTTGTAAATTTTGAACCCAAATCGATTTGTTTTTAGCCTTTAAAAACCCTTTTTTAGCCTATCCAAAATCCTACATTACAGTCCAAAGAAAGACATTCTGATCAGTCTTCAAAAATGCCAAGTTAGACAAATGAGAGAGTCTTACCGGTGAACACTCTGATCTCCAGCATAAAAGACTCTGATCCCAGCAGAAAAGAAATATGAGAGAGTCTAGCGGTAACACCCCCATCCCCAGCTGGAAAGTGAAACAAAAGAGAGAGTCTTATCGGTGAAAATTTTCATGGGCACCATAAGGCGATGAAAGCTGAGAGAAAAAACAAAATGAGAGAGGCTTGACAGTGAAAACCCTTCAGGCACTACAAGTCGAATAAAGATTGAGAATCAGATGGAAATCACCAGACGAAAGTTGTGAAAGGCGATTAACGACGGAGGATAGGCCATATGTTCATGTCATGACCATTAGAGTTGGTATCCGCATTTGATAGGTTTTTATTTTATAGTTTCCTCGTTATATAGTCATCTCTTTCCTTTGTCGTTTATTCTGTTCCTTTTTATCTTTCTCCTTTCATAGAAAAATTCCTCAGTATAGTCTGTTTGTAAAGAACAAGTGAGAAATGACTTCAAAATCTGCCATCAGCTTCCAATTATGCAAGACGAGATCTGACTAGTACATCCAAGTGGTATAGTCAGCAAGGAACAAGCGCGAGGCCAGTGTCAAGAAAGATATCCCCAGCAAGAGGGAATTGACAAAAGGATGGACGAATGTCAAGAGGGATATCCTCGGCGAAATCAAAAGTTATAGACCTCAAGGCCAAGGCACGTGGATAAATCAAGAAAGAACAACGCGGAGAGCAATGGGCATGATTTGGGAAATTCATATGAGACTAAAAGGTCGGGGAAATGCCAGTTTCCGAGCTATGCCACAAAAGAAGAGGGATATCCCCAGTAGAAAATGTTGTTTTCAGTGACACGAATAAACAAAGAAAGTGGTTTATCAGCAAAACATTGCAAAATCCTCAAGGGGAATCAACTGTCATGGAAAAGATACATGGTCAGATGGAAAACAATGTTGAGAGGTTGGTGAATAAGGAATCGACAATAAGGTCGGAAGTTATCGCCCAAATTTCAAGATAGCCGAACGACGCAAAGCAGGTCAAGTCGTTCTAAGACCAGCAGGAATATCATCCCCAGCAAATAATATCATCCCCAACAAGTTTTGATAGTGTAATGGAACGCAGAGCAGGGAAGGAGAAAAGGGAAAAGTCATCCCCAGTAGGAGTATCACAACCAACCACCACAGTCGAATCTTAAAGGAAATGGCATTGATGGCGGAAAGGCATGCCATAAAGAAGATTATCAAACTGGGGCAGAAAATCAGGTATCCACATGGGAAGGAAGAAAGATAACATCAGTCTTAAGGGAAGTGGGTTTTGAACTAGTATTATCCCCAGCAGTGTTGAAAGAAAGAAAATAACGAGTTTTAATGAAAGGAGTCGTATCCCCAGCGGACAGAACAAAGAGATGAAACTGGTGTTTAGAAAAAGCAAAAGCCATTATCATCCCAGCAGCTTCCAGAAGAATGAAGCACCGATTTGAAGGAATAAAATTCCCCAGCAGCGTTATCCTCAATAACGTTATCCCAAGATGATAACACTTTTATCCCCAGCAGTGTTGAGAGAAAAAAAAAAAAAAATTTAGGAGGGGAAGAAAGGAGACTCCCCCAGTGGTATTATCCCCAGCAGGTAAGTAAGTAATTCCCCAATAACATTATCCCCAGCAGTCTCGTGGGAAGACAACACGAGCTTTTAAAGGAGGAAGCCATCCCTAGCAAGGCCACAAATCGGCCACCGTTTTAAAACTGATAAATTTTTCTTTGTTTGAGAGTTGAAACAGGAACAAAGCAGCGCAAGGGAAAAATAAAAGAAAAGAAGAAATTACAAAGGTAAGTTTTTCAAATCTTTGATCTTTACATTTTCCTCCTAGGATAAAAAGTCCTAGTCTGATAGATTTCCCTCCCGATACAATCTTGGTCCGATGGAATTTTTTTCTCCCAAGATAAGATATCAAACTTTAGTCCGATGAAATTTTCTCCTAAGATATCAAATCTTAGTCCGATGAATCTTTCTCCTAAGATCACAACAAAATGGACCTAGTTTGACGATTTATCTCCTAGAGTCAAAATCTTGGTCCGATGGAATTTTTTTCTCCCAAGATAAGATATCAAATCTTAGTCCGATGAAATTTTCTCCTAAGATATCAAATCTTAGTCCGATGAATCTTTCTCCTAAGATCACAACAAAATGGACCTAGTTTGACGATTTATCTCCTAGAGTCAAAATCTTGGTCCGATGGAATTTTTTTCTCCCAAGATAAGATATCAAATCTTAGTCCGATGAAATTTTCTCCTGAGATATCAAATCTTAGTCCGATGAATCTTTCTCCTAAGATCACAACAAAATGGACCTAGTTGGACGATTTATCTCCTAGAGCCAAAATCTTGGTCCGATGGAATTTTTCTCCCAAGATAATATAACAAAGTCTTAGTCGGATGAATTTGCTCCTAGGATCAAAATCTTAGTCGGATGAATCTTCTCCTAGGATCAAAATCTTAGTCTGATGAATTTTCTCCTAAGATAAACGTCTTAGTCTGATGAATTTTCTCCTAGGATCACAATCTTAGTAGGATGAATCTTCTCCTAAGGTAACAAATCAAAACCTAGTCGGATGAATCTTCTCCTAGGATCAAAATTTTAGTCTGATGAATTTTTCTCCTAAAACCTGGTCTGATGAATTTTCTCCTAGGATAATTTGAAAAAAAAGAAGTTTGAATTTGAAAAAAAGGGGGTCATTTTTTAGTTTTCTTAAGATTATCAATGTTAAGTTTTCCTATAGTCAGGAGCCCCCCTGAAGAACGGAATGACGATTTATTTTTTGAAGTTGTTGTTGAAATCTCGCCCGCCTGAAGAAAGGAATGGCAATTTATTTTTCGAAGTTGTTGTTGAGGTCAGGAGCCCCCCTGAAGAACAGAATGACGATTTATTTTTCGAAGTTATTGTTGAGGTCAGGAGCCCCGCCTGAAGAACGGTATGAAGAGCAGAATGACGATTTATTTTCAAAGTTGTTATTGAGGTCAGGAGCCCCCCCTGAAGAACGGAATGGCGATTTATCTTTCGAAGTTGTTGATTGAGGTCAGGAGCCCCCCTGAAGAACAGAATGTCGATTTATTTTTCGAAGATGTTGTTGAAGTCTCGCCCGCCTGAAGAACAGAATGGCGATTTATTTTTCGAAGTTGTTGTTGAGGTCAGGAGCCCCTCCTGAAGAATGGAATGGCGATTTATTTTTCGAAGTTGTTAGTTGAGGTTGGGAGCCCGCCCATATAACAGAGGAATACATTTCAGTCTATACATTTTAAGTTGAAGAAGTTGGGAGCCTGCCCATATAACAGAGGAATACATTTCAGTTGTTACATCTCAAGTTTTGAAGTTGGGAGCCTGCCCATATAACAGAGGAATACATGGAAGTTTGAAGTCAGTAAAGCAGAGGAATACAATCGAAATCCCCAACGGGAAACAACAAAAATTCCCAGCGGAGGAAGGAAGTTCAAGATTCGATGGAAAAATAATGCGAAGCTCCCGAGAAGGACATAAGCAGTTTGAGATCGGCAGTCAAGGGAGAATACAAGACAAATCAGAAGTAAAGAAATGCCAGAGGAGTCACCAAGACATCAAAGCAACAAGAGACATAAGAGCACGACTAAAGATCTAAATAAAATTTTGTAATTCATAGACTATAGTTTAGTCTAGCTTCTTATTTTCTTTCAGCATGGTGTAATAAGGAGGTCGGAAAACAGTAATAACAGCATGCAACAGCAGTAACATTGCAGTCCCATGGTAGTCCCAGCTACCAAAACTTCCCGAACTACATTAACCTGATTCCCTTATAGCCAGAGATATGTAGGAAACCTTTGAAGAAAAGGTTCGGTTAAATCTTTTTCAAAAAAAAAAATGCTTCACACGGAGTACTCGGATGGGCAAAAATCGCTCACTTTATCTTTGCACGAAAACTCTTCGTGTCTTCGGACAAAGAGGGGCAGATGTAAATACGTGATTTTTGCCCTATATGAGAATTACTCCCAAAAATTCAAAATAAAATAATTTTCCTTTGTGTGCAATTTTGAGAATTTGCGTGGTATTTTTGATAAATTATTTGTATTTGTCCATGCATGTTTATTTGTTAAATTAATAAAAAATACAAAAATATGCCGCATTTGCATTTAGGATGTAATTCTACAATTAAAAGTAATTAAATTTGTTTTACAAGGATGAAAATTACAAAAATATGCATCGTTTGCATTTTTAGCATTCAATATCAAATTGTGCAATTTTGTTTTAATTGATGTTTAATTATGTATGATAATTGTTGCTAGGAATTAATTAGTATTTTTGATAAGTTAATTTAGTTTATAAAATTTAGAATTTTAGTTTTATTAATTAGAAAGTAAAAGAAAAGAGAGCAAAAAATATAAAGAAAATCGGAATTGGGCATCTTCTTCAATTTTAAACCTAGGCCCAAAACACCTTTACCCAACCCAAAATCCCTTGACCCAAGATCAACCGCACCCCCCATCTGACCACACGACTCCCCTCACTCTTTCTCTCATTTTTGTTTCATTTGTTACTCAAAAATCCCTAAAGACCCCTTCTCTTTCTCCTAGCCGCCGGACCCATGCACCCCCCCCCTCTCTTCATCTTCTCCGTTCACCCCTCCAAACTAATACCCCATGCTCCAACGCCCCCTCCCATGGCTGCCCCTTCCCCTTCACGTTATCATCTCCATCCTCACGTCCAAACGACCCCTCCAGTCGCGAAACGAACCAGTCCATCACCACCAACGACCCCCCCCTCCCCGTCCGCCATTGGCGAGCAGCAGCGCTGCTGCGTCAACTAGTCACGCTGCCTCGTCGTCCACTAGCAGTAGCTCCATCTCATCGTCGAGGTCGTCCACCATGCAGCAGCATTAACCATCATCGACCAGCCACGAACAGCCATCAACAAACAACACCCCGTCCGCCATTGACGAGCAGCAGCGCTGTTGCGTCGACCCCCAGCTTCACCTGCTGCTTCTTCTTCTTCAACAACCTCTCATGGCTGCCCTTCTGCTGCTGCTTCACCCAAACCACCATCGCTGCTGCTTCTTCTTCGTCCCCAGCTTCATCCATGAACAACCCCTCCAGCTTCAACCAGTACGACACCTCCCTCCTATTGACCACACAGCCCCACAACCAGCTGCTCAACACACACACACAGCCTTACGTCCAAACAACCTGTTGTCTCGTCGTTTCTTCAGGTTCAATCCGTCGAGGTCGTCGTTTGTCGTTCAAAGTTCGTCGAAGTTAAAAGAGAAGGTGGGTTTTTGTTGAGTCGAGATCCGTTAGGTCGTTGGCAGTCTTGGTTCGAGTTCTCCATTTCCGTTCGAGTTCGTCGTTGTTCATTTCCGGTTAGCTGGTTTAAGTTTCATTTCTGTCTGTACTTTGTTTAATATTTTCGAATTTGAAATCAGTATATGTTTGATTCTTTTCTTGTTCGTTGTTTATCATTTCTTGATTATTTCTTCAGTTTGTTTTATGTTCTTGTTTAGTTTTAATATAGAAGTGTTTAGTTTAATCATGTTGTTAGATTTAATTTAAAGTTCAATTGATTATTGAGTTTAGTGATTTGAATCTACTTGTTGGTTATGTTCAATTTGTTACTGTTATTGAATCTGAAAGTATGTTTGTTGTTAAAAATATTGTTCAGTCAAAAATATTGAGTTTCTAGCCTAAATTTGTTGATGAAATTTGATTAGGAATTGGTTATAGCTGCTGTATTTTGGTTAGATTGATTAGGTGAATTGGTTATAGCTGATGGGGTAGAATGGTAATTTCAGTAGTTTCAGGGGCATTTTCGGGATTTTAAGTTTTAGCAATTGATTAATTTGAGTATTCTGTCCACTAAGCGCTAATATATTAAAATAATGCATAAAATAATACGTAGTGGGGGACAAGACATAATGGTGGGGAATTAATATATTGTTTAATATAGTGGGGGACAAAGCATGCGGTAGTGGGACAATAATGGAATTAAATAAGGAAAAGATATGTGTTAGTGAGAATTAATTTAGGTGCTGCTAGTTTGGATATAAATTGAAGAGAGTTGGACACAAAAAAAAGGGAAGAAGGAGAAGAATTCGGAAAGATAAAAAGATTTTTGAGGATTCGAAGACGGATTTTTTAAGAGAGTTTGAGAGAATTTTCTGAACATTAAGAGAGAATTGGAGATTTTTCATAACAGAAAAAAATATTCTGAAAATCTAAAGAGAGAGTAGTATATACCCGATATACACTCCAGATACACTGGATATACAGAGGGAGAATTCATTTTGAAAAAGTGAGGTCTTCTTTACTACTGAAAATCAGAATTAGTTTGTTACCATTTAATTGAGTTTTTAAGTGGTTTCTTGAGTTGTTATTCCTGGTCTGCATTGGTTTGCGTTGATATTGTTTCATTGAGTGTGCTTGAATCGTGTTGGTTTTCAAATCTGTCACTGGGTGTCCCGTTTGTTGGTTGTTGCTGGTTATTGTTGTTGTTGCTGTGTTACATACTACTTTGCTGACCTTCCTCTTCTTATATTGGCAATACCAGGTACACAACTGATACGCTGGTTACTGTAAGCTGAAACATGAAACATGAATACAAATAAAGAGTTGAAATTTTAATTTGATTTAGTTTTGTTACTGATTATACTTAGGACATTCTATACACTACTGTTCCGCAGTGTTAAATTTCTGCCATTTCTGTATAACTGGACAATGTTATAGTAATGTAGTCAATAATATCCCGTTGTTTTAGTTTGGTTATTAGGTAGTATACGTTCAAATGCATGTTAAATAAAACCAAACCAGTAGACTGTTTTAATATCATGACAATCCAGCTCCAACAATCAATTGCTTGAATTTAGGATTAAAACCAGACCCTTAAGTTACTTCATTCCAATTAATTTCTCTTTATAAAATTTGCATGTAACTTGCTTAGTTATATACTATCATCTTATATCTCTGTAAGTGCAAAAATTGTGAACATGTGTAGAAATAATTAACTAGTCCCAATATTGGAATAAGACGGCCCAAGTCACATTTAATACTACATGCGGTGAACCTGGGCCCACGTTGGCCAAGGGGCTGTCCATATTGTGTTTACATTCTGATTTAACAAATTGCGTTCGGAACCCGACTATAACAACTCGTAAGCATGTAAATAAATTAGGACCTTTTCTATTTCATTTTTAGAGACAAATTTAATAGAAAATGTAGTCACTTTAGGATTGTCCTTTTAAAATAAATGAGATGAGCCTCGCCTAGCAAAACACACAGATTGCGGGGCCCTCACACATATATGTATTAATTACTTAGAACTCGGGATCGGCCGCTTAGCGAACTTCACGGCCTTTTCCCAAAATAACCATGCTTTAGTCTCTTTAGGCGCGTACTTTAAGTAACATTACCTTCTTAAACCCGGGTGCACATTTATGTGACCCAAATCCAAATCTTAACAAAGTCAAAATGTGTCTCTAACCACGGGTGCATTGATGTGACGTGGTTCGAGATGTGTTTTCACGATGTTGCAATTCTCGTTGAAAAATAACAATAATAAAAGCAGTAAAAAGTTTAAATTTGCACATAGGTTCAATATGAATAAAAAATCAGATAAATAAGCCAAATATGACAGTTGAGAGACCGTGCTAGAACTACGGAACTCGGGAATGCCTAACACCTTCTCCCGGGTTAACAGAATTCCTTATCCGGATTTTTGGTTTGCGGACTGTAATACAGAGTCATTCTTTTCCTCGATTCGGGATTAAAACCGGTGACTTGGGACACCATAAATCTCCCAAGTGGCGACTCTAATCCTTAAATAATAAATCCCGTTTCGATTGTCCCTTGAATGGAAAAACTCCCTTCCGCGCCCCTTTGCGGGGGCGCGGGCGAAAAAGGAGGTGTGACAATAATGTTGCGGCGTGCAACCCGATCAAATATAATATTTGTTGCGGCGTGCAACCCGATCCATTATAATATTTGTTGCGGCGTGCAACCCGATCCATATATAATAATGTTGCGGCGCGCAACCCGTTCCAAATATACATTCAACAATAATCATAACCATAGTCCCGGCAAGGGATCAATAACGAACTACTCTATCCCGGCAAGGGAATCGACAACATAAATAAATACGTCCCGGCCTGGGAGAAACAGCAATAACCAATCTTAATCCAACATCTGACCATTTCAGCTATCACCAATACTCAAACTTCGTAATTCCCACGAAAACAAACTTATTCCTTGCTCACTTTCGAGAGTCATCAATTAAAGCGTCCGTAATATCATTTAAGAACACAACGAGTTGCAATTTAAGATGTACGGTCATACTCGACACCAATGTATAGATACTCGTCACCATACCTATACGTCGTACTCAACAAGACGCAAATAGCAAATAGGACACAACTCCTAATCCCTCAAGCTAAGGTTAGACCAAACACTTACCTCGATGGTCATGAACACAACTCAAGTTTCAATTATTGTTTTACCCCTCGATTCCACTGCCAATTCGCTCGTATCTAGTCACAAGTTAGTTAATTACATCAATAAAAGCTAAGAGAATCAATTTGAATGCATGAAAATGAATTTCCCAAAGTTTTACCCAAAAAGTCAAATATCGCCCCGGGCCCACATGGTCAAAATTCGAGGTTCGAACTAAAACCCGATTACCGATTCCCCCATGAACCCAAAATATATGATTTGTTTTGAAATCGGACCTCTAATCGAGGTCCAAATCCCCAATTTTTAAAAAACCTAGGTTCTACCTAAAACACCCAATTTCCCCTATGAAAATCATTGATTTTGAGTTGAAATCATGTGAAAAGATATTAATGATTGAAGGAAATGAGTTAAAATTAACTTACAATCGATGTGGAAGAAGAGTTGTTCTTGGAAAATCGCCCAAAGGAGTTTGTGTTTTAAAAAGATGTGAAAATGGGTTTAAAATCGTCTAAGTATAAAGTTGCAGGTCGCAGGTATGGGAAATGCGAAAGCGAACCCCGACATTTGCTAACTTGGGAATTGCGGAACAAGGTTTGTATTATCGAACCCTTCAGAAATGCTGAACTTTCGCATTTGCGAAAATAGTGTCGCATTTGCGATACATAGGTCGCATTTGCGATCACTGGCCCATTGACAAATCTTCGCATTTGCGAAGAAAATCTTGCATTTGCGAGCCAGGTGCGAAGCCTGCGGTCCTGGGCACACCAGCTAAAATTCTGCAATTTTTCTAAGTTCCAAATGCACCCCGTGGCCTATCCAAAACTCACCTGAGCCCTCGGGGCTCCAAACCAAATATACACACAACCTCAAAAACATCCCACGAACTTATTCGTGTGCTCAAATCACCAAAATAACATCAGAAACAACGAATTAAACCTCAATATCAATGAAATTTATCAAAACTTCTTAAACATCATATTTTGCATTTAAGGTCTGAATCACGTCAAACGGATTCCGTTTCTTACCAGACTTCACAGAATCATCTTAAATCATATATAAGACCCGTACCGGGTGCCGGAACCAAAATACGGGCCCGATACCAATATGTTCTAATTAAAATTCATTTCCAAACTATAAACAATTTCAGAAAATAATTTTCTTCAAAAATTCATTTCTCGGGCTTGGTACCTCGGAATTCGATTTCGGGCATACGCTCAAGTCTTATATTTTCCTACGAACCCTCCGGGACCGTCAATCATGGGTCCGGGTCCGTTTACCCAAAACATTGACCAAAATCAAATTAATTTATTTTATAGTCAAAATTTATCATTTTTCACAAATTTTCGCATATAGGCTTTCAGGCTACGCACTCGGACTGCGCACGTAAATCGAGGTGATGCTAGAAGAGGTTTTTAAGACCTCAGAACGTAGAATTTCATTTTAAAATAAGTGATGACCTCTTGGGTCATCAAAAACGTCATTAAATAGGACACTGTTACACTACCTAAAACCCAAGGCGACCTTGGAATTCAAAACCTCCCCACCAAGAATATAGCACTCCTAGCTAATCTAGCATGGAGACTTTTTAAGGATCCATCCTCTTTTTGGGCATCCATACTCCTAACCACTAGTCTTACTTCTAAAAAGACCTCATTCATTTGGGAAAACATCCAACATGGCTGGCACCATTGCCAATTAGGGGCTAAATGGGTAGTCTCATCGGGCGATCATATTAACTTCTGGGATGATAATTGGATTGACCATTAGACCTCACTTAGATCACAACTTGCAAGCCCCCTACCACTTCAAGAGTCTCAGCGGAAGGTTAGTTACTATATCCACGACAATAATTGGGATCTACCCAATTTACCATTTCAGCTTCCCCGGACCCTACTTCTTAAAATACTCAGTATTTACCTACCTCAATACCCTACTCATCCTGATTCCCTTATATGGAATCTCACCCCATCGAGGCAATTTACCGTCCAATCTTGCTATCATGCTTTAATACCCCATACACCTCCTTCAAGCAATACCTGGATTTGGAAACTACCCACACCTCCAAAAATCAGGTACTTCCTTTGGATCTGTAGCCACAACAAACTCCCCACAAATGCATATTTAGCTCACCTAAACATTATCACTAATCCCCTATGCTTCTACTGTTTTAGAGGCAAGGAGACTATCACACATATCCTCTTCGAATGCACTGCCTCCACCTCCTTATAGGCACACCTAGGTCTTACCTCCCTTATAACCTCTCTTAAAGACAGTAACATTCCTCTAATGCAGCTAATCAAAATGTTGATCGCTCAATACACACACCACACCCCTTACAACATTACTCCACCTACATTAATTCCCTACTGTTTATGGGGTATCTGGATCCAAAGAAATCATAATATTTTCAACCATAAACATAACCTAGTGCCCTTTCATCAAATAATTACTCGAGCCGCGGAATATCAATTCCTTACATCACCAAAACACAAGTTCAAATCCTACACTCCCCTTTATATCAAATGGCAACCTCCAAACCAACACCACTACCAATTAAACACTGATGCTAGGTCTCCAGGTTTTAATGGCATAGGGGGTGTCATCCATTCACCTGAAGGGGATTGGCTTTTGGGATTTGCAAAGCACATAGAGTTTGGTAATAGTATACAAATGGAATTACTTGCCTTACTCCATGGATTACGCATAGCCCTACAACATGGATACCTCCCATTGGAAATCAACATAGATGCTTAGGAGGTAATCACTTTGCTTCAATCTGACAACCCTCACTATACTAATTTGCTCACTGATTGCAGGTTGCTGCTCAAGCAGCTGGATGATCCACTTATGCAACATGTTTACAGAGAGGCAAATATGGTAGGTGATGGATTAGCATACTATGGCATGCAACTAGCAAGCAGTGATGGCTTGCAAGTTTCTGTACACCACCATCTTTTGTCCACCATCTTTTCCATGCAGACAAAGAAAGGGCAGTACGCAGGAGACTTGTCAACCCTTGCATTTTTGAAAACCATGTTACCCCAAATGTAAATCCATGCACAAGCATGCTCCCAGTTCCCCTATTTAGTAACCACCCAGCTAGTAGTTGTATTGATCCTTCCATGAATCCTAGTAATCAACTAGATAATAGACTAAGTAATGATCCACCTGTGGATCATGGTAGTACTGTAGCTAATAGTTTAAAGGTTGATCCACCTATGGATCATAGGTTAATAGTAACTAATAGTGTACCATCAGCTAACACTAGTGCCACGAGCACATTGTCCTCTGTAACTCTTTAATAGTAGTAATGAAGTAATCTTTTAAGGACAAAAAAAAACCTTGGTATATTATATCTTTCAACTAACTTCTCTCCATCAAAGTAAAGAATTACCACCTTTTGATTTATAGAATGAATATTGAATGAGAGGTCACGGGTTCGAGCCATGAAAACAACCTCTTACAGAAATGTAGGGTAAGACTGCATACGATAGACTCTTGTGGTTCGCCTCTTCCCCGGATCCCGTGCATAGCGGGAACTTAGTGCACCGAGTTACCCTTTAATGAGAGTAAGTAAAGCGCATAAACGGATCTCTCTAGCATGATTTAGTAATTAAAACTCTTGTGCGCTTTTCAACAGCTCCATTCAATATAAAGCCTTGACTATAAGTGTTATTAATTGATTTGCCTTTAGTTTTCTAGTTGTGTTTACACTTGACTAAATCTAAAAATCAAAGACAAGTTTACCAAGACAAATTACGGTATAAATGGGGCGGTTAACTTGTGTATACTAAAGATGCACTTTTCACAAAACTCGACTGTTTTATGATTATTTTGTTCAGCTAACTATAAATCGGCTGCTGCATGGCATGAGGAAAAAGTTCAATCGGTTGGTAAACGACGTAGAAATTTCGGGCTCACGGATTTAATTATGTCATTATGTCGTTACTGATCTTTGATGTTTTCTTCTTTTAACTTTTGACCATGCAAAATTATTTCAAATATTTAACAGTCAAACGTATAATAATTACTCCATCGTGTTAAAAGAATCAGAGTTCGCAGGATAAGAGCCAAAATTATAGATGCAATTAAAGGGATGTATCATACACTAGATAGTGACAGCCCGTGCCAGCATATAGAAGCTGAAACTTTTATTTTTGATCAAACTTTGATTTGATATAAAACTACAGATAACAAAAGTCGAGGCATTTAAGTAACTATCAAATCAAATAATAATACTAACTGATCAACATCCATATAGAAACAAAATATCCATTCTCAGATGTTGCATAGTTGCAAGAAGACACATTCTTTACATTGATACAGATAAAATGTGATGCATTCATAATGCTATAATGAACCTTCTCTGCAGTCTTTGACAAAAGATAACGATAAAATGTGATGCATTCATAATGCATAATGAGTCTTCTCTGCAGTCTTTGACAAAAGACAACGGCAATGTAGGCACCAGTAAAAGCAATAAATAATGATCAAGTGCCAATCACCGTCTAACATGACAATACCAATTTATACCCATGCAAGTACTTATACTCAATACCTTCAATGTATACATAAAAAGCTCTCTTCTTGCAAAAAGGTCACAGGTTCTGCAAATAGCTTAAACCTCACATGGTAATTAACTTGCATTGTAATTAATACCTAATGCAAGTGGGGGTGGGGTGTGTGGGGGGGGGGGGAGAGATAGAGAGAGGTGTCAAATTCTTTTGTGTTAAAAGATTGGCTTGTGTCGTACTCTTTTATAAGAGGTAGACGCAAGGAATGAAATTATCAAATTAAAAATTAGGAATATTGCCCCAAATAAACTAATTTCAATAAAGCAAATAAACACGGGGATAACAAATAAATTTATTGAGAGTTCACAATGCGATGAAAGCTGAGACGTTAATAAGACAAATGCTTTGTTGTTGCAATTTCCGCCCATGCATAAAAGCAATAAGCACATCTTCTGAAACTTAAAATTAAAGCTACTAGTAGGTTACCAAAAGAAGAAACCATTATTCATATTGAATTAAGAAAATGAGCAAACTTCATAACAAAAAAAAAAAGAGCAATTGTTCTGTAAAAAAAAAAGAATTTTTATCTCAGAACATTTAATCTATTTCTACCACACTACTAAGAAAAAGAATTAGCATAGAGCCTTAGTATATTTGGAGCAACTCAGAAAATTTGTCACGTCGACTTCGGAATTGGTAGCTACTATTAGTAAGTAGTGAGACAGAGAAGATAACTTTGGTTCATTAAGTAAATTAACACACCCTTAACGTTTTAGCAAAATCGCAACTTTAAGTCGTCCCTTGATTACCTTGACTTCAAAACCCAGTACATCTCAACTGATGGAATTGCTAGTTGATTGTATCATCACAAAGTTGTATCGCAAATATATTATTAGCAAGAAAAACAGAGCTAAAGCGTAAATTGACCTATATTGCACTATTATTCACCTAAGTATATTATTACACTTCAAGTAATACTATCATACCATGGACTAGGGGTGTACATAGATCGGGTTGGTTCAGATTTTATAATTATCAAACCAAACCAATTGTGTCGGGTTATTAAATCTAAAGACCAAACCAAATCAATAAAACTCAGATTTTTCACTCTCGGTTTTTCTCGGGTTTTCTCGAATTTTCGGGTTATTCGAGATTTTTCCGGTAAAATCTTCGTAGAACAAAACATATAAATTGTGCTCAAAATATTTCTTTAGTCTTAGTAAGATACAACTATATAAAGTATTTTCCAAGAAAATAATACAAAATATGAGATATGACATGGCATTATCCTAAAATATTCAACAATAAAGACAATAAAATTATGTAATATAAATATTGCTAATTAAAAAGTCATAATAAAATTAATATAATCTAAAAGTATTAATAGCATGTTTGGCCAAGCTTCTTTTTGGCCAAAAGTGTTTTTTTTGGGCCAAAAGCACTTTTAGCCAAAAATTGAGATTTTTGGCCAAGCTTTTGGAAGGAAAAAAAAGGGTTTTTGAGGAGAAGCAGAAGCAGTTTTGGAGAAGCAGAAAAAAGTAATTTCTATCACTTTTTTTATAAGCACTTTTGAGAAAAATACACTTAGAAGCGATTTTTTAAAGCTTGGTCAAACACTAATTGCTGCTCAGAAGTGTTTTTCAAACTAATTAGTCAAACACAAACTGCTTTTCACCAAAAGTACTTTTAAGAAAAGCACTTTTGGAAAAAAAAAGCACTACTCAAAATAAGTTGATTTTTGCAGCTTGGCCAAACAGGCTATAAGTCATTCTAAAATAAGTAGACTAATAAGGAAGTATTAATTACATGACTAAACGCTAAAGAAAAAATAAAAATAGGTTATACATTTTTATCTAAATTATTGCAAAACAAAAAAAAAATTATTCAATACATTCCCTAGTATTGAATTGAATGTCTTTTGTTAGTATTACTATTGATTTGATTTTGATTTGAGCTTTTGTTAGCACTATTTAATTTACTAATATTAATGGCTATAAAGCTTATTGGAACATTCAAAAGTTCTAAGTTCAACCTTGAAATAATACCTCAAAAGATAAAATTATGAAATCTTGTAAGATATATTTATAAATTACATCACAATAAGTATATTTATATATTAAATATATCTAAAATTTATATATATGTAATGTCGGGTTGGTTTGGTTCGATTTGACTTTCTACAGTTAAAACCAAACCAAACCAATTATGGTCGGGTTTTTTTTCCAATACCAAACCAAATCAAACCAAACCATAGCCGGATTTTTTTCTCGATTTGACTCGAATTATCGGGTTAGTGCGGTTTGTCGGTTTCGTTTGTACACCCATAGCATGGACATATGTTTTACACTTTAACTTGAAAAGAAACTAAATTTTGTTGAGGAGCTTTAGCGGATAGGAGACACAATCATCGCCCACAAATACACAGTGACAGACATCCTATCAAGCTGCCTATACACCTCGTTTTATCAGATAGGTTTTTAAGTTTCCTATTCACTTAATCAATAGATTAAAAAAAGAAAATATCAGGTCGATAATATTTATTTTTTGAAAAAAACTACAAATTTATAAAAGAAATCTAATACAAACGCTCCTGGCCAAAAAGCAACGATGATATTTGTACTTCGAAAAAGAATCGCATGCTAATATTTCCAAACGCATATAAACAAATAAAAAGAATTTTATCCAATAAGCCGCAAGCGACTGCTTTTAAGAAAATATATATAGCCTGGTATGTAAAGGCAACAAAAAACAACTATAGAAATCCCTAAATAAAGAATTCAAAAAAAAAAAAAAAACAGGTGGAACTCACCGCAAGCGAGAACCAAAAAGCCTTAGACCCCATCCTCAATTTCCCGTTCAAGTATTTAACAGATAAATTGGTGATGAGCAAAGGAGATTAGAATAGAGTTGGTTCGAGCTCCAGGAAGAAGAGGAGGTTGAAGGAACCGAACAACAGAAGAGGAAGATAACAAAATAACCTTGCAATTCCTTTTAGCTATTGCCAAGTCGCGCACTTGATCCTCTCTCAATCTAGATGACAGATAGAATTTTCAGAGGAAGGATCGAGAAGTTTGATTAGCAAGAGGGAATAAGATGGGAAACGTGGCAACTTTCCGGAAGACACGTCTCACAGGAGTGTAGTAAAAGTCGATATTACCCTTAATTTTAATCTTATTGACAAGAAGCAGCTGGGTCGAAACCTGGCTCTTCTATAATACTAGTATACTTACCCGCGCGAGGTGCGCGAATCGTTTTAAACAAAAAATAGCATAGAAAAATATTAAAAAGAGAGATATATATTGCAGACTATATTTAACGCCTGCAATAAAAAAAATTAAACGAAAAGAAATATAAGTGAATTCTATCGGACTATCTCTATGAATTTGTTGTTAGGGACCACCAATCCCCAAAAGCTATTTTAACATACTTGAGAAATGATACATCAATATTTGGCTTTAAAAGAATTAGTCCACATGAAAATGCATAAACTTTTGACAAACATAAAGGACATCACATTTGGTTAAAATCTTATTTCAGGTACTGTCTCGAACGAAGGTTCATATGGGTGCACCAACCTGCACAAAAGAAGAATTATCGAATAATTTTGTCTCATCGACATCATGTTGATTTGTTAGTTGGTCAAAAGGACGCAAGTTAAAGATGTTCATATGAAATGAAGGATCGGTTGTTTCCTCAATAAATGTCTTTTGTGTAAATATCAGCCTCAGGTTGTGTGTCGTAGTCCTCAACTTCAAATTATTTGGTCCGACAACAAAGTACCTCATACGATATAAGCGAAGTTCATGTATCTTGTTCCTAAAAAACTTAACAACATACTTTCCGATTGAAGCATATATACGATCACCCTACAAAATCATATTCCTTATTAGTGCAGAATTATGAAGCCAACATTAAGAGACAGAAGATGAATACCTGTAGTACACATATTTCATATATAGGCGTAGTTTATGTATGTTCATCCGATGATAGTCTAAGCAAGGCATCTAATATGTAATATATATGCCAGTTTTTATATTTTGAACAAAATAGATGTTATTAAGTACAAAACTGCAATATAGGTGAGTTTTATATGCATATATTATGACAATCACTGCCTAAAGTTTTCCTCAACGTTTGAAGTCAAAAAACAGAATGCTACAGTTTCTTCTATTTCAGTTAAAGAACACTTTTGGTTGGAAGTGGAATTATTGAAGGAACTTCTTAGACAGTTGAGTAATCCAGAAGAAAAAATATTGATTGTGAAGCCAATATTAAGAGACAGAAAGATGAATACTTGTACTAAACATATTTCATATATAGGTAGAATTTCTATATGTTCATCAGATGATAGTCTAAGCAAGGCAACCAATATGTAATAGCTGCCAGTTTTTTATATTTTGAACAAAGTAGATGTTATTAAGTACAGAACTGCAATATAGGTGAATTTTATATGTATCCATTATGACAATCACATCCTAAAGTTTTGTTCAATGTTTGAAGTCAACAAAACAGAGTGCTAGCGTGCTTCCATTTCAGTTAAAGAACTCTTTCTCAGATTGATTTGATTATCTGTGATTTGAGTTTCAACTGATTTTTCTAAGTAATCAGATTTGTGGTGATATAACTGATACATGCTTTCACCGTTCACTGATATGCATAAAGTAAATAAAAGAATGAGGGAAAAATAATATGTTACCTTCGAATCCAGTAAAACCAATTCAATTGAAAGCGGTATTTCCGGCTTAAATTGATCCGGAATTACCCACATTCGAACGACTCTAACTTTGAGATTCCATTGCATCAAATTTCCTGAAATTTGTTTGATATCATGAAGTTGTGTAGCCATAGTTGCAAAACAATTTTAATCAGACTGAGTAGATAAAATAGGAAGTTGAAAAGGATTCAAAAATATAAAGCGCATAAATCAATCAGTTATGGAGATGTAGATAGAATAAGGAGTTTTGGTTGGAAGCCCATGTTTGGGAGCACAATCAGTCGTGGGTTTTTAACTGACTGCTTTCCTGCATTTTTTCTCAGTCGTGGGCAGTTGCTGATTAAAAAACAAAAACAAAGAAAGTGTGAGATTTTTTTTTTTTTTTTTATAAAAGCCAACCAAAAAAGGGGAGGAATTCTATTTTTAATAGGTAAGTGTAATAATAAATAATAAATAATAAATAATAAATAAATGAATAGAATAACTCCAAAAACTCAATTGTGGGAGGATTGAAAGTTCTTGAAATTTACTAAATGTAAGTTTATTTATCTGATTTGTAGTTTGTTGCTGATTAAAAAACAAAAACTAAGAAATTGTGAGGATTTTATTTTTTTTATAAAAAGCAAATCAAAAAAGGAGAGGAGTTCTATTTTTAATAGGTAAGTGTAATAATAAATAATAAATAAATGAATAGAATAACTCCAAAAACTCAATCGTGGGAGGATTGAAAGTTTTTGAAATTTGATGAAAGTAAGTTTATTTATCTGATTTGTAGGTTGAATTTGAAGCTCTAAGAATATTTGAGAGTTGTCCTAATTTTTGATAGTGTTAGAATTGTGGGTATTTCACTTGGCAGCCTAACCTTGTTTTGCTTTTGTTATTCTATATAGATAGATAGTCATTCAGTAGAATTGGCGTAGGATAGCCATTTTTTAAAGTGGTATTTACTTTTTATCCAGCGTTTTTAATGCTGAGCAAAAGTAGCCACTACTCTATTAAAATTAATATGAAAAGACAAAGTTACCCTTTCTTCTATCTCTTTTCCATCCCAAACCCTCTATCAAAATTTCAAAACTCTTTCTCCTAATCAAAATTTGCCAAACTCGTTACTTCTCTTTCCCATGCAGTAAGTTCTTCCCCAACTTCATCCCACTTCCTAAACCCAAAGGCATACCACTTCCTCGGCGTTGCAGACCACTTCTCCAACTTTATTTATTTTTCTTTTTCTTTTGGTTGGTTAGGTTCTTGTTGTCTTTTAGGCTTCAGGTTTTAATTAATCTGATAGTTATTATATGTTATATGTCGTGGTTTTCACTGTACTGTTTCCATTTAGTTGATAGGACCCTTTACCATTTTATGAAATTGAATTTTGATTGGAAAACTGAGAGATCTAAATTTTCAAAACAAAAAAATTCAAAAAAAGCTATTTCTTTTAGTTATTAGCTTTCTGTTGTGTAATTTGACATCAATCTTATATGTAAATTGCAATTATTATTATTTTTATTTGTGAAAAGATACAAATAACGTTTGATTTTCTGCTACGTTATGGATCCTGAACTTACAGTTACAAGTTCAAAAGTTAAGGACATTTGGTCCTGAATTTCGAGTTCCAAGTTCAAAAGTTAAGGACACTTGGTCCTGAATTTAGAATTACAAGTTCAAAAGTTAAGGACACTTGGTCCTGAACTTAGACTAATAAGCTCAAAAGTTTAGGACAATAGGTTCTGAACTTAAGCTAAGAAGCCCAAAAGTTAAGGACAATAGGTCCTGAACTTAGACTAACAAGCTCAAAAGTTAAGGACACTTGTCCTAAACTTACAGTTATAAGTTCAAAAGTTAAGGACATATAGTCCTGAAGTCCTCATCTTAGAGTTCCAAGTTCAAAAGTTAAGCACATGTAGTCCTGAAGTCCTAAACTTAGAGTTAAAAGTTCAAAAGTTAAGGACATGTAGTCCTGAAGTTAAGTTCAAAAGTTAAGGATATGAGCATAAGGGTATTTTCGTCCGGGCAGTTAAAGTTTATTAAAGCAGTGGCGAAAGACTAAAGATATTTAAAACAGTGACTTAAAAATAAATACATGTGTTATTAGTGGCTAACCGTGCACTTCCCCCCGTCATTTCATATATAGGTATAGGCAGGAACTGTACAAAACATGTATAGAGCGCTTACATTTTATTACAAAATTGAACGCATTTTAAGTATGCCGACTCATCTAAAATATATTCACATTGCATCAATTCTATCACTCTATCCAAAATTACATTCTATGATTCCTTCAGTCTGAGTAAGAGGAGTTGCAATGTGAAGATTGGTATGTAACAAATGAAACAAGAAAAAGAAGACATAGTGAGTAGGCGGCGAGAGTAAGTGGAGAATTTCTAGAGAAAAATAACAATCAGGCTGAAAAATGTGGCCTAGTCCACCCTGGGGTGTTAGTTAATTCCTGGCTCATTAGTTGATCCTCCACCAAAATCCTAATTGATTGCCTATGAAAACTATTATGAATGTTGAAAAATATGCTTTTTGTCATTGAGTGAAAAGTGGCTAGGGCATTTCGAGAAGAAACTTGATAACAAAGATATGATAACAGAGAATACCCTTAACATCAAGGATCTAGGAGGAACATGCGGAGCATACAATATATAGTTAAAATGCACGACTCTCTGAACGAGATACATAAGTTCAGTAGAGTAAATCGCGATATATATTGAAGAGGCGGGTAGGGGGAGGGAGGAGAACGAAAAAGAAAGGTTTGATATTTCAAACTCTTGAGATGAGAAATTTTATGCTTGGTTGAAATTGTAAATAATTTTTATAAAACGTTATCTGAAGTTATGAAGCGGATAGGATATAACATTTTATAAAGTTATTAAATTTTTAGAGTGAGTCTTCCCTGTAAATTTTCCTAAAGTAATTAGCTATTGGTATGTAATTGACTTATACAGCGGTGGGTTAAAGAGGTGAGATACAACCGGAGTAATTAGATTTGACCTCTTTTTTTCTTTATCAAATTCATCATTCCCACTTTTTGATGAAGAACGTTAAGAAGGTACAAATAGCTAAAACTGATTAAAACGATCGACTAATAAGATACATCAAACAGAAATTAATCCTAAATCAGCATTCCAGCTCTAAGGAAGAAGGTCTATGGCTTTGCCTTCCAACTCTACAAATTCGTCTTTCATTTCTGTAGATTCCCTTTTATAGATATACCTTTTAGATGCCCACAAAAATGCTCCTAAATTTAAGGTAGACATGACCAAGAGGAAACCATAGTAATAATCCAAGTGCGAGTCATTCATATTGTTTCCAATCCAACTCTTCCCTCTATTACTCCCAGTAATTTTATCCACCATCGTCACCAAAAAGCTATTCAAGAAATTTCCAAGGCCAATCCCACTTGTGAAAAACGTCGTACCAAGGCTTTGCATATCTTCTGGTGATTGATCATAGAAAAATTCCAGCAATCCTATGGCATTAAACACATCCGCCACGCCCAATAGCACGTACTGAGGCAATAAACAGAATATTGTCATAGGGACTATTTCTTTAGGCCCGTTGATGTGGTGCATTTTTATGACTTGCATTCTTCTCACTTCCATAGCATAAGCAATCGCGATGGCTACAATTTGGATAAGGAAACCTGTTCCTAGCCTCTGGAGTAATGTGATTCCCCTAGGATTTCCTGTTTTCTTGCGCATAAAAGGCACGAAATATCGGTCGTACATGGGCACGGACAATAACATAGTGAGAGTCACAAAGCTTCCCAATGATGCTGCGGGAATCTGAAATCTTGAACCCAAGTGTCTGTCCAAGGTGGTGCCCTGTTTGACAAAAAGAGTGTTTATTTGTGCCCAAATGGTGCTAGGGATTAGGGTTACTAGCCATATCATGGCCATTCCCATAATTAGCTTGGCTCCTTCGACCTGAGTCACCGTGCATGGTGGTCTTGAGCCTGTTGAAGTGTCTCGTTTGACTGCAGCCTTGTCCAAGAACCTGAAAAAAGAAAGTTTGGTTGATTCTGGAAATAGTGTTTATTTCAAATATATTTGATCAAACAATTGAACAATTCATAGTTAGGTGGGCATTATTAACAAAGCAAATAATATAATTTGGTAGATGCTTCAAAATGCTCTGATCGATTTGAGACTTTCTTTTATGATTCGGGATTATAGTTTTAACTGTCATCAAGTATAAGCAGTGGGGGCAGATATAGAAGCCCAGATATCGATTCGGCCAAATCAATGTGTTTTGCTCAAGTATCGTATTTGTATTAAGAAATTTATTAAATATGTTCGCATAAAATTTAAAATCCGGTCATTAGCCCTTGAAGTTGAAATTCAAAACTGATAAAGTTGAAATTCTAACTCTTCTCAAAATATAAGTTGATATACTAGTCAAATTATAATAGCTCTCAATCGATCGATGAATCGACGAGAGTCCAAGTGCAATTATGTTGTAGGGTTTTAAGATAGTATGAAGCATAAAATGTGGTGGGCTTTATTTGAGGTCCCTCATTTATCCTTGGTAGATTAGATTCTTCTGGGAGTAGTCATAGTGATTAAATTGGTAGGGCGCACAACAGAAAGCAACCATTCTTTGGAGGATCCAGTACAGTAGAGCAGTGTAAATGATCACGTGGCAAGTACTGAATCGACGCATTCTAACGAATGAAAACATGGAACGAGACATCAACATTTTGCCATTTGGAGATACCTTAGTTGTGGATAAATTGGGAGGTCCCCCTACTTCCTTCTGCCCTTATTTTCTCAAATTTAAAGGATAAGAATCTTTTCATTCAGCCTCGAAGCAATGGTAAAATTGTCTCTGTGTGACCTATAGGTCACGAGTTCGAGCCCTGGAATCAGTCACTGATGCAAGCATCAGGGTAGACTGCCTGCATCAAATCCCTTGGGTGCAGCCCGTCCCCGGACCCTGCGTGAATGCGAAATGCTTTGTGCATCGGGCTGCACTTTTACTACTAAATAAAGCGTTAAAGATTTTCAATTATAAAAACTATAAATGCTTACCTGAATACTGGAGTGTGATGGACTTGGCGTTTTCCAGTACTGAAATAGTATTGCATATCAAATTCATGAAGCTCAGACGGGTCATTAGGGAGCTCAATTTTCCTGTTGGCAAATGCGACGATAGGAACACGAAATAGGTCCCGAGCAGGATACTGAGACTTTCTAACTTTGTGCCTGTAATTTGGGGTTCCAATGTAAAAAATGACTAGAGAAAATATCAGACCCACAGTTGGAATGCCATATCCTAATCCCCAGCTCAAGTTTTCTTGGATGTAAACAAGGCCAATTGTAGCAAGTAAAGCACCAGCAAAGGTACTGAACATCCACCAATTGAAGAAGGAAACTTTTAGCTTTTTTTCTTGTGGATTAAAGTCGTCGAATTGGTCAGCACCAAATGTGGATATATTAGGCTTTGTTCCACCTGCTCCAATGGCTATTATGTAAAGAGATGCGTAGAAGAAGGCGATTTGAGATGCAGTGGCCTTGTTGCATACTCCATTTTCACAACTCGGCTTCATGAATTTAATTGACACGGCCATTGTCAAAAGCACCATTCCCTAATGGAAAATAGTTTGGTCAGTAAATTATTTAATGCCGGCAGAAATAAGCTACGTTGCTCTGGCTTTTCAAAAATATTGGTGGGAGTGTGTCGGATCCTCCAAAAGTTATATATTTTTGGGATATCCGACTTAGTTGCGATAACATTTTTGAAGAGTCCGAGCAACACAGGAAATAAGCAGAGTAAGAATTTGGATCTATGAACAAAATGACAAAATTTTCGAAAATGATTTTCGGTCGCTATCCCACTATAAAGGACAAAGCTTGACTATGCTGAAACCGAAATGCAGAAAGTACAAAGTTTATTGAAAGTAGATGTAGTCACGACTCATGAGCTGCATAACAAACGTATCTCGTTTTCACTCCAGCAGAGCTCACAAATGTCATTTTATTAGCTAGCCATGTATCAGGCACGAAAATTATAGGTGGTAATTTTAATACAAGCCAGTTCTTGCGCTTACCTGCAATTGCTGCTAGTTTAATTTAGTTAAATCTTCTAAATAAAAATATATGAATTTTTATGTAGTGAACAATAATGTTAAAATTTGGTATACAATAGATAATAATGTAAGAATTGCTATATATGTAGAGATTCCCTACTTTGAAAACTGGTACAATCTTGGGATAACGAGTACGTTAGCACAACATTTGTCTCTGGTACAAATTTTTCATAACTAATGTGAAATTTGGTATCTGTTAGTATATATAAAACTTAATACTAATACAAAACTAACTTACACAAAAATCTATATATATATATATATATATATATATATATATATATATATATATATATATATATATATATGCAAAGCTCCAGGTTATGTGGTGAATTTAATTACAAGTCATTCTTTAGCCAGGACAATGGAATTGCTTATAGGTCCCACTGGAAAAAATCCTCCAAATTTTTTGGCCATAGCTGGTATACTCAATTGTAGGCCAATCAAGATAGTAAGTGTTGCAGACATAATTACATATATTGAACTTTGACTGAATCATGTGAAAGGTTCCTTTTGGAGCATCCTAGCTAAAGAATGACAAATAATAACTTCTAGATGTGGACTTGTGTCTATCACCGGTGAAGAAGCTAGGAATTTTTTCAAGGACGTTCAAATTTTAAAAAAATAAAAATAATTTCTGACAAAAAGTATTCAATATGTATTATATACTTTTAAAATGTAATATTTTACCTATGTATATAGTGCAATTTTTCGCTTAAAGGTGGTCTTATGATAATGTGGCTTCGCCAATGTCTATCACACAAGATAGCATATATATTATTTGTGGAGGAAATAAAGGAATATATATATATATATATATATATATATATATATATATATATATATGTGTTTGGTGCTTACCATGACGTAAATAAGTGAAGAGATAGTGAAAGTCCAGAAGCGACCCAAGTAAGTGTCAGCAACATAGGCTCCAAGAAGAGGTGTAATCCAAACTGAACCAGACCAGTTATTCACATTCCTAACTGATGAAACAGTATCTTCATGTAGTTGTGTTGTTAAGTACACCACTAAATTTGAAACTATCCCATAGAAAGCCATCCTCTCAAATGCTTCATACCCTGTTTCATATATTACTTGTAAAAACTAGCAAGAATTTTTAAGATCATTCTCTTTCTAAGAATCTTAATTCAAGAATTAAGATAAATTGGATTCCACAATCTTAAATAGTAGCTAGAGTCAATATCATCAGGGGCGGATATACAATATAATATATAAAGTTCAGCCGAATTCATTAGCTTTGGCTCGTTTCCTATAAAGTTCAAAATCTTAAATCTGCCTTTAACGTGCACATATATGAAAAAAGAGAAGAGTAGAAATGGAGCTTACCAACAAGGAAAGAACAAGCTTTCCATTTGCCAGTTTTCTCAGCAAGAACAGGTTGACCTCGAAGATCAACCGTGCCATCTTGTGTGTAATCATTATTAGCTTCCATTAGATCAATGAAGCCAAAATTAGAGCGATGGTAGGAAGTTAAGAAAGTTGAGGACTGAAGAATTGGAGGAAGAGTAGGTAGGCTATATGTAGTATTGGTGCTGCAACTGCTCTTACTGCTTTGCAGTACAGCTGGGTGTGATGGACCATTTATATTTGTCCCTCTCATTAATTCATGGGTCTAATGATGCAGTAATGCAAAATTCTTTGGTCCCATTTATTATGCAAAATTCTAAAGGGAGCATATAAAGTTCTGAGAAATTACTACTTATCACTGCCATTCTGTTATGTAAGTCAAAAAATTGCAAAATTGATTAACTATCTAGGCAAAAAAAGTAAATCATATTTACATAATAATATTGTGCATAATAATACATGTACACTATACTACTGTAATTAACCTAATTATTCACCATAGGAACATTCTTGGGTCATAAACTCAAAAAATCAAAACTAAACTAAAGTTTCTCTCTTCTCCTTCTTCCCCTTTCAATTATTTAAGGGATTCACGACTACTAATAAACTTGAAAAAATATAAATTAATAAAACTTAAGGATAACTCTGAGTTTGTTTTACCTTGATAACATACAAACTTTGTTTAATAATTACTACATTCATTTTTTTCACTGCATTATAACATGAGTCTAAAGCCTAATTAATTGAATTAAAGGGTTGTTCTTCTTGTGATGCCAAGCGAATTATAGAAAGAGTAGTCACGTTTAAGTTGTGACAGTCATTTGAAAATGTTGGAAGATATATCATCCCCAAGTTATGAGGTGGTGTAGCGCCGGCCGCCCACGTTACGTGAGTATTCTACAATAGCAAATTAAGGTATGTTTTAAGTGAGATCAAGAGAATTATAATTTAGGTTTAGATTAAAAATATGGCCATTCAAACATCAGCAAAACCACTTACGTACTAATCTATATAGGAACAACACAATTAGATCAGAAATATGTGTGACTTCGATTCTTACTATCCTTTTCCTTTTTCTTTTTCTCCAAAAATGTGCCAAAGAAAAAAAGACAATTATTTGGAGATCATTTGGCATATATATATCACACATAATATATATTGTATGTGATGTCGATCATGAGATCAAGTTGACTAAGGTCTCATTTGTTTTTTTTTTAAGATTAAGACGTCTGAATCTGAATACACATCTGAATATCAAGATGTGCATTAAGATTAAGCCACACATCTGAATATTAAGATGTGTATTAAGATCTGAATACTAAATGATTAAGACTCTTGATTTTTAATATCTCAATGTATAAAATTTATTTATTTTTGAAAATTAATAAACATAAAATTCAAAGAAATACTAATTAATCTAATATTTTATCAATAAAATATATAATTTTTTAAAAATATAGTAGTTGCTGATGGTGCTAACGATGGTACTTGTGAATGCCGACTAAAAGCGGTGGTTGGCAGTAGGTTTGGTTGATGGTGGTGATTCAGGGTAGTAGCTAGTGGTAATTAGTTGTGGTGACGATTATGATTGAGGATGGTAATGGTGAGTGGTGATAGTTAATAATGACGGGTGATGGTGATAGTTATGATTGAGGAAGGTGGGGTGGGTGGTGGTAGTTTATAATGATGGGTAGTGCTTGTTTTGATTGTTGATGGTGATAGGGTGGTTAGTTGTGGTAATTGAGGTGGATGAGTGTTTGTGGTTGAAAATGATGGTCGTGGGAATGGTGCGGATGTCGGGTGGTGGTAGTCGATTATGCTGGCGGTGATGGTGGTGACATGGTAGTAGTTGATAATGGTAGGCGGTGACGACAATTAATAATGAATATGGATGATAGCATATTAATGAAATTAAGTCTCTGTTATGAATCTTAGTCATACAGACTTATTCAGACCCATTAAGTGGTTGTGAAGTCAAAAAAAAAAATACAATTAATGATTAAGATCTAAATAATTAAGATTCAGATTTTAAAAACAAACACACTTAATATATGAGATCTGAATGATTAAGATTCAGACATCCATTAAGTGCAAACAAATGAGGCATAATTCTCAAGTGAATTCAGACATACATTTTTCAAACTTACTGAAATAGAGTTTACATATTTAGAAATTAAATAAAAAGTGATATAAGTCAAAACAGTTAACAATTCAAAATATTTAAAAAGTATTTGCAAAAACCATGGTTAAAGAAAGTCTCTTAGGGGTCGTTTGGCATGAAGTATAAGAAGGTATAAGGGTGATATAAAAATTTAATATCACTTTAATACTTTGTTTTTAGCAAACCAGGTATAAGTTATCCAGGTGTTAATTTTAACACTGGGATAACTTATGCCTTATAGAAGGTGGGGTAATTAGCACCAGTGTAACTTATACCTTCTTCTTAGAAATTATGCAATTGTCATTCTTAATACAACATACCAAACAATGAATAAACAATCCCAACATAACTAATCCTAGTATAACTTATCTCAATATAACTTATACCGACACAACTTATACCGATATAAATCATATTCCAACCAAACAACCCCTTACTCTTTAAAAAGTAATTGTGTCACGTCAAGTCGAACAGGGAGCGTACATGAAGTGCCTTTATAAAATACTTTTCAAATTTCACATTTATAAAATACTTTTATAAAATCCTCTCATATCATACAAAAATGAACCACTCGACTATACTACCTTTATAAAATACTTTTCAAATTTCACATTTAATTTTTGATAGATAATACATTTGAATACTAAATTAATGAAGGATAGTATTAATTATACTATTTAAGACAAGTTAAAAGAGAATATCCATTATTTCACTCAGATTCATGAGTTGATGACCATGAATATGGGGGTTGAGGAAATGCAAAAAATGGCAGAATAGCTCAAGATTCCTACGAACTTGGCAATTTTTTTTTAGTTTCTATCTTAAACTTCACATGGTTTTTAATATCCCCTTAAACTTGGTAATTTCATAGCCTCGACCCCTTAGACACTGACAACTTGTGGGAGTGTGACACACGCACTGCCACATGGATTGTTTTTGTCCATGTGATATTTTTTATAATAAAATATATTTTTTTATCTTTTTAAGTCCACCAAGTACTTAAATCATTTTTTTCATGCCAAAATTTGAAGAAAACAAACTTGAAACAACGTTATTTTGACTATATTTTTTTATTTAGCTAAAATTTATGATATTTTAATCAAATTATTTTTACATATTTGGTTAGTAAAAGAATTAATACACAATTAAAATATTATCATTGCATCTAAAATAAAATAAAAAAATATATATTGTTGAAACTCCATATATTGGAAAAATAAATATTTTAGCTAAAATAGTAAATCTCCGACCAAATATTTGTGAATTTGACTCGAAAAGAAAAACTGCATAGTTTAAATAAATAGTCATTGCATGAAAAAAAAAATACATGATATATATTTATTTTTTTGTAGAAAATATTTCATTTGAGCTTCATTACTTTGGCTAAATCTTCTTTTTATTAGGCTAAAATAAATGGAGCTTAAACTAACTCTTATAGATTAATTTGGACCGAAAAAAGATAAAAAATAAATAGTTGAAATATATATTCATTGTATTTTTAAAAAGTACAACTAGGAAAAAATATATAATGTATATTAAGAAGAAACAACGAGAAATACAATTAATATTCACACTCTTTGCCACATCAACATCTACGAGAAATACTATTATTATGTGACAATTAATATTTGAAAAATGCTCCACTTGGAAGCTAATTTTTCGATTTTTCTTCCCTCTCACGCGCCAAAAAAAGTGTATTCACACTCTTTGCCACATCAACATCTAGGGGCGTCAAGATTATTAAATTTCAATTTTAGAGGATATAAAAACCACGAGGTAGCTAAATAAAAGTTATCAAGTCTAAGGAGTCCCGAACATTTCTGCCGCAAAGAGAATGAAAATCTATGTAGGAAGCCCAATAATCTTTCAGAAGAAGTTATCATACTTGCTCCCCTTTGTGGCCACATAAAGATAGCAACATATTTCCCTTCTGATTGGTTTACCCCTTTCAATTCCCACTAGAACAGCGTAACCACTGTTGATTAGTAATAATATCCCACAAGTTTATAGATTTGGTTTCTCTTTTGCTACCCTTAATCTTCTTTTCTCTAGAAGCCTGAATTAAATTAAAATTTTCGTAATACTTTAGCGAGGGTAGGTGAAAGAAAATAAGAGAAAAAGAAAAGTTATTGTGTAAAACATGTAACGATAGTTTTGCTTAAGGCGTAATGGCTTTCTGGCCACTTAAACTTGTAGGGCTTTTGAAAGTCGATATATGAACTTTGGATTTTCTCATTTGAACACCTCTACTTAAGAAAATGTCTACTAATAAACACTTGCCATGGTGCGTGTTGTTCAATCGCTGCTGACATGAATTTAATTTAATATTTTATATAGTCACATCTTCCATTCATTCACATTTGTGACCACTTATATGTTCAAGGTCCCACTTCTTTTTATTTTTTTATTTTTTTTGTCAAATTAATTGTTTCTTCATATAACCCTTGTACCCCAAGAACTGCTTCCTCCTTCCCTGTTGCAGATCTTCTAAAGAGATAGTACGTGTGTGTAATTCATCGCGCAAGCGAAAGCCATAAAACCACCTCCCGAGCTTCCACCATTATACACGTACTTGCCTTTGTGAAATATTGCAGTTGCTTTTCAACAAATCAAAAAGATGTATTACGTTGTTGCTTTTCAAATCAGCAAAAAATTCAACAAATCAAAAAGATGTTGAAAAGCAACGAACATTGTTGCTTTTCAATTTCTTATTACTTATTCTCACTCCAAAAATTTGTCCCGATCTCTTCCATCTTCCTTGATTCGTATGATAATGGATGTTGACTTTTCTCTAATATGAAGTTTTTGAGTGTGATTAATGGTTAAAAATTAAAGAATAGTTAGATATGTGGATTGAATATGGAGCTTTTGAGTTTGATTTATCAAAATTTTGGTTATGACTTTAATTAAGAATAAAAAGCAAAAGACGGGAAAGGAAGAAAATACATGGAGGGGGTGGGGCGAAGATAAATGGAGGGGTGGCTTTTCTTTAAATCTGACCCGGTGATTTTTTTTATTTTTTTAAATTAATTATTTAAAAAAAATATTTATCATATTCAAGCACTTAATACTTATGATTAACACGCAATTGGCCACAACAACTATAATATTGCCATATAAGCATAGTCAACGGTCAAAGGTATTTATTAATAGACATTTTCTCAAGTAGAGGTGTTCAAATGAAAAAATACAAAGTTCATGTATCGACTTTCAAAAGCCTTACAAATTTAAGTAGTCAGGAAGCCATTTCACCTTTGCTTAATAATAGAACACTTATGTTGGGTTCAGAGGCGAAGACATGATTTGATATTTATGGGTTCAGGATTCAAGTCATTTTAAGTTATTAGGTTTTAATTTAATAATTTGTATATATTCAATGGATTTTGTAAGACAAATATAAAGTTTGAACCAAAGTTATTGGGTTCGACCGAACCCATATTCGATTGGGTTGTCGAAGAGATAAGAAAATAAATACTAACTTCTGGTTGAGAAGCTTTTTAATTTCTATGTCTTTGTCAAGAAGTTAGGTAGCGAATAACCCTATCAGAGAGGTTTTATTGTGGATCTCACACAACTTATATTAGTTATGTGAGGCTCCTTTTTGTCTTATAAATTTGTGGACCCCAATCTTACACTTTTGGATTCACAAAATTTTGGGTCCACAAAATTATGAGACAAAAAAAATATCTCGTACAACTAGTCATAATAAAATTTTCCACCCTATCAAGTTGCAAGGTTTGATAAACTATCTAAATCATAAGACTAGTTATTCTCAGCCCCCTAAAAGGCAATAGCCACTAATAATTAGTGGTTGTTAATTAATATATGTAGGTCTTGTAGATCAAAATCAAGTCAAATTCAGCCAGTCTCGTGGATTAAATACCAAGCAACAAGACAGAACGCCTCTGGAGTAGTACTACTCTCGCGGTCGTGATCCAGCATCCGCTCAACACGTGTTATGATTCGATTCAAGCGATTATCAACTTCGAAAAAATTTACTTTCAAAAGGTCATCACTCATTTTGAAAGTAAATTCTGTATTCCGAGGCCTTAAAAACCTCTTTTTGTCTTACCTCGATTTGCGTGCGCAGTCCGGGCGCATTTACAGAAAGCTTTTTATGTGAAAACCTAAGTAAAATAAGGAAATTGACCTTTAAAATTGATTAAAGTTAATTTTGGTCAACATTCTCGGTAAACGGACTCGGACCCGTGATCCGACGGGCTCGTAGGGTCCGTAGTAAAATATGAGACTTGAGCGTATGCCCGAAATCGAATTCCGAGGTCCCAAGCCCGAGAAAAGAGTTTTTAAAGAAAATTATTTGCTGGAAAATATAAAGGGTTTTAGGAGTGAATTAATGCAATTTTTTGATGGTATCGAGCCCGTATCTTGGTTCTGGAGCTCAGTACGAGTTTAAATAAAAATTTGGTTGAATCTGTAGAATTTGGTAAGAATCGGAAGTGGTTTGGTATAAATCGGACGTATAGTTGAGAAAATAAATTTTTTAATGTTCTTGAGTAATTTTATGAATTTGCAGTTTAATTTATAGTTGTTGATGTTATTTTGATGATTTGATCGCACGAGCAAGTCCGAATGAAGTTTTTGGACTTGTGTGCATGTTTGGTTTGGAGCCCCGAGGCTCGAGTGAGTTTTGGATAGGCCGCGGAGTGTTTCGAAATTAAGAGCAGCAACTGGTATGTTGCAGGTCTGCATGCTTCGCAATGCGAGCTCGCATTTGCGAAGAAACATCGCAATTGCGAAGATGGGCTGAGCAGGGAGACCTTCACATTTGCGAAGCTCAATGTCGCAAATGCGACCTCAGCAGGTACCGCAATTGCGAACGGTAGTTCGCATTTGCGAAGAAAGCAGGGCAGGCCTACCTTCGCATTTTTGAAGCCTGGGCCGCATTTGCGAGTTCGCATTTGCGAACCTGACATCACAAATGTGATATCTGCACCTGTGCAAACTATAACTTAGACGAAATTTCTTCATTTTTCAAACTCTCTCAAACCCTAAGCTCACTTAGGCGATTTTCTAAAGAAAAGTTCTTCTCCAAACCATTAGTAAGTCATTTCTAACTCATTTTCTTCAATCAATAACATCTTTTTACATGATTTCAATTCAAAATCAAGGGTTTTTATGGGGAAATTGGGTGTTTTTGGGTAGAACTTAGGATTTTTAAATTTTGGGGATTTGAACCTCGATTTGAGGTCCGATTTCAAAACAAATTATATATTTGAGTTCGTGGGTGAATGGGTGATCGGATTTTGGTTCGAACTTCAAGTTTTGACCAAGCGGGCCCGGGGTCGATTTTTGACTTTTTGAATGGGTGACTTTTTGACTGTTGGCCGGTGAAGATCTCACACATCCAGAGGATGAAAGTTGCGGAGATGAGGATGTTGAGGTGGATGTGCGGGCATACAAGGAAGGATAAGATTAGAAATGAAGATATTCGAGAGAAGGTGGGGGTGACCCCCATGGAGGACAAGATGCGGGAAGCAAGACTGAGATGGTTCGGGCACATTCAGAGGAGAAACACTGATGCACCGGTGAGAAGGTTTAAACGACTGGCGGTGGTGGGTACGAGGAGAGGTAGAGGGAGACCTAAGAAGTATTGGGGAGAGGTGATCAAGCAGGATATAGCGCGACTTAGGGTTACTGAGGACATGGCCCTAAACAGGGAATTGTGGAGATCGAGCATTAAGGTTGTAGGTTAGGGGAAATTGTGATGTCTTTTTACAGCGCACTAGAGTGAGACTAGCAGTTAGGAATTAGTCTTAGAATGTCATTGATCAACTACTGATGATGGGCTTTATCTTCTGTGTATTAATACCTTACATCTTTCTCGTATTTCCTATATTTCTTATATTGCTGTTACTTTGTTTTTTATGGTATTTATGTTATGTTATGGATTTTATGGTATTTTATGTTGTTTTATTATGAGTATATTGATATTACTAATATAGTGTCCCTTGTTGCCTTTTCGAGCCGAGGGTCTCCTGGAAACAGCCTCTCTACCCCTCGGGGTAGAGGTAAGGTCTGCGTACATATTACCCTCTCCAGACCCCACTTGTGGGATTACACTGGGTTGTTGTTGTTGTTGTTGTTGTTGTTGGGGAGGTCATTTGAAAACCTATTTTCATGCGTTAGAATTGGTTTATTTAGCATTTATTAATGTTATTAAGTAAATTGTGACTAGATAAAAGCGGGTTGGTGGTGGAATCAAGAGGTAAAACGGTAGTTGAGGCTTGATTGCGTTCGTGGCATTGAGGTAAGTGTTTGGTCTAACCTTAGCTTGAGGGAATATGAATTGTGGTCTTATTTACTATGTGTTAATTCTTGAGTACGACGTATAGGTGTGGTGACGAGTACTTATACGTTGGTGTCAAGCATGCCCCTGAGTCTTATACTATGATTGTTGTGACTCCGTTATGTATTGTCCATACTTAATATCATAATTTCTAATGTTGAACAAGGCTTATGAAATTATTCTTGGTAACTCAACATTGTAGAGCATTGGCTCAAGTTGAGAATTGAGTTGTGAAGTAACTGTGAAAAAGAGAAGAGGTTTGTGATATTGTTTCCCTTGTCGGGATGTTATTGCTTATGATATTGCTTCCCTTGCCAGGATATTATTGTTATATTATTGTTCCCTTACCGGGATTCTATTGTGATTCTATTGATTCCCTTGCCTGAATTGCTTTGTGATTGTTGCTTGGGTAAGAAAGAGTGTAAAAGCACGAAGGGTGATGTCGTGCGTGATATTTTATGAGTGAGAGTTAATGTACGAAGGGTGATGCCGTGTCGATATTGTAAATGTAAAAGCACGAAGGGTGATGCCGTGTCGATATTGTAAATGTAAAAGCACGAAGGGTGATGCCATGCCATGACATGAGTGATAATGCACGAAGGATAATGTCGTGCCATGATTATGTGAGATAAAAGCACGAAGGGTGATGCCGTGCCGAATATATTGATTCTTATGGTAAGAAAGAGAGTAAAAGTACGAAGGGTGATGCCGTGCACTTGTTTGTTCTCCTTTTCCTTGCTTATAGTTGAATTTTGGTGTTCCGTATGCTTCTTTACTAAAATTCTATTTGTACATTATATTTCCCCCGAGAATGTTTCCCCTTTCCATCTTTAACTGCTAGATTCTATTGTTATTATTTGTTGTATATGATATAACTGCAGAGGTTTATTTGGTATTCTTGTCCTAGCCTCGTCACTACTTCATCGAGGTTAGGCTCGACACGTACCAACACATGGGGTCGGTTGTGCTGATACTATACTCTGCACTGTGTGCAGATCTTGGTGCTGGAGCTTTTGGACCATAGTGAGGTTGCTGCCTTCAGTCCAGTGACAAAGAATCGAGGTAGTCCTGCAGACGCTCGCAGGCCTTAGCGTCCCCTTCTATCTTTTCATATCTATTTTTATGTAATTTAGAGAGATTTGTATTTTTCATTCAGACTACTATTTGCAGTATTCGTAGAGGGTCCGTGATATTGTGACACCAAATTCTGGGTAGAGTTGTATATTGGTTGTGTACTAGTACTTAGTTATATTATCAGACTTCGTCTTCCGCATTTATTTTACTATTATGGTTATCTTGTTGTTAATCACATGTTAATTTGGAATTGTTAAAAGATTAAGGAAAATGAGTAATAAAATCTATAAGACTCAGCTTGCCTAGATTTCATGAGTAGGCGTCATCACGACTCCCGAGGGTGGAAAATCCGGGTCGTGACAAGTTGGTATCAGAGCTCTAGGTTGCTTAAGTCTCACAATTCATGAACAAGCTTAGTAGAGTCTAAGGGATCGGTACGGAGACGTCTGTATTTATCCCCTAGAGGCTACAGAGTTAGGAAAAACTTTACATCTATTCTTTCTTGTCATGCGACTTGATTTCTCAATACTAATTGAACTTCCACTCTATTCTTTTGCATATGGTAAGGACACGTACCGCTTCATCAGCTGACCAGCAGCCTGAGCCCCCAGTAGCAGCTCTTGTGAGGGGCAAGAGGCCGAGGCCGTGCTAGGGCCCGAGGTAGAGGCAGAGCTCAGCCTAGAGCTCGAGCAGTAGCGCCAGTGGCGGAGCCTCAGGTTGAGTTTGACGACGAGGTTCTAGCCCAGGACTAGCTCAGGTCCCAAAGGGGTTCATCGCCACTCCGGTACTTGAGGATGCTCTGGTCCGTCTAGTGGGCCTTATGGAGAGTGTCGCCCAGGCAGGTTACTTCTTGTAGCACCATCCATCTCTCAAGCTGGAGGAGGAGCCCAAACTCCTGCTACTTTCACTCTGGAGCAGATGGCTCCCCAGTTTTAGACTCCAGCAGCTTAGCCAGTTGGGGTAGTTCAGCCAGGTGTTGTGGCACAGACCGGTGAGAGGCTAGCTATGTCTGTTGATGCCTTGTAGAGGTTGGACAGGTTCACCAAGCCTTTTACTACTACTTTTGGTGGTACATCTTTTGAGGACCTCCAAGATTATTTGGACAGGTGTCATGAGGTTCTACGGAATATGGGAATAGTAGAGATCAATGGGGTTGACTTTGCTGCTTTTTGTCTGTCTGGATCCGCCAAGACTTGGTGGAGAGATTATTGTTTGGCTAGACCATATGGGTCACCAACTTTGACTTGGGGTCAGTTCTCTCAGCTATTTTTGGAGAAGTTTCTTCCTATCATTCAGAGGGAGAACTATTTAAGGCAGTTTGAGCGTCTCCAGTAGGATTCTATGACCGTCACTCAGTACGAGACCAGATTTATTGACTTGGACCGTTATGATCTTCTTATACTTCCCACTGAGAGAGAGAGAGAGAGAGAGTGAGGAGGTTCATTGAGGGACTCGTTCAGCCTATTCGATTGCAGATGGCTAAGGAGACGGGGAACGAGATTTCTTTTCAGGATGCGGCCAATGTGGCCAGGAGAGTTGAGATGGTTCTATCATAGGGGGGTGGTCAGTGGTCTAACAAGAGACCTCGTCATTCGGGCAGGTTCAGTGTTTCCTCGTCTGGAGGTAGGGATTTTTTTGGTAGGGGCCATCCTTCCAGGCCGTTTCATTTAGCACTTTAGGCTTCTCACGGTGCTCCAGGTGGCCGTGGTTCTCATATGCAGTATTCTGATCAGTTGCTCTAAAGTGCACCACCAGCTCCTATCAGTGCACCGCCGCTCCAGAGTTTTCAAGGTGGTTATTAAGGCCGTCAGGGTCAGTAGTCTCAACAGCCGAGGGCTTGTTATACTTGTGGCGACACGAGATATATTGCTAGATTTTGCCCTCAAGCACCGAGCAACTCTCAGCATCAGGGTTCCCGTGCCATGGTTTAGGCACCGAGTGTTCCACTGCATGCTCAGCCAGCTAGAGGTGGAGGTAGAGGTGCTAAAGGTAGAGGTAGAGGTATTAAAGGTGGAGGTCAGGTCGCTAGAGGTGGAGGCCCGCTAGTAGGAGGCCGTACCACAGAGGTAGTTCAGAGTGGTGGGGCCCAGCCCCAATGTTATGCTCATCTAGCCAAGCTTGAGGCTGAGGCCTCCGATGCAGTTATCACAGGTACTGTTCTGGTTTGAAGTAGAGATGCGTCAGTTCTATTTGATCCAGGATCTACATACTCCTATGTGTCATCTTATTTTACACCATATTTTGTCATGCCTAGTGATTCCTTGAGTTCTCTTGTATATGTGTCTACACCAGTGGGTATTCTATTATAGTAGATCGTATCTATCGTTCATGTATAATTATGATTGAGGGTCTTGAGACCCGAGTAAATCTGTTACTTTTGGATATGGTTGATTTTGATGTCATATTGGGTATGGACTAGTTATCACCTTACCACGCTATCTTGGACTGTCATTCCAAGACTATGACCTTCGCCTTCCCGAGTTTATCTCGTTAGAGTGGAGAGGGACTCCTGGTCATTCCACCCATAGGGTTATCTTATATATGAAGGCTCGACATATGGTTGAGAAGGGATGTTTGGCCTATTTGGCGTATGTTCATGATTCTAGTGCCGAGGTTCCTTCTGTGGATTTTGTGCTTGTTGTTCGTGAGTTTCTTGAGGTATTTCCTTCTGACCTACCGGGTATGCCACCTGACAGGGATATTTATTTTTTCATTGACCTGGCTCCGAACACTCAGCCCATTTCCATCCCGTCATATCGTATGGCCCCGCCAGAGTTGAAAGAATTAAAGGAGCAGTTACAAGACTTGTTTGATAAGGGTTTTATTAGACCTAGTGTCTCGCCTTGGGGTGCGCCGGTATTGTTTGTTAAAAAGAAGGACGGATCGATGAGGATGTGTATAGATTATCGGTAGTTGAACAAGGTCACAATCAAGAATAAGTATCCATTACCGAGGATTGATAATTTGTTTGATCAGCTTCAGGGTGCCAAAGTGTTTTCGAAGATTGATTTGAAATCTGCCTACTATAAGTTGAGAATTAGGGCATCCGATATCCCTAATACAGCTTTCCTCACTCGGTACGGGCATTATGAGTTCTTGGTGATGTCATTCGGGCTGACAAATACCCCAGCAGTTTTCATAGATTTGATGAACCGAGTGTTCAAGCCTTACTTGGATTCCTTTGTGATAGCCTTCATTGATGATATTTTGATCTATTCCCGTAGCCGGGAGGAGCATGAGCAGCATCTGAGAGTGGTTCTTCAGACTTTGAGAGATAGTCAGTTATATGCTAAGTTTTCGAAATGTGATTTCTAGTTGAGTTCAGTTGCATTCTTGGGTCACATATCAACAAAGGATATTCAGGTGGATCCGAAGAATATAGAGGCAGTCAAGAACTGTCCTAGACCCACATCAACTATAGAGATCCGAAGTTTCTTGGGCTTGGCAGGCTATTACCGTCGGTTTGTGGAAGGGTTTTCATCTATTGCAGCCCCGATGACTAGGTTGACACAGAAGGGTGCCCAGTTCAGGTGGTCGGACGAGTGTAAGGCGAGCTTTCAAAAGCTTAAAACAACTTTGACTACGGCGCCGATGTTGGTTTTTCCCATAGGTTCAGGGCCATAAATAGTTTATTGTGACGCATCTCTTATTGGACTTGGTGCGGTGTTGATGAAGGATGCCAAGGTCATTGCTTATGCTTCGTGACAGTTGAAGATTCATGAGAAGCATTATCTAGTTCATGATTTGGAGTTAGCAGTCATTGTTCACGCGCTGAAGATTTGGAGTTACTATTTATATGGCGTGTCATGTGAGGTGTTCACGGATCACAAGAGTCTACAGTACTTGTTCAAGCAGAAGGAGCTAAATCTGAGGCAAAGAAGGTGGTTGGAGCTATTGAAGGACTATGATATTACCATCTCATACCATCCGGGGAAGGCCAATATAGTGGTCGATGCATTGAGTAGGAAGTGAGTCAGCATGGGTAGTCTTGCGTATATTCTGGTGAGTGAGAGATCGCTTGTTATGAATGTTCAGGCTTTAGCCAATCAGTTCGTAAGGTTGGATGTTTCTGAGCCCAGCCGTGTGTTAGCTTGTACAGTTGCTCGTTCTTCATTATTTGAGCGTATCAGAGATCGACAGTATGATGATCCTTATTTGTGTGTCCTTAGGGACACAGTGCGGCACGGTGGTGCCAAGTAGGTTACATTATGAGACAATGGAGTTTTGAGGATGCAAAGTTGAGTTTGTGTGCCTAATGTGGATGGACTTCGAGAGTTGATTCTAGAGGAGGCCTATAGTTCCCGATACTCTATTCACCCGGGCGCCGCTAAGATGTATCAGGATTTACGGCAGTATTACTGGTGGAGAAGGATGAAGAAGGATATTGTTGCATATGTGGCTCGGTGTTTGAATTGTCAACAGGTAAAGTATGAGCATCAGAGACCTGGTGGTCTATTTCAGAGGATTGAAATTCCTGAGTGGAAGTGGGAGCGTATCACTATGGACTTCATTGTTGGACTCCCACAGACTCATAGGAAGTTCGACGCAGTATGGGTTATTGTTGATAGGCTGACCAAGTCAGTGCATTTCATTTCGGTGGTAGTCTCCTATTCTTCTGAGCGGTTGGTAGAGATCTATATCCGGGAGATTGTTTATCTTCATGGTGAGCCCGTGTCTATTATTTCTGACCGAGGTACGCAGTTTACCTCACATTTTTGGAGGGCAGTTCAGCATGAGTTGGGCACACGGGTCGAGTTGAGCACAATATTTCATCCTCAGACAGATGGGCTGTCCGAGCATACTATTTTAGATTTTAGAGGATATGCTCCGAGCTTATGTTATTGACTTTGGAGGCTTGTGGGATCAGTTCTTGCCTTTAGCAAAGTTTTTCTACGACAACAGTTACCAGTCGAGCATCCAGATGGCTCCCTATGAGGCTTTATATGGTAGGCGATGTCGGTTGCCGGTTGGGTAGTTTGAGCCGGGAGAGGCTCTATTGTTGGGTATGGATCTAGTACAGGATGCCTTGGACAAGGTTAAGATCATTCAGGATAGGCTTCGTACAGCTCAGTCCAGGCAAGAGTTATCCCAACCGTAAGGTTCGTGATGTGGCATTCATGGTTGGCGAACGGGTGCTGCTTCGGGTGTCACCTATGAAGGGCGTGATGAGATTTGGGAAGAAGGGAAAGCTAAGCCCTAGATTCATTGGTCCTTTTGAGATTCTTGATCGAGTGGAAGAGGTGGATTACAAACTTACGTTGCCGTCGAGTTAATAAGCCGTGCATCCAGTGTTTCACGTATCCATATTTCGGAAGTATCACGACGATCCATCCCACGTGTTAGACTTCAGCACTGTCCAGTTAGACAAGGACTTATCCTATGAGGAGGAGCCGGTAGCTATCTAGACCGACAGGTTCGTCAGTTGAGATCGAAGAGTTTTTCTTTGGTTCGTGTTCAATAAAGGGGTCAGCCTGTTGAGACAGTGACCTGGGAGTTCGAGTCCGATATGCGGAGCCGATATCCCCATCTTTTCTCCGACTCGGGTACATTTCTTATGTCCGTTCGAGGACGAACGATTGTTTTAGAGGTGGAGAATGTGATGACCCAAAAGGTCATCACTCGTTTTGAAAGAGGCCTTAAAATCTCTTTTTGTCTCACCTCGATTTGCGTGCACAGTCGGGGTGCATTTTCGGAAAGCATTTTATGTGAAAATCTAAGTAAAATAAGGAAATTGACCTTTAAAATAGATTAAAGTTGACTTTGTCAACATTCTTGGTAAATGGACCCAGACTCGTGATCCGATGGTCTCGTAGGGTCTATAGTAAAATATGGGACTTGGGCGTATGCCCGAAATCGAATTCCGAGGTCCCAAGCTCGAGAAAAGAATTTTTAAAGAAAATTATTTGCTGGAAAATATAAGGCTTTTAGGAGTGAATTAATGCAATTTCTTGATGGTATCGGGCCCGTATATTGGTTCCGAAGCCCGGTACGAGTTTAAAATAATAATTTGGTTGAATCTGTAGAATTTGGTAAGAATCGGAAGTGGTTTGGTATAAATCGGACGTATAGTTGAGAAAATAGAAATTTTAATGTTCTTGAGTAATTTTATGAATTTGAGGTGTAATTCATAGTTGTTGATGTTATTTTGATGATTTGATCGCACGATCAAGTCCATATGATATTTTTGAACTTGCGTGCATGTTTGGTTTGGAGCCCCAAAGGCTCGGCTAAGTTTTGGATAGGTCGCGAAGTGTTTTGAACTTAGGAACAGCAACTGGTGTGTTGCAGGTCTGCAGGCTTCGCAATTGTGAAGCCTGGCTCGCAAATGCGAGCACGCATTTGCGAAGAAATATCGCAATTGTGAAGTGGACTAGGCAGGGAGACCTTCGCATTTGCGAAGATCAATGTCGCAAATGCGACCTCAGCAGGTACCGCAATTGCGAACGGTAGTTCGCATTTGCGAAGAAAGCAGGGCATGCCTACCTTCGCATTAGCCTGGTCCGCATTTGCGAGTTCACATTTGCTAACTTAACATCGCAAATGCGATATCTGCACCTATGCAAATTATAACTTAGACGAAATTTCTTCATTTTTCAAACTCTCTCAAACCCTAAGCTCACTTGGGCGATTTTCCAAAGAAAGGTTTTTCTCCAACCCATTAGTAAGTCATTTCTAACTCATTTTCTTCAATTAATAACAAATTATATATTTGAGTTCGTGGGTGAATGGGTGATCGGGTTTCGATTCGAACTTTGGGTTTTGACCAAGTGGGCCCGAGGTCGATTTTTGACTTTTTGGGGAAATCATTTGAAAACCTAGTTTCATGCATTAGAATTGGTTTATTTAGCATTTATTAATGTTATTAAGTAAATTGTGACTAGATACAAGAGGGTTGGTGGTGGAATCAAGAGGTAAAGCGGTAGTTGAGACTTGATTGCGTTCGTGGCATTGAGGTAAGTATTTGGTCTAACCTTAGCTTGAGGGAATAAGAATTGTGGTCTTATTTGCTATGTGTTAATTGTTGAGTACGACGTATAGGTGTGGTGACGAGTACTTATACGTTAGTGTCAAGCATGACCGTGAGTCTTATACTATGATTGTTGTGACTCCGTTATATATTGTCCATACTTAATATCATAATTTCTAATGTTGAACAAGGCTTATGGATGTATTCTTGGTAATTGAACATTGTAGAGCGTTGGATCAAGTTAAGAATTGAGTTGTGAAGTAATTATGGAAAAGAGAATAGGTTTGAGATATTGTTTCCCTTGTCGGGATGGTATTGCTTATGATATTGCTTCCCTTACGGGGATATTATTGTTATACTATAGTTCCCTTACCGGGATTATATTGTGATTCTATTGATTTCCTTGCCCGAATTGCTTTGTGATTGTTGCTTGGGTAAGGAAGAGTGTAAAAGCATTAAGGGTGATGTCGTGCGTGATATTTTTTGAGTGAGAATTAATGCACGAAGGGTGATGTCGTACCGATATTGTAAGTGTAAAAGCATGAAGGGTAATGTCATGCCATAATATGAGTGATAATGCACGAAGGATAATGTCGTTCCATGATTATGTGAGGTAAAAGCACGAAGGGTAATGCCATGCCAAATACATTGATTCTTATGGTGAGAACGAGAGTAAAAGCACGAAGGGTGATTCCGTGCACTTGTTATTGTTCTCCTTATCCTTGCTTATAGTCTAATTTTGGTGTTCCGTATGCTTCTTTACTGTAATTCTATTTGTGCATGATATTTCCCCCGAGCATGTTTCCCCTTCCCATCTTTAACTGCTTGATTATGTCGTTATTATTTGTTGTATATGATATAACTGCACAGGTTTATTTGGTAGTTTTATCCTAGCCTCATCACTACTTCGTCGAGGTTAGGCTTGACACTTACCAGCACATGAGGCCGGTTGTGCTGATACTACACTCTGCACTGTGTGCAGATCCTGGTGCTGGAGCTTTTGGACCACAGTAAGGTTGCTACCTTCAATCTAGCGACAAAGACCCAAGGTAGTTCTGCAGACGTCCGCAGGCCTTGGCGTCCCCTTTTATCTTTTCATTTCTGCTTTTATGTAATTCAGAGACATATTTGTATTTTTCATTCAGACCACTATTTGTAGTATTCATGAAGGGTCTGTGATATTGTGACACCAAATTCTGGGTAGAGTTGTATGTTGGATTGTGTACTTGTACTTAGTTATATTATCAGACTTCGTCTTCCGCATTTGTTTTATTATTATGGCTATCCTGCTGTTAATCACATGTTAATTTGGAATTGTTAAAAGGTTAAGGATAAAGGGTAATAAAATCTGTAAGACTCGGCTTGCCTAGATTTCATGAGTAGGCGCCATCACGACTCCTAAGGGTAGGAAATCTGGGTCGTGACACCAAGGTTGTAGATTATTTCCTCTCAAGATAGAACGAATTACACACTGGTGTAGTTGTACTTCAAACCCCAGTGTTTTAGCAAGCATAAAGATCGGTTGCAAATCACACTTACTGTTGCTTTCTTTGTAGTTAAAACAATGCAGAAGAAAGGAGAAGAACTCAGAATTCGTATGGAAAATCTGAGAGAATGGACTGCTATTTGTAGCCAATATGTTGAGCTCAAATTGAAGAGGTGCATCTCTTCAGAAGGGCTGTTTACGTAAAACGGACATAATGTAAATGGCTATTTACGCTACAATAAACCGAAAATTCATAACGAGGAGGAAACTTAATTTTCTGTTATAAAAATGGGAAACGGAAAATGGATAACGGAAAAACGCTTAATATTCCGTTGGATTTAATATTAATTTTCCATTTACAAAAAATGGATATTTAATAATATTACATTAATATTTACTATTAACAAATAAATTTCGTCCAAAAAATTAATCAATCAATTGATCATTTGACCAAATCTGAATCCGAAGCCAAAGCCAAAGCCGAGCCGAGCGAGCGATGGCGACGACGGTGCAAGGCTTGCCTTCTTCTTATCTCTTTAAGAGCTAGAAGAAGAGCAATTGTATATATACCCATCAAAAACCTTTTCCTCTTCCAATATGGGACAATGTCCCTTTGTCAAGGAGGGAATCTCACCATTCACCCTCTTTTAAACTACATTAAGCTTAAAAACCCAACAATCTCCCACGTGAATGGGGAATGGCTATATCACGGAAATATGCATGAAAAACTGTGTGAGTCGCAAGCAAGGATTAATCGCATCTGGATAAGTAGGTTTTTCTTTGAACTTTCCGTAGTGAACTTATGTCGGATATACTCGGTTAATCGGTAGATTTGATATCTTTGAATCGTCGAACTTTGGTGTATACCTAGATAACCATAAGTCATACAACCAACCATTAACCGTCTTTGGTTCTCATTGTTGTGTTTGTTTCAGCCATGAACACTGCTTGGTTTCATAAGTGCGTAGAGAACTGGCCTTACAAAATTCTCCTTGAAGCAATTAACACTTCGCACTTACATAGGTTATTCCTAAATGTGTCATCCCGTAGATACACTATTTGATATACCCGATATCAAATTTAGAAATCATTAAAAAGCCTTAATGCTTTATCCTTGGTACTGAACATTGTCTCATCACGAGAATGGACCAAAATTTTAGTTGACAATGTTGAACCGTCATTAATGACTTTGTTTGATGTCCTTGAACCCAGATCTTAGGATCTCCAGTCTTCTAGGTAGAGTTACTGCTACAATGATTTGTTCTCAGCCATAGTCCCATTCCCCTCGATGATTTCTCAACTACCTCTCTAGTTAGCCTTTGTTAGTGGATCCGACACATTATCACTTGACTTTACGTAGTCAATCGTGATAATTCCTCTAGAGAGTAGTTGCCTAACGGTTTTATGTCTTCGTCGTATATGACGAGATTTACCATTATACATAACAATCCCAACCCTTCCAATTGCAGCTTGACTATCACAATGTATGCATATTGGTTCCAACGGTTTGGGCCAAAATGGAATGTCTTCTAAGAAATTCCGGAGCCATTTAGCTTCTTCACCGACTTTATCTAAGGCTATGAACTCAGACTCCGTTGTAGAGTGGGCAATACAAGTTTATTTGAACGACTTCCAAGATACCGCTCCTCCACTAATAGTGAATACATATCTACTTGTGAACTTAGAATCAGTTGAACCGGTGATCCAATTTGCATCACAGTATCCCTCAATCCCTGCAGGATATTTACTATAGTGCAAAGCAAAGTCCATGGTATGTTCTAAATATCCCAAAACCCGTTTTATTGCCATCCAATGAGATTGACCTGGATTACTCGTGCATTGACTCAATTTACTTATAGCACAAGCTATATCTGGTCATGTACAATTTATGATATACATTAAGCATCCCAACACACGAGCATAATCCAATTGTGATATGCTTTGGCCTTTGTTCTTTGCTAATGCAAGATTCACGTCAATTGGAGTCTTTGCAACTTTAAACCCTAAGTGCTTGAATTTTTCAAGTACTGTCTTAATATAATGAGATTGTGACAATGCCAGACCTTGAGGAGTCTTATGGATTTTAATCCCCAAAATTAAATCAGCAACTCCCAAGTCCTTCATATCAAACTTGCTAGTTAGCATACGCTTAGTCTCATTTATGTTGGTAATGTCATTACTCAATATCAACATATCATCCACATATAAGCAAACAATGACTATGTGATTTGGAACATTTTTAATGTACATACATTTATCACATTCATTTATCTTAAAATCATTTGACAACATTATTTGGTCAAATTTCACATGTCATTGTTTGTTTGCTTGTTTTAGTCCGTATAGGGACTTAACAAGTCTACATACCTTCTTTTTTTTACTTGGAACCACAAACCCTTCAAGTTGTTCCATGTAGATTTCTTCCTCCAAATCTCTATTTAAGAAGGTCGTCTTAACGTCCACTTGATAAATTTCAAGACCATAAACTGCAGCTAATGCTACTAATATTCGTATGGATGTAATTCTTGTAACTGAAGAGTATGTATCAAAGTAGTCAAGACCTTCTCGTTGTCTATACCCTTTGACTACAAGTATTGCCTTAAATTTATTAATAGTGTCATCATCTTTCATTTTCCTCTTAAAAATCCATTTGGAACCCAAAGGTTTATTTCCAAGAGGAAGATCAACCAATTCCCATGTATGGTTGTTCGATATGGATTTTATTTCACTATTGACTGTCACTTTCCAAAATAATGATTCCGAAGAGGACATAGCTTCTTTAAATGTTCGAGACTCATTTTCCAATAAGAAAGTCACAAATCTGGTCCAAATGAAGTAGACGTTCTTTGACGTTTACTATGTCTTGGATCCTCCTGGTTAAGTGTATTTTCTTTTGTTTTTTCCCGAGGTCGTTTAGATCCTTCACCAATCGACTCACATTTATTTTTATACGGATACATATTTTCAAAGGACTCAACATTATCTGATTCTATAACTTTATTATTATGAATGTCAGGATTTTCTGATTTATGAACCAGAAATCAATATGCTTTACAATTGGTCGCATATCCTATGAAAACACAATCAGCGGTTTTGGGTCCTATTTTTAGCCTTTGGGTTTAGGAACTTGCACTTTTGCCAAACACCCCTACACTTTGAAATAATTCAAGTTGGACCTCCTTCCTTTTCATTTTTCATATGGAATGGATTGTGTTTTGCTATGGGGTACTCGATTTAGTATTCGGTTAGCCGTCAGAACGACTTCCCCCCACAAGTTCTGTGGCAAACTAGAACTTATCAATAATGCGTTCATCATCTCCTTTAATGAATGATTCTTTCTTTCCGCAATCCCATTGGATTGGGGTGTGTAAGGGGCCGTCGTTTGATGAATAATTTCATTTTATAAACATATTTCCTCAAAAGGAGATTCATATTCACCACCCCTATAGTCTTATCATTTTGATTTTCTTGTTAAGTTGCATTTCAACTTCATTTTTGTATTTCTTGAATGCGTCTATTGCTTCATATTTACTATTAGGTAAGTAAACATAGCAATCGAGTATTGTCGTCAATAAAAGTATGAAATACTTCTTTCCACAACGAGATGGTATTGACTTCATGTCACAAATATCTGTGTGAATTAAGTCTAAAGGATTTGAATTCCTTTCAACTGACTTATAAGGATGTTTAACATACTTAGATTCCACACATATTTGACATTTTGATTTGTCGCATTCAAACTTAGGCAACACTTCAAACTTAATTATTTTCCGCAAGGTTTTATAATTGACATGACCCAAACGTATATGCCATAAATCATTTAACTCAAGTAAGTAAGAAGAAGCTGAAGTTTTATTATTATTCTCAACAGCCATTACATTCAGCTTGAAAAGACCCTCAGTGAGGTAACCTTTTCCTACAAACAATCATTCTTACTTATTACAACTTTATCAGATACAAAAATACATTTAAACCCATTCTTAACAAGAAGTCCAGCAGAGACTAAGTTCTTTCTAATCTCGGGAACATGAATGACGTTGTTTAGAGTCACCACCTTGCCAGAAGTCATTTTCAGAAATATCTTCCTACATCCTTCAACTTTGGCCATTGTAGAATTTCCTATAGAAAGCATCTCTTCTGTTCCAACGAGAGCATATGTAGCAAATGCTTCTCTAACGGCACAAACATGGCGAGTCGCTCCAGAATCAATCCACCACTTCTTAGGATTTCCCACCAGATTGCATTTAGAAAGCGTAGCACACAAGTCATCAACATCTTCGTGCTTTTCAACCATGTTTTCTTAACCTTCTTCTTGTCTTTCTTCTAAGCATGACAATATGTAGATTTGTTTCCAGCTTTTCCACAGTTGTAGCAATTTCTATTGAACCGCTTCTTGCTTGAGTTGTTTTTCGGTCCATAAGCCTGCTTCCTCTTTCTCTTATTTTGAGGAGTATCCTCAACAATGTTTGCTCCCATTATTGTTGAGTTTTCACGGCTTCTATTTTTAGCAACTTTGTTGTCCTCTTCGACTCTCAACCGGACAATGGTATCTTCTAGCGACATCTCCTTGCGTTTGTGTTTCAAGTAGTTTTTGAAGTCCTTCCACAAAAGAGGCAACTTCTCAATCATCGCTGCAACTTTGAATGTTTCATTGATGACAAGACCTTCAATGAAAATTCTATTAGTAAACATAATAAAATTAATACTTTCAACATCAATATTAATTTGACTTATACCTTCAGCAAGGAGATCATGAATAATCACTTGTAATTCGTGGATTGGGTAATAACAGACTTGCTATCTACCATTTTGTAGTCCAAAAATTTAGCGGCAACAAATTTCTTCAACCCGACATATTCAGTTTCGTATTTCCTTTCAAGCGCAATCCATAGTTCTTTTGACATCTCCACATTACTGTAGATGTTATACAGATCATCCTCCAGTCCGCTAAGAATGTAATTCTTGTCTAGAAAATCAGAATGTTTTCACGCCTCAATTACGAGAAAGCATTCATTCTCTGGAGTTTCGTCGGGTAGAACAGGAACATCTTCCTTAATTAACATCTGTAGACTTAAACTAGTCAAGTAGAAGAACATCTTTTGCTACCACCGCTTGAAATCAATTCCGAAAAATTTTTCGGGTTTTTCTGCCGGTGCCAATGCCGGTATTGTTTGGCTTGTCGATGCATTAGCATCCACCATAGGAATAGTTTGGTTCCCATTGTCATTTGTCATTTCTGTAAAAGAATGACACAAACAAACGTTAAAACACGTAGATTTTAATCTCCAATGGAGTAGAAAACCACAAAGGTTTTAGTCTCCAGAAATAGTGAGTATAACACAAATACAAAAAATAATTAAATTCCTTAAGCTTGTTAGTAAACTGTATTTATAAAATAATTCTGGAGAAGATAAAATAACATATAAACATAAATGTAAACAAAACAGAATTTAATCCGAGCCCACTGAATTCACAGTATTTCCTTAAGGAATTTAATCCCCTCCTAGTACCCAAGGTTGTGGATTATTTCCTTCCAGGATAGAACGAATTACACACTGATGTAGTGGTACTTCAAACCCAGTATTTCAGCGAACACAAAGATCGGTTATAAATCACACTTACTGTTGCTTTCTTTGTAGTTAAAATAATGTAGAAGAAAGAAGGAGAACTCAGAAATTCGTATGGAAAATCTGAGAGAATGGACTGCTATTTGCAGCGAATATGTTGAGCTCAAATTAGAGGTGCATCTTTTCAGAAGGGCTATTTATGTAAAATGGCCATAACGTAAATGGCTATTTATGCGACAATAAACCAAGAATTCATAACGAGGAGGAAACTTAAATTTCCGTAACAAAAATGGGAAACGGATAACAGATAACGGATAACAAAAAAACGCTTAATATGCTGTTGGATTTAATATTAATTTTCCATTTCCAAAAACGGATATTTAATAATATTACGTTAATATTTACTATTAACAAATAAATTTGGTCCAAAAAATTAATCAATCAATCGATCATTTGACCAAATCCAAATCCGAAGCCGAAGCCGAATTCGAATCCGAGCCGAGCGAGCGACGTCGACGACGGCGCGAGGCTTGCCTTCTTATTAACTCTTTAAGATCTAGAAGAAGAACAATTATATATATACCCATCAAAAATCTTTTCCTGTTCCGATATGAGACAATGTCCCTTTGTCAAGGAGGGAATCTCAAATATTTCATTTTTCCTCCCTTTCCCATTCACCATCTTTTAAGCTACATTAAGTTTAAAAAACCCAACAGTTATACTATAGCGTCTTAATAAAAGACAATATATATATATATATATATATATATATATATATATATATATATATATATAACATCTTAGTCCCTTCCCCCAAAACAGAACGCCCCCCCCCAAATTAAAAAAATGATATGCCCCTCCTCCATTTTTAAACAATAAAAGCTTGAGTGGAGCCCTAAGGAGTTATCTCGGACGTTGTTGGTTGTTTCGGCTCAAAATCACAAATTCTCGATTTTTCTAAAACCTTAAATTGAGGTATTCCGATTTAGTTTTTGATAAAACTTGTATAAAAAATGCATATTAGTTATTTTTTATGTGCTCTATGTTATTTTATGATTGTTTTGCGATTTAACTAATTTGTTATTTTTTATCCGAACTATAGTATTTGTGTGCTACAATAATTTGTTAAATAGAGAAATTGTTATTAGTTGTTAAAAGAAATGTTAATTAGTTACTTTACTGTGGTATATGTAATTTCATGATTGTTTTGTGATTAAATTTATTTGTTATTTTTATCCGGTTTAGATCATTAATTTACTAAAAGACTAGTAAACTAGATAAATTTTTACTTTATTACCCTGTAGTGGTATCTTGTGGCCTAATTTAGTGTTCGTATTTATAATATAGTGAACTTTTAGTAGTACATGACCTTTTAGTGTAGTAAAATGTAATGCCCTTTAGCGTAGTATCCTTGTAGTTATAGAAATGATTCATTTAAGTATATCTTATTCCCAAAAATACGTCAAAAAGCTGATATTCAAACACAAATTATCTCCAATTATAGTCAACAAACGCAAGAACATAAGAATTCAGGATACATTGGTACTACTAGGCCTCAAATATTGTGTCCAGAACCAAAATATAATTATTTAATAATTAAATCTTGTATAGTTATAAAAATTAATTATTTAATTTTAGTATAGTAAAAAATAAGTCAATAACAAAAAAACACATATACAATAATAAACTAACATATTAAATAATAAAACTACCATATTAAATAATAAAACTAATATATACAATAATAAATTTACATATTAAATAATAAAACTAAGATATACAATAATAAACTAACATATTAAATAATAAAACTAACATATACAATAATAAACTAACATATAAAATAACAGACCTATCGAGTGAAAAATCAGAAACAATTTCTCATCATGAACATAAGAATTCAGGATACCTTGGTGTTACTGGGCCTTAAATATTGTGTCCGAAACCAAAATGTGAATATTTAATAATTAAATCATGTGTAGTAAAAAATAAGTGAATAACTAACAAACATATAAAATAATAAAACTAACATATAAAATAATGAAACTAACATATTAAAGTTACATATAAAAAATGAAAGTAAAATATTGAAAATGTATCAACCTAATTAATAATATAGTAAAAATATCGAATAAAATTTAATATTCAACGTATTGCAATATATTTAAGCAGTGGAAAAGAAAAATAATATAATTAATTTTGTTCAATTTACAGTAGTCGTCATGAAGGTTCCGCCTTTGCATCCGGGACCTACCTCCCTAGAGCTACTATAGCTACAGGCTGAGCATAGATCTTCCTACATATGGGAGGGGGAGTTATTGGCCCAGGCTTTACGTTCTAGTAGAATAGACGATGTCTGGGACTTTCTTAAGGAACGCCAGCTCCATCCCCGTGTAGTCAGACTCTTGCAGGATACAGGCTTTTGTAAGATCATTGAGATCGGCCGGCTGTAGTTGGATTGGTCGTTGCTCACGGCTTTGATAGAGCGGTGGAGACCACAAACACACACATTCCATTTGCTTATTGGCGAGGCCATTATCACGCTGCAGGACGTGGAAGTCCTTTATGAGCTGCCGATTGATGGACTTGCTATTGCTTTTCCGCGAGGCATGAGAGATTATACGGAAGCTCGGTACCTGGAGACATTGCAGCGGCTCACCGATTTCCGGCCAGAGAATGAGGGTGTATTGGTTAGGGCTAGTCGTATTTCGTTGATGCCCATCCGACGGTATTTCGAGGCCATGCATGATGACATTACTCATGGTATACCAGAGCTTCATATTAGGTGGTACACGAGGTCGCTGCCGCTGCTTATGTTTGGAGGCGTATTCTCCCCGAACACTTCGGGAAACCTAGTCAACTTGATATTTCTTCATCATCTTGAGTTGCTAGTTGATTTACCTCAGTACAACTAGGGTGTTGTTGTTCTTGGTTACTTGTACCGGCAGATGTGCCGGGCATGCATGGGCACCCAGCGAGACGTTGCAGGATTTATGTCGCTGCTGCAGGTGAAAACATAGTCAAATACTCTCTTCATTATAACATACATCATAAAAATATTATGTCCAAATTGTATATTAGGTTTGGGCCTGGGGGTGGTTCCTGTAGTTTCAGCCACCTCTATCACCCATATCTCAGGATGCACCACCTCCACCGTTTCTCCCTTTGTCTAGGAGGTGGGTTGAGAGGTAGGGATACAGATACAAGTACAAGGCTCAGCATAATCTCCTGTATTGCAGAGATTTACTAGATTTGCTGGAGGACGCACAAGTAATTCTATACTTAAGTTTACTTGGCCTGGATTTATATGTGTTGCGTATACTCACGGTTCCTATTTTTACGTGATAGTTCATTTGGACGTCCTACAACGACGCGCTAATAGTTAGTTTTCACGATTATTGCTCGACCGGGCAAATTATGTGGAGCTCTTCCGTCCCGTTGGTATGTCTCGATATTGTCGAGAATCATGCCACCGAGTGAATCCTTTGCCAGTTTGGTCAACCGCAGCATATACCTCCACCACCCGCTTGGGTTAGGACTCATTACCAGCAGGATGATCGTTCGAAGGTTGACATGGCATATGAGGTATGGCTAGAGGCGCATATTGAGAGTTGGGACCAGCGGCATGACCTGATTCCACCCCCCCTCCAGCCCATCTTATGGATGATGAGCATGCGTATATCGACTGGTACCATAGCATTACCCGACTTATCGTCGGGTATCCGGTTCATCGCACTAGAGGTCGGTTTGTTCCATACACCGGAAGGCATGAGGCACTGATATGTCATTTGGTAACATTACCGTTTAATGAATACTTAGTTATAACATTAACATTACCATTTTACAATTAATATTTTACATGTTGTGTAGGTTATTGGACTACATATGTTCCACCAGTTGGGTCTGCTGACGCAGCAGTATGCCGGCGAGGGAGCTGCTACTTTGCACGACTATAGACGATAGGTTACAGTTTAGCTGCCCAAACATTGCAGCGAGCCCGGGATAGTGAGCGCTTAACACACGAGGCTGATATATAGTGCCAGAGCAGTACTATCGTAGACCAACAGTGCCGCCTGAACGTGGTCAATATGGCAGAGGTGTGCCACGAGGCGGGGGTGTGCCACAAGGTAGGGCTGTCCCATGAGGTAGGGGTGTCCCACGAGGTCGTGGTGGTCGGTGAGGAGGCAGGGGTCGGCGAGAAGGTAGTCCCCAGCAAGGGGGCATTGAGGAACCTGTTGAGGATGTTGGAGTTGATCAGCTGGGTGACAACCCTGATCCTAGCGATATCCTGTCATTTAGCCTGGGGCTTACTCCAGGGACTTCGCAGGTGACTCCGTAAGCTCCATTGTTGATTGCGGGAACGACCTTTACCTCACAAAACTAGGATGCGTATTTTCTTGACCTTCCAGAGGCATCGACAGTTGCTGATGCTCGTCCGGTACGAGATGTGGATAGTGGGCGCCAACTTAGTTATGGCTCACCACCGACGGATGCTGAGGATCTTCCACAAGATTTGGCTAGTTTGTATTACTAGTACTTAATTTTTGTGTTTATCTCATTGATTAGTCATAAATATCTAAAACATATTTTTTTTGAAGCCATCATCCTCGCCCGTCGTAGAGGCCACTTGGTGCGACACTCACATACCTGAGACAGATGAGTATATTCAAGAGACCGTTGTGACCGTGGTAAGATAGTTTAATTATTTTATGCAATCAACCCTTATATTACTATTATATATTTCATATACTAAAATATATCATTATTCTGTAGTTTACTGCTGCACCGACGACCCTTCTACCGAGCCTACTAGCCTTACTGACGATCATGTTGCAGCTCATCCTCCGATAAAGAGATGTCGTGATGAGGATGATCCTGATAGTGTTTTCAGGCGGGATGGGATGCGCCTGACGCCAGCGGATGCTTTAAAGCATAAAGGATGTTGGACACATTGATTTTTATTTTATTTTATGTACATATGACAACCAGTAAATAATGAAAGCTATTTTTATTGTTTACATTATATGCACATTATGTTCTTATTTCTCCAGTTCTTTGTTATTTTAATACTACAACACAAATACAAATATAGCAACTTAACATAATTTAAATTCAGTACATCAAATGAAAATACAAGACACGGAAAATATAAAGATAAAATACTACACTAACACATACTTGTCATTGGTTAGTCACTATCGCCTAGCATTCTCTGCTCCAACCACTTAAATTTCTCTTCCAACTTATTTTTTTTCATCTGGCTCTTTTAGTTTCTCCTGCAATTCCTCAATTTCTCACTTCATTTCAGACTCATAGCACCCGTATTCACAGTTCATATTCCAAATATACTGCAAAGTTTTTGTAGCATTCCTGCTCAATGGGTTCATCATACCATTCTTCAAAATCGCAATAATTTCCGTCATTGCCTCCAAATCTGTTTACACACATCCAGTATGTGCGCCAACATGACCATCGGATCAACATGACTTCATCATACAACGTTTGTCACTATAGCACATTGGTTGGTCATTGCGTCCAGACACTTGTTAATAAAAAAAATCCCACTTTTATGGAAAGTGTTGCTATTTGTTTTGGTTAAGCGCAGATAATAACTAAAATGCGCTAGTTATTTAAAGGCAAGACAACACACATAACGTGGTATGTAACCGCGCTATGCTTCGCATGCTAATGATTCTTTATGGTACAATACAGCTGCGAGCAGCTTTTGCAGAACGACAGCTTTTTCAGGTTGATAAGACAATACACATAACGTGGTATGTAACTACACTATGCTTAGCGTGCTAATGATTCTTTACGGTACAATACAACTTTTCCAGAAGACAGTTTTTGCAGAACGACAGCTTTATCAGGTCGACAAGACAATACACATAACATGGTAGTAACCGTGCTATGCTTCGCGTGCTAATAATTATTTCGCGTATAAGAAAGCTTCTTAAACTGAACCAAGTCATATGTATTTCAAAGACCTTTTGAATAAACATTACAACATTCATTAAAAAATTACCAATAACATTTAACAAGTGGTTCAAAAAGAGTCAAAAGAGTGAAGGTAGTTCAACAGATCCCCATGGATCACGTCTTAACACTATCGATCGCTACCTTGAAAAAAAATATTCTAGGTTGCTACACTGACTTGAGTGATGACAAGTGGTATGGTGTTTTCCGTACCTTGGAAAATCAACCTATCAATATACACACTGATCTCAAAGTCGCAGGGCACATTATTGAGGATGAAGCGCACTCTACAAAGCCTGAAGATATGCAAATTTAGGGAGAAAAACTACAATGGGTTCCCCTTTACTCAAAACGGTGTGATTACAAAGTACAGTGTCCCTGGCATGGGCTTGTTACCACAAGTACTATCTGCAACCTTCCAAACAAACACACACAAAGATTAACCAGAAGTGATTAGGTATCTGATGAAGGAGATTCTAGAGATGGAAAAGGCACTTGCTGTTCATCATGCAATGGATGATCTTAACTTCTTGAGAGGAACGGAGGATCAATACTGGGATTTATTAGAAAATGATAAATTGCATAGAGACAATGATTATCCTGTTTTCCCAACAGTTGTCGAGTTGGTAGGGACTACCTAAGTTTCTACCACAGACATTGGACGTAGGTGTCCCATATTGTTGTAGAAATCAGGCAAGTGGTCTTCTTGATGATATCGATGAAATGCGAGAAATGTGTATAAACTGGGGCCTAGATTACGATGCCCTCGGTCCCGAAAGGTACATACACGATGTTAACGAAGAAGTTGAAGACAGTGACAATGAAATAGTTCCAGACAGCGATGATAATGGTGAATGACAATTTTTTTAGTTGTTTAAATGGGTTTATGTTAGATTTTTGTACTAAAGTATTAATGTTAAATGTCAAAAAGATATAATAGTAATGGAAACAAAATTTTCTTTCATACATTCTGCAAGATAAACTAGTACTTACACTTATTACAAACACATTACGAAAACAAAACACTACGTGTATCCTTGATAGTTGGGCATATTAGATGAACTTCCACTAGGAGCTGGATTACCACCGCCACCCAAACCAGTTGAAGGACATTTATGACTGTCGTGTCCTGTTTGCGAGCATATGCCACATTTACGCACATAAATGGTATCACCAACATCTATTTAGTTCCGTATACGCGTTCTTTCTTACACTTGTAGCTTACGCAAATAGTCCTTGTTACACACCATTTTAAATGGTTCCGGCGGCCAATAATGCACAGCAGCCACTGGCTGTAACTTCCCACTATATGTGTTTAAGTATGAGCAACACTGTATTGCTTATCAATATAGTTGGTTGGCCCTAAACTTGTATGTTGAAAGCACTTGATGGCATGTGAGCACGACATGTGGCAGATGGATCATTTCCCACAAGAACACAACCTGTTGGCTTTATTTATGATGTGTATATTAATCCCTACGTTTTGATGGATAGCACTGTGAACTTCAAAAATATTTCGCTCGTTGCAATACTGTAAAAGTAAATACCAATGTGCTAGCCTCCTGTATTTCCCAAATCTTTTCATTGGTATTGGCATAAATTCAACACACCTCTCCATCAATTTCGATGTACCTCTATGCCTTTCAACAAACCTCTCCGCCATTTGTTTGAATGACATCTGCACCATGGCAGTGATAGGCAATCCACGTGAGGACTTCAATAACCCATTGAAAGACTCTGACATATTTGTAGTCAGGGTTCCCCATCGTCTGCCACTATCTACATGCAATGTCCACTTGTGAAGCTCATGTTGCATCAACCAATGATAGGATCTTTCATTTTCCTCCCGGATCGATTCCATGCATCTCCTAAATTTGCACTCTTGGTGATCAGTTGCAGTATCCACATTAAATCATGCAAGTCCTTGTTGGGATATTTCTTCTAAAAGTTGGCCTTCAGGTGCCTCACACTGTAATAGTGGTATGCATACGGTTCCTACCATTCAGGCAAATGCTCTACAGAACTTAATATACCCACATGCCGATCAGATATTAGACAAATACCTGAACATTGTTTGACAACATGCTCCTTCAAGTAGTTCAAAAATAACGTCCACATCTCTTGGCTTTCATTGGCACGGATGACAAAAGCTAGGGGAAATATTTATCCATTGGCATCTACTGCAACGACAATCAACAGCTTAATATCATACTTTCCAAAGACATGAGTACCGTCTATGGATATTACCGGGCGACAATGCACAAAACAATCAATTACTGGTTTAAATGCTTAGAACACGTATCTGAATATATATTCTGGTATTCTTGCACTCCGCTCAAACTTCCATTTAACAACAGTCCCGGGGTTAAAGTGTTGCTATGCGGCTATGTACTTGGGTAGAGATGCAAATGACTTATCCCAGTCACCATAAACAATTTTAAATGCACCTTTGCGCCCGAGATATGCCTTTCTTTTGGTAATAGTACACCCATATTCTAGGTGGACGGATGTAATATACTCTTTGATCTTGTACCTTATGGACGCTTCAATGTGTGGAATCAAGAGAAGAGAAATCAAGTCAACATCCAAGTTGAAGTGATTCCCACTGAATGTGTCCATTTCACAATTGTGGGTGCTAATGTATTTATCCACTTTTCACATATTTATTTTCTTCTTTATCGCACGCAGCATCCAGTTACAACCGTAAATCATCTACGGCAAACAACCTTGTATACATTTGGAGATGACTCACATACCATCATCTCACGGCACTCTTCTATGCTATACATTTTCACTGCCCTACTTAGGCGCGCCTTATCAGGAAAAAGCATGCCCTTTGACAGCATCATTAGTCTAGATTCATCCCACATTATTGTCCGAATTTTGTCAATCCCTTGTGAGGGCATCTACATCTGACGTACTTGGCAAATGATCAAGATAGGGAATATGTCTTGAATGAAACTACCACGCCCCAACCTCGGGAGGCGTGACCGGCACTCAACCAAGTGATCCCAACTGAGCAAGCCTTTTTAGCCCTTTCTACCTAACTCAATATGATTAAGGGAACCATGTTTTTGTTTACTTAGACCATAGGTAAGATTGTACAATCAACATTGATAGATCATTTCATATCACAACCTTAAACCGTAGTTAAGTTTCCAAGATTACATACATTTACAATTTAGAGAAAACAAGAGTTTAAGATTAAAACCTAGTTCATAGATCCATCCAATGCTTGTTCATAACCCACACAAATGTCTACGGATCCTCTAAGGATACAAAAGACAATTATGACAACGCCGGCAACAAGGCCCCGGCTATACCTCAAAAGTGGAAGTCCACAACAAAAGATGTGCAATATAACCCCTTGAAGGAGAAAGGGGCTCACCAAGATTACGAGAGGAGGATACTCTGCTACGCGCGATCGGCACTGTCCGCTATGGAGCCACCTACATTCATTTAAAAAATGTAGCGCCCCCGGCAAAAGGGACGTTAGTACTATGAAATAGTACTAGTATGTATAACTAAACACCATCTTATTAGAAAGAACTATCATACAAGAACAAGGTAATCACAAGAGACAATCAAAAGCTTTAACTGAGCACCACATCATCATATGAAAGAATCATATAACTTTCACATCATTTCCATAGTTTTAGTTTGGGTCATTTTATATTGTTCATCATTATTCACATACCACTGCTATCTTGAGCAGAGTCCTATCACGACCCGATCGGTTCGGTTGCCTCATCTGAGACATATACCTCAATCATAATCTCATTCTCCTTTTCCGGAATTCAATATCAGCACATTACCACCATGTGTGCAGCATGGTGTCCGATCACGGCCCGATCAGCTAGGCCACCTTACCTAGGCGTTGTTCCTTTCTCATTCGTCATCTCATTTGAATCTTTATTTCACATATATCATATCAACTCATTGGCACTTAGGGCCACAATTATCACATCATTTCCACTTTCAATGTCAACCTTGCAATTTATGATCATAGGCACATACAAAAGCAATTCAAGTTGCAAGTATAGGTAAGATTTCACATAATTAGCATGACAATCACAATTTTAAGTCTTGACGTGAAGTCTAGGTAATTTCAACACGTGGTTCATATTCTTTGCACATCTTCAAATATCTAGGATAGTACTTTGCACACATTGAGGCACACATTTCATGTTTATATATACAATTCCAAAACCAATTCATGTAAAATATCAATCAATACATCGAGTTTTCAGTCTTACTACATTTGCACATACACATACTAACAGAGCTCGATTTCTAATTGGAGGGGTTTTTAGCCATACATACATTAATAGAGCTTTCCTTAAATTCTTACAAAATTTCGGGACTCTTAGCAACTTCAATCTATTTTGGAAATATAACAATCTGAACCAAAATTAGGAAGATGATAATAATTCTAGCTCATTTGAGCATTTTATCAAACACTATATGTGCGTTAAATCTTTATGGTCCTTTTATAGAGGATTTCATCAACCCACAACCCATACTTTACCATTTTTAGCTCAACAATGTTCCTACACCTTTTGACAACACATACAAGTAAGATAACAACTCCAATACTCAAAAACTTTCTTGATAAATACCCATCTTTAGCTAAAATTCGAAATTAAAGGTTAGGGTGTAGAATCTTACCTCAAGGATGAAGACTTAGTGTGTTTTTCCTTGTTAATCTTTCAAGATTTGAGCAAGAATTGAAGAAAAATTGATGAAGGACACTTTCCCACTCTAGGGTACTCTCTCACTCTAAAAATATCTGATTTTAGCTTAATAAATGATCCCTTGTATTTATTTGGCGAAATGAGGTCATTTTATAATAAAAGCCCAATTTTTTGCATAGTCGCGCTGCGTGGGGCGCCGCATGGGGTGCCGTGGTTGTGAAAAATGGGCTCATAAAACGTTTTTGAATGCTCTCTGTACCTCCCCACAGGCGCGCCGCATGGGGCGCCACGGTAGTGCAATTTTCGGCCAACGTTCAGTAATCTAGTCATAACTTCTTGTGTGAGTGTTCAAATAACGAATGGTTTGAAGTGTTAGAAACTACACTTTAAGATCTTCCATTTGATAGGTTGTGCATCCATAACTCTTTAGGTATATGTATGCTTGTCCAAAATTTGGCCTGGTGCGTATACATTTGTAAAATTAGACTATCATGTAATCTTCTAACTTGATTTAGACTTAGGACTCTCCTTAGACCCCATATGATTTATAATGTGCCTCATACACTTATTATCATATCTAATTGATGTCCATCATGTTAATAGTCCTCGTCTACACACAAAATTATATAATTATCGTACGTCAACTTTCTTAATAGTTCTTAAATACTTCGAATTTTCGGGGTGTTACAGAAACGACACTTAGGATCATTCGTCCTCGAATGAGAAGTAGAGTCTATCTCTAAATACATAACATAACTTAACCATTTTCTCACACATCTTTAACTCCCAAATTTTGACTAACTCCCAAATTTTTCAGAAATTTCGGCAGAGTTTCCCTTGTAACTAGGCCTATCCACCTGTCAGAGAGCCCCAAAAACATATCCTAACAGCATATACACATTCCATAAATGTGACATAACTTGTGCAACACTAACCATGGCCGCATAGGCAAAATATAACCAAAACGGGGCAGTTTTACATAGATCAAATCAAAAGATAAGAGTTCGTAGGGACCAAATGCATAAAAAGCTATTACATGACTATACAAACAAATGTGGGTACTTCTTTCTCATTTATTCCTCGACTTCCCAAGTGGCTTCCTCAACCAGCTGGTTCCACCATAACACTTTCACGGAGGCAATTTCTTTATTTCTCAACTTTCGGACTTGCCTATCAAGGATGGCAAATGGAATTTCTTCGTACGATATTTCTTCATTAACCTCAATAGTCTCAATCGGTACAAGAGCGGACGAATCTCCAACTACCTTCTACAACATGGACACATGGAACACCAGAAGTACTAATGACATCTCAGGTGGTAGTCAAGCTTATACGCCACCTGACCAATCCTTTGAATGATTCTGTACGACCCGACATATCTAGGACTTAACTTTCCTTTCTTTCCAAAACGAATGATACCCTTCATGGGGAAACCTTCAAGAATACCCAATCATCTTCCTTGAATTACAAATCTCTTCGACGAACATTCCAATAGGACTTTTGACGGTTCTGAGTAGTTTTCAACCGCTCTTTAATAATCTTAACCTTCTCCATAGCCCGATGCACAGGGTCTGACCCTATCAATTCAGCTTCTCCAACCTCGAACCACCCAATAGGAGATCTACATCTCCTACTATAGAATGCTTCAAATGGTGCCATTTGAATTAGCATGAAAGCTGTTGTTATAAGCAAACTCTATGACCGACAAATGATCATCCCAGCTACCTTTGAAATCAAGAACACTAGCACGCAACATGTCCTCAAGTGTCTGAATAGTCCGCTCCGCTTGCCATTCGGTTTATGAATGAAAAGGTGTACTAAGATTTACCTGCGTACCCAAACCTTGCTGAAGTTTCTTCCAAAAGTTGGTCGTGAACTAAGCAACTTGATTAGAAATGATAGAAAATGGGGTTCTGTGCAACCTGCCTATTTCTTTGATACTGAGCATATTGTTCTGCTGTGTCGCTAGATTTAACTGGTAAGAAGTCCGCTAATTTTGTGAGTTGTCCATGATTACCCAAATTGAGTCGAACTTATGCAACGTGCGCAGTAACCCTACCACAAAATCCATATTGATCATTTCCCATTTCCACATTGGAATTTCTATGCTTTGAGCCAATTCATCAGGCCTTTGATGTTCGGCCTCACTTGTTGACAGTTCGAATATTTTGCCATAAATTCCGCCACATCCCTTTTCATGTTATTCCATCAATAAACTTCCTTGAGATCATGATACATTTTTGTATAATCTGGGTGTTCGGAATACCTGGAAGTGTGAGCTTCTGCCATGATCCATTCCCGAAGATTGTCAATATCTAGAACACATAGGCGGCCTTGGTACCGTAGGGTACCATCATCTATGCCAGAAGAAAAAGTTGTGGTCTTGTGTTCATGAATCCCCTCCTTCAGCTGCTCTAGCAATGGATCGTTGTATTGTTTTTCTTTGACCTCCGCTACAAGCGACGATTCAACCCTGTTATGCACAATTACTCCCCCTTCACTAGAGTCCGCAAGACGAACTCCTAGACTAGCCAACTGGTGAATTTCCCTGGCCAACGGCCTTTGATATGCCTTCAAGTGAGCCAAACTTCCCATAGATTTCCGGTTAAGAGCATCCACCACAACATTGGCCTTTCCCGGGGTGATAGAGAATATCGATATCATAGTCCTTGAGTAACTCCAGCTATCTTCTCTGTCTCAAATTCAACTCCTTTTGTTTGAAAATATATTGAAGGCTCTTGTGGTCCGTAAATACATCCACGTGGGCCCCATACAAATAATGTCGCCAAAACTTTAGTGCAAACACCACTACCGCAAGCTCTAAGTCATGTGCTGCATAGTTCTTTCCATGATTCTTGAGTTGCCTAGAGGCATAAACTATCACTTTAACATGTTGCATCATTAGTAGAACATCTTTATCATATATCTTTTACATAGTATCTCCCACGAATTGAGTTCTACAATAATTTCCCTGATATGGTTACAATCTCCTGTGAATACTTGCAACTAACTCTTCCAAATTCTCAACAAAAGACATTACTGAATGAGTTTTTTTCATAGGACCTTCTGTCTCAAATGAATAACACCTGCTAATTCGCGCACATACCCTGATAACATCAACCTGCATGACATTGCATCAAATATAAGGTAATATTGTGCTCCGACTTTTCCTAGCCAACCTCTTCTCCCCATATGTGCCTTATAGAATTTAAGAAACCACACTACTTCCCCTGTGAATATTTGCACGATCCCTCTTTACGGTTAAACACCGCCCAAAACACATTTCAACCAATACCCTTTATATGTATACAATTTAGGAAGAGTCACTGGCCCGAGAAGGGCATTCTCTAAAACTTGAGATCCTCCTCAATTCTTCAATAACAACTTTTAATTTTACTCTTAAGTTTAAGACTTAGTCCACCTGATTCTATCCTCGATGAGTAACTCACTTCATTCCCCGTATTATAGCTACCAATAGAGTTCCCTGATATTGCGGTTTAAGAGTTACCATGTTAAACATGTCTGGTCTGTAAAAAGTATTCATCCTCTTTCAATCTATTTTGAACCTTTCATTTGCCCTTTGGGTAGATTGTGTTGTCTTTCCCCTTTTTTTATCGCCCTTTGGCCTGGACAATATGTTGGTACCATCTTTTCTTTCTAATTGGAACATTCATTCCCATTTTATTTTGCTCATAGTGCATAATTGATAGCCTTATTGTGCCACACACTTGTCTACCTCCCATGAACTTGTAATATCATTGTGCTTGGTTTAGTGAGTTTATCATACCACAACTTCACCTCCAGTAGTCTCACTTTTCATTGTATGTAGACATGAACTATCTCTAGATCCTTTAGTCAATATTCGGGTCACCCAAGTCGGTTGCCTTACAGTTAATCCTTTATAATTTTTATTAACACTTATTCTCTAAGCGAGTCCACCATTCTGATACAAGATATTTTATGATAACCATGATCATCTCAATTTATAGGTTTTCTCCCTATTTCTTCTCACCTCATTCTCCCTAGCTAGTGAATAGCCATGCACTCTTACATATGTTACGTGGTCTTTTCCCTTAGTTATTTCATCATGCTCACCTCTTAACTCTTGTGAGGATATCCGTGGGAAAGTGTGTTCATCCGCATATCACTTAACACTTATTTGCTTGTAAGGTTTTTTAGGCTCTCCATCAAGCCCAAATACCCTCTTGGGTTATTATAGCATCACATTTATTTCTTCCACACGTTCCGCCTTTCTTAACGTCTTGGAACTTTGGTTAAATCGCAAATCTATTAACCCATTCTAAAAACTCGCAACCTTCCACTTTTGACCTATAGTACTTCCTTAGGTTCCATTGTTCCTGACCCTCTAACAAGTATAAAATCCCTTTAAAAACATACTCTTAGTTTCTAGGATCGTTGACCCTATTATTCACACTGCCATGTATGAAGAATTTACCTTCCTTAATCGTCCACCTTTTTGGGGGTACTAGTGGTCTACCATTAGCATATCCTTTAAAATAATCATGTTATCCATTATCACTTTTCTAGACTACGCATGTCTTCATCAAAATATTCAAACATCATAGCTACATGGTCTTACTCTTGTTTTATTGTATTTAAGTGGCCTCACTATGGCCATCCTCCCCCACTTGGGGCGAATGTCCCGGATTTCGACACAAGTCTTAAATTTTGGCAACTTTAGGGACATATGTCTCATATCTTTATCCCTCATATATATGTTCGACTATTAGGGAGATTTAAGTCACCATGGTATTAATCTCATAAGTTCTATTCTCTTATTCAGCCACACGGGCTTGGGATTCCAATTCCTCATGTCAATATCCGTTAGGAGTGTAATATCACTTCGTACACTTCTGGATTTTTATAAAGTCCGTAGTACATGGGTCTTCTCATAGTGGGTTCAATTGACTCTCCTTTCATAAGTTCTTGTCTCCTAGGAGAGACTTGCACTCTCATCATTAATCTCCTGGTCATGTCTCTCATATATCACGTGCTTATATAACTAATTTTCTTTCACACCTTAGGATCATTTACATACTTCTCACACTACCCACATGTGCTATTCAAGCTTATATATCACTTATCAATTCAATGTTTCTTTAGAGGCAGTAATTATTTTTAACACTTTTCTCGAACAAATTATGCTCATGATACAATGTACTTATCCTATATGCCCATATCATTCGTTCAACAAGATACTTGTGCCATCTCCTTAATATTCATGCCTTTTCCCATCGGTCATGCCATATGACAACATTACTTGAAATAGACGAAAGCGCGTTTAAACTTACCTTGAATTTCAATGCACGAGATAGAAAACAATCTTATACTCAAGCTTTATCGCACGATCTAGAGTGTTGAAGAAGGGTAACATTCATAAATGTTCGTGTAGCCACCAACTTATAGATGTGGTCGACAACACACCGATAAGAAGGACTCTACTAAACACGGCTCTAAGACATCCTGGGACACTTTAAAACCTTAGGCTCTGATACTAAGTTTGTCACGCCCCAACCTCGGGAGGCGCGACCGACGTTCAATCGAGTGATCCCAACTGAGCCAACCTTTTTAACCCTTTCTACCCAACTCAATATGATTAAGGTAACCATGCTTTTGTTTACTTAGACCATAGGAAATATTGTACAATCAACATTGATAGATCATTTCATATCACAACCTTAAACCGTAGTTAAGTTTCCAAGATTCCATATAGTTACAATTTAGAGAAAACAAGAGTTTAAGTTACAACCTAGTTCATAGACCCATCCAACGCCCGTACATAACCCACACAAACGTCTATGGAGCCTCTAAGGATACAAAAGACATTTATGACAACGCTGGCAACAAGGCCCCGACTATACCTCAAAAGTGGAAGTCCACAACAAAAAATGTGTAATATAACCCCTTGAAGGAGAAAGAGGCTCACCAAGATTAGGAGAGGAGGATACTCTACTACGCGCGATCGACTCTATTCGCTCTGGAGCCACCTACATTCATTTAAAAAATGTAGCGCCCCCGGCAAAAGGGACATTAGTACCATGGAATAGTACTAGTATGTATAACTAAATACCATCTTATTAGAAAGAACTATCATACAAGAACAAGGAAATCACAAGAGACAATCAAAATCTTTAACCGAGCACCACATCATCATAAAAAAGAATCATATAACTTTCACATCATTTCCATAGTTTTAGTTTGGGGCATTTCATACTATTCATCATTATTCACATACCACCGCTATCTTGAGCAGAGTCCGATCACGACCCGATCGGTTAGGTTTCCTAATCTAAGACATATACCTCAATCACAATCTCATTCTCCTTTTATGGAATTCAATATCAGCACATTACTACCATGTTGAGGCATGGTGTCCAATCACGTCCCGATCGGCTAGGTCGCCTTACCTAGGCGTTGTTCCTTTCTCATTCGTCATATCATTTGAATCTTTATTTCACATATATCATATCAATTCATTGGCACTTAGGGCCATAATTATCACTTCATTTCCACTTTCAATGTCAACCTTGCAATTTATGATCATAGGCACATACAAAAGCAATTCAAGTTGCAAGCATAGGTAAGATTTCAGATAATTAGCATGACAATCTCAATTTAAGTCTTGACGTGAAGTCTAGGCAATTTCAACACATGGTTCATATTCTTTGCACATCTTCAAATATCTAGGATAGTACTTTGCACACATTGAGGCACACCTTTCATGTTTATATATACAATTCCAAAACCAATTCATGTAAAATATCAATCAATATATCAATCAAGTTTTCTGTCTTACCACATTTGCACATACGCATACTAACAAAGCTCGATTTCTAATAGGAGGGGATTTTAGCCATACATACCTCAATAGTGCTTTCCTTAAATTCTTACAAAATTCCGGACTCTTAGCAACTTCAATCGATTTTGGAAATATAACAATCTGAACCAAAATTAGGAAGATGATCATAATTCTAGCTCATTTGAGCATTTTATAAAACACTATATGTGCGTTAAATCTTTATGGTCCTTTTATAGAGGATTTCATCAACCCACAACCCATACTTTACCATTTTTAGCTCAACAATGTTCCTACACCTTTTAACAACACATGCAAGCAAGATAACAACTCCAATACCCACAAACTTTCTAGATAAATACCCATTTTTAGCTAAAATTCGAAATTAAGGGTTAGAGTGTAGAATCTTACCTCAAGGATGAATACCTAGTGTGTTTTTCCTTGTTAATCTTTCAAGATTTGAGCAAGAATTGAATAAAATTGATGAGGGACACTTTCCCACTCTAGGGCACTCTCTCACTCTAAAAATATCCGATTTTAGCTAAAGAAATGATCCCTTGCATTTATTTGGCGAAATGAGGTCGTTTTATAATAAAAGCCCGATTTTTTGCAATGCCGCGCCACGTGGGGCGCCGCGTGGGGCACCACTGTTGTGAAAAATGTGCTCAGAAAACATTTTTGAATGCTCTCTGTACCTCCCCACAGGCGCGTCGCATGGGGCGCCACGGTAGTGCAATTTTCGGCCAGCGTTCAATACTCTAGTCATAACCTCTTTTAGGAGTGTTAAAATAATGAACAGCTTGAAGCATTAGAAACTAGACTTGAAGATCTTCCATTTGATAGGTTGTGCATCCCATAACTCTTTAGGTATATGTATGTATGCTTGTCCAAAATTTGGCCTGGTGCGTATACATTTGTAACATTAGACTATCATGTAATCTTCCAACTTGATTTAGACTTAGGACTCTCCTTAGACCCCATATGATTTATAATGTGCCTCATACACTTATTATCATATCCAATTGATGTCCATCATGTTAATAGTCCTCGTCTACACACAAAATTATATAATTATCGCACGTCAACTTTCTTAATAGTTCTTAAATACTTTGAATTTTTAGGGTGTTATAGAAACAACACTTAGGATCATTCGTCCTCGAATGAGAAGTAGAGTCTGTCTCTAAATACATAACATAACTTAACCATTTTCTCACACATCTTTAACTCCTAAATTATGAATAACTCCCAAATGTTTTAGAAATTTCGGCAGAGTTTCCCTTGTAACTAGGCCTATCCACCTATTAGAGAGCCCCAAAATCATATCCTAACAACATATACACATTCCATAAACGTAACATAACTTGTGCAACACTAACCATGGTCGCATAGGCAAAACATAACCAAAACGGGACAGTTTTACATAGATTAAATCAAAAGATAAGAGTTCATAGGGAGCAAATGCATAAAAAGCTATTACATGGCTATACAAACAAATGTGGGTACTTCTTTCTCATTTCTTCCACGGCTTCCCAAGTGGCTTCCTCAACCTGCTTGTTCTGCCATAACACTTTCACCGGAGGCAATTTCTTTATTTCTCAACTTTCGGACTTGCCTATCAAGGATGGCAAATGGAATTTCTTCGTATGATAATTCTTCATTAACCTCAATAGTCTCAATCGGTACAAGAGCGGACGAATCTCCAACTACCTTCTACAACATGGGCACATGGAACACCAGAAGTACTAATGACATCTCAGGTGGTAGTCAAGCTTGTACGCCACCTGACCAATCCTTTGAATGTTTCTGTACGGCCCGACATATCTTGCACTTAACTTTCCTTTCTTTCCAAAACGAATGATACCCTTCGTGGAGGAAACCTTCAAGAATACCCAATCATCTTCCTTGAATTCCAAATCTCTTCGACGAACATTCCAATAGGACTTTTGATGGTTCTGAGTAGTTTTCAGTCGCTCCTTAATAATCTTAATCTTCTCCATAGCCCGATGCACAAGATCTAGCCCTATCAATTCAGCTTCTCCAACCTCTAACCTCCAAATGGGAGATCTACATCTCCTACTATAGAATGCTTCAAATGGTGCCATTTGAATACTAGCATGAAAGTTGTTGTTATAAGCAAACTCTATGAGTGACAAATGATCATCCCAGCTACCTTTGAAATCAAGAACACAAGCACACAACATGTCCTCAAGCATCTAAATAGTCTGCTCCGCTTGCCCGTCGGTTTATGGATGAAAAGGTGTACTAAGATTTACCTGCATACCCAAACCTTGCTGAAATTTCTTCTAAAGGTTGGTCGTGAACTGAGCCACTCGATTAGAAATGATAGAAAATGGGGTTCCATGCAACCTGCCTATTTCTTTGATATACAACTGAGCATACTGTTCCGCTATGTTGGTAGATTTGACTGGCAAGAAGTTCGCTGATTTTGTGAGACAATTCATGATTTCCCAAATTGAGTTGAACTTGCGCAGAGTGCACGGTAACCCTACCACAAAATCCATATTGATCATTTTCTATTTCCACATTGGAATTTATATGCTTTGAGCCAATTTATCAGGCCTTTGATGTTCGGCCTCACTTGTTTACAGTTCGAATATGTTACCACAAATTCTACCACATACCTTTTCATGTTATTCCACCAATAAACTTCCTTGAGATCATGATGCATTTTTGTAGAACCTAGGTGTTCGGAATACCTGGAAGTGTGAGCTTTTGCCATGATCCATTCCCGAAGATCATCAATATCTAGAATACATAGGCGGCCTTGGAACCGTAGGGTTCCTGTAAAGCCCCAGAAAATTTTGCTAAGTAATCTAAAATTTCGTGGTGCCAAGATAGGCTAATTATTTTATCTTGAGTGCAAGTGAGGGTTCATGAGATAATGGATATCAATTAGATAAGTTAATAAGTATATAAGTCATATTATAAGTAATTTGGGGTATAAGGAGCGGCCTAAGTCTAAGCCAAGTTGGAAAAAAAATTTCATAGTAGGCTAAAGTTGTAAGTGAATGCGCACAAGACCTCAATTTGGACAAGAATATCTCTAGTTATATAAAGTTTTGAGTGACTCACGACCTATCAAATTAAATCTCTTTGAGTCTAGATTCCAACTCATTAAACTGTTTGTCATTTGGAGGTGTATACAGAAAGTTATGACCATTTTACCGGACCTGTGTCAGACGCGCAACCGCGGCAAACCGCGGGAATGCTGGGTGTTTCTATCTCCGAGCATGGCAAACCGCGTTCGTGGGATCAACAACCCTATAAATACCCCAAGACCGGGTATGGAGCGTCCCTAAGCCATTTTCTTGAGCTAGGGCGTGTTTTATCAAGGGGAATCCGTCCCATACTTCCCTCCTATGATCCAAGGTAATGATTTTGGAGTAATTTGAGTTGATTACTACTCCTAAACACTTATATTGATAAGGATTAATCTTGAAAATCCATAGAATCCCATTCAAACCCCTAAATTGATCAAGAACTCTACAAGTGGGGATTCTCAAAATTCTTACTACAAGAGGTATGTCTATCATCTCTAACTACTCTATGGTGATTATTTATGTATGATATATACATTAGAACTCATGATATGGTGATTGGAAGCCATAGGTGCCTAACCTAGGTTGTGTTGGTGTTGTAGAGATTGTGAGATGGGATATTGGGGGTATGATTCTTGGGTTTAATAGTATTATGTATGCATGCATGTACGAATTACGTTTGTGGGAAGATTGTTGAACATAAATACGTAAAGATTGGGTTGGGGAATAAAGGAAACCTTGTAAATGAGAGTTGAAATCAAGATGCTCAACTAGTATTTGATAAAATGCTCAAATGAGCTGAAACCATGAATACCTTCCGAATTTGTGTTCAATTTTGTTATGTCTCGAAGTAGATGGACATTGCTAGAATTTCCAGAACGTTGTAGTAACTTAAGGAAAAGCTATTTGAGGTATGTATGGCTAAAACCCTCTTTTATTAGAAATTGAGCTCTGTTGGCGTTTACGAAAGTGTGGTAAGATTTGAATTTGTTAATGTATTGATTGTTATTACGCATTAATTGATTTGCAATTAACTACACATATACGTGAAAGATGTGCCTCAATGTGAGTAATGTAACATTCTTGATAATTAGAGAATTATGAAGAATACAATTATGTGTTGAAATGCTTAGGCTATAAGCCAAGATAGAAACTGAGAATTATTCATGCTATCTATGTGCCCACTTACATGTACTGCAACTTGAATTACTTTTGTATATGCCTATGATCACAACCTGCAAGATGAATACTGAAAATGGAAAACGATGTGATAATGGTGGCCCTGAGTGCCAAGGAATTGATATGATATATATATGAAATAAAGATTCAGATGTGATGACTAATGAGAAAGGAACAACGCCTAGATAAGGCAGTCTAGTCGATCGGGTCGTGATCGGACACCATGTCGTACACATGGTGGTAATGTGTTGATATTGAATTCCGGATAAGGGAAATGAAATTGTGATTGAGATATATGCCTCCAATTAGGCAACCTAACCGGTCGGGTCGTGATCGGACTCCGCTCAAGATAGCGGTGGTATTGAGCACAGTGATGAAGATATGAAAAAATGCCCCAAACTAAGTTTTAGAAATTATATGAAGAATTGAATGAATTGCATATTTGATTTACTCATGTGATTTACTTGTACTTTTTTGATAGTTCTTTCTAGTAAAACGGTGTTTAGTTATACATACTAGTGCTATTCGATGGCACTAATGTCCCTTTTGCCGGGGGCGTTATATTTTTTTTTATGAATGTAGGTGGCTCCATTGCGTATAGTGCCAACCGCGCATAGAGGAGTATCTTCTTCTCAAAGTCTTGGTGAGCCCCTTTCTCCTTCAAGGGGTTATATTGTACATCTTCTTATTTTGGACTTTCACTTTTGAGGTATAGCCGGGGCCTTGTTACCGGCATTGTTAGCACATCTTTTGTATCCTTAGAGGCTCCGTAGACATTTGTATGAGTTATGTATGGGTATTGAATAGGTCAATGGACCATGTTTTAACCTTGTACTCTTGCTTTCTTCTACACTATAACTTGTATGGAACCTTGGAAGTTTAACCACGTTTTAAATGTTGTGATATAAAATGAACTAAGATGTTTAATGTACTATCTTTTCTAGGTTAAATAAAGGTAAGCATGGCTTCTTTATTCCTATCGAGTTGGGTAGATAGCGGTTGATAAGGCTTGCTCAGTTGGGTTCACTCGATTGAGCGCCGGTCGCACCTTCCGAAGTTGGGGCGTGACAAACTTGGTATCATAGCCTAAGGTTTTAAAGTGTCCTAGGATGTCTCGGAGCCGTGTCTAGTAGAGTCCTTATTATCGGTGTGTTGTCGACCACATCTATAATTTGGAGGCTACATGGATATTTAGGAATGTTACCCTTCTTCAACACTTCAGATCGTGCGATAAAGCTTGACTATAATATTTTCTTCTAACTCGTGCGTTGAGATTCGAGATAAGTTTAAACGCTCTTTAGTCTATTTCAAGTAATGTTGTCACATGGAATGACCAATGGGAAAGGCCTGAATATTAATGAGATGGAACGTGTATCATGTTGAACAAATTGTATAGATATATGAGATACGTACATAGTACCAGAAGCATACTTTATATGAGAAAAGTGTTTAAATTGATCACCCACTTCCAAAGAGACATTGACTTGATAAAAGAGACGCGAGCTTATACGACACCTGTTGATAGTGTGGGAAGCATGTATATGATCCTAAGGTGTAAAATAAAATACAATTGTTATATAAGCATGTGATATATGTACGACATGACCAGGAGAGTAATGACAAACATGTAGGTCTCTCACGGGAGACAAGAAGTCATGAAATGAGAGTCAATTGAACCCATAATGAGAAGATCCTTATGCTGTGAATGTTATAAGAATCCCATAAGTGTATGAAGTTGTGTTACACTCCTAAAGGATATTGACATGAGGAATTAGAATCCCAAGTTCGTGTGGCTGAATAAGAGTAGAGAACTTATGAGGTTAATACAATCCTGACTTCAATCTCCCTAATAGTCGAACATATATGTAAGGGATAGAGATATGAAACATATGTCCACGAAGTTGCTAAATTCAAGACTTGTGTCAAAATCCGGAGCATTCGCCCTAAGTGGGGAGGAAGGGCCATAGTAAGGCCACTTAAATACAATGAAACAAGAGTAAGACCATGTAGCTATGATGTTTAAATATTTTGTTGAAGACATGCGTAGTCTAGAAAGGTGATAATTGATAACGTGATTATCTGAAAGGATATGGTAATGATAGACCACTAATACCCCGAAAAAAATGGAAGGTTAAGGAAGATAAATTCTTCATACATGGCAATATGAATGATAGGGTCAACGATCCTAGAAATTAAGAGTATGTTTGTAAAGGGATTTTATACTTGATAGAGGGTTAGGAACAATTGAACCTAAGGAAGTACTATGGGCCAAATATGGAAGGTTGTGAGTTTTTAGAATGGGTTAATCATAGATCTGTGATTTAACCAAAGTACCAAGACATTAAGAAAGGCGAAACGAGTGGAAGAAATAAATGTGATGCTATAATAACCCAAGAGGGTATTTGGGCTTGATGGAGAGCCTCTAAAGAATCTTACAAGCAAATAAGTGTTAAGTGATATGACGATGAACACACTTTCCCACGAATATTCTAACAAGAGTTAAGAGGTGAGCGGGTTTAAAAAAAGGGAAAAAGACCATGTAACATGTGGAAGAGTGCGTGGCTATTCACTAGCTAGGAATAATGAGGTGAGAAGAAATAAGAAGAAAATCTATAAATTGAGATGTCCATGGTTATCGCAAAATAGTTCGTATCAGAATGGTGGACTCTCCAGGAGCACAAGTGTTAATAGAAGGTATAAAGGACTAACCGTAATGTTACCACATGGGTAACACTGAATATCAACTAAAATATTTATAGGGAGTTCATGTCTACATATTACAATGGAAAGTGAGACTACTGGTGGTGAAATAGTGGCGTGATAAACTCAACAAACCAGACACAATGATACCATGAGTCCATGGGGTGCAGACAAATGCATGGCACAATAAGGATATCTACTATGTATTATAGCAAAATGGAATGGGAATGAATGTCCCAATCACAAAGAAAAGATAGTACTAATGTATTGGCTAGACCGAAAGGGAGAATAAAAAAAAGGCAAAACAACATAATCTACCCAAAGAACAAAGGGAAATGTTTGAAATATAGGGAGAGAGGATGAGCACTTGTTATGAATCAAACATGTTTAACATGATAGCTCTTAAGCCACAATACCAACAAACACTATTGGTAACTACAATATTCGGAATAAGGTGAATAACTTATTGAGGATGGAGTAATTCTTACACTTAGAAGGAAAGCAAGAAGTTTTGTTGAAAAATTTAGGAAGATTTCAAGTTATTGTTTGGGCCAGGTGCTCTTTCTGAGTTGAATGTGTACTAAGGTTGTTGATACATGTTTTGGGAAGTGTTTAACATTATGGAGGGATCATGAAAATGTTCACAAAGGAAGTGGAGTGGTTTCTTAAATCCTATAAGGCACACAAGGAGGAAAGAGGTTGACTAGGAAAAGTCTGAGCATAATGTTACATTACATTTGATGTAATGTCGTGCATGTTGATGATATTAAGGTGTGTGCGCAGGCTAGAAGAAGTATTCCTTTGAAATAGAGGGTTCTATAAGAAAACTCGTCCAGTAATGTCTTTGTTGAGAATTTGGAAGAGCAAGTTGCAAGTACTCACATAAGATTGTAACCATATCAAGAAAATTATTGAAGAACTCAAATCCTAGGAGGTCATATGTAAGAGAAATGTGACATAGATGGTCCACCATTGGTGCAACATGGCCAGGTGATCGCTTATGCTTCAAGGCAACTCAAGAATCATGAAAGGAACTATTCGACACATGACTTAGAACTTGCGACAGTAGTTTTGTATAAAGATTCGGCGACAATATGGGGTACATATTGATGTATTTATGAACTACAAGAGCCTTCAATATATTTTTTTTTAAAAAAAGGAGTTAAATCTAAGACAGAGAGGATGGCTCGGGTTACACAAGGACTATGATATTGAGATTCTCTATTACCCGAGAAAGGCTAATGTCGTGGCGGATGCACTTAGTCGAAAATCTATGGGGAGTTTGGCTCATTTGGGGGCATATCAGAGGCCGTTAGCCAATGAGGTTTACCAGTTGGCCAGTTTGGGAGTTCGCCTTGTGGACTCTAGTGAAGGAGGGGTAATTATACAAAATAGGGCCGAATCATCGCTTGTAGCGGAGGTGAAGGAAAAGCAATTCCACGATCCCTTGTTAGCACAATTGAAAGAGGGGATTCACAAACACAATACCACAGCTTTTTCCTTTGGCATGAATGATGGTACTCTACGGTACCAAGACCGCCTATGTGTTCCTGATATCGACGATCTTCGGGAAAGGATCATGGCAGAAGCTCACACATCCAGGTATTCCGTGCACCCTGGTTCTACAAAAATGTATCATGATCTCAAGGAAATTTATTGGTGGAACAACATGAAGAGGGATGTGGCGGATTTTGTAGAAAAATGTCCAAATTGTCAACAAGTGAAGGCCGAACATCAAAGGCCCGGTGGATTGACTCAAAGCATAGAAATTCCAATGTAGAAATGGGAGATGATCAATATGGATTTTGTAGTAGGGCTGTCGCGCACTCCGCGCAGGTTCGACTCAATTTGGGTGATCGTTGACCGACTCACAAAATTAGCGCAATTCTTGCCAGTTAAATCTACCGACACAGCGGAACAGTATGCTCAGTTGTATATCAAAGAAATAGTCAGGTTGCATGGCATTCCTGTCTCAATCATTTCAGATCGAGGGTCTCAGTTCACAGCCAACTTTTGGAAGAAATTTCAGCAAGGTTTGGGTACGCAGGTAAACCTTAGCACAACTTTTCATCCACAAACCAATGGGCAAGCAAAGCGGACTATTCAGATGCTTGAAGACATGTTGTGTGCCTGTACTATGATTTCAAGGGTAGTTGGGATGACCATTTGCCACTCATAGAATTTGCTTACAACAACATCTTTCATGTTAGTATCCATATGGCACCATTCGAGGCACTGTATGGAGGAGATATAGGTCTCCAATTGGGTGGTTCGAGGTTGGAGAAGCAGAATTAATAGGGCCAGACCTTGTGCATCAGGCCATGGATAAAGTCAAGATTATTAAGGAGAGGTTGAAAACTGCTCAGAGTCGCCAAAAGTCTTACTCGGACATTCGTCGTAGAGATTTAGAGTTCAAAGAAGATGATTGGGTATTTTTGAAAGTTTCCCCCATGAAGGGCATTATGCGATTTGGGAAGAAAGGGAAATTAAGTCCGAGGTATGTCGGACCGTACAGAATCATTCAGAGGATAGGTCAGGTGGCATACAAGCTCGAGCTAACCACCCGATATGCCGTTGGTACATCCGTCCTTCCATGTGTCTATGTTGAAGAAGGTAGTGGGAGATCCGTCCACTATTGTGCTAGTTGAAACTATTGAGGTTAATGAAGAACTATCTTATGAAGAAATTCCAGTTTCCATTCTTGATAGGCAAGTCCAAAAATTTAGAAATAAGGAAATTGCCTCCGTAAAAGTGTTATGGCGAAACCAGTAGGTTGAGGAAGCCACTTGGGAAGCCGAGGAAGAAATGAGAAAGAAGTACCCATATTTGTTTGAATAGTCATGTAATAGCTTTTATGCATTTGGTTCCTATGAACTCTTATCTCTTGATTTGATCCATGTTAAACTATTCCATTTTGATTATATGTGTTGCCTATGCGGCCATGGTTGGTGTTGTACAAGTTATGTTATGTCTATGAAACATGTATATGCTGTTAGGATATGTAACTGGGGCCCTCTAACAGGTGGATAGGTCTAGTTACAAACGAAACTCTGGCGAAATTTTCGGAAATTTAAGGAGTTAGCCAAATTCGGGGCTGTTGATATATTTCATGATGTGAACAAGATGAAGTTACATAAGGATGGCTAGTGAATGAACCTTGATCTTCATTCGAGGACGAATGATCCTAAGCGGGGGAGAATGTAAAGCCCCAGAAAATTTTGCTAAGTAATCTAAGATTTTGTGGTGCCAAGATAGGCTAATTATTTTATCTTGAGTGCAAGTGAGGGTTCATGATATAATGGATATCAATTAGATAAGTTAATAAGTGTATAAGTCATATTATAAGTGATTTGGGGTCTAAGAAGAGGCCTAAGTCTGAGCCAAGTTGGAAAAAAAATTCATAATAGGCTAAAGTTGTAAGTGAATGCGCACAAGACCTCACTTTGGACAAGCATATCTCTAGTTATATAAAGTGTTGAGTGATGCACAACCTATCAACTTAAATCTCTTTGAGTCTAGTTCCAAAGCATTAAACCTTTTGTCATTTGGAGGTGCATACAGAAAGTTATTACCATTTTACCAGACCTGTTTCAAATGCACGGCCGCGGCAAACCGCGGGAAAACTGGGTGTTTCTGTCTCCGAGCGCGGCAAACCACGGCCGCACGCCCAACAGCCCTATAAATACCCCAAGACCAGGTATGGAGCGTCCCTAAGTCATTTTCTTGAGCTGGGGCTTGTTTTATCAAGGGGAATCCGTCCCATACTTCCCTCATATGATCCAAGGTAATGTTTTTGGAGTAATTTGAGTTGATTACTACTCCTAAACACTTATATTAACAAGGATTAATCTTGAAAATCCATAGATTCCCATTCAAATCCCTAAATTGATCAAGAACTCTACAAGTGGGGATTCTCAAAATTCTTACTACAAGAGGTATTTCTATCATCTCTAACTACTCTATGGTGATTATTTATGTATGATATATGCATTAAAACTCATGAGATAGTGATTGGAAGCCATAGGTGCCTAACCTAGGTTGTGTTGGTGTTGTAGAGATTGTGAGATGGAATGTTTGGGTATGATTCTTGGATGTAATAGTATTATGTATACATGCATGTACAAATTATGATTGTGGGAAGATTGTTGAACATAAATACGTAAAGATTGGGTTGGGGAATGAAGGAAACCTTGCAAATGAGATTTGAAATCAAGATGCTCAACTAGTATTTGATAAAATGCTCAAATGAGCTGAAACCATGAATACCTTCCTAATTTATGTTCAATTTTGTTATGTCTCAAAGTAGATGGGCATTGCTAGAATTTCCGGAACGTTGTAGTAACTTAAGGAAAAGCTCTTTGAGGTATGTATGGCTAAAACCCCCTTTTAAAAATTAAGCTCCGTTGACGTTTACGAAAGTGTGGTAAGATTTAAATTTGTTAATGTATTGATTGTTATTGCGCATTAATTTATTTTCAATTAACTACACATATACGTGAAGGATGTGCCTCAATGTGAGTAATGTACCATTCTTGATAATTAGAGAAGTATGAAGAATACAATTATGTGTTGAAATGCTTAGGCTATAAGCCAAGATAGAAATTGAGAATTATTCATGCTAGCTATGTGCCCACTTACCTGTACTGCAACTCGAATTACTTTTGTATATGCCTATGATCACAACCTGCAAGATGAATACTGAAAATGGAAAACGATGTGATAATGGTGGCCCTGAGTGCCAAGGAATTGATATGATATATATATGAAATAAAGATTCAGATGTGATGACTAATGAGAAAGGAACAATGCCTAGATAAGGCGGCCTAGCCGATCGGGTCGTGATCGGGCACCATGCCGCACACATGGTGGTAATATGCTGATATTAAATTCCGGATAATGGAATGAAATAGTGATTGAGATATATGCCTCCAATGAGGCAACCTAGCCGGTCGGGTCGTGATTGGACTCCACTCAAGATAGCGGTGGTATTGAGCATAGTGATAAAGATATGAAAGAAATGCCCCAAACTAAGTTTTGGAAATTATATGAAGAATTGAATGAATTGCATATTTGATTTACTCATGTGATTTACTTGTACTTGCTTGATAGTTCTTTCTAGTAAAATGGTGTTTAGTTATACATACTAGTGCTATTCGATGGCACTAACATCCCTTTTGCCGGGAGTGCTACATTTTTTTTTATGAATGTAGGTGGCTCCATTGCGGATAGAGCCGATCGCGCATAGTGGAGTACCTTCTTCTCAAAGTCTTGGTGATCCCCTTTCTCCTTCAAGGGGTTATATTGTAAATCTTCTTATTTTGGACTTTCACTTTTGAGGTATAGCCGGGGCCTTGTTGCCGGCATTGTTATCACATCTTTTGTATCCTTAGAGGCTCCGTACATGTTTATGTGGGTTATGTATGGGTATTGGATAGGTCAATGAACCATGTTGTAACCTTGTACTCTTGCTTTCTTCTACACTATAACTTGTATGGAACCTTGGAAGTTTAACCGCATTTTAAATGTTGTGATATAAAATAAACTAAGATGTTGAATGTACTATCTTTTCTAGTTTAAATAAAGGTAAGCATGGCTTCCTTATTCCTATCGAGTTGGGTAGATAGTGGTTGATAAGGCTTGCTCAGTTGGGTTCACTCGATTGAGCGCCGGTCGCGCCTCCCGAAGTTGGGGCGTGACAGTTCCATCATCCATGCCTAAGGAAAAATCTGTGGTCTTGTGTTCATGAATCCCCTCCTTCAGCTGCGCTAGCAATGGATCGTTGTATTGCTTTTCTTTGACCTCCGCTACAAGCGACAATTCAGACCTATTATGCACAATTACTCCCCCTTCACTAGAGTCCGCAAGACGAACTCCTAGACTAGCCAACTGGTGAACTTCCCTGGCCAACGGCCTTTGATATGCCTTCAAGTGAGCCAAACTTCCCATAGATTTCCGGCTAAGAGCATCCACCACAACATTGGCCTTTCCTGGGTTGATAGAGAATATCGATATCATAGTCCTTGAGTAACTCCAGCTATCTTCTCTGTCTCAAATTCAACTCCTTTTGTTTGAAAATATATTGAAGGCTCTTGTGGTCCGTAAATACATCCATGTGGGCCCCATACAAATAATGTCGCCAAAACTTTAGTGCAAACACCACTACCGCAAGCTCTTAGTCATGTGCTGCATAGTTCTTTCTATGATTCTTGAGTCGCCTAGAGGCATGAACTATCACCTTAACATGTTGCATCATTAGTGGAATATCTTTATCATATATCTCTTATATAGGACCTCCCACGAATTGAGTTCTACAATAATTTTCCTGATATGGTTACAATCTCCTGTGAATACTTGCAACTAACTCTTCCAAATTCTCAACAAAAGACATTACTGAATGAGTTTTTTCATAGGACCTTCTGTCTCAAATGAATAACACCTGCTAATTTGCGCACATACCCTGATAACATCAACCTGCACAACATTGCATCAAATGTAAGGTTATATTGTGCTCCGACTTTTCCTAGCCAACCTCTTCTCCCCATATGTGCCTTATAGAATTTAAGAAACCACACTATTTCTCCTGTGAATATTCTCACGATCACTCTTTACGGTTAAACACCGCCCAAAACACATATCAACCAACACCCTTTATATGTATACAATTTAGGAAGAGTCACTGGCCCGAGAAGGGCATTCTCTAAAACTTGAGATCCTCCTCAATTCTTCAACAATAACTTTTAATTTTACTCTTAAGTGTAAGACTTAGTCCACCTGATTCTATCCTTGATGAGTAACTCACCTCATTCCCCATATTGTAGCTACCAATAAAGTTCCCTGATATTGCGGTTTAAGAGTTACCATGTTAAACATGTCTGGTCTATAATAAGTGTTCATCCTCTTTCAATCTATTTTGAACCTTTAATTTGATCTTTGGGTAGATTGTGTTTTCTTTCCCCCTTTTTTTTTATCGCCCTTTGGCCTGGACAATATGTTGGTACCATCTTTTCTTTCTAATTGGAACATTCATTCCCATTCTGTTTTGCTCATAGTGCATAATTGATAGCCTTATTGTGCCACACACTTGTCTACCTCACGTGAACTTGTAATATCATTGTGCTTGGTTTACTGAGTTTATCATACCACAACTTCACCTCCAGTAGTCTCAGTTTCCATTGTATGTAGACATGAACTATCTCTAGATCCTTTAGTTAATATTCGGTGTCACCCAAGTTGGTTGCATTACGGTTAATCCTTTATAACTTTTATTAACACTTATGCTCTAAGCGAGTCCACCATTCTGATACAAGATATTTTATGATAACCATGATCATCTTAATTTATAGATTTAATCCCCATTTCTTCTCACCTCATTCTTCCTAGCTAGTGAATAGCCATGCACTCTTCCATATGTTACGTGGTCTTTCCCTTTAGTTATTTCATCATGCACACCTCTTAACTCTTGTGAGGATATCTGTGGGAAAGTGTGTTCATCCGCACATCACTTAACACTTATTTGCTTGTAAGATTTTTTTTAGGCTCTCCATCAAGCCCAAATACCCTCTTGGGTTATTATAGCATCACATTTATTTCTCCCACACGTTCTGCCTTCTTAACGTCTTGGAACTTATGTTAAATCGTAAATCTATTATAGGAGAGACTTGAACTCTCATCATTAATCTACCTAGTCATGTCTCCCATATATCACGTGCTTATATAACTAATTTTCTTTCACACCATAGTATCCTTTACATACTTCTCACACTACCCACATGTGCTATTCAAGCTTACATAGCACTTATCAATTCAATGTTTCTTTAGAGGCGGTAATTATTTTTAACACTTTTCTCGAATAAATTATGCTCATGATACAATGTACTTATCCTATATGCCCATACCATTCGTTCAACAAGATACATATGCCATCTCCTTAATATTCATGCCTTTTCCCATTGGTCATGTCATATGACAACATTACTTGAAATAGATGAAAGAGTGTTTAAACTTACCTTGAATCTCAACGCACGAGTTAGAAAACAATCCTATAGTCAAGCTTTATCGCACGATCTGGAGTGTTGAAGAAGGATAACATTCCTAAATGTCCGTGTAGCCTCCAACTTATAGATGTGGTCGACAACACATCGATAAGAAGGACTCTACTAGACACGGCTCCGAGACATCCTAGGACACTTTAAAACCTTAGGCTCTGATACCAAGTTTGTCACGCCCCAACCTCGGGAGGCACGACCGACGCTCAATCGAGTGATCCCAACTGAACAAGCCTTTATTACCCTTTCTACCCAACTCAATATTATTAAGGGAACCATGCTTTGGTTTACTTAGACCATAGGAAAGATTGTACAATCAACATTGATAGATCATTTCATATCACAACCTTAAACCGTAGTTAAGTTTCCAAGATTATATACAGTTACAATTTAGAGAAAACAAGAGTTTAAGATTACAACCTAGTTCATAGACCCATCCAACGCCTGTACATAACCTTCACAAACGTCTATGGAGCCTCTAAGGATAAAAAAGACAATTATGACAACGCCGGCAACAAGGCCCCGACTATACCTCAAAAGTAGAAGTCCATAACAAAAGATATGCAATATAACCCCTTAAAGGAGAAAGGGGCTCACCAAGATTACGAGAGGAGGATACTCTGCTACGCGCGATCGACACTGTCCGCTCTGGAGCCACCTACATTCATTTAAAAAATGAGCGTCCCTAGCAAAAGGAACGTTAGTACTAGTATGTATAACTAAACACCATCTTATTAGAAAGAACTATCATACAAGAATAAGGAAATCACAAGAGACAATCAAAAGCTTTAACCGAGCACCACATCATCATATAAAAGAATCATATAACTTTCACATCATTTTCATAGTTTTAGTTTGGGGCATTTCATACTGTTTATCATGATTCACATACCACCGCTATCTTGAGCGGAGTCCGATCACGACCCGATCGGCTAGGTTGCCTCATCTGAGACATATACCTCAATCACAATCTCATTCTCCTTTTCCAAAATTCAATATCAGCACATTACCACCATGTTGCGGCATGGTGTCCGATCACGGCCCGATCGGCTAGGCCTCCTTACCTAGGCGTTGTTCCTTTCTCATTTGAATCTTTATTTCACATATATCATATCAATTCATTGGCACTTAGGGCCACAATTATCATATCATTTCCACTTTCAATGTCAACCTTGCAATTTATGATCATAGGCACATACAAAAGTAATTCAAGTTGCAAGCATAGGTAAGATTTCACATAATTAGCATGACAATCTTAGTTTTAAGTCTTAACGTGAAGTCTAGGCAATTTCAACACATGGTTCATAATCTTTGCACATCTTCAAATATCTAGGATAGTACTTTGCACACATTGAGGCACACCTTTCATGTTTATATATACAATTCCAAAACCAATTCATGTAAAATATAATTTAATACATCAATCAAGTTTTATGTCTTACCACATTTGCACATACTCATACTAACGGAGCTCGATTTCTAATAGGAGGGGGTTTAGCCATACATACCTCAATATAGTTTTCCTTAAATTCTTACAAAATTCCGGGACTCTTAGCAACTTCAATCTATTTTGGAAATATAACAATCTGAACCAAAATTAGGAAGATGATCATAATTCTAACTCATTTGAGCATTTTATCAAACACTATATGCACGTTAAATCTTTATGGTCCTTTTATAGAAGATTTCATCAACCCACAACCCATACTTTACCATTTTTAGCTCAACAATGTTCCTAAACCTTTTGACAACACATGCAAGCAAAATAATAACTTCAATACCCACAAACTTTCTTGATAAATACCCATCTTTAGCTAAAATTCGAAATTAAGGGTTAGGGTGTAGAATCTTACCTCAAGGATGAAGACCTAGTGTGTTTTTCCTTGTTAATCTTTCAAGATTTGAGCAAGAATTGAAGAAAAATTGATGAGGGACACTTTCCTACTCTGGGGCACTCTCTCACTCTAAAAATATCCGATTTAAGCTAAAGAAATGATCCATTGCATTTATTTGGCGAAATGAGGTCGTTTAATAAGAAAAACCCGATTTTTTGCACAGCCGCGCCGCGTGGGGCGCCGGATGGAGCGCCACGGTTATGAAAAATGTGCTCAGAAAACGTTTTTGAATGCTCTCTGTACCTCCCCACAAGCGCGCCACGGTAGTGCAATTTTCGGCTAGCGTTCAGTAATCTAGTCATAACTTCTTGTAGGAGTGTTCAAATAACGAACGGTTTACAGCGTTAGAAACTAGACTTGAAGATCTTCCATTTGATAGGTTGTGCATCTCACTCCTTAGGTATATGTACGTATGCTTGTCCAAAATTTGGCTTGGTGCGTATACATTTGTAACATTAGACTATCATGTAGTCTTCCAACTTGATTTAGACTTAGGATTGTCCTTAGACCCCATATGACTTATAATGTGCCTCATACACTTATTATCATATCCAATTGATATCCATCATGTTAATAGTCCTCGTCTACACACAAAATTATATAATTATCGCACCTCAACTTTCTTAATAGTTCTTAAATACTTCGAATTTTTGGGGTGTTACAGAAACGACACGTGGGACTCGTACACTCTTGATCTAACGGGAGGTGGAGCATGCTCCTCGTCAAATCAGGTTTGACATTCTCTTCCTCCTCACCATCACCCTCGTCGGGAAAGGGTGTGTCATCTCCAGACTTATCGGCATTGTTGTCATAATCACTATTATCTTTCTGACTCTGCGCATTTGAGTGAGGACAGGACCATCAAGTTGCTTGTTTTCACTGCACAACCAAAGAAATAATGAGTTACTGAAATTGGTCCAAACAATACATATAACTTTATATATTCACTTACAAATCATAATATATTGATATCCCATGATGCACATTATCTTGTTGATGCTAACTTCCGGATAGACCACCATGATCCAACACACCAAAACTAGGCATATTCCAACTGGTCGTTGGTTAATAACTTGTAAAATTCATATCTGGTCAGTACCTCATGTGGAATATATGAGTGTTAATACAAATACAATACACAAAAATATACATCATAACACAAAGAATAATTGAAGTTTATCACTCGGCTTGTGGATTATGTATACTAGGATAGAAATTATTTCTTCGCTCCTCATTCGCCCGTGAAAATACTTCCAACAGACCCTTGGCTAAAAAAAACAGTTCAAATTAGATTTGAAAAAGAAAAATAGTAATGAAGAACCATGTTAAAAATAATGAAGACCTGTTCCACCGTATCACCAAATTCCCCAGAATCAGGGTCACCTTGCTATATTTTCCATACATTTTTTTCTGTTCACACTTGGACAACTAACTCAAAGAATGCATAAAGAGTTGTAGAAAAGGAAAGAATATGTATTGGAGGAACAAAAACTTGATATTTCTAGGATAATTTTCGTGTAAAAAAGATACTAAAAAAAGAAAAAAGGTAGGCCAAATAAGCGAGTGGTCCTTCAACTATAAATAATGCACCTTATCCTCCCGTGAAGCTGGAAACAACAACTCCAACACAAATCATAGAGAAAAGGAGTCCAACATTATTGGTCGTCGTAAGTATATTCGATGTTTCAAAATTAACATGTGTGTATCACTGTTATTAGCCAAAGATGGAAAGCGCGTAATTTAGCTACACAGCATGTGGAATTCATCATGTGCGCGGAAGCTCAGATGCGTCACAAGCAAGTGTTGCATTAAGACACAAAATTAAGCCCCACTATACATAAATAGGTTTCCGTTCAATATATTAGGCACCTTTATCCGTTGCAATCCATAATTTATGTTATTTTTAAGATTATAATTCTTACTTTTTATGAAGGATAACTTTATTTTTTTAATGGCCTGATAGTGTAAAAAGATTTATATGGGTGCATATATGATAACATCTTTTTTTGTACCTTTTGAACCATCGAGAAAGTTACCAGATTACTGTTAACACGCTGGTAATTGAAGAGGAACCCCCCCCCCCCCCGCACCCCCTCAAGTGGCCGAACAAGAATATTGGTTAAATCAATCCCAAGAGCTAACCTCGTGAGGTTAGGTCACCCAAGAATATAAAAGAATACAACTCATTTCACTCAATCCTTATGGAACACTTAACACCTCCGTACCTACTGCACTAACATTTGGAGCATGAACAATATAACATATGGGCCCAACATTTGATAAATCGAGAATTATATGGAGTTGGCTCGATATCATGTTATAAATGAACCTTGGACCCAACTTGATTTCAAAAACTAGCTCATAAGGTAAGAATTGTCAAAGAACATATAAGGATACAATAATTATTATCTCAACCAACGTACCCCATGTTATATATATATTATTCATGCTCCAAATATCCAGTAATAGGCGTGTAGCAAATGTTAAGTGACATACACAGCTTGAAGGAGTAGTTAGCTGTATTTTGTATAATTTTGAGCAAATTTTCATTTCATGAGCTAACTTCTAAGATACGATACGTCCAAAGTTCATTTTCTTAACAGCTCTATATCAAGTAAGAGCTGAACTAGTTATAAGCTCCCCAGTAGACAGTTATAGAAGGAACTCATTAGCTCAAAAGGACCACCAATATCTCTTCAGCCAACTAGCAAGCCGTACAAAAACCATCAATAACGGATGGTGATCTTTTTCGGGTCGTTGTTTCAAACAAATACCTATAGAATAAGAGAGAGAACCTCCAAGAGCCAACAAATAAAGCTTAATTATTGCTTTTATTGCTATTCTCCCCCTCCAACCCAACATAAAGCCATCAAGCAATTGAAATTAATGCTCCAAAGGTTGTCTTGATCAATGTGGGTCAAAACTCAAAATTATTCTGATAATTTTAGGTAAATTATCATAGCTAACCTGATGGTATATTTTATCATATTGGATGCTGGACTATGCTTAATTTTAAGATATTTTGTTGATATCTTGGACTATGTTAATGAATGAGAAAGGGACGATTTTTGAAGGAAATGAATTGGAGAAGTGTAAACTTAAAGAAAGACAATCAAAAAAGTAATTTCTGCTAACTCTCCATCCCAATTCATCTAAGCCTTCCAGTTTGGAACGTCCCAAAAACTAATCCATTTAACTATCGCATTTTAAACTTTGACATGACAAAATGATGTTTTCTTCATACGTACTTTAATTTATACATCCATTTAAACATATAAATAAAATGGGACAGAGATTGTATAATACTTAATGCAAGTTGACCATGTCAAAACTGATACTGATGTTGCATGGCGAAGAGGGCAATAGCAACATTACCCTACTCTTTCCGAAATGGAGGGGGCTATAGCTATCATATCCTAATTCAATTCCTATATCTATTGGTCCAATACCTAAGGCAATGTTTGGTGCACGTCAAGAAAATGATAGCTAGATGGGCCTTTTCTTGGCTGAGAGCCACAGCTTTCTGTCTCCTCATATCTTTGAATTAAGACATAAAGTCACTTTTGACATTTAACAAAGCCTTTTTATGTGGGAATATTGTACTCTCTATTTCCCTCTCCAATAATATGCCCCAAAGGATGGTTCTTGGCAGGGGCAGATCTAATTTATGTAAGCGTTACTGTGTTAAAACAAAAATCAGAAAACAAAACTGTTAGAAGAATAAAGAAATCTAGAAAACAATAAAGAATCAGAAATATTCCGAGTCCACAATTTTCTTGTGCATCCTTAAGGAATTTTAACCCCCTCACAAGTTGCCAAGGTAATGGATTAAAACCTCCCAGGATAAAACGGAATAAACTTTCCTGCAACAGAGGCAATACAAACTGCAGGATACCAACGAACTCAAAGAACGGAGCAAAATCACACTTACGAATTTGAGAGAGAGAGACTGCGAATTAGGATGCAGTGTATTCAGAAAGAAAGAAGTTCTGGGGTGTTTTTCGTGTGTAGAAAATGGAGCCTTACCTCAAAATTTATAGGCAATTATTAGAAGAGGTGTCTGGAAAAAGTGCCTTTTCAGAAGAATACGCTGCCTGCCGCGGTTCTACCGCGACCGCGGCATAACCGCGGTCAAATAGGCTCTCTGAATCTGCCTGTCGCGGTTCCACCGCGACCGCGGTAGAACCGCGGTCAGATAGGCTCTCTGAATCTTCAGAAAGATTCTGGCGTATTTTCAGCAGTGACTTGGCATTTAATTAATTATTAAATAATTGAATAAATTTTGTCCAAAAAATAATCTTATCGATCATTTGACAAATCCAAAGCCAAAGTCAAAGCCAAAGCCGAACCGAGCGAGCGACGACGACGACGGCGCGAGGGTTCATTCTCTTCAACTCCTTTTAAGAGCTTTAAGAAGTGATTCTATATATAAGCACACAAATGTGGTTGTCCCTCACTAATGAGGGACAAAGTGCAAGACAAAAGTTCACTTATTCAAATTTTTAATTTTCCCTCTATTTCCAATTCACACTTCTTCTACTTTAAAGCCCAATGGCTTAAAGTCCAACAATCCCTCACATGAATGGGAATGGTTGTATCAAGAAAGATCATAGATGAAAGCTATGTGATTTTGCAAGTAAGGATTAATTGCATCTGGATAAGTAGGTTTCCCTTTGAACTTTCCGTAGTGAACATATGTCGGATATACTCGGTCAATCGATAGATTTGATATCTTTGAACCGTCGAACTTTAGTGTATACCTAGACAACCATATGTCACACAACCAACCCTTAACCGTCTTTTGGTTCTCATTGTTGTGTTCGTTTTAGCCATGAACATTGTCTGATCTCATAAGTGCGTAGAGAATTGGCCTTACAGAATTCTTCTTGCAGCGGCTTACACTTCACACTTACGTAGGTGATTCTTAAATGTGTAATCATTTAGATTGACACGATTTGATAGATACCTCATCAAACTTTGGTAATCATTAAAGAACGTTTAAAGTTCTATCCTTGTTACTGAACATTGTCTTCATCACGAGAATGGACCAAAGATTTTATTTTGACAATGTTGAACAGGTCAATCATAACTTTGTTTGAGCTCCTTGAACCTAGATCTCGGAACATCCAAAATTCTAGGTAGAGTTATCGCCATGTTGACTTGTCCCCGGCCATAGTCCCATTCCCTTAGATGATTTCTCAACTCCCTTTCTAGTTAAGCCTTTTGTAAGCGGATCCGCCACATTATCCTTTGATCTTATATAATCAATAGTGATAATTCCACTAGAAAGTAGTTGTCTAATGGTGTTATGTCTTCGTCGTATATGACGAGACTTTCCGTTGTACATAACGCTCTCTGCCCGTCCTATGGAAGCCTCATTATCACAATGTATGCAAATAGGATCCAAAGGCTTTGGCCAGAACGAAATGTCTTCTAAGAAATTTCGAAGCCATTCAACTTCTTCACCGGCTTTATCCAAAGCTATAAACTCTGATTCCATTGTAGAACGAGCGATACACGTCTGTTTGGAAGATTTCCAAGATACTGCTCCTCCACCAACAGTAAAAATATATCCACTTGTGGACTTTGTTTCTATTGAGTCGGTTATCCAATTTGCATCACTATATCCTTCGATAACCGCAGGATATTTATTGTAGTGCAAAGCGTAGTCTTGGGTATACTCCAAGTATCCCAGAACTCGTTTCATTGCCACCCAGTGATGTTTGTTGGGATTACTTGTGAATCGACTAAGTTTACTTATTGCACAAGCTATATCAGGTCGTATATAGTTCATGATGTACATTAAGCTTCCCAACACACGAGCATACTCCAATTGAGACGTACTTTCACCTTTATTCTTTATAAGATGATGGTTTAAGTCAATTGGAGTTCTTGCACTTCTAAATTCCAAGTGTTTGAATTTTTCCAGTACCATTTTCACGTAATGTGACTGAGACAAAGCTAGACCTTGAGGAGTCCTCTGGATTTTAATTCCTAGAATTACATCGGCAACTCCTAAGTCTTTCATATCAAACTTACTAGCAAGCATACGTTTAGTAGCTTGAATGTCAGCAATGTCTTTGCTCATTATTAGCATATCATCAACATATAAGCAAACAATGACTATATGATTTGGAACGTTCTTAATGTAAACATATTTATCGCATTCATTAATCTTAAAATCATTTGACAATATTGTTTGGTCAAATTTCGCATGCCATTGCTTGGGTGCTTGTTTTAGTCCATAAAGGGACTTGACAAGTCTACACGCCTTCTTTTCTTTTCCCGAAATCACAAACCCTTCAGGTTGATTCATGTAAATTTCTTCCTCAAGATCATCATTTAAGAATGCTGTTTTTACATCCATTTGATGGATTTGAAGACCATACAAGGCGGTTAACGCTATTAGCATCCGAATGGATGTAATCCTTGTTACCGGCGAGTATGTGTCAAAATAGGCAAGACCTTCTCGTTGTCTAAATCCTTTGACAACAAGTCTTGCCTTGTATTTGTCAATAGTACCATCGTCCTTCATTTTCTTCTTGAAAATCCATTTAGAACCCAACGTTTTGTTACCTGGAGGAAGATCAACCAATTCTCAGGTATGGTTGCTCAATATGGATTCTATTTCACTATTGACAGCTTCTTTCCAATATTGTGCTTCTGAGGAAGACATTGCTTCCTTGAAGGTACGAGGCTTATTTTCTAACAGAAAAGTCAGAAAATCTTGACCGAATGAAGTAGATATCCTTTGACGTTTACTTCTTCTTGGATTTTCTTCATTAGGCATACCATCTATTATTTCCTCCCGAGGTCGTTTTGACTTTTGGCAGGTCACTTCACTTTCCTTTTTATACGGATAAATAGTTTCAAAGAATTCAACATTATCTGATTCTATTATCGTATTAATGTGAATCTCAGGATTTTCTGATTTATGAACCAGAGAACGATATGCCTTGCTATTGGTTACATATCCAATAAACACACAATCAACCGTTTTTGGACCTATCTTAACCCTTTTAGGTTTAGGAACTTGTACCTTAGCTAAACACCCCCACACTTTGAAGTATTTCAAGCTAGGCTTCCTTCCTTTCCACTTTTCATAAGGAATGGACTGTGTTTTACTATGAGGTACACGGTTGATTATCCGGTTAGCTGTAAGTATAGCTTCCCCCCACCCCCACAAGTTCTGTGGTAAGCCAGAACTTATTAGCAATGCATTCATCATCTCCTTCAATGTTCGATTCTTCCTCTCCGCAATTCCATTAGATTGTGGAGAGTAAGGGGCAGTTGTTTGGTGAATAATGCCATTTTCCAAACAAATTTCTTCAAAAGGAGATTCATATTCGCCACCCCTATCACTTCTTATCATTTTGATCTTTTTGTTTAGTTGCGTTTCAACTTCACTCTTGTATTGCTTGAAAGCATCAATTGCCTCATCTTTACTATTAAGTAAATAAACATAGCAGTATCTCGTGCTATCGTCAATAAAAGTAATAAAATACTTTTTCCCACCGCGAGATGGTGTTGACTTCATGTCGCAAATATCTGTGTGAATTAAGTCTAAAGGACTTGAATTCCTTTCAACGGACTTATAAGGATGCTTAGCATACTTTGATTCCACACATATTTGACATTTGGAATTAATGCAATCAAATTTTGGCAATACTTCTAGATTTATCATCTTCCGCAATGTTTTGAAGTTTACGTGACCTAAACGCGAATGCCATAAAGTGTTTGACTCAAGTAAGTAAGAAGAAACATTCACTTTATTGATAGGAACTGCTATTACATTTAGCTTAAAAAGGCCCTCATTTAGGTAACCTTTTCCTACATATACATCGTTCTTACTTAGTACAACACTATTAGAAACAAAAATACATTTGAATCCATTCTTGACAAGAAGTGAGGTAGACACAAGATTCTTGCGAATTTCTGGAACATGGAGGACTTGGTTTAGAGTCACTATTTTTCCCGACGTCATCTTCAACGCAATCTTGCCAACTTCTTCAATTTTGGCCATAGATGAATTTCCCATGATGATTGTCTCGTCGGGTCCTGCGGGGGCATAAGAAGAAAATAATTCCTTGTTAGCACAAACATGGCGGGTGGCTCCAGAATCTATCCACCATTCTTTTGGATTTCCTACCAAGTTGCATTCAGACAACATGGCACATAAGTCCTCCATTTCACCTTCAACCATGTTAGCTTGATTCTTTTTCTTCTTATCATTCTTTGGCGCACGACAATCCACGGCCTTATGCCCAGATTTTCCACAGTTGTGGCAATTGCCCTTGAACTTTTTCTTGCTTGGGTAATTCTTTGGTTCAGAAGCCTTCTTCCTCTTCTTATTTTGTGGCGCCTCCTCAACAACGTTTGCCCCCATTATTGTCGAGTTTCCACGTGACTTCTTTTCAGCATTTTTGTTGTCTTCTTCTATCCTCAAACGAACAATCAAGTCTTCTAGTATTATCTCCTTCCGCTTGTGTTTAAGATAGTTCTTAAAATCCTTCCACAATGGAGGTAACTTCTCAATGAAAGCAGCGACTTGAAAGGCCTCATTTATGACCATACCTTCAGCAAAGAGGTCATGCACAATGACTTGTAATTCTTGGACTTGAGTTATGACTGACCTAGTGTCAATCATCTTGAAATCCAAAAACCTTGCAGATATGAACTTCTTAAGTCCGGCATCCTCAGTCTTGTACTTCTTCTCAAGCGCATTCCATAACACTTTTGAAGTTTCCATGACACTATAGACATTGTACAAGCCATCTTCCAAACAACTCAATATGTAGTTTTTGCACAAGAAATCAGAATGTTTCCATGCTTCAGTTACAACAAGTCGTTCATCATCCAGAGTATTTTCAACCATGACCGGAGGATCCTCCTTGATGAAACGTTGCAAACTCAACGTAGTAAGATAGAAGAGCATCTTCATTTGCCAGCGTTTGAAGTCAATACCGGAAAACTTTCCGGGTTTTTCTGCCGGTGCCATAGCATGAGCAGGAGTGGAACGGCTTGACGAGGTAGCAGCACTCGTAACAGTAGCACCCGTTCCCGCAACACTTCCATTAGTTTGGTTTTCATTCGTCATATTTCTGTAAAGTTGAAAACAATACAGAACTTGTTAAATCAGTGAAGTTTTGATATCTTCAAACTGAATACCAAACCAAACATACAACACGTAACAATGGTGAAGTTTTTATATTCTTCAAATTCGTACGTTTATTATTCCGGCAAAGTTTTTATGTACTTTAAACCGGACAGAAACAATTATAGGAGTAGAAAGCAACAAGGCTTTAGTCTCCAACAGAGTATATAGAAAACAGTTTAATAATCAACACAGAAACGTTAGTAATTGTAAAATTCCTTAAGCTTGTAAGCGTTACTGTGTTAAAACAAAAATCAGAAAACAAAACTGTTAGAAGAATAAAGAAATCTAGAAAACAATAAAGAATCAGAAATATTCCGAGTCCACAATTTTCTTGTGCATCCTTAAGGAATTTTAACCCCTTCACAAGTTGCCAAAGTAATGGATTAAATCCTCCCAGGATAAAACGGAATAAACCTTCCTGCAACAGTGGCAATACAAACTGCAGGATACCAACGAACTCAAAGAACAGAGCAAAATCACACTTACGAATTTGAGAGAGAGAGACTGTGAATTAAGATGCAGTGTATTCAGAAAGAAAGAAGTTCTAGAGTGTTTTTCGTGTGTAGAAAATGGAGCCTTGCCTCAGAATTTATAGGCAATTATCAGAAGAGGTGTCTGGAAAAAGTGCCTTTTCAGAAGAATACGCTGCCTGCCGCGGTTCTATCGCGACCGCGGCATAACCGCGGTCAAATAGGCTCTCTGAATCTGACCGCGGCAGAACCGCGAGGCTCTCTGAATCTTCAGCAAGATTCTGGCGTATTTTCAGCAGTGACTTGATATTTAATTAATTATTAAATAATTAAATAAATTTTGTCTAAAAAATAATCTTATCGATCATTTGCCAAAGCCAAAGCCAAAGTCGAGCCGAGCGAGCGACGACGACGACGGCGCGAGGGTTCATTCTCTTCAACTCCTTTTAAGAGCTTTAAGAAGTGATTCAATATATAAGCACACAAATGTGGTTGTCCCTCACCAATGAGGGACAAAGTGCAAGGCAAAAGTTCACTTCTTCAAATTTTTCATTTTCCCTCCATTTTATTTCTCTCCATTTTCAATTCACACTTCTTCTACTTTAAAGCCCAATGGCTTAAAGTCCAACAATTTACATATCGGATTCATGAGAATTCAATTTTTTTTAATGGGATTTATAGTTAAAATTTTACTAAAAAACTGCTACGTATGGTAGGTATAAATTTATAATTTGGAAAAAGTAATGAACTCAATGCTAATAACCCTAAATGTTGAACTCATAGATTTTAAATCTTATGGGTTTGCTTCTATTTCTTGGGCATACATAAGCAATTAGACTTCTCTGTTAGCAAAGTACGTATAGTTGGACCAATAAAATTGATCAAGCTAATTTCACGGATAGTCATTAACTTAAGGGTGTACCCAACAATGTATTTAGTAAAATTCTGTAATTAAAACATACATCCACTATCCTTATGTATATATTCTACATAAAACGGAATAAAAAGAAAATTCATCCACCCGATTTTAAAACTTTACAACTAAGCTGCCACATAAAATAAAATTATCAAACAGATACTGTCACGTCATACAAATATCATACCCAAACACCTACAACTACAACTAGCAAAATAACATTTCCAGCAAGGTCCCCTCTATAGTTGCAGGACTTTAGCACATTATGCTGCTAAAGATAGGAAAACTATCAGGAGTTTCCAGCCTTATACTGTATTTAGCATTTTTATTTTATTAATATGATATTTTGATGACGTGATAATTGCTTATTGGTTTAATTTCACATGATCACTATACTTTACCTGTTGTATTAGTAAAGTTACAAAATGATTTTTGGTCTCATTAAAGTCACCGAACTATGTGTTAGTTGCCCAAAAAATACAATTCACGGGAAAGTCAAACTTTCGGCAACAGAATGGCACAAAATTTGAGATGAGGTTTCATATTTAATACTTCAATACCACACAAGAGGGGTGATTTGTATGGTGATCAATTTTTTTGTTTAAACTGATTAAGGAAGGATCTGGTTCTTTTATGTGTTCCAACTACTACTGTTGCGGAATAATAAGTACTGAAATTAAAGAACACAAAAATTTTACGGGGAAAACACCTAGCTCAAAAGGTGAAAAAATCACGACCTACTTTCCAGTAGGATTTTCCCAAACTCTCCACTAAAATCGCTGAGCCAAAAACTGCATTTACAAAAACTCTTTTGTAAATCTAGGACTAACTCTAATCTCGTTGTAGCACACAGCTTCAACTGTTGCGATAACTTCAAGTTAACTCTAACTTGAAAACTCTGAGTACCTAATACAATTGCTTCTAGATAAAGCTGAAAGGTACAATATAAAAACATCTACTACAATTGAACTAGAATAAAAGACAGACACTTAGAACTAGTTCTTCTATCTGGTTCAAGTAGCTTCAGGTTTGCACGCTTGGATCACACATAAATTGCTTGCAAAATTGCCTTGCTATTTTGCTCTCAATTCACGTTTAACTTCTGCTTATGTGCGTTACCTGTAAAAGAGAACAACACTGATATTTATGGAGTTAGTAAATAGAGATTGACTAGAATTCTGATGCTATTCTTCCTTAGTGGAAGAGTTCCAGTTGATCTCAACCTCTATCTCTATTCTTCTCTTAAATCGTGTTCTCTTTGATTAATGAGTTTTTCTCCTTATCCAATATACAACCTTTTCGATCAGGATCAAGAGATATCACTTCTGGTAAGTTAGGTTTATCTCATTTACGTGCATCTCACATGCTTGAATTGACCATATCTGTGCTTCACTAGGATGGACCCCGGTCCATGTCTGAGTTCCTTTGTCAATCTTCAAAACTCTCCTTTACTTGGGCCAACAAATTCCTCATTTTTGATGATGACAAACTCTGTGCTTTTCACTCACTTAGGCCCCCTCAGAACTCAGCTCAATCATCAATGCAAAGTTAGAAATTTTTCACTTATCATCAAGGACCAGGTTCATTAGGTTATAAACATCACTTATTCAGAATATAAAGCACAATATCTCTTCCCCCTTGTGGCATCATCGAAAAGTTGCATATACAAAGTGTGATTCCCAGATTTTAAAAAAAATTTCATGGACACTAGGTTAACTGCAAATGTATTCATAGATTAATCATCAGTAATCAACTACACATATTCAAACTATCAAGGAAAAATAAACAATCAACAAGAGCAAAAGCAGCAGACTTCATTAATAGAGAATATGATGCTACCACAATCCACAAAAAGAAACAAAAACAGTTAAAACATGAGCAAAACAAGAAAAATCCCTAATCTGGGTCACTGAGAGGCCTAGACAAAGTTCAAGAAATGAAGGCTAAGGAAATTAAGGCTTGGAAGAACTAGAGGGTTGGGTTTTGGCTTGGAGAACGTGGAACATGTCATGAAGAATACCATCATTCTTCTCCTTTTCTTTTGTGAGCTCAGTTCTGAGAGCATCTCTCTCAGATTCAACCTCTGCCAACCGAGTCTTCAACCTAGCTATTTCAATATCCTTTGCCCTACTCTCCTGCAATAGAGCTCTGACCTTGCTGTTGATAGGTGTCTTTTTAGATGAACCAGGTTCATTAGGAATGGAATTGACCTCATAATCACAATCAACTAGAGTATTGATTCCAAAATGGTCTTTGCTTGTGGTCATCTCCCACTTCTTCAGTGGCACTTTACCACGAGCAAGAATAATAGTGAGAATAAAACCATAAGGAGTGGCATGGGCCTTGGATCCATCTATTACCCTATCAAGTAGCTTGATTATAAATGCAGGCTAGTTGATATGCTGCCCACTTTCAAGACACTCCATCAAAATCAAGTCCATGTAGTTAGCAATGTGTCTTCTTTGCCTAGGCAGCAAACACTTGTTGACAAATTCAAACAGGACTTTGTGGCATGGCTTCATGTCACTCTTATGCACAATCTTGGCCTCATTCACTTCTGTGACATCACAGAACTTCCTAGTAATGGCAAAGACAGTAGGAAGGGAGTCCAAACTTGACCATTTTTGCCTCGTATAGTCATCATACCCTTCAGAAGGAATGTCAAGGATTTTACCCAACTCTTTTGCATCAAAAGTCACTTGAACCCCTTTCACCTGGCTGGTAACTCTACTATCCTTGACTTCTGCATTGGCCATGAACTCAATAATCTAATTCCTTGCCAGCCTGCCATCCAACTGAAGGACCATGTCCTTCTAACCCTGAACAGCTAGAGCATCAACCAATCGAACCATCCCTGGTTCCTCCAAATCCTTCAAAAGTCTACCCTTTAAGATTCTTCGTTTGCAAAACTTGGCCAGCTTATCTTGTTCATAGTCAGATTTACCCTCTTCTTCACCACTCCAATCTTCTTCCTCAGTAATCTTAACTTTCTTGGCTTTCACAGCAGACCTTGTTCTTTTAGCAAAAGAAGAAGGTTCAGTAGCTTTGGAAACAGATGAAAACTTCTTTAAAGAAGTCTTGGTTTTCTTGGGCTTAGGGGTCTGAACCTCCACATCCACAGTCATATGTTCATCTTGATGGACTGGGCCCATCACATCCATATCAACAACCTCAACAGGCTCTGCAAACTTAGCTTTCCCTTTGTCCATTCTTTCTTCTTGCTTTCTGCCATAGTTTTTTGTAACTCATCCTCACTTTGCTTCAACTTACTCCTTGTGGCCCTTCCTTTTGGTAGAGGAATCTCAGCAGTTGTTGGAGAAGTAGCCTTCCTTTCTTGGTAGTTTTTGCAGTGCTGGGAGCTTTTAGTGTTGGGGTTCTCCTTTTCTTGGGATTGTAGCTTTCACCCACTTTCTTCAGAATGTCTGATAGGGTCTCCTCAATAGATTAACCAGGTTCATCTACATGTGAACTGAGATTGACCAGCCCTTCAGCAGCCTCCCCTAAACCACTTCCCCTTATTTTCTTGCTACTCTCTACCACCTTCTCTGGCTTAGTTCCACAGATTGCTAGTGTAACCGCTTCAGAGGTGGGTGAGGAATCAGCCGCTTCTTTCCCTTTTCCCCTCACATCACTACTCACACCCTCACTCTCCTTTATTTTTTTATTCTTTTTAGCTCCTCTCCTTCTTAACTTAGGCATTTCCACATTCCTAACAAACCCAACCAAGGCAAAATGATTGTCCAAATTTTCAACTAGAGCAGAACGTACCTCAGAAGGGGGATTTTGCACAGATGTTGCCTGCTCAGAATTAGAAGACACAGTTCCTTCCCCCTCACTCGCAGAATTGAAAGAATCATCAGAATTTTTAGAATCTTGGGCTTGCTAGCCTTCAATTGTGCATTTAATTTCTTGGAAAGCGTACTTGTACACAGTTTTGCGAGTAAGCATCTTCACTCGCCTTCTCTTAGGGTGGGGGGTTATGCTGGGTTGAGGAGTAGTGGAGAAATCGGAGGGTGTAGGTGGTAGAGGAGTGCCTGGATTATCTTCGGGGTTGGTCATCTTTGCTAATTCTGGAAGAAATTTTTTTGAATTGAGGTTTGGAAGAGAAAAGAGTAGAGAACGGAAGAAATTGACGGTTTTGGAGAATTATGAGAGTGGTAGTGATGATGATGATGATGGTTTTTAAATAGAGAAGGTTAATTAATGTCTAACGGCAGGTTTTTGCAGTCAGTTAGAAGTCCAATCACTCTGAAATTTCAGGTTTGAACGAGCGGTTAATGTTTCCTAGATTCTATGCATTTTATACGGTGATGATTCTAATAGAGACGGAATTGGTTCAAACTCAAAAGGATAGGTTTTTTTTGAAGTTTTTGAACATAGGTAGGACTCTTCTCATGAATTAAATATTAATATTTTTAATTGTGCAGAATGTAGAAAACATACCTCGTTATTCAGATAAACCAGTGCTGATGAACCAGGTTCTTCACTAAGAATCCTCTTGATCATGCCTCAATTATCCAAAATAGAGACCAGTGAGTCTATTAACACATGGCTAAGGGTGGCAAGTGGGACGATTAGGCCCGGTCCTAGCCGAGGCCCGCGAGCCCATATGGGTAGTGGGCCTAAACGGGCCTACCCGTTTAAGCCCAGGACAAGAAGGGGTGCAAGCCCAAGTGGTCCGGTTCAAATAATAAGCCTATTAGGATCGGGACCGTTTGGGCCAGGGACCGGCTCCTGAGTGGGCCGGTTCAACCGGTCCTAACGGGTCCCAAACGGTCCTAAATGGGCCTAACGGCTACATTTTTAAAAAAAATCCCTCAATAAATTTTGACCATTACCCATTTAAAATCTAGCCGTTTGGCCTGCAAAAATAGCTGTTTGGGCATTGTAAAATAGCCATTTAACTTCCCCCAACTTTTTATAATTACACTTTTTCCCTATTTTCAACTATAAATACCCCCTCCCCATTCTTTCATTTTTTCTTAACAAAATCATCAATATCTTTCAATCTCTCTCTAATTTTCTTCTAATTGGTTACTTTACTTTTGCAACTTGTGTAAAAAATTGTAAAAGTTGATGAATTGAAGTCTTCAAGTCTTCTATGATAATTAATTTTCAACAAGTTGTTCGTCAATTCGGTAAACTCGTTCCAACTCTTTAATTTTAATATTATAGTTTTGTTTTTTTTGTCAGAAACTAAGAGTCCACCAGACTGTATAGACAAACCTGGTTCTCTATGAGTTTCCATTGAAGATACTAATGAACCGAACTGTATAGTGATCTGGTCCTATATCAGTTCCCACAGTGCTAACTACTGAACCAGTATGTAAATAAGACACAGGATAAGTTCCTACTGTATAGAGAACCAGATTCTCTATCAGCTCCCACTGTAAGATACTGTAAAACCAATCAGTATAAGGAATCAGGTTCTCTAATTGTTCCACAGTAGCACGGCAGTAAGTAAAGAACACAGAGGATTTTTATGTGGAAAAATCCCAACTCAAGGGGATAAAAACCACAACCTACACTTGTAGGTTTTTAACTTCACTAACTTGTAAACACCTATTACAAGCCACTTTGTAATGACTCTATTACAAAGAATTTAACTAACTTGTGGTACTCTTACCACAAGCTACTTTGTGATTCCCTAGTTACAAAGAATTTAACTAACTTGTGATGCTCTCACCACAAGCCACTTTGTCACTCTACAATTACAAAGGCTTTTACTCACTCCAACTTGTAATAACAATTATTACAAACCACTTTGTAACTCTCTAGTTACAAAGACTTTAATTTATGACTAAACCTAGTCACAAGATAAACTGAAGAGTTTACTGATTTTAGGTTTCCTAAAAATAGCTTCTAAGAAAGCAAGATAGGAGTTACAGTGAAGAACAAATAACAAAAACTCAACAAACCTTAGGACTTAAGATATCTTCGATCTTGGATTTAGGTCCTTGAGGTTGTAGCAGCTTTGTTCTTGTGAGAGGTTGTTGCAAGCACTTGAGAGAGGATTTTCGTTTCTGATTTTGCAAGTCTTGAACCTGAATCTTGTGCCTTGCATAAGGTTTATGCTACAAAAGACATCACCTTAGTGATGTCAAATCTTGGTTAGTACATGCCTCCTCTCAATGGGAAGTGACTGCTACACTGTTGCAGGCAGACACTTTCTGCAGTTGCTTTCCCGTTGTACTGTTGACTTATACTTCTGTCAGGGGAACACAAAGGTATCAGGTCCCTCATCTGGTTCCTGTGAATCTGAAGGCACATTGCCCAGATTATATTGAGTCAATTAACTTGAATGGTTATACCAGGCATGCTTCAAGTTCTTTATCTGGTTCTCTCATGAAGTAAGTTATTTTACCTTCCTTGATGGTATTTATACGTGTGTGACATCACTTACAATGATGTAAGCAAGGTAAGTAAAAAGCTTTCCATAGAAAGTTGACTACTGCACTGTTCCTGTACAGTAGCGTGTTAAGGCAGTAACTTTCCTGCTGGAGAGTTGATTTCATACAGTCTCCTTGGGAACTGGTAGGGACCTGTTTCCTCAGTTGTTCCTTCCTCTCTGAAGAGTTGAGTTATATCCCACACTGGATCCCAACCTGGAACTTTGTGATCTCAAGGTCTTGTAGATGTGTAACAGGTTCCGTATCTGGTTCTGGATAGTAAGTTTGTTAGTTCACCAAAACATAAAGTAAAGTACCTATGCCCAAGGTACTTGTAACCTATCGGTTTTATTTACTTTTGTATTGTTTGATTAATTAATATGGATTCTTTGTTAAAAAAATATTTAGTAAAAATAAGAAAAAATCAAAGAGTGGTAAATCTAGTGGCCAATCTATTCCTCTTCCAATCCCCCGGGCTCCCTACCCAAACTCCATACCCGTCCTCCACCTGCTCCTATTCTTAGTAGTGATATTCTTTATTACAATTTACTGAGAATCAATATGTGCATAATTTGGAGGTGGTAAACAAGTAAATAGCTAGATCATGAATATATGAATTCTCTTTATGGTAATCCAACTATTGATGAAGAAGATGAGCAGGAAATAGATTTAGATGAAATGCAACCGGATGATGATACACCCACTAGTCCTGTTGCTGAAGTTAACCCAACTAATCCAAATAATTTCTCGGTTGACCCCCTGTTACTACCCCTACTTTTTCTAGATAAACTTCTAAACAGGCCGAAACATCTATTGTTTGGCCATTTTTTATTCAAATAAGAGAAAAAATAAAGTTAAGTATAAAACTTGTGGCAAAGAGTTAGTTTTTAACTATGTTGATCGGGGGAGGGTGGGAGGGACGGGAAATTTGAGGAGACACATAATGATACACCCTCAAGATAAAGTTAAATATAATCAAATGAAAACTGCGGCTAAGGGGCAAGTCTACCTAGTCAGCCTGACCCTAGTACCGGGTCAAATCAATTTCAACCGGGAATTAACACTGTTACCGGTGGTATTTTATATTATGACTCAAGAAAAGATAGGGAAGAATTAGCAAAAATGGTTATTGTTATGTGCTCACCCTATAGTTTTCCTTCTAACCCTCACTTTGTGCATTATATTAGAAGAATATTTAATCCTATTTGTAAAGGATGGCCTCGAACAACCATAAAGAGCGATATTTATAAATATAAACATGAATATGAACAATATTTGCGCTATTTATTTACTCATATTAATTGTTGTGTTGCTATTACTATTGATATTGGTAGAAGTAGTAATGACTGTGATTATCTTACTGTTACCAGCCATTGGATTGATGAGGACTGGATAATGCAAAAACGTATTATTGCTTATAGAATAATTAATTCACGTCACACAGAGTAGTTTATTTCTAGCACTGTTACGGATATTTATAGATATTTTTGCATTATTGATAAAATAATGTCAATTTCAATGGATAATGCTACTAGTAACACTAATGATGTAGTCTTGCTTATCACTACACTAAATCCTGCATTTAGTAACATTTTTCATGTTAGATGTATGTGTCATATTTACCATTTAATTGTGGGTGATGGTATGAGAATATTAAATATTGAAATTGAAAAGGTTAAAATTGCTCTTCACTGGCTTTTTATTCAAACCGTAGAAGTAGACTTAGAGAATATTTTAAAAGATGTGATGAATTAGGCCTAAGAGAAAGAAAGGTTCCTAAACCTTGTCCAACTAGATGGAATTACATGTATGAAAGTTTAGTTGTTGCATATGAATATAGAAACCCCATAAACTCAACGTTTAATGCTCTTGTAAGTGATGATTATGAGCACCTAACAATTGCAGATTGGGCTAATGTTAAAATGCTTGTAGATATTTTGGAAAGATTTCATGTTGCTACAAATAAATTTTCTGGACAATATTATCCTACTATTTCAAACTGATTAGTTTATGTTACAGAACTTGCAAATTTGTTTGCTTATTTTTCAGAGGGTGGAGAAATTTATGAAGAAGCTATTGATTCTATGAGAAAGAAATTTAAAAAATATTTTTTCCCTATTCCCCCTATTTATGGTGTTGCTGTCTTGTTAAATCCTACTATGAAATTATGAGGTCCTCAATATTGGTATACATCTATTTATAATGGTTTAGCACCTGAAGATGAGGAGTTGTCTACACTTTCGGACGCAAAAGCCTCAATTAAAATAAATGCTCAAAGTATTTATAGTTCTTATCAAATTGTAATAGATAATGCTAGACCAAATATTCTAACTCCTTCTTCTTCTAGTTCTCAATTATCTAAAAGAACTGTAGGAATAAGAGCACTTACTGCTTGGACCGAGTTCAAGGGTTCTCAAGGTTGTCCCACTAGTGATTGTTCACAACTAAATGAGCTTGAAGTTTATTTGTCACAGGGACTTGAGGAAGTGAATCCCGACGGCTCATTTAATCTTTTGGAATGGTGGAGAGACAAAGAAAAATACTTTCCGGTCCTTTCAAGGATGGCCCGAGATATTTTAACCATTCAAGCTTTTACAATGGCATCGGAGAGCGCTTTCAGTCAAGCAAGACTTCAACTCGGTGATTATAGAGCGTCTATGAGGGAGAGCTTGGAAAATTAGTACTTTTTAGAGACTGAATCCGTTCGGAACGAAGAAATTTTGGACTTGCTGAATCACAACCAGGGGTAGACGTAACTTACGAAGAAATGCTAGATGAACTTGCGAAGGATGAAGCTTCGCCCGGAAGCGGTGATGAACAAGCTTCTTTTCCGCCACCACCAACAGAAATTCCTCTGAACCTTGATGGATTTATGAAATTTGTAAGAGATACCATATAAAATTAATATGTAACTTGTATTTTGGCACATTTTGATTAGTTTCTTTTTCTTCTCAATGGTGGTATTAGCACCTTGGTTGTGCTCATTCCATTGGGGAGGGGGGAAGACTAAGAAAGATTGGGCCATATTTTGTTAATGTCATACTAATAAAAATTATAACGCATTCCTTTGAATATCTTTTTACAATATTTTGTCTTTTAAATTTGAATTAAATTTTTTTAAGTCACAACTATATAATATAATTTACAAGAAATTACACACACACATATATATAGATATAGATATAGTGTATATAATATATATAAGCTATATAATTTACAAGAAATTGCCTTAGATAAAGAAATTAAAAAAATAGGCCAGACCCATTTAGGCCCGAGCCCGGACCACTTAGCCCGGGACCATTAGTTCGTGGTCCCAGTCCAGTTACATCCAAAAGCTCACGAAGCCCGGGACCGTTTAAGCACGACCCACGAAGCCTGGGCCGACATAGAATTGGCCCACTTAGGACCAACCCACGAGGCCCGTTTAGGCCTGGGCCCGGACCGTTTGCCAACCTTACACATGGCACAAGAGTATACTAGTTATAGTATGAGACTTAGCAAAGATTAATCTAGATATTTACACACTTTCCAGATTTTCTAACCAAAAAATATATTTTTTTTCAATTGTTTTTTCCATTGTGCATTCTAAACTGATCTCATTAGGTGATCTTAATCATCCCTAATTCTAACATATTTCTTTCAAAGTGCTCTCTACTCAGTGCTTTTGTAAAGATGTTAGCAATCTGTTTATTAGTAGCACAAAATTCTATAATAATCAATCATTTCTCATAGTTGTCCCTCAAAAAATGGTGTCTAACATCTACGTGCTTAGTTCTCTTATGATGAACCGGGTTCTTAGTCATACTAATAGCACTAGTGTTATCACAGAAAATAGGGATGAAACTAACTTCAATACTAAAATTCATCAACTGTTGTTTGATCCACAGTAATTGAGCACAACAGGAAGCAGCAGCAGCAACATACTCAGCTTCAGCAGTAGATAAGGCCACTGAATTTTGCTTTTTAGTGTCCCATGACGCAAGACATGAACAAAGGAAGTGTGCTATACCTAAGGTGCTCTTCCTATCCACAAGAAAACCTGCATAGTCAGCATTAACATATCACACTAGATTACTACCTTTTGGATACCAAAGGCAAAGGTCAGTAGTGCCTTTCAAGTATCTCAATATTCTCTTAACAACAATTATGTCATCAACATATATTTTTACTACAAGAAGATCCTTACCTTTTTCCGTCAAGAATAGAGTGCTATAAATTTTACCTCTCTTATAGCCATATTCAAGCAGGAATTTGGATAATCGTTCATACCATGCTCTTGGAGCCTGATTGAGTCCATAGAGTGCCTTGTCTAGTTTGTATACATGATCTAGATACTCCTTGCTTTCAAGCCCTGGAGGTTGTTTGACGAACACTTCTTCCTTTAAGTAGCCATTTAGGAAGGCTATGAGGAGTCTTATTGCTTCCAGCCTTGCAACTGGAGCAAAAGTCTCATCATAGTCTATGCCTTCCTCTTGGCTATAGCCTTGAACCACCAACCTTGCCTTGTTCCTTGTAACAGTTCCATCTTCATCAAGTTTGCTTCTGAAGACCCATTTAGTGCCAAAAAATGATCTGTCCTTGGGTCTTGGAACCAGATGCCAAACTTGACTCCTTTCAAATTGATTGAGTTCGTCTTGCATTGCATTTACCCAGTCTACATCCTGCAAAGCCTTAGCAACATTTTTAGGTTCAATAAGAGATAGGAAAGCATCAAAAACACACAGATTCTTTAATTGAGATCTAGTTTTATTTTCAGAAGTTGGATAAGTAATTATGTTCTCAATGGGACGAGAACTTTGATACTTGTAAGGTTTCACAACCAACCGGTTTCTGTTTGATGTTTCTCCCATGTTCTGTTGCTGAGGAACATGCTCATGGACAGGTTCCATTTGGGAATTAGATTCAGTTCTTCTTTGTTCAGTTCCCCCTGTCAGGTTGCCCTGGATGGAAGAACCTGTTCCATCATTTGTTCCTTCTTTTGGTGCAGCTTCAACTTGGGCTGTGACTTTATTTAAACCTTTTACCAACCCAATAGCTTCATCTTCATGTTTTTGTCTCTCAGAAAGAATGTTACTTTTATCAAAAACTATATGTACACTTTCTTCTACACACATAGTTCTTTTGTCGTACACTTTATAAGCTTTGCTATATGAAGAATATCCCAAGAATACTCCCTCATCACTTCTGGGATCAAACTTACCTAGGGAGTCCTTTCCATTGTTGTGCACAAAGCACTTGCATCCAAATGCCCTAAGATGAGATATATTTGATTTTCTCCCTTTAAGTAACTCATTGGGAGTCTTCTCCATAAGAGGTCTAGTCATGCACCTATTAATGATGTAACATGCAGTGTTTACAGCTTCTATCCAGAAGCTATTGGGCAGTTTACTAGAAAGAAGCATAGTCCTAGCTATATTTTCAAGTGTCCTATTCTTTCTTTCAACTACTCTGTTTTGTTGTGGAGTCCTAGGGGCAAAAAAATTATGATCTATGCCATGCTCATCACAAAATTTGGCAAACCTAGCATTTTCAAATTCAGTTCCATGATCAGACCTAATTGATGGAAGTTGATTACCTTGTTGTTTCTGAGTTTTTCTAACAAAAAAAGTAAACATGTCAAATGCTTCATCCTTAGATTTTAAAAACAATGTCCAAGTAAATCTAGAGTAATTATCAACAAGCACCATAACATATCTCTTACCGCCCGAGCGTCGCTAAACAAAAATCGTAGGCCACTATTTCGAATATACTTCGGAAAAAATCGGTTAAAACAGGCTTCCCTCTACAGGCAAAAACGAGCTTCGACCATATCAGCTCCAAATCACAAGGCTTCAACCTACTCAGCCTACGAGCTATGAACCTTCCGAGGTGCTCAAATATCGCCGATAACGACTTGAAATCGAGGTTCTTTCAGAACTGACGACGGGTCAGGCAAAAATCTTTCTAAAGACTTTAACGAGCGGAAAACAAAGCCTACAAAAAGCCCACGGGCAAAAACAGTGTAAGAGCCATTGTCGCCAGCTAAGCAAGCCTCTGGCCATATATTAAAAGGTCTCTATGACCAAACAACGTAAGAGCCATGTCACCAACTAAAAAATTGACAACTTGAGGATTAAAATGAGCTCGAATCGTAACTCGATTCGGAGACCGGATCCAAAATAATTAACTATGAAAGCCTCCGGGCCACATATTGAAAGGTCTCAACGACCAAAATAGTGTAAAAGGCACTATCGCCGGTCTAAAAATACTTAAGGGTCAATTAAAGCTCGAATCGCAATGTGACTCGGAGACTAGACCCGAAATAGTTGAACTGAAAACATGCCTAAGGGAACAGCATAAATGCCACTATTGCCAGCTGAGTGAGCCTCCGGTCCACCCACCTGTAAGATCACTTCGACCCGAAGCACGAAAGGTTATCGCCATCCGCCCATGCAAACAGGATAAAACTTGAGGGTCAATTGAAGCTTGAATCGCAACGCGACTCGGAGACTGAACCCAAAATAGTCGAAGCAGCAAATGCCTAAGGGCAAGAAATGGAAATAGTTACTACCTGCCAGCACGGGCATAGATGATTTAAGGGCAAGAAAGCTCGAGTTAGGGCCTGACTCAGAGACTAATCCTAAACAGCTAGGCAAAGCACGGAAGCCCCGACACCTGCTCACATCAAGGATCGCACTTAAGAGCCTCTAGGCCAGCCCGATCAGTTCCGGACCTACAAGGATCCGGCCAAGCACCGAAACCAGCCCGCCTAGTCAAAAGAAATAACAGAAAGAGATGCAGAAGAAATAAAGCTTCAAATTTCCTCTTATCTTACATACACAAAAAAGGCGCACTCTCCATCTATAGACATGCTCTACATATATCAAATACAAAGCAGGAAAATGGCAAAATATACACTCCGCTCCAAAGGGCTACAGCTTGTCGGGTTTGCTCTTCGCATCGTTAGCAAGAAATGATTGCGCGTCACGCTCGTCCGCCCTTGCTTGATCCAATTCCTCTGAGAGAGCGAAGCCCCTCGCACCGATCCCCTCGAGTACCTCTCTTTGGGATCTGCAATGAACATATTCTTTGACCCTCTTCTCTCGGTAGAGGGCTCGCTTTATTTCGGCCTGAGCATCCGCAGCGTCTTTCATACGAATCGCCATCTCCTGATCAGCCTTGGTTCGGCTTAGTGTCGCTTCAGCCGGGGCATCAATTATCTCAGCCCGGATCTTCGAGAGATCAGATTCAAGTTTCCCGATCATGTCCACTTGAACTTTGACATTTTCACGAGCCAAGTGGAGTTGGGCTTCGAAGGCAGGGACCTTGACTGAGGCGTCTGTCTCTTCTAAATCTTGAGCTTGCACCTGAGCCCTTAGCTCACCACAAGAAGCTCTGACGCGGTCGATGTTGCCCTTGAGGTACTCCAAAGCCTCCGTCTTTTTTTGCAGCTAATACAACAAAAAGGGGTTAACCTTAAGGGTAAAGAGAGCAAAGCGCAAGCTGCAAAAAGCTACCTGTACCATCAAATAGCTCTTGTAATTCGAGCTCCGGTATGCCTCGTATCGCCAATGCTGCAACTCAACCTCTTTATCCTTGCTAAGGAGCCTAAGGGACTCGCCCTCGTTCAGAATTTTCTGAAGCCTGGACCCTTGATGGAGCAGCTCAGACATAATCCTATCACAAGCCTACACAAGAAAAGCTCAATAGAGGGAGGAGGACGCGGAATACAGAAAAACTGCACCTAAACTTACCACGAAGTGAAGCCGATGAACTTCCTCGAAGTCAGAATATACTTCTGTCGATCCTGCCTCTTCGGCCCCAGAAGAACCGACCTCGGGCAAAGCATATTCACTCGGAGGAGCCGCCAACCAAGAATCAGATACTCCGGGAGCAGCAGACTCGGACAATGCCTTATCCTTGAAAACATGAGCCCGTTCAGCACCACTAAAAGTTCTATCACACTACGGGCGCCAATCTCGTTTATTGTCGTCGTCCCTCGGCTCAGAGACCGATGCCTCTTTCTCCCCTTCGAAAGAGCACTGCATCATCCCGAAGAACTGCCCAATACCTACAAACGGCAAAGCAGATACAAAAAAAAGGAAGGAAATGTTACCTCAAATATACGAAGGCCAAGGCAAAGGCAGCGTGCGCGCATACCTTGGTATTTTTCTCCCCATCTGGCATGGAATATAGCTCGCCACCGACGCTCATCACAGGTCAAATGGGTCACCAGCCTCCGGACCCAGCCGAGCAGGTCAAGGACTTCGCCCAGCGTCCATGAAGTTGTTGCAACAAGGGACAAAACACTATTATTCAACTAATTTTTGCTATAGGTAAAATCTAAAAAGGCACCAAACACTCCGCTCACGTGCATAATTCCACCCTTCGGGAAATGGAAAAAGCACCGCAAGGATAATGTCGACCGTCCGGACCCGAATAAACCAACTGTCCCACTCTTGATCCCTATCCTCTTCATCGTCAACTACAAAGGGCATGGATGAACGGCACCTCAGGGTTAGCAGGACCTGGTAATGAAAGGGCCGGTATAGCCTGACGAGATGGTTAAGCGTGAATTGAAGCCTAGCCTTCTCCACAAAGAACCCCATCATCAGCACCACTCGCCAAAATGACGGATGTATCTTCGCCAAAGTAACCCGATACTTCAAGCAAAAATCACGAACAACCCTATCAAGGGGATCGAATGCGAAAGGATATAGGTATATGCTCAAGAATCCATCAGCAGAGTTCATAATACTCTCATCCGGGGGAAGCACCTGCAGCGCTATCCCCTTGCTCCATCCATAGTATCTCCTCTCCATCTCCAGATGTTCCCCTCTTATCAAAGACACCATCTTTAGAGCGAACTCCTACGGTACCTGAGTGTCGAGATTAGCACTCCCCACTCCTTGCTGGGCCGGCCCCAAAGTGGTTACCATGACTATGGAAAAGCTAACAGATTAAAGCAAGGGCGTGCCAACACTTTTTGCGCCTGAAGAAATGAAGAACCCTATGCCAAAGTAGAAGGGCAGCTATCTAAAACAGTGAGGTCTTATGAAAAAGCCGAAGCTGCCCCACGTATATGTGAGAAGTAGCGGTGACTCGCCTACCCGGAGTGAACCCCGAGAAACCTACAGCCTCGATGCAGATCGACGGGGTGATACCTGATTCCGAAAGCATCCTTCGACGAGAAGCCAAGACTCGAGGAGCCGTCCGTATTCTCTCCAAGCTCGAGATAGCATTCTAACTCGAGGATCCCCGACCAGAAGAAGTCGAACTTCGGGAAGCTCTCAACGCCATCACTCGACGCAAGGCAAGTACCTGGTCTTATGGTTCCTCCTTTCTAAAAATTAGGAACAAGCACAGGAAGCACCAATCACGAAAGCTCCACGAAGGTCCGAGGCAGCACCTTAGTACAGGCAATTCCTCAGCAGAAGTCTATCCTATACGTTTTAAAGGATCTATCACATCAAGATCGAAAGGGACCTCCAGGTACCCGAAACTGACCTTCATTTAGGATAACGTCCTCGAAGGCCCCGAAATTCGGCGTACTATCTCCATACAACTCGGAGGGCCCCGGCAGCCCGGGCCTATCAAATCAATCCAGGATTGGTCCGAGTTACGAACATAGGTTCGAAAGAGAGCCATATCGATCAGTAGAGGATCAGAAATAACGCTGACGCCCAAGTTAGATATCGGCTGTCGACGAATAAAAGAAGACATCCAAAAGGCCTCCAAGGGCACGAAAGCATGAAATTATAAAGCAAGAATCGAAAGCAAAAGTCAATGGAATATATTCATATTCGTAAAGATCCATGTAAAACAGCCCTCGAGGGGTCATTACATACAATTACAAAAGCCTATAGAAGTCTATACCTAAAGCGTAGGAACGGAAGGATGTACATGTGATGAAACCCGAGAGCCCGGTCCGCCCTCGAAGATCCATCTCCGGTATCAGCATCCTCGAGCGTTACCCCCTCGAGCACGCACCCTCGAGGGTGATTCTTTTGACTGCCACCTCCTCTAGGCTCCCAGCTCAATCCCCCAAGGGATCCCCACCGGAGAAGATGAAGAAGAGGAAAAGGAGGGACGTAGAGGAGGCAGAGAAAAGAGACATAGCCCGCCAAAGGTTGAAGATTCGGCGGGCCTCAGCCTCAACTGCCGGTAGTGCCACTTTATCCCTTGGGAAAGGAAAAACCCAAGGGATGAAGTGCCACACCAGGCCTGGGTAGGAGAGTGAGCAGCGGTGCATAGTCCGAATGACTGTCTACATAAGGGGGAAACCGACTCCTTGTCCATCATCATCTCGGTCCAACAGCAGCAGTAAAGACAAGTATGTCGACGACCACAGCAGTGACGGGATATCGTGATTCTGCTCGACAAGGGGAAGCACCGCAGAAGGCTGCAACACGATCTAAGGGAGCTTTTGCCAAACGGGCTTGAAGCTATAAGCCCCAAGCATAATGCTCAAGGATGAAGGAAGATGATTAGCAGGAATAGGCGAGCAAATCAATAAAGGCACTAGGATGGGAAAAACAACGCCAAAGCACCCTCATTTATAGGGGGTTACGACACGATCGTTAAGGCTTCGAAAGATTGATCGACGGACGCAATTAATGCATCCTTGGAAAACCGAATCGGTGGTGGTACCATCAACTTGGAGAACGAGAATCGGAGTACATTGAATGAAGTCAAAAATACACAAGCCCGTGGATGCCTGGTTATCCTAAAACTCACGCCAGGAGTTGCATCACCGGTATGGCATCGCCGAAAGAAGCTCGAGGAGTCAAGTGTTAGAATCATTTCCCATCACTTCGTTATGGGAAACACGGAGACTATCTGTACGCGGCAAAATCAGAGGACTTGGTTTCTCACTGCCAAAGTCATTTTGGAAGAACGCTTTGAGACCCCGAGGATGGGAGGCCATGACTAAGTTCCTGACCTCGGGGCTCGTCGAGTCTCGACTCAGAGAAAACGGAGATCGAAGCCAGGACAGAGGGGGAAGCTCCCAAGGCACACGGCTAAGTCTAACAGGACCGGCCTATCTGGAGCCTATGCTGAGACATCGCGTCAAGCCATCCTATCTCCATACTTTGTAATTAATGCACATGTGCTCGTAGCCGAGCTCCCCTCCAATATAAAGGGGACTCACACTACCTTGTAACGGATTGATGTTGCTCCATTTCTCCACAAGTGCAATAATATCTCTCTCTCTCTTTTCTTTCTAGCTTGTTCGTTCTTGCTGACCCGAGGTTACCTTGATATCCATCGTTTCCTTACTTGTTCTTCATCATATAACTCTGTATTGGCCATAAAGAGCCTTGTTTAATTATATTTTCAACTGTTATCCCATCCCCGACTATCCCCGATAGCTTGAATTCGACCCTAACGTTGACCCCGAGGTCCCCCATCGACCAGACCTATATCCGGGCAGCAGGCCCTTCGATTCGATTTCTATCTCGTTTTAGCTTCATTTCATCATTAAACTACACATTATTAGCATCAACTGCTCTAACAACTAGCTCAAGAATAGATCACATATTTTTAGAATCTCATTTACAAATTTAATTGTTGTTACCATTTTTACGGTAAACAACGTCTTTCATGTGCTTGTCTTTGGCATTGTTTGGTAGGCCCAAAGTACTTCTGGTAGTAATTCCAGCCCCTTTGGCGTCTTCGAGTTTTTTCTTCATGATGTTCAGTATTGATTTGTTGGAGGATTCTACTTGTCCATTACTCGCGGGGCGATATGGTGGTGAGAGTATTCTTTTGATATGCCACTTTTCAAAAAATTCGGCGACCTTTTTTCTTGTAAATTGGGGTTCATTGTTGCAACTGATTTCTTTGGGGAGACCGAAACGGCATACGATGTTTTTCCATATAAAGGCGATCACTTTCTATTAGCGTATTTGGGCTAATGCTCCTACTTCTATCCATTTAGAAAAAGAGTCAGTTAAAATCAAAAGAAATCGTATATTACCTTGCCCCTTGGGGAAGGGGCCCACAATGTCCATTCCCCACTTGATGAACGGCCAGGGGGAAGTGACTGAGTAGAGGTGCTCGCCGGCTTGGTGGATCATTGGGGCGTACTTTTGGCACTGCTCGCATTTTTTCACGAAGTCTGCGGCCTCTTTTTTCATGGTGGGCCAGTAGTAACATGCCCGTATGAGGCATTTGACCAGAGCTCGATTGCCGGAATGAGCTCTGCAATGACCTTCGTGGACTTCTTCAAGGATGCGTCGTGTTTGATTTGGGCCTAAGCATTTCACTAGGGGCCTCCATACGTCCTTTTGTACAGGTCATTGTGAATGATGTTGTACCTAGCCGCTTGCACTCGAAGTTTCTTGGCTTCTTTTTTGTCATCTGGGAGTACTCCATCCTACAAATATGTGATAATGTGGTTGCGCCTGTCCCAAGTTAGGTTTATGGTTCTTACCTCGATTTGATCTATCGACGAGTAGAGGAGAGTGACCATGTTTCTTTCTCCGATTGTAATGTTTTTGGTGGTCGCTCTTAATTTTTCCAGGCCGTCCACCTCGGTGTTTTGTGCTCAGGGGATCTGGTTGATCTGACATTTGTCAGACTCGGGCAACAGCTTGCAGATCTCGGCCTAGTATTTTTGTAACCTCTACTCTTTGATCTGGAAAGTCCCTGTGACTTGGTTGATGACAAGTTGAGAATCACAGCGTAGTCTTATTCGTCTAGCCCCGTACTTGAGTGCTAGCCTTAACCGTGCGATTATAGCCTCATACTCGGCCTCATTGTTAGTCATGTTCGGGCACCTTATAGGCTGGTGAATCACTTCGGCTGTCGGGACCTCGACTACGAGTCCTAGTCCGAACCTTGACGTGTTAGAAGCACCGTCGGTGTACAAAATCCAGAGGTCTTGTGTTTGGAGAGAAGCGTGGGTGGCTTCTTTTTCGACTTTGGGTATTATTTTTGCACTAAAGTCAGTGACAAAGTCGGCAAGGACTTGTGACTTTATCGCCGTTTGCGATTGATATGTGATATCATTCTCGTGGCCCATTTTCCTAACCTGCCCGGTAGTTCAGGTTTATGCAAAATACTTCTTTAGGGAAAAGTTGTGACTACCGAGATAGGGTGGTACTAGAAGTAGGGTCTAAGCTTTTGTGAAGCTACGACCAAAGCTAGGGCCAATTTTTCGAGGTGAGGGTACCTCGTCTCAGCGTCGAATAGTGTTTGCTAATGTAATATATGGGAGATTGCATACCTTTAATTTCTCGGACCAGGACTGCGCTTATCACTACTTCGGATATAGTGAGGTAGACGAGGAGTCGCTCCCCGAGTTCTGGTTTTGAAAGCAATGGTGGCGATGACAAGTAAATCCTTAATTCCTTTAGGGCTTGGGTGCACTCGGAGGTCCATTGGAGGTCATTATCCTTTTTGAGTACGCCGAAGAATTTATGGCACCTATCAGATGATCGTGAGATGAACCTTGAAAGGGCAGCGATACGGCCAGTAAACCTCTAAACCTATTTTTTAGTGGTTAAGCGCTCTGGTATACCTTCGATGGCTTTGATTTGGTCGGGGTTGACCTTGATGCCTCGCTGTGACACTAGGAAACCCAAGAATTTTCCTGAAGCCACATTGAATGCACATGTTTCGGGGTTTAGTTTCATTTCATATTGCCTGAGTATATCGAAGGTTTCTCTCAAGTGGTTGATGTGATCTTCTTTACTTTTGGACTTGACTAGCATGTCCTCTATGTAGACTTTCATCGTCTTGCCGAGTTGGTTATTGAACATTTTTGTTACCAACCTTTGGTACGTTGCCCCTGCATTTTTCAGTTCAGAAGGCATGACTCTATAGCAATACTTTCCTTGATGGGTGATGAAAGTGGCTTTTTCTTGATCCTCCTCTTCTATGAGTATCTGATTATAACCTGAGTAAGCGTCCAAAAAACTCAGCAGTTCATACCCGGCCGTTGCATCGATGAGTTGGTCGATATGAGGTAATGGGAATGAATCTTAGGGGCATGCTTTATTTAAATCTATAAAGTCTACGCACATTCGCCACTTCCCATTTTTCGTTTTTACCATGACCACATTGGTGACCCATTGGAGGTATTTTGACTACCTGATAGAGCCATTTTCCAATAATTTTTTGACCTCCTCGAGTACTGCGTCGTTTATCGCGGAGTTGAACTTGCGCTGAACCTGCATCATCGGGGGATGGAATGAGTCGACGTTCAACTTGTGTGTAGCAATTTGTTTCGGATATGTGGCATATCTACGTAGCTAAAAGCAAATAAGTCTGCGTTAGTAGTTAAGAATTAACGGAATTTACCTGGTTCTTGAAGCTTGCAGCCGATGTAAGCTTTCTTGATATGGTCGCTACCATCTAGTTGAACAGGGTCGAGGTCTTCTATGGTCGATTCCACGGCTTCTACCGTATCAGGATCTCTGATGACGTCCTTCCTCTCATCACAGATCGACCTCGGCCCTGCTAATTGCTATGCTTCTTTTGGTTTGCCCTTCATTTATTAAGTGACCATATAATCTAGGGCGATGCAGTAACATTCCCAAGATATGCGTTGTTCTCCTCGTATGTTGAATATTCCCAATGGAGTTGGAAATTTGATGACTTGGTACAAGCTGGAGGGGATGGCTCTTGTGGCGTGTATCTATGGTTGCCCTATTATGGCGTTGTATACCGTGTCCTGGTCCATGATATGGAATTTGGTTTCTAGAGTGACGCCGCCGGCCAGGACGGAGAGTGTGATTTCTCTAGATGTTCATTCAACTATATTGTTAAAACTTGTTAGCGTGATGCAACGCGATACTATCCTATCCTCGAGTTTCATTTGTGCAAGTACCCGAGGGTGGATAATGCATGTGCCGCTCCCGTTGTCTGCCATAATGCACCTCACATCTGTATCTAGAATTAGTAAAGTGATAACAAGGGCATCATAGTTAAGGAAAACCAAACCGTAGGTATCTGACTTATTGAAGATGATACTTTCTTCGAGTTCATCATATCGTTCGTGAGTGATAGACCGTTTGAGCTTATGGTTTGTGGTGAACTTTACGATATTGATAGAAGCATCGTCGCCTCCACCGATGATCATTTGGATAGTGCGGGTTGGTGAGGGCGGTTTTGGCGGTCCATAATGCTGTTCGCATCCTCTAGCGAAGTTGGTCCATCCCCGGTCTCTCAGCGATTCTTTGAGGAGTCCTTGGCGAAGCATGATGATGACTCCTGTCTTAGGGCGATGCAGTCCTCGATTTTGTGACCTCACTCTTGGTGGAACTCGTAAAGGGCGTCTGACTTTCTGGTGCTTGGATCTGACCTTATCTTTTGTGGACACTTTACCTTCGGCCCGAGCTTCTCCAATGCGTAGACTATTTCTAAAGGTGACACACAAAAATTGTGAGTAGATAACAAAGGGGGTATACCTCTCTCGTTCCGGTGAGTCCCTGTCTTTGGTCTAGGTGGGCCTTCTTCGTGGCGGGAGGGAGGTTCAATGGCGTTTTAGACATATGGTAGATGTTGTTCCCGGTTGGGCCTTGGAGCTACGAAGTCCCTTCTGGTATCATTTTTAGATCTTTCTTGGACTCGGATTGTACCGAGGTCAATAGGTGAGTCGGCGAATTGAGGTTGTCCTCATCTACTCTAACCTTGGCACAATAGGCATTGTGTATTTCAACCCAAATAGTCGAGGGGTACTTCATAAGCCAACTTAACAACTTTCTTGTCGCCCTTGAACCATTTCTATTTAGCCCGTTTTGGAAAGTTGCGATGGCCATTCTTTCCGATACGTTAGGTAAAGTCATTCATACTCGGTGGAATCGTGCGAGGAAGTTCCTCAATCCTTCTCCTGGTGATTGTTTGATAGCGAATATATCGTTCACTCTTGCCTCTACCTTTTTGGCCCCGGCGTGGGCCGTTACGAACTTATTGGCCATCTCTTCGAATGTTTCAATGGAACGTGCGGGTAGCTGAGAATACCATGTTAATGCTTCTCTAGTGAGAGTTTCGCCGAATTTTTTCAACAAAATGGAGGATACTTGTTCCTTGGCGAGGTTGTTGCCTTTCACGCCAGTGACATAGTGAGTTACATGGTCCTCGGGATCGGTCGTACTATCATATATTTTCAAGTAGGGTGGAATTTTAAAGGTCATGCGGGGCAGCTTCATCACTGTATGGTTGCTCGACAAATCGATCAGCATCTCTCTTTGGCAAGAGCTTTGGGGCACCCGGTATTTTGTCGACCCTTTCTTGGTGTTCTCTCATTTGGTCCCGAAGCACCTTGTTCTCGTTCCCCATTTTCTCCATCTTTTTCAAAATGGTTGTGAGGGTGTCGTCACCTGCACTATTAACGGTGTTGTGAGTAATACCTGCCATTGGATGAGGGAACGGGTCATGCCGCTCGACCGTTGCTGGTGTAACACAGCTCCTTACGTTTTCCATAATTATATCCTGAGCGGGCTTGTGGAGGATGCCGGTTAGCACGTCAGTTAGCCAAGCCTCAAGGAGCTTTTTTAATGTTGGTGGCGTCTCTTCCATCACGGACGTGGAAGCTCCTTTACCACGGGATGTTGCAATACTGCCATGAGGAGGAGGTGACCCGTGTCGCTTGGGAGAGGCATTAGGTGTTATATCCTCACCTTCTGTTTCGGAAACCTCATTGATGGTGTTCAGGAGTTTAGTTGTGAGGTCGCCTATTACCCTCGTTCTTTCTTCTCTGTTACCTACCATATCAGATTTGTGCGTACAAGGAAAAGGAATTTTGTTCTATTATTTTTTTGTTTAGCAATCCGTGCTAGTTGTAGATCTAGAGGATATTAAAAACTTAACTAGAAAATGCCCACAGACGGCGCCAAATTGTTTGACCAAAAAATATAGATTTTCGGTTAAACTATTAAGTTTTATGTAATGAGGGATTAAGCTTAGTTAATAATAATATCTCTAGATTTTAAACTTGATGGCATGGAATCGTGAGATAAAGTTGGTGTAAAACTGAAAGTAATGCACATTTAATATTCCAAAAGATGTGAGTAATAATAGAAGGATATCAAGCAATAAATGACATTTATGTAAATAAGGAGAAAGATTCACCCAATAATGAATGCGGTGGATGATTCTTCCTTCTGACAATAATGAATGACAGACAAATCTTAGAATGTTTGAACTATTCTCGGATCTGATAGAAAAGTATGGAATAATGTGAGCAAGAATCTTGATGAAAAGGTAAAGTTTGTATCTTTGCTAGACAGAGAGAATCCTCTACTCAAAAAGTGTTCTTATCAAGTGAATATTACATGTCTTATTCCCTTATCTCTTTTTCTATTTATACAAGACATATTCTCATCAATGTCTTATTTCAAATAATGACCGCTACAGCTATTTACGCAACAATCGACCTCGGCCATGATTGACTCCTCGGTCACGAACCTTGATGCTTCCTGGTCGACCTTGACCGATCCTTTCCTAAATGCTGCTTCACGCTAAATTTCCTGAAGGCAGATTTTTGCCTATACAATTTGGATCAAGAGAAAAATGGAGGACATGAATCATGATCATAGCAGCAGTGAGCGAAAATTTTAAAGGAATATATGTCATAACTATCTCAATGATTTATATTGTTTTCAGAAGCATTTTCTGGTCACGCTTAGGTAGAAAATTAACTTTTCAAGCTGCTGACATGTATAGTTTCTATGTTGGTTAAATTTGCATCACAATATCCACCCTGAAGCAAAATTGATAAACTGTTGACGTTTTTCTTCTGCATTTACCACAATAGCTTTAGAAGGCTTAGACAGCTGGAGATTGTAATTATAATTAAAAGCAAAAATTAAAGTGTTGCGTAAATTGAAACAGGAAAAAGGAAGTGCCACAGTGAACAAGTGAACAAGTAAAGATGAGATTGTGAGTCTCGGCGATCGAAATGAACATATTCGATATAGAATCCATGCCAAAGATTTTGTGGTCTCAAATGCAAATTGCAACTTGAAATTACTCATAAAGATGCTTCTCAGTTGAAATGGAGTAAAGCACATGGAGAACGTGTATGAAGCAAGTTGATTGGATAGTTATTTGATATGATATTGGTACTACTATTCAATGAATATTTATCTAAAGTTGGTACAATTTCAAAGGCAAACTTAGACTCTGGCCACTAGTAGGATTCATTAAATAAACCTATTCCTCTCATCAGCCTCATCTTCCGTTTGCTTGAAGATGGGATCATCAAATCCTAATAAAACAGGATTTCTCTTGGGAAAAAAAACAAAACAAAAAGTTAATAACTTTGTTTACCAAGCTGAGATCAATATGACCTTAAAACATCATTCCTTCCGGTCCACAATAATTGACTATTTTGTCTTTGGCACACCCTTTAATAAAATACAAACTCCTAGAGAACAAATAAATATTTTGACTAATTTACCCTTAATTAAATTTTATATATTGTTAACTTGACACGTTGGAATATGTAAATAGGGACAAATTTGAAAAACTATAGTTAATTCATTCTTGATTATGTAAAAAAAGATACTTAATTTGGGAGTCCATTACTCAAATGGTCACTCAACTATCCCAAATTATCTGCTAAAGTCACTTTTCTTTCATTTGTAACAACAAAGTCACTTAACTATGCCTATAACACTCAGAATATCACTCAACTAAATTTTTCAAATTTTTTATTGTCAAATACCTATTTTACCCTCTAAATAATCAATTTTTTAAAACCTTTTAAATACTATAATTTTTTTCTCTTTTTAATCTATATTGTGGACTTACCTATAGAATAAATATATTTTATTTATAAATAAATAATTAGTTTTTAGCTCATATAATGACGTAATAATAATATAATTGAGCAAAATTTTCAAGAATATATAATGTATATTATAAAAATACCTTTATTTAAATAATTATTTTTATATTACGTGCATGGAATATATATTTTACAAACTTTATTTTCTTTCATTCTCAATTGTGTAAGCAAATTTTTGAATTTTAGTTGTTAATACTAAAATTATTATTACGAACAAATTATTCTAATTAATGTTTTTACTATGCTCATTATTTTGTTATTCCAGCATTATATATGCTTAAATACTTTATATATTTTTTAATTTATAAATAAAATTTATTTATTTTATAGGTAAGTCCATAATATAAATTAAAAGGGAAAAATCATAACATTAAAAAGTTATAAAAAATGATAAATGTTTATAATTTAGACAGTAAAATAGGTATTTGGCAATCCAAAATTTGAAAAATCTAGTTGAGTGACTTTCTGAGTATTATAGGCATAGTTAAGTGACTTTGTTGCTACAAACGAAAGAAAAGTGACTTTAGCAGATAATTTGGGATAGTTGAGTGACCATTTGAATAATGGATTTGGACCAAAATAAAAAACTCAAAAACTCACTTATTATGGATCAGAGAAAGTACTATTCTCAAAATCCAGCACCAAGGAAAGAATATTTTGTATTTGCAGCATTAAATGTCTCTTTTGGTTTTCAACTCCAGTGTTCAAAGTAGTAAATATTATGGACCCCAGAGTTATTGATGTTGAAACAAGTTTTGGTCTAATCTCGCTACAGTTTGGAATATATCATCCCCAGAAGCACGAGTAATTAAGAATTCAAGCTCATGGCAATGAAAGCTTTACACTTCAACTTAAAATAAAAAGCAGGAATCTCAATTACGTTACACAGCAATAGATATCTCAATCTTAAGATTTAGCAAAACCTAGGGGCAGGATCTAGAGGGTAAGTGACGTGTTCAGTGAAACCTATAGCTTTTGCCCATACTTGTGTACACATTAAGCAATCAAATACTCTTTAATACTCTTGGAGTTTGAAATGTTTTCCTTATCTCATCAGTAGGTTAGGTCAAAGACAAAATAACATTGCTATTGAAGACCTCAAGCCACCGAAATATAGGAAAATCCTAGAACCGTTTACTTTGCTAGCAAAAGGAAATTTCAGTTTTATATACATAAGGTGGCAGGATATGACGTGGATTCAAATTTTCGAGGAAATGGCCTTTAATAGGAAGTGGTATTGATATATTATCTCTTTTCGTCTTTTTCGTTTTCTTAAGCCGAGGGTAGGGGTAAATTTGCATATGCACTACCCTCCCCAAATCTCTCACCAGTGAAATTTTACTGAGTTGTGTTGTTGTATCCATGGCAACATCATTATTTTACTTTACAAAAATAAGCATTACCACTAACAGGGAACAAGTTGAGATGAAAGAGTCATCCAATAAAGAGTGGGGGTGGGGGGGAGGATAGAGATAACACCTTACCTAGAGTGGATTATTGAGGTTCCATATTACCTTAGACGGAGCATTCTATTGACAAGAACAACACAGCAAAGACATAGATGTGGACACCCCAATTTACCCTGTTCTTGGACAACAACTGACTCGTGTGTTTGGCGAAGTGACGTTTTAGACATGCAAACTCTGCCTAAGAATTTGTGGGCTCAAGCGCAACTTGCAACTTGAAACTGACAAAGATGCTTCAGCAGGACTGGAGTGGAGCACATGGAATGGATACATATCGATGTTAGTACTATTCTAAGTGCAAAATTAGACTACTCTAGTCACCAGGAAATTACTACGATTCATATAATAAACAAATTCTCTTTCCTGAACCTCATCATCCACTTGTCGCAGATGTGGCCAGGCCTTTCCAACGAAAGAGTGCTTTTTATTCCAGCCTTAAACCTTCTTTTTGGTTTTAAGTTTCGAGTGTTCAATGTTCTACATTATGTGGATTCCAAAGCTCTTACTTTTGAAACAAGCTTTGGTCTAATCTTGCTACATTGCTTTGGTCTAATCTTGGCGAAAAAGGCTTTAATATTAAGCGCAACTAGAATTAGCACTGCTTTGGCATAGGTGGGACTTGAATTAAGGTGCACAACAATAGATATCTTAATCTATGACTCAGCAAAAACATCTACTAATTGTAAGGTAACCAAATACTCTTTACTCTACAAACTTGAATTATAAATGATCCCATCAGCAGGTTAGCAAAGACAATATTGTGGTTCGCGCATTCAAGCCTATGAAATTCAAGTTGATAGCACCAATCACTTACAACTAGATATTGTTCATTAGACACTAAAAGCCCTGACTGTAAAGGAATCTACTCTGTTCTCATAGAAGCTTCAACAAATTGCAAACACGTGGTCAACTATGTTTATAGTTACAAGAACAAGCTAAGGATGGTAAACCACAAAACTAACACTTAGGGGTCGTTTGGTAGGATGTATAAGAATAGTGCAGAATAAGGTGTATTAGTAATGTATGGATTAATAATGCATGGGTTAGTAATGCAAGCATTAGTTACGCAAATATTATTTTTTATTTACTATTTGGTGTGGTGTATTAAAATTATAGTGCATTGCATAATTTTTAAGAAAAATAGTTGTTTACAAAAATGTCCTTCATATTCTCTAGCTTTAAGGGACTTTAAAGACAATTTTGTCTTTAACCATACTAATACATGCATTAATAGCCTTGGTATTACTAATGTCATAATTTTCTATGCATTACTTATACATAATATAATACCAAGTATGATGTATAACTACTACAACAGGTTAAAAAAATGTACCAAATAAAATATTAGTAATGCATAAAGCTAATACTTGCATTATTTTTTCTAGTACCTCCTACCAAACGACCCCTTATTAATTACCTCAAGTGCTATTAGATGATACAATACTTTGACAGAAAACCCAAACCAAACGCCCTTGCCTTACGGATCCATCAAACTTGATACGAATGCACATGGTTCGAAATTGTCACAAATTTCTAAATTTCATATTATATCAATACCTATCAAAAATAAACAACTAAATAAAGATTGATGATTGCATGGTGACATAAATCTTTTAAGGGTCCACCAAACTCTACAGAGAATTAGGTTCTCTATTAGTTTCCACAGAAACTACGTATACTGCAGTAAGTAAATGACAAGAGGAATTTTACGTGGAAAATTTCCAGCTCAACGGGATTAAAAATCACGACCTACCCTTGTAGTATTCAACTTCACTACTGAGCAACTTTTAGATTACAACCTATGTAACCTAGAAATTAACCTATTAATCTCTCACTAACTTGTAACACTCTATTACAAACCACTTTGTAATAACTCTATTACAAAGAATTTACAACTCGACTAACTCTAGCCAAGACACAAACACAAGAGTTTATGATTTACAAATGATTTCCTACACAGTTGTCATGACCCTAAATCCGGACCCAGCCGTGATAGCGCTTCTCGTGAAGACAAGGTCAGCCGACACTTCTCATTCTCCAATTTATTAACAGTTAAACATTTAGAAACAGTCGAAACATGAGTAAATAATCCAAAGTATCAGATAATATCATAAATACATGGAAGAACAACCCAACACAACCTTAATTGGGGTATCACTAATCATGAGCATCTATAAAACCTAATACAAGTCTGAAAAATCCGCAAACTATTACAAATGTGTGATAAGAGATAGAAATGGAAAAGAGGAAGAAACACGGGTCTGCGGACGTCAAGCAGCTACCTCGTGAACTCCGAATCTTCGCCGGGAGCTCTCAACTCGCACTGGCAGGATCAGTAATGCCTGAACCTGCACACAGAGGTGCAGGGAGTAAAGTGAGTACTCCAACTCAGTGAGTAATAAATGTAAATAAAGACTGAAAGTAAGAAATCACGTAAGGCACAAAGCATTCCATAATGAAGCAGTAAAACCATTTAAAACAGTAAATCAGTGAAAGATAGGTAAAATCCTTTAATTCAATGTAGTTTCATGAAAAGCCTTTTTCAATAATTAAGCAGGTAATTGATAGCCAATTATGAAAAGTAACACATGAAGGCTCGCCCCTCGGGCACAGTATCGACAAATACGCCTCTTGGGCAGTACCAGCCCCTCGGGCAATCACATAGAACAATACCAGCCCATCGGGCTCAATCTCATATCACAATGGGTATCCGCGCTCACTGGGGGTGTACAGACTCCTGGATGGCCCCTTACGGCCCAAGCGTAATATCAAGCCACCTCGTGACATCATCACTAGGCCATCGGCCTCAGATCAATCAAGCCACCTTGTGACGTACATATCTCAGGCCCTCGGCCTCATAATCAGTATCAAATATTTCCTCACAACATAGGGCCTCGGCCTTACTCAGTCAAAAATCCTCACAAGCCACTTGGGCAATAGGAACGAGTTTTAGGTCCAAATTCCTTACCTCAATGAAGTTCCCTTGAAATCCCTCTTTCAAATTGTCCAAAATGCTCTAAAGCCGAAGTCATAAATGGTGAAATAGCTCAATTTCGCGAAATGAAATAACTTATATGCTCTGCCCAGACCTTTCCGCATCTGCAGTACTTCAACCGCATCTGCAGTATCAAATTTGCGGTTAAATCCTCCGCTTCTGTGGGAATCACTAACCAACCCAAAAATCGCATTTGCGATAAGCCTTCCGCATTTGCGACTCCGCAGATGCGGCCATCCTGACTGTTTCTGCGGTTCCTGACATTCTTCCAAAATCCACTTCTGCAGCCCCTTTCTCTCGCATATGCGGTGCCGCACCTGCGGTCCCCAATCTGCAGGTGCGAAAATACTAGAAACAACAAATTCAGCAGCTACAACAAAAATCCAACTTCTTCGTTAACCATCCGAAATCACCCCGAGGCCCCCGGGACCTCAACCAAAAGCACAAACATATTCCAATACCTTATTAAAACTTGTTCTAATCATCAAAACACCTCAAGTAACATCAAATCACCCAAAACACATCGGATTCAAGTCAAACATTCAAAAATCTTCCGAATTTCGCTTTTGATCAAAATCCCAACCAAACCACGTCCGAATGACCTGAAATTTCGTACACACATCCCAAATTACAGAACGGGACTACTGCAACTCTCGAAATTCCATTCCGACCCCTATATCAAAATTTCGCCTACCAACCGGAAATCGCCAAAATCTCAACTTCGCCAATTCAAGCCTAAATCTACTAAGAACCTCCAAAATTCCTTCCGATCATGCTCCCAAGTCACAAATCACCTCCCGAAGCTAACCGAACCACCGAAACTCACATCCGAGCCCTCTAACACATAAGTCAACATCCTGTTGACTTTTTCAACTTAAACTTTCTTAAAAGAGACTAAGTGTCTCAAACTTTACCAAAATCATTCCGGATTCGATCTGACTAACCCAATACCACATAACACGGATAAACAAAGCATAAAGAAGCAGAAATGGGGAAACGGAATAGTAACTAATGAGACGACTGGTCGGGTCGTCACATCTTCCCCAACTTAAACAAATGGCCGTCCACGAACGAATCAAGAAACATACCTGAAGCCTCAAACAAGTAAGGATATCTGCTCTGCATCTCCCACTCGGTCTCCTAGGTAGCCTCCTCCACGGGCCGACCTCTCGACTGTACCTTCACTGAAGCTATATCCTTTGACCTCAACTTTCGAACCTGACGATACAAAATAGCTACTAGCTCAACATCATAGGTCAGATTATCATCCAATTGAACCGTGCTAAAATTCAGAACATGAGACGGATCCCCAATATACTTCCAGAGCATAGATACATGAAATACCGGATGTACACTCGACAAGCTGGGTGGAAAAGCAAGCTCATAAGCCACCTCTACAATCCTCCGAAGCACCTCAAAAGGCCCAATGAACCGAGGACTCAATTTCCCTTTCGTCCCAAATCTCATAACACCCTTCATGGGTGAAACCTTCAACAGAACCTTCTCGCCAATCATGTAGGACACATCCCCAACCTTCCTATCAGCATAACTCTTCTGTCTCGACTGCGCTATACGAAGCCTCTCCTGAATTACCTTTACCTTTTCTAAAGCATCCTGCACCAGGTCTGTCCCCAATAGCCTAGCCTCACAGGGCTCGAACCAACCAATGGGAGATCTACATCGCCTCCTATACAAAGCCTCATATGGAGCCATCTGAATACTCGACTGGTAGTTGTTGTTATAAGCAAACTCCACAAGCGGTAGAAACTGATCCCATGACCCTCTGAAATCAATGACACAAGCACGCAACATATCCTCCAATATTTGAATAGTGCGCTCGGACTGTCTGTCCATCTGAGGGTGAAAAGTTGTGCTCAACTCAACCTGAGTACCCAACTCTCGCAGCACAGACCTCCAAAACTGCGAAGTAAACTGAGTGCCCCTATCTGAAATGATGGAAACTAGGACACCATACAAACGAACAATCTCCCGGATATAGATCTCAGTCAACCGCTCTGAAGAATAAGTGGTACACACAGGAATGAAGTGCGCGAACTTGGTCAGCCGATCCACAATCACCCAAATAGCATCGAACTTCCTCAAAGTCTGTGGAAGTCCAACAACAAAGTCCATAGTGAGCCTCTCCCACTTCCACTCGGGAATATCTATCTGCTGAAGCAAGCTACCGGTTTCTGATGCTCATATTTCACCTGCTGACAATTGAGACACAGAGCAACAAATCCCACAATGTCTTTCTTCATTCTCCGCCACCAATAGTGCTATTTCAGATCCTAATACATCTTTGCGGCACCCGGATGAATGGAATACAGCAAGCTATGGGCCTCCTCCAGAATCAACTCCCGAAGCCCATCTACATTGGGCACACAAATCCGGCCCTGCATCCTCAACACCCCATCATCACCAATGGTCACATATCTAGCATCATCATGATGAACTCTGTCCTTAAGGACAAGCAAATGCAGATCATCATACTGGCGCTCTCTGATGCGATCATATAAGGAAGACCGAGAAACCATACAAGCCAATACCCGGCTGGGCTCCGAAATATCTAATCTCACAAACCAATTGGCCAAAACCTGAACATCAACTGCAAGAGGTCTCTCCCCAACTAGAATATATGCCAAACTCCCCATACTCACCGCCTTTCGGCTCAAGGCATCGGCAACCACATTGGCCTTTTCCGGATGGGACAATAAAGTGATATCATAATCCTTAAGCAACTCCAACCATCTCCACTGCCTCAAATTGAGATCCTTCTATTTGAACAAGTGCTGGAGGCTACGATGATCAGTAAACACCTCACAAGACACACCATACAAGTAATGCCTCCAAATCTTCAACGCTTGAACTATGGCAGCCAACTCCAAATCATGAACGGGGTAGTTTTTCTCATGTGGATTCAACTGACGAGAAGGATAAGCAATAACTCTACCCTTCTGCATCAATACACAACTAATACTGACTCTCAAAGCATCACAATACACAGTATTTGAACCTGAAGCTGATGGCAAAACTAACACTAGAGTTGTGGTCAAAGCTATCTTGAGCTTTTAAAAGCTCTTCTCACACTCGTCCGACCATACAAATGAAGCACCCTTTTGATTTAACTTGGTCAAGGGCGATGCGATAGATGAAAATCCCCGAACAAAATGGCGATAATAACCTGCCAAACCAAAAAAACTGCGAATCTCGGTGGCTAAGGACGATCTGGGCCAACTCTGAACCGCCTCTATCTTCTTTGGATCAACCTGAATACCCTCGCTAGACACCACGTGCCCCAAGAATGCCACTGAACTGAGCCAAAACTCACACTTGGAGAATTTTGCATAAAGCTTCTCCTCCCTCAATCTCTGCAACACAACTCTCAAATGCTCTGCATGCTCCTCCTGACTACGCGAATACACCAGAATATCATCAATGAAGACTATGACAAACTAGTCAAGATAAGGCCGGAACACACTATTCATCAAATGCATGAACGTTGCTGGGGCATTGGTCAGCCCAAAAGACATCACCAAGAACTCGTAATGACCATATCGGGTCCTGAAAGCTGTCTTAAGAATATCTGAGTCCTTGATCTTCAACTGATGATAACCTGAACATAGATCAATCTTGGAGAACACTTTCGCTCCCTAAAGCTGGTCGAATAAATCATCAATGCGAGGCAAGAGATACTTGTTCTTAATTGTTACTTTGTTCAATTGCCTATAATCAATGCACATCCTCATAGTGTCATCCTTCTTCTTCATAAATAGAACCGGCGCACCCCAAAGTGACACACTAGGCCGAATGAACCCTTTATCAAGGAGTTCCTGAAGCTGCTCCTTTAATTCCTTCAACTTCGCTGGTGCCATACGATACGGCGGAATAGAAATGGGCTGAGTGCCCGGCACCAGGTCAATACCAAAATCAATATCCCTGTCCGGTGGCATGTCTGGCAGGTCTGCAGGAAACACATTGGGAAAATCCCTCACAACTGGAACAGAATCAATATTGGGAGTCTCAGTACCGACATCCCTCACAAAGGCTAGATACGAAAGACAACCCTTCCCAACCATACGCTAGGTTTTCAAGAATGAGATCACTCTACTAGGAACATAATCAGTCACACCTCGCCACTCAATCCTTGGCACACCCGGCATAGCCAATGTGACTATCTTAGCATGACAGTCCAGAATAGCACGACACGGAGATAAACAATCCATGCCCAAAATGACATTGAAATCCACCATACACAATAATAAAAGATCCACATGGGTCTCCAGACCCCCAATAGTCACCACACACGATCGGTACACACGGTTTACAACAACAATATCGCCCACCGGGGTAGATACATGAACAGGTGAAGCAAGAAACTCACGGGGCGTACCCAAATAACGAACAAAGTATGATGACACATAAGAAAAGGTGGAACTGGGATCTGAAGCAATAGCATCGGGTCTGCCTGGAAGTGCATAGAAACGGGCCTGACCGCGACCTGATCTACCTCTCCTTCTAGGGCGACCCTTAGCTGACTAACCTCCACCTCTAGCTGGCTGGGTGGGTGTTGGTGAAGTAACTGGCGCTGAAGCCGATGACTGATTCACCCGCACGCCTCAAACTAGAACCAACATAGCACATAACCGTGCAATCGACTAATTAATAGTGGATTCCCCCACTTGGCTCGAAGCCATAGACCAAAACATACACAATAACTCATAACGCATATACTTTATTGCTGCCATAATACCATAGTGAGATTAAACTCAATCCTTCATAAGCTCGTGGAACACAGATCATCAGGTACTTTATATCTTCTGAAAATCTCGCATTCATCCTCGTAACAGACATGCCTACTCTCTTAAGCAAATCAAACTCAATTGTGACACATATCTTTCACAGGTAACAGAGATCTACCAATAAACGACATAAGGATCACACAAACTTCAGAACAATCCGCAGGAGATAACCCACCTGCTTCTCCTCAAACTGGTATCTCTCTATACTCTTCAATAATCATAACTATTGCACAATCACTTAATCTTCTTGGGTTCGAACCCATATCACAACATGAAATCTACTTCACTTCCCAACTAGACAACAGGAAAAGGTCATTCAACACACCCACACTCGGGACTACACATTAAATCAAGATGGAAATCAAGCACTAAATAGTTCTTTCTACCCTCAAGCAACCTCTTCTTGCCACGTCCGAACAATCTGAACACATCTCGCAGTCAAATCATACTCATCACGAAGCCATATAGTCATCACTTCCCTTAATAGGTACACTAGCGAACATATAAATCCAGATACACGTGCTCACACAATCAGCACCTCCGTGCTCAAGCTGCAGGCAAAACCCGGCCTCAAGTCCTCCAAACAGGACCAACCTCAACACATAAAAAATCACATCTCGCCCCTCGATCAGGGAATCACAAGCCATCGATACACATCTGATACTGAGCGCTCATGTGTGCATACGAACACGTGGAAGGAATTGAAAGAGTTACATTTCAAGCTGAATCAAGGACGCACGATAAGAATTTCAAGAATGTGAAGCTTTTCCTAAAGGTTCTGCAGCCTCTCAAGGATTAATACAGACGTTACTGTACCGATCCGCGAGACTCTACTAAACCTGCTCATGACTCGTGAGACCTATGTAACCTAGGCTCTGATACCAACTTGTCACGACCCTAAACCCGGACTCAGTTGTGATGGCGCCTCTCGTGAAGACAAGGCCAGCCGACACTTCCCATTCTCCAATTTATTAACAGTTAAGCATTTAGAAATAGTCGAAACATGACTAAATAATCCAAAGTAGCAGATAATATCATAAATACGCAGAAGAACAACCCAACACAGCCCTAACCGGGGTGTCACTAGTCATGAGCATCTATAAAACCTAATACACGTCTGAAAAATTCGCAAACTATTACAAATGTCTGATAAGAGATAGAAATGGGAAAGAGGGAGAAACACAGGTCTGCGGACGTCAAACAGCTAGCTCGTGAATTCCGAATATCCGCCGGGAGCTTTCAACTCGCATTGGTAGGATCAGCAATTCCTCAATCTGCACACAGGGGTGCAGGGAGTAAAGTGAGTACTCCAACTCAGTGAGTAACAAATGTAAATAAAGACTGAAAGCAAGAAATCACGTAAGGCACAAAACATTCCACAATGAAGCAGTAAAACCATTTAAAAATAGTAAATCAGTAAAAGATATGTAAAATCCTTTAACTCAATGCAGTTTCATGAAAAGCCTTTTTCAATAATTAAGCAGGTAATTGACAATCAATTATGAAAAGTAAACACATGAAGGCTCGCCCCTCGGGCACAATATCGACAAATTCGCCCCTCGAGCAATATCTCATAACAATACCAACCCCTCGGGCAATTACATAGAACAATACCAGCCCATCGGGCTCAATCTCACATCACAATGGGTACCCACGCTCACTGGGAGTGTACAGACTCCTAGAGGGGCCCCTTACGGCCCAAGCGCAATATCAAGCCACCTCGTGGTATCATCACTAGGCCCTCGGCCTCATATCAATCAAGCCACCTCGTGGCGTACATATCTCAGGCCCTCGACCTCATAATCAGTATCAAATGTTTCCTCACAACATAGGCCCTCGACCTTACCCAGTCAAAATCCTCACAATCCACTTGGACAATAGTAAAACATGATTCTCAGCCCAAAATATCATTTAAAAGATCATATAAGTATTAAAACAGAGTAAACATGGCTGAGTACGAAAACAATGAAATATAACATGACTGAGTTCAAGTATAAAGTCAAAATAGTGAGGAAATACCAGTAAAAATCCCCGAAAGGTTCAAATAGTTAGCACAAGGCCCCAAATATGGCGTTCAACCCCAATGATGATGATAACAAATAGATTTCAGTCAAATACGCGGTAAAATCATCAATCAGGATGGACCAAGTCGCAATCCCCAATAGTGCACTACCCCACGCTCGTCATCAAGCGTGTGCCTCTCCTTAATATAGCACTACGATGTGCAATCCAGGGTTTCAAACCTTCAGAACATCATTTACAATCATTACTCACCTCGACCCGATTAAATCTCTAGCTCGCGATGCCTTTACCCCTCGAATCAGCCTCCACTCGCGTCGAATCTATCCAAAATCAGAACGAGGACGTCAAAATATGCTAAGGGAACGAAGTCCAAGCGAAAACAATCAATATATGACACAAATCCCGAAATTATCAAAACCCGACCCCCGGACCCGCGTTTCAGAATTCATTGTTGCGGGGACTCTCCAAAATACTGCCGCACTCGTGTCGGATTCTCCAAAAATAGATTATTTTTAGAGTATCCGACACGCACCTTGCGACATTTTAGGAGAGTCTGAGCAACATAATGTTCCAATGGAAACTTCAACGTACTGCAAACATATGTCAACTATGTGTATAGTTCCATGCTGCCAAAGAACAAGCTAAGGATGGTAAACCAAGAGAACACAAGCTAGTTAATAAACTGAAGTGGTATTAGAAAATACGATACTTTATAGAAAGCCCCAAACCAAATGCCTTTGTCTCTAGAATGATTCCAAGATAGTAATGAAATTATAAGCCACCAAACTTGATAAGAGTGCACAAGGTTCAATATTGTCACAAGTTTCTAAATATCCTTCTACGTCAATATTTATCAAAAGTAAACAACTAAATAAAGATCGATGATTTCATAGTGATAATATAAAGCCTTTGAAGCTTTGAATATGACATGCTTGAACCATCAACAGCGTTTCTATTTTATACATACAATAGAAAGCGATGAAAACAAATTAAAGTATCACACCACCACATTGACAAACATCATTCTTTATTGACATCACATTAACCTTTCAGCATGTACCTTTATTTAATGAAGGCAACATGCTTGCATAGAGAGAAATCCGCAAAAGATTTGAATTTAGCACTTAACAGTTCCATCTTCTAATCAACATACTAGTGCTTCCACTGTACTATACATCTGTAGTTCCAAAATCTCTGTTTGCTTAAACAGTTCTTCCAACTATGCATATTTATAATAAATTAATACAAGCAACACAAACTATTAATAGCAACACCATAAGCCCAGATGCAGAGCCAGGATTTCAACTTTATGGGCTCTCGATATTAGAATGATGCTCCCAAATATTAATAACTGGGTTCTAAATTTAATGTGTACATATTTAATGAATTTATTAATATAAATACACAGTTTGCACAAATTCTACTGGGATGGGCTTCTATCTCCACACTCTGCATAAGCCTATAAGCCATTTCAAGGATACAGTCCTCCAAGCCCTTCCTACTCCCATGTTCTAACCTGATTGGTTAGATACTATGTTACAGTTACAAGGTTAAGAATTTAACTTAAGGAATAGTTGTTCTTAGTTTCACAAAATTATCAAGCCAATATTCATTAATTCAGGACAAGCATCCATGATGTGAAGTTAACAAAATCAACACTTCAACCAATTATATGTGCATCCATGCACGCTCATGTTTGTGCGTCTCTGTTGAATGCATTCTAAAGGTTTTTGCCTTGTCCTTTTCGCAAATGAATTCCCTTGCGCAAGCAAAAATAGGTATTCTCATGCCAAAGAAAAGTATAAAGCTACAGAAACTCCTATAACGACGTCCATTTTGATCAAGAAATTCACCAAATTTTATGGCTTTCGAAATGTGACTTTTTATGCGAGTGTCTGTTTGTCGCGAACGTGATACCTGATCTGTAGGAAAAAAAACTTTTTACCACTTTACGTGTAACATAACAAATACAAATAACAGTTACAACAACTATGAAGAGTTACCACTGATAACTATGTAAGTCTGGTACATCAACACGTTTATGAAGTATATGGGCATTACTATACAGGGAGGGTCAATTGGTCAGACTAGATCTGCTACTTGTCAAACACTATTCCTTTCCTTCTAGTCCAAATCACTGTACGATGCTTCCTCTTCTGGCAATTCAAAGTCATCAACCTCTTGAAAATGCTTTCGCCAGTAGTTGACAAAATCTTCTGGCAAGGGATCTTCAACGACAGGTTTCTGCTCTGTGCGCCTCCTCTGCAGAAACATTTTAGTTGTTAGCCATCAAAATGGTAGGCTATGATATAAGTGAAAGAATGCACAGCCCGCATTCCAGAAAGCAGTTCTCAGCAATATTAATAGGAATTTATTACTAGTTTTAAACACCAACTCCTCAGTTTTAGGTAACTCACTGAGCCATATTTTAGTTCATCTTGCCCTAATATTGTTTTGACATGGTTGGCGAAGAAAATCAGGTCAGGGGTCAGCGATGTAAGCTTAGGCTTGCTATTGGAACCATTTTAGAAAGAAATGTTTCAGAACGCTAACGAACCTCCATGTCATGAATGTCTCTCATATCTAATCTACATATTTTCCTATATATGAAACATATATATTACAAGATAATTGTGCAAAGATACGGATGAGACAAACTTTAGCATATTATTTCCCAAAGCTCTGAAACTGAACCTAGAAATAGAAAATGAAAGAGGCCAGTACCCATTACTACTGGTAGTCCATGAGATCTCAACAGCAATGAGAAGGAAGTATAAAAGAAGCCAGTTACAGATGCTTCTCATTAGAGATCAATACAAAAAGAGATTGTTAACAAACCTTGTTACGCTTTCCAGTAGGATCCGTCCATGAACCTGAGGGTTTAATATTACCAGCTCCATTGAATTCAGTCCTATATAGAAGAAACAAGAATCAAGAGAGCATCAGTATTGAGCATTCTCCTATGTCACTTTTCACGTTTAAAATGTCTTTATTCCATTCAAAACATAAAATGCCTCGATTTTAGATGTGCCGCAGGAAAGAAATGGGAATAAGGGAAGGTGTTGCTAATGTGCATGCTGCAGAGCTATCTTGCATATTAAGCATGTGCGGAGCCTTTAAAGTGAACATAATTACAACTAAGACACCCAATTCATTAAAGATTATGCTACTTCAGTAGATAAAGAAATAAATAGTAGCTTGAGTGCACTGCCAAGACAGAAAAATTTTCAGCCAGACTCAAGCTGGGAAGTGCCACTGAAAATTTCTCAGGGTCAAAACTAGAGGTAAAACTGCATGTGCGGTGTCAGGAGCATGAAAGTTCAATCAACCAACAATCTATATTTGGTACAGGATATCAGCAAATGATATCACCACAACAAGCTTCAAATCTCACGTGAGTAACCTAAGGGAAAAAAAAAAGGGGGGGGGGGGGGGGGGGGAGAAGCTGATATAAGAAAAAGGGGGAAAGAAAACTGCTTCCTCAAGATTACATGCACAGCGGCAGACATAAATAGAAAAAGTGTGTGTGTGAGAGAGAGAGAGACCTATTGGTTCTTGTCTTTGGAAAAGTAGGGCAACTAAAAACTGATGCGTCTTCCATCCCTTTTCCCCTTGTTTTCTTTAAAGATGTGAAACTCCGAGTCAAAACACCAACTTTTTCTTCTGCTGTTTTTTCATCTGTAGGAAAGTGCTGATGAGAAATTGCCTTAGCTTTGGCCTTTACTCTCTGAGGAGATGAAGACACAAAAGGCTCATGAATAACTATTCCCTTCTTTTTCTTATTTCCTGAAACTGGAGTAGATAGAACAGCAATTCCTTTCCCCTTAGATAGAACAGCAATTCCTTTCCCCTTATCTTCCTTGGTCTCAGGAGACAAGCTACTGAAAGGCTCGGCAATTGCCTTCCCTTTATCCTTTGTGATTGTAGGAGGCAGGGAAAGGAAAGGCTCATCAATCTCTTTCCTTTTGTCTTTTTTGTTTTCATGAAGACTGGGAGTGATGTTCGGAGCAGTAGATTCCAAATTAGACTTCTCTGTAGTCTGCCTTCGATTATAAACTACAGCTTCATTATCCCTGCCTGCTTGAGTAACAAACAAGACCAAACTTAGACAGGTTAGCCCCAGGCGTTAAAACAAATACAGACATTGGAAATTGAGCAAAAGCAAGCATAGTAACACAATTCCTGCATTTAGCATTTCAATATTGGGAAGCCAAACTTATTAGAGCAAATGAAGAATCAACCAAATCAATGTTAGGTATTATGTAGATTGCTTCTGCTCACATGGCAGGAACGTGTTTACAATTTTTAACATAAACCTCAATTTGCTAGGGGTAGGCACCTGTAGATCATGTTTCACAATATATTAAGCTACTTTTATACATCATACTCGGACTATTTGTAGGCTTGTGATTAATCTAACACAATCCTCCTCCTTCATCTAGACTTGGAACTGACTATATGAATCTCACATACGCAAAGTTCAAACTTATCATCATTACTGTATCAATAATAATTACTTTATCAATAATAATGATTTCTTTGAACTAAAGACCTTAAGAGGTACTCAATAGTTAAATTATTAAGAAGAGATTACTTATATCCCATGTTTCACAAGTTCAGATGGACGTAAAGACAGCTATTGCTACTAAGATTTTAAACAAAGTAGGTTAATAATTTCGTTTGTAACTTTTGGAGTTCCAAATCCCAGAGGAGGATCAAGAATTCGTACTTCGTGGGTTCGAGTATGGAAGTCCACCACAACTCATTTGATTTATTAGGTTTGTAATCTATATTCTTATACTCCCTTTCCTAATTTATGTGGCGGTAATTGACTCAGCACAGAGTTTAAGAAGAAAGAAAAACTTTTAAAACGTGTGGTCTAATACAAGCAATAAATATTTATGCGACTATAAATTATCTCATTAAGAGTAAAGTGGTAATTTTAAAATTAAAATAATTCTAAATAAGGAAGTATGATATTATTTTTGGGACAGACTAAAAAAGAAAGTATGACACATAAATTCGGACAGAGGGAGTACTATTTAGTGGATATTTAACACATTACAGGGTCTAAAAGCTACTAGGTTCAGAGTTCCGATGAACGCATAACTAATGGAGTAAACCCCCCCCCCCCCCCCAAAAAAAAAAAAATCTACATTGTAGTCTTCTACAAGGCAGCAGAATTAGTTGTCCATCAATGTACTTCTGAGTCGCAGTAACTCTGAATGGAAGGAGCTAAAATCCTACAGATATCAATTTCTTTTTCATAATCAAGTTCTTCACACTTAACAGATTATTTAACACTACTATAATCCTCCAACGAAAACGACACATAAAGAAAAATAGATAGCAAGGTTGGAAATATCAGGAGCTGCTTATAAGCAATATATTTATTCCCTACATGACAATTAACCGCGACTTAATGTGGAAACAGGAAAGCGAGTAAAATAAACCTAAATGTCAAAATTCAAACAATAAATCCAAATAAACTGGAATATGCAAATACACACACACACACACACAGGGGGATAGAGAGTGGGGGAGAGAGATCATACCTGGAGTGGTTAATGAATAGTCAGGCACACGAGCAACATAACGAACAGTAGAAATATCGGCGGGGTTAGGGTTTTGAGCAGAGTTGAAATTGGAAGATGCGACGCTGGTTCCAGAGTTTGCCTCCGTGGAATTGTTATTGGGCGAGTTGTTGTTAGGTTTTGATGTATTGGAAACAGAAATTGGGGGTTTTCGGAAAACATTTTGAGGTTTCGAAGAAGAAGCGGCGGAGGAGGAGACAAGCTTGCGGAGAGTGGAAGTGGGTATGAGATTGAAATTGGAGATGTCGGATAAGGGTTGCCTCTTCTTGTTGTTCATGGATTTAGAGCTGTTGTTCGGGTTACTATTATTTCTTTGAGTAGCCATGGATTCCCATTTATCAGCTTCTCATTTCGTCAATCTTATTCTGTTGTTAACCGAAAAGAAGATTGTCGAAGAAGCTTAATAATCAGTTGGGTGGCGGGAAAACGTGTGGGAGATTTTTGAAAAAGTATCGGTGGATTATAGAGTTCACGACAAGATTGTTGAGTTTGGTAGAGAGGTCTCGATAGTTCCGTTCGGAATCCTCGATTCAACGCTAGCCCGTCTTTAGTTTTTCAACCTTTTGGCCTTATTAAAAAAATAAATTACCTATATATGCAAGGTTAGAAGCTTCTTTATTATTATTATTATTGTTATTATTATTATTATTATTGTTATTACTTAATTACCTGATATAGCAAGATATTGGAAACATATAAATTCGAGCCTTGCTAGATGAATTTGGCTGCAAAGCACGGAACCCTTTCTTTCCCGCTAACATTCAATTACTACATTGTTTACCATAAAATTCGGATAACAACTAAACTTGTAAAGTGATTTTAAGGATATGAGATTTCACTTAATATTAATTGATAAACATAAAGATAAATGATACAAATTGACAACAATACAAAGCAAACAAGTGTTTGGTTAATGCCCTCGAGCTAATGAACCCTCAAGCTCGGTAGAGTAAGAACAGTTAAAGAGCAGCAAGTTGATGAGCAAAAGAAAGAAATATTATATTGCTTTGATATTCGTGAATGTAAGGTCCTTTACAAATGATGGGGACTCCCCTTTATATACTAGAGAAATCCTAATTATGGTACAATTCTAATTATGGAAGCAAATTCCATGATTGGTACGAATAACCGCCATTGATTTGATCTGTTCCGAGATTTTCACTGTGATCTTCGACCGGTTACGGATATCTTACCTTTGCATTATTGCACATCACTCGAAATTGGTCATACTTAGTCTCGATTGCTGCTGGCCTCGGTCTTGACGGACATCTCGATTCTTGAACTCGACACCTCGTCTTCGTGTTATAGCCCGATCCATTGCGAAGTTGACCCTCGGCGTGATCTCCTGGTCTCGATTAAATAGCAAAATCGGGCAAGCCCGATTTTAACCGTATACAGATGTCACACCTCCTTTTTTTTACACCCCCGTAAAGGGGTATATAAGAGAGTTTTTCCAATTAAAGGACAATCGAAATGGGATTATTTTATTTACAAATTCAGAGTCGCCACTTAGGAGATTTATGGTGTCCCAAGTCACCGGTTCCAATCCCGAATCGAGAAAAAGATTGACTCAGTTTAACAGTCCGCGAACTAAAAATCCGAGTAAGGAATTCTGTTAACCCGGGATAAGGTGTTAGGTATTCCCGAGTTTCGTGGTTCTAGCACGGTCGCTCAACTGTTATATTTAGCTAGATTATCTGATTTTAAACAATTATGAACCTATCTGCAAATTTTAGCTGTTAACCGCTTTTAATTGATTTTTAAAGGAAATTGCAATGTCATTAAAAACATGTCTCGAACCACGTCACATAAATGCACCCGTGATTTTTGACATGATTTAACATCGTTGGGATTTGGATTTGGGTCACATAAATGTGCACCCGAATTTAGGAGAAGTAATTTTACTAAAATATCGCACCTAAAGCAACTACGCGTTTTTAACTTTGCGAGGGCCATGGAAATTTACTAAAAGGCATGCCTCGAATTCTAAATATTTTTTTAATGACATAATTAAAGAGGGCCACGCAATTTGTCATCTTACTTGGCGCGGCGCACCTCGGTTTATTCTAACCAAAAGGCTTTTAAGCTAACTCATGAGGGCCATAGACTATGTCTTGCCTAATATATGCACCTCCAATCTACTTTTAAAAGTCCAATTAATCAATTAAAGGAGGCTTGTGGAACTTCTAATTATTTAATTAAAAACTCGATCCTACTAACTAACTAGCAGGCATCATATTAAAAAAGAAACCAATCAACTCGAAACCAAATTGTATCGGCGAATTGCCGTGAATCGAATCCATTCCAATTACCTCCAAGCTTGGGCCCAAGTGAGCCCAGTTCTTAATGAGGGAGAAACGTTCAAATACTCAACATGTGACATTGAATCAGAGACCGGATGTATGTTATTTGGGGCCAACTTCAGGCCCAAGTTTTCAGAACCAACAATTGTGCTAACTCAATTAAAGCAAATCAATCAAAGGCTATAGGAACATGCCAGGGAGACAGCCTCTGAATTTGGTCGTTCTAAGCTCAAAGTGACCAAGCTCACAATTCTGAAGCTTAAAGGATTTCAAAACCAAACAATTATTTAGCCATCATGCTTCCCAGATCCAAGTTTACTCAACCCTATGTTCAGAACATACAATTGACAAAAGAGATCCAATGAAATTATTCACTTAACAAATGTGAAATTAAGCATTAACCTAAAACCTAACACGATTATAAGACATAACATGCAGTTCTGAACATTGTTCCATTAGCACTTGGCATTTTTGACGACTTCGAAAGGAAACCTATACTGAACAATGCAGAATTCAACAGAGAGTAAGCAAAATATCTAAAACCCAAGCAATCTAATCAAATAGTCTGCTGTAATAGCCTTTGAAGTTCTTTTATACAAAAACTCTTAACTCAGATTCATGCAAACCACTAATAACTAGAGCACGCGACTTGCCTAGTATTGCAAACGAACTTAGAACTGAAACAGAAATGAGCAAACTACAATGAGAACTAAAACTAACTATGAAATTTGGAGGTTTTCGGAAATGTAAAAAACCCAGACATTTAATAAAACTGATGTTGTCTATATTTTAAACTTCGAGCAAACAAACTTGTGCTTCTCCATTTCACACGTCAAGAAGATGAATACCTGGAAATAAAGGGAACAAAGGAGTAAAGGTTCAGTAGAAGAAAAGCAGCAGCAGAAGCCAGCCCTAAACACAGAAATAGGACAGTAGAGACCACAACAAAATCCAAACCAGACTCTAAATACTCAGAAATCAAACCATTTTAGACCAGAATGCAAGACTGTGAATTTTCAGTGATTTGAACCAGACTATTAGGACCAAAAGAACCAAAATCCGAGCAGAATTCTCATGTAATTTTCTAGAAAATGCAGGGGATTTAAGGTCATTTCAGAATTTCTTAAAGAAAGGCAGCCATTTCAGTGCTTGGATAAATTTTTATCTATTAACATTTGACTTGAATATCAAGTAATGATGCCTTTATAGGCAAGGCATTAGGACTGCTGAAATAAGTTAAGATTTGCACCCTAATCCTTTTGACATTTTTGTTTTTGCTCTCATACCCTTAGGGTAAAACATCAGATTTCATATTAGCCCCTACCATAGCTTCCTAGAAGTTTTTTTAGGCTGTTACAAAAGATTCCCTTGCCTATACTACCCATATTACCCTTAACAGCCATGTTTATTACCCCTGGGACCTCAAATGGGTTATGGGTCAAATGACCCAATGGTTAAACTAGAACTGGGCTCGAAAAATCCATTCGAACTCTTAGAATTGTTTATGAAATGAATTCAGAGCCCAAATGAAATGAACCCAAATTGAGCAGACTATGAAAACAGTAGAAAATGGCTAAACAATTTTCGCAAAACTTAAAACTTAAGCTAAGGGACTAAATTATCATATAATCCTAATTGAACTAACAAGGCTAAACACACAAAGTAAAGTCAGAAATTAATCGTGTTGTCAACAAAAGAACTAGACTGACTAAACAAAAATCACAGAACCAACTTGGAACGAAAAACTGAGACGGAACAAGACGGACAACACTCAATCTCAATTTAGAAAACTCGTTCAATTTTATTTTCATTAACCGGAGGGAAAAAGAAGAAGATAAGAGGAAATAAGGATGAAATAATCACAAGCGTAAATGAGAGGAAAGAAAGAAACTCACCAACTCGGGCTCGACCCTTTGACTGAGTTTCGATGTAAACCCCCAAATAACGTCAACCACTTGTTCTTTGTCAAATAACGTTACTCCGTGGTAGTACTGGCCCAGGATACTCAAAACAATTGGGAAAATATCATTGCATGCGCAGATTTGACTTTGACCTCTAAGGCTCGAACCTTAGACCTGATATTCGAGACGCTCCGGCAAGATTCGAGGGAAACGGAGTGGGGATTCGGTATGAGGGGGTCATAGTGGCTATGTGGTGTTAATCTGGGGTCATTTGGGAAAAGTTGAGCTTTTGGTCTGGTCTTTGATTTAACATTCGAGATTAATTGGTGAGATTCGAAGGACACAAGTTAGGGATTTGGGAAGAGGAAATGAAGGAGGTCTTAGGGTGTAAGTTTGGTGGCGGTTCACGGTGGCGCCGCCGGGGGAAGGCGGTGGAGTTTTGAGGCGGCTCAGTTAGGGTTTCGGGGTTGAAGACGATGAAGATATAGAGATGGGGGGGGGTGTTCTGAGGGGCATAGGGCTGTTTCAGACAGCTTTATAGTCTGGGGGCAGTTCTCGACCGTTGGATGGAACAACATCGATGGCCCAGATCTATCTCAATGAAACAGTGTCGTTTCATTTGGGGGGGGAAATTCAGACCGGGTCAGGCGTGGGTTGGGCCGGGTATTTAGTGGTTATTACTTGGGCTGAGGCAATAAAATCGGGTTTGAGCCCAGATTTCTTTCATTCTTTCTTTTTCCTTTTCAATCCACAATTCTTTCTTTTTCTAAAATCAAAATAAATCCGAAATTAATTAATAATATTTTTTCAAACTAAATTAACCTACCCAAATAGATTAATCACTCATCATGGTATTTACGATAATTAATTAAACCCTAAATTTAAGGAAAAATTGCACAATTCAAAATTTAAAGTAAAAAATGTAAAATGAATTATGGTTGCGATTTTCATTTTTTATAAAACAAACTAATTTGTTAATTAATCTAAAACATAAAATTAAATCCTAAATACAGATGCAACATATTTTTTTGTATTTTTCATGAATTAAATAAGATAAACGTGCATAGACAAATGCAAATAATTAACAGAAAATGCCACGAAATCCAACAAAATTGCAAACACTGAAAGAAATTATTTTGTTTTGAATTTGTTGGACTAATACATATAGGGCAAAAATCACGTGCTCACAGCTGCCCCCTTTTGCCAGGAAACATGAAGAGTTTTCGTGCAAAGATAAAGTGAGCGGATACGAGCGATTTTTGCCCGTTTGAATACTCCGTGGGAAGCATTTTGAAAGAGTTGACCGCACTCTACTTCCAAGGTTGCCTACATATCCTTGGATAAAAAAGGAATCAGGTCAGTGTAGTTTGAGAAGTTTTGGTAGCTGGGACTACCATGAAGCTGTGATTTCGATGTTACTGTTGTTGTTGCTACTGCTTACTGAACCCCCTTATTACACCATGTCAAAATAAAACAAGAAGCTAGACTAGACTATGGTCTATGGATTACAAAAGTCCTATCTATATCTTCAAACTTGCTCTTGTGTTTCTTGTTGCCTTGTTGTCCTTCATCCTCCCGGAGGCATCCATCTGTTGCCACCTTGAATTGTAAACTGAGATGTTTTTCCCTTATTCAGGTGGGGCCTAACTGCTGAACTTGATATGTATTCCCTGCTCTTTAGGCGGGCTCCTGACTGCAAAACGTGAATGTATCCCCATGCTATCTAGGCGGGCTCTTGACTGCTGACTTGAAATGTATTCCCTACTCTTCAGGCGGACTCCTGACTTTAACATAAACAAAGCAAAGAATCTGAAAGCTAAACTTAAATAGTACTCCCTTGTTCTCCAGGCGGGCTCCTGAATGCTGCATTTGAAAGTATTCTCTGCTCTCCAGGCGGGCTCCTGACTTCAATTTGAAATGTATTCCCTGCTCTCCAGGCAGGCTCCTGACTTCAAAATAAACAAAGCAAAGAATTTGAAGGCTCAAACTTAAATTGTACTCTATTGTTCTCCAGGCGGACTCCTGATTGCTGCATTTGAAAGTATTCCCTGCTCATCAGGCGGGCTCCTGATTGCTGCATTTGAAAGTATTCCCTGCTCTTCAGGCGGGCTCCTGACTTTAACTTGAAATGTATTCCCTGCTCTCCAGGCGGGCTCCTGACTTCTGACTGGAAATGTATTCCCTTATTCTCCAGGCGGGCTCCTGACTTCATAATAGACAAAACAAGGAGTTTGAAAGCTAAAATTTAAACTGTACTCCCTTGTTCTCCAGGCGGGCATCCTGATTGCTGCGCTTGAAAGTATTCCCTGCTCTCTAGGCGGGCTCCTGACTTCAACTTGAAATGTATTCCCTTGTTCTCCAGACGGGCTCCTGACTTCAAAATAAACAAAGCAAAGAATTTGAAAACTAAAACTTCAATTGCAATCCCTTGTTCTCTAGGAGAGATCTTGATTGCTGACTTGAAAGTATTTCCTGCTCTCCAGGCGGGCTCCTGACTTCAACAAAACAGACAAAACAAAGAAAATATTCTGCTCCAGTTTGGCGGCTGGGGACAGATGTGATTGTAATACTAAATCATGTTACCAATTGTTACTAAGGATTTGAAAGCTAGGTCCCATTATCCAGGGGGGTCCTGACAACTCTTAACTAATGACAATTTAAAATCTAAGTTATATCTTCTATGGGTTTGATTTCTACTAAATCTTGCTATCTAAGAGGATCTTTAAACTACTCCCCATTATCCAGGAGGGTTCTGAAACTCAAAGGTCAAATTTTATCTTAAAGATGACAGCTTTCATGTCTGAATTATACTACCTTACAGCAGAGTTTACGCTAAATGTTGGTATCTAATCGAAATCTTAAGCTAAGTCCCATTATTCATGAGGGTCCTGAAAACTCCTAATTGAATCCTATCTCGAACATGCAAACTTCTAAGCCAACTTATATTCCTTTGGGATACATTTATGCTAGATTATGCTATTTCTGAACTTTAAACTAGGTCCCATTTTCTAGGAGGGTCCTGAAAATTAAAAATCAAACTTGTTTGGTGCCTTTCTTTCTTTATGGAAGGTTTCTCCGAAACAACCGAAATTTTCTGCCCCTGTTGATCAAAGAAAATTTTGTCAGTTTAAAATGGTGGTTAGCTGATGGCATTCTTGCTGAAGATCTTTCCGCTGCATTGTTTTTTTCTGACTGGCTTCCCCGAACTGGCCCTGAAACGCTTTGACTTTCTGAGTGACTTTCAAACCCCCATGACCTTTGAGGAACCGAGTGTTCTATACCCGTGCTGTTGTTTTGCCTCTAACCCCTTTATCTGAACCTTTGCATCCCCCATGACATTACCAGTCCCTTCCACCGATGAGACTTTCGGTGATTCCTTGTACCCTCCCCTTACATCGTGTTATCCTTAGTATGCTCCGACTACGATGTGCTTTGCAATTTTGGAAGTTGGCAGTGAGTTTTGAATTGATTTGAACAAGACTGACATTGAAACATCTGACATTGAAACATCTTAGATAGATAAACCAAAAAGAAATGAAATGCAATGACTTTGCGAGTTAAGGATAAGAAGAATCCAAAACTAGATGACTGCTACAAAAGGGAAAAAGAAAAAGAAACTTATATGAGTGGAACAGCTGGTACCATTGATCATGACATGCATTTCGGATTAATCAGCCCAATCTGTCCAACCAATCAACTTTCAGTTGCCGTACTTTGTTGCCCCGGAATTTTCATGACCTGATTACTTTACCCAAACCTTGACCTTGTTCGTCCTGCGGTGCCTTGAAACAGTTTTCCCACCAACATACCTTTCTCACTTGTTGACTTTTCAACTCACTTTCGGCTCAAGGTGCCCGTGAGGGTTTTCACCAATAAGACTCTCTCGTTTTAATTTCTCTCAACTCCCGTCGCCTTACGGTGCCTGTGAAGGTTTTCATCAATAAGACTCTCTCATTTTATTTCTCTCAACTCCCGTTGCCTTACGGTGCCTGTGAAGGTTTTCACCAATGAGACTCTCTCATTTATTTTTCCTGCTTGAACCAGAGTGTTGCCCTTGACATGAATTACCTTTACCTGCTCGACTTGGCATTTCTCAAAGACTGATCAGAAGGTCTTTCTTTGGACCGTAATATGAGCTTCTGGACAGGGTTAGAAAGAAAGGGTATAAAAGGCTCAAACAATTCAAATGGGTTAGAATTACAACTTTCGGAATCAGATTTCTCACAACAACCACAACTTCTGCCCCAGTTTCTTGCTTGGGGACTTTTGGATTTTTGTTTTGATGAGACCGAACCGTGAGGCTGCCTATATATCCTTAAAAGGAATCAGGTCGAACGTAGTTCATGTCATAGAAATTACTTCGTTGTTGTGATTTTTCTTTTCTCTTTCTTTTCTTTCTCTCTTTTTCTTCTGTTATTCTTTTTTTTTATTTTTCTTCTTTTTTTTTCTCTCTTTTTCTTTTTGCTTTTCTCTTTTCTTTTCTTTTCTTTCTCCTTCTTCTCTTTTTTCATTTTTCTTCTCCTTTTCCTTTCTTGTTCACTCTTTCTTTTTCCTTTCACTTACTTATCCTGCGCACTTGCGTTTCTGAATTGTGCCGTTGATCCCGAAAGAGGGGTATGAAAGAAAATAAATAAGGCTAAAAAAGGGGTGACAAGGGATAAAGTGTTTAGATAGCAGAACAAAACGCCTTCGTCATTTCAATCTTCAAAATATGCCAAGTACAAACAAGTACAATCAAACAAGGGAATCATACATAGTATCTTTTGACTGCATCGGAATTGATAGCCATTTATACACATTTGCCTTTTATATCTGTCAAATATAATGCGCCATTGGACAATACTCTGGATACAACAAATGGCCCCTGCCAGTTTGGGGCGAACTTTCCTTTTGCTTCAGCCTGATGAGGCAAGATACGTCTCAACAGTAGTTGACCCACTTCGAACTTCCGTGGACGTACCTTCTTGTTATATGCTCTCGCCATTCTCTGTTGGTACAATTGGCCATGACATACTGCCGCCAATCTCTTTTCATCAATCAGACTTAGTTGCTCCATGCGGGTTTTGACCCATTCAACGTCATCAATTTCTGCCTCAGCAACAATCTGAAGGGATGTGATTTCAATTTCTATGGGTATTACTACCTCTGTGCCATACATCAACAAATATGGAGTAGCCCCTACTGAAGTGCGACTAGTAGTGCGATAACCTAGCAATGCAAACGATAGCTTTTCATGCCATTGCCTAGAACCTTCCACCATTTTTCGAAGTATCTTCTTTATATTCTTGTTTGCTACCTCGACTGCTCCATTCTCCTTAGGGCGATATGGGGTGGAATTGCGATGTATAATCTTAAACTGCTAACATGTTTCCGTCATTAGATGACTGTTGAGATTAGCGCCATTGTCCGTGATGATCACCTTCGGAATCCCAAACCGACAGATGATATTTGAATGTACAAAATTGACCACTACTTTCTTGGTCACAGATTTGAAAGTTTTTGCTTCAACCCACTTGGTGAAATAATCAATGGCTACCAGAATAAACCTGTGTCCGTTTGATGTTGCTGGTTCGATTGGCCCAATGACATCCATGCCCCAAGCAACAAAAGGCCATGGTGCAGACATTGTATGTAATTCAGATGGTGGAGAATGAATCAAATCTCCGTGCACTTGGCACTGATGACATTTACGCACAAAACTGATGCAATCCCGCTCCATAGTGAGCCAGTAATAACCTGCTCGGAGAATCTTCTTTGCCAGAACGTACCCACTCATATGCGGTCCACAAACTCCGGAATGTACCTCGGTCAAGATAGTTGTGTCCTGTCTTGCATCTATGCATCTTAGCAACCCCAGATCTGGAGTTCTTTTGTACAATATCCCTCCACTGAAGAAAAATCCACTTGCCAATCGTCGAATTGTTCTTTTCTGATCACCTGTGGCCTGTACCGGGTACACCCCATCCTGATGTATTCTTTGATATCATGGAACCATGGCTCCCTATCAAGTTCTTCTTCCACCATATTACAGTAAGCGTGTTGATCACGGACCTGAATCTGCAAAGGGTCCATATAAGCCTTATCTGGATTATGTAGCATTGACGCTAGAGTAGCCAAAGCATCGGCAACTTCATTATGGATACTTGGGATATGCTTAAATTCTATCGACTGGAACCGTTGACAAAGGTCATGCAAACATTGTCTGTACGGTATAATTTTCAAATCCCGTGTTTCCCATTCTCCCTGAATTTGGTACACCAGGAGGTCCGAGTCACCCAAGACCAAGACTTCCTGGATACCCATATCCACAGCTAACCTCAAACCCAGAATGCAGGCCTCGTATTCAGTCATGTTGTTAGTACAGTAAAAACGAAGCTGAGCCGTAACAGGGTAGTGTTGCCCTGTTTCATAAATAATTACCGCTCTTATCCCCACGCCCTTCATGTTTGCAGCCCCATAAAAGAAAAGTTTCCATCCCGGCTTCTCAACTTGCTCAAACTCATCAATGTGCATCACCTCTTCATCAGGGAAATAAGTTTTCAAAGGTTCGTAGTCTTCATCAACCGGATTCTCGGCCAGATGGTCCGCCAAGGCCTGTGCTTTCATTGCAGTTTGAGTCACGTAGACAATGTCAAACTCTCTGAGCAGGATCTGCCACTTTTCAAGCCTCCCTGTGGGCATAGGTTTCTGAAAGATATACTTTAATGGATCCAAGCGAGATATGAGGTAAGTAGTATAAGATGACAAATAGTGTTTCAGCTTTTATGTCACCCAAGTTAGGGCGCAACATGTCCTTTCAAGATGAGTGTACTTAACCTTGTAGGATATGAACTTCTTGCTGAGGTAATAGATGGCCCGCTCCTTCCTGCCAGTGATATCAAATAGTGTTGCTCCTTCCACTCCTTCCTGCCAGTAAGTAGTATAAGATGACAAATAGTGTTTCATCTTTTGTGCCACCCAAGTTACGGCGCAACATGTCCTTTCAAGATGAGTGTACTTAACCTTGTAGGATATGAACTTCTTGTTAAGGTAATAGATGGCCCGCTCCTTCCTGCCAGTGATATCATGTTGACCCAATACACAACCGAATGAATGATCCAAAACCGTCAAATATAGAATCAAAGGTCGCCCTGGTTCTAGCGTGACCAACACGGGTGGGTTTGACAAATACCCCTTTATCTTATCAAATGCCTCCTGACATTCATCCGTCCACTTGACCGCAGCGTTTTTCTTTAATAGTTTGAAGATAGGCTCACAAGTTGTCGTGAGTTGAGCGATGAACCTGCTGATATAATTCAATCTCCCCAAAAAACTCATTACCTCGGTCTTGTTCCTTGGAGGTGGCAATTCCTAGATGGCCTTGACTTTCGATGGATCCAGTTCGATACCCCGGTGGATGATTACGAACCCCAACAACTTTCCAGACGGAACCCCGAACGCGCATTTTGCAGGATTAAGCTTGAGATTGTACCTGCGAGACTTCAGAAATCTCATAGACTTAGACATAAGCATGGTATACGTACAAACTTACTGCGACGATGCGAGGTTTGAAGTCGTCCTAACCTTTTTTGTTCGGATAAATCCCCTCCATATTTCTATATATACTTGGGTTGCTCCATACCCTGGCAGCGAAGAGTTATATTTGAGAGTGGAACTAGAAAGAAAGCCCTCCCTTTTATAAGTCTTGCAAGATGATTACATTGACAAAAGAGCATTCAAGAAAAAATCAAAAATCATCATACTATATAGCAAGTCTGTTTTTTTTTAACATCACGTAATCTTATGCTATTATGGCGTATAAATCTATGAATCAATCCTAACATCTACTCCCACTATTGTCTTTACAATCTTTTGCCTAATATTGTCTTTACTATTCTGCAAATTTATCCTAATTACAGCCCAAATATTCAAAAAACACAGCTAAGAAACACTTATTATAGCAAAGGAACATCCATTCCAAATGGTAGATTTACATCATGTTCATTTCCTTCTCAATAGAAAAACAAAAACCGTTAATAGCTGTAATTTTGCTTCATCTGAAAACTAATTAATCATATTCAAAAAAATTCCCGGAGATGGCTGCAGCGACTGCCGCCGTGAAATTAGGGTTCCTTGTCAAGGAATGTGCCATTTGTGCGACTAAATCTTGTTGTAGTGATGTTGTGTCAATGTCTTCCATGAATTTGTTCAGAAATGTAGGATTTGTTGTAACATTATGGTTAATTAATGGCGCTGTTACTTGAGCTTGGGATGGGAGAGGATGGTTGGGCCCTGGCCTCCAAAGTTTGCTCAGCTGCATAATTTTGTTCCTGAAGCTGTTGCAAGTCTATTTCTAACTGCGCCAATGCCGTATAACAGTGTTCCCTTTCAACCTTGAAGTCTTTTGCCTGCTTAATCATTTTATTTTCCGTGGCGATGACCCTCTTCTTCAACCCTGCGACCTCATCGTCGTACCTTTCTCTCAACTGCTTAACCAGGCATACCCGTTCATCTGCGTTTTTAGCCAATTGTTTTTGAGCCTTGGCTAGTTCATTTTCTGCTTTGTTCAAATCGAAACTATAGTTACTCACTTTCTGCCTCAGGTTAGCTATGAGTTTTTTCATCTCTGTCGCTTCGGGCTGGATTTTTTGCCGCTACTTTCATTTTCTGAATTTGAGCTAGAAGGGCCTCATTTTTTTTTGCTAGCCTTTTCTTTTCTCCTTCATCTGCCGCAACTTGCAAGCTACTCTCGAATTGAATTTCTCTGATTTACTTTTCCAATTTTCCTATCGTGGCTCTGTACTCGTTTTCCTTGGCCAACCAAACCCACTGTTCTTGTGACGACTCAACAAATTCCTGAAGGTGGGGTCTTTTGGCCGGCCTTCCAAACTCAATTTCTCTTCTGTACCAAGCAAGGTATCCTGGTGAAACCTCACCCTTAGATCGATCAGGTATATAGGTATTGGCTGTTAAGTATTGACATTCGCTCCAGATTTGACGGACTACTACTTCATGAAATTGACCGTTAGGTCCAATCTCAACTACCTGAGCACTAAGATCTTCATCTCTCGGAACTATCTGGCATCTCCCGAGCTACCTCAAAACCCGATATAGGGCATAAGGCTGGATACTCCTGAGTCCCATCAAGAGGAAATGAGGCCCGGTGGCTAGTATGTATATGACCTCATCCACAGGCAACCATCCAAATGTCCACTCTATTTGGTTTGCAGTGATGGAACGGAGGCGCGTTACCCACTCTGTGACCCCCTCTGGCAAGCTGATACCGTCAAACCTCGTGTAAAATTCTTTTATGCATGTTTTTTCTGTCGACCCATAACTCATAAATTGAGGTCGATGGCACAAGTTTTCGATCATCCACATCAGCAACAACATGTTGCACCCCTCGAAAAAGTCTCCTTCGGCTTTGCAAGCTATGAGAGTACGGAAGATCTCGGCTACTATCATGGGCGCGAGGGTGCTGTTGGCCTGAGTAAGCAAAGTGCTAACAACCCCAGATACTCGTATGTCAATATTCCCGTCTTTTCTAGGAAATACCACGAGTCCCAAAAAGGCCACCATAAAAGCAAAATACCTATGTTCTTCCCACTTGAGGCGATTTCCTTTGCTGTAGATTTTGTTTTCCGACTTGTTGAACCCCCTACATGACCATATCTGTTGTATATAAATTGCAAAGTACAAAAACCGGCTGCCAAGTCTAGGTTGTGGACCCCCCTGCTTATTTTCAAAGAGTCTAGGAATCTGTGCACGGCTACGGCCCTTGGAGCAATAAGGTACTGGTGTCTCAAAGGAACTTTAGGACTCCCAATATATCCGGCTATTTCTTCCAATGTTGGGGTAAGTTCAAAATCTGAGAAGTTAAATACGTTGTGGGCCGGGTCCCAAAATATAACCAACGCCTTCACGATGTCTCCCCTGGGATTAATCTTCAGCAACCCAGTGAGGCCTCCCAGATATTGATTGACCGTGTCTTGTCCCGATTTGCCCAGATCTCATCCCACCACATATGTAATTCCAAAGGGACCTTGCTCAGTACTGTTATTGGCAAATTCTGACTCGTGCTCATTCTGCACATTTATTAGGGTGGTTAAGCAAAATATCACGATTCAATTGACTCAAAATAAAATGGACACACTTTTTTTCTCTTTTTTTTTTCTTTTCATTTGGAAATATAATCCGGTTTTGCAAATACGGCCTCCCAGCACCTCCGGGGCGAATATTTTAAGGCTGTGTTGACTAACCGATAAAAACTAAAAAAATGACCACATGTGGCTGTTCTTGCAAAACAGCCTTCCGATGCCCCTTTTAAGGACATTCGGCTATTTCTGACAAGAATGGAATCACCTTAACTATTTTCAGATAAAAGTAAAATTTTGTTCTTTTGGGTTACTTTTCCAAAAGGGAAGTTGGACCCGATGGGGGTTGCCTACGTATCTCACGCCCTGTGAGAATCAAACTGGCGTAGTTCGGGCAGATAAAACAAACTATTTTTGAAATCAAGACTTTTTTTCATTGGAAAATAAAATAAACTATTTTTGAAAACAAACCTTTTTTTTGTTTGGCAAATAAAACAGCTATTTTTCATTTTCTCAAAAATTCGGCAGAGTTTCGATACTATTTGGACATTGGTTTTTTTCAAAATAGGTGATTAACTCTCTTTAACCATTGTACAACTATTTCTCTTTCCTCAACTTTTCAAATATTCAAAAGCCGGTCAGCATGCAAGTCCGAAGCAAATAAATGCACAAGTAGCAAGAAGATGTATCAAGATGGTCATTTTTCATTTTTGGTACACCTGTCCTAGACAGACTCAACCTGTGTGTTGAGCCTCCAAAGTCAAATCCACATGGTGCAACCAAACGTTCCTACTAGGGATCCGGCATGAAGCTGAGTTATTCTAGGTTCAAAACCTGGGTATTTGTTCTAGACTGTGTACCCGAGCGGACAACTCGAGCCGAGGAGGGGGCTATGTACCGGGAACAAAAAGGTCATCCGGCTTAGTAACTTGTCCGAGCCTCTTTCTTATTTCAGGGTATGACACTAATAGAATAGAGAGTCTCGACCAGCGAGCACATCCCCGAAGATGAGAAGAGAAGGGTTTCGTAGCAGTTTATATATAGTTCAGATAATATCAAAGCGGTAAAAAGCAGCACTTAGCACATTAGGCCCAAACATGTGAACAAAATCAGATAATAAATAAAGCCAAATACAACAATTCATCTAAGCTCGAATTCTTGAACCCTGAACCAGAGATTCTGGGTTCGTTCTCCAGCAGAGTCGCCAGAGCTGTCACACCTCCTTTTTTTCTACACCCCCGTAAAGGGGTATATAAGGGTGTTTTTCCAATTAAAGGACAATCGAAACGGGATTATTTTATTTACAAATTTAGAGTCACCACTTGGGAGATTTAATGTGTCCCAAGTCACCGGTTCCAATCTCGAATCGAGGAAAAGATTGACTCTGTTTAATAGTTCGCGAACCAGAAATCTGAGTAAGGAATTCTGTTAACCCGGGAGAAGGTGTTAGGCATTTCCGAGTTCCGTGGTTCTATCACGGTCGCTCAACTGTTATATTTAGCTAGATTATCTGATTTTAAACAATTATGAACCTATGTACAAATTTTAGCTGTTAACCGCTTTTAATTGATTTTTAAAGGAAATTGCAACGTCATTAAAACATGTCTCGAACCACGTCACATAAATGCACCCGTGATTTTTGACATGATTTAACATCGTTGGGATTTGAATTTGGGTCACATAAATGTGCACCCGAATTTAGGAGAAGTAATTTTATTAAAATATCGCACCTAAAGCAACTACGCATTTTTAACTTTGCGAGGGCCATGGAAATTTACTAAATGGAGTGCCTCGAATTCTAAATATTTTTTTTAAATACTTAATTAAAGAGGGCCACGCAATTTGTCATCTTACTTGGCGTTGCGCACATCGGTTTATTCTAACCAAATGGCTTTTAAGCTAACTCATGAGGGCCATAGACTATGTCTTGCCTAATATATGCACCTCCAATCTACATTTAAAAGTCCAATTAATCAATTAAAGGAGGCTTGTGGAACTTCTAATTATTTAATAAAAAACTCGATCCTACTAACTAACTAGCAGACAACATATTAAAAAAGAAATCAATCAACTCGAAACCAAATTGTTGTCGTGAATCGAATCCATTCCAATTACCTTCAAGCTTGGGCCCAAGTGAGCCCAGTTCTTAATGAGGGAGAAACGTTCAAATACTCAACATGTGACATTGAATCAGAGACCAGATGTATGTTATTTGGGGCCAACTTCAGGCCCAAGTTTTCAGAACCAACAATTGTGCTAACTCAATTAAAGCAAATCGATCAAAGGCTATAGGAACATGCCAGGGAGACAGCCTCTGAATTTGGTCGTTCTAAGCTCAAAGTGACCAAGCTCACAATTCTGAAGCTTAAAGGATTTCAAAACCAAACAATTATTTAGCCATCATGCTTCCCAGAACAAGGTTTACTCAACCCTATGTTCAGAACATACAATTGACAAAAGAGATCCAATGAAATTATTCACTTAACAAATGTGAAATTAAGCATTAACCTAAAACCTAACACGATTATAAGACATAACATGCAATTCTGAACATTGTTCCATTAACGCTTGGCATCTTTGACGACTTCGAAAGGAAACCTATACTGAACAATGCAGAATTTAACAGAGAGTAAGCAAAACATCTAAAACCCAAGCAATCTAATCAAATAGTCTGCTGTAATAGCCTTTGAAGTCCTTTTATACAAAAACTCTTAACTCAGATTCATGCAAACCACTAATAACTAGAGCACGCGACTTGCCTAGTATTGCAAACGAACTTAGAACTGAAATAGAAATCAGCAAACTACAATGAGAACCAAAACTAACTATGAAATTTGGAGGTTTTCATAAATGTAAAAAAACTAGACATTTAATAAAACTGATGTTGTCTATATTTTAAACTTCGAGCAAACAAACTTGTGCTTCTCCATTTCACACGTCAAGAAGATGAATACCTGGAAATAAAGGGAACAGATGAGTAAAGGTTCAGTAGAAGAAAAGCAGCAGCAGAAGGTAACCCTAAACCCAGCAATAGGACAGTAGAGACCACAACAGAATCCAAACCAGACTCTAAATACTCATAAATCAAACCATTTTAGACCAGAATGCAAGACTGTGAACTTTCAATGATTTGAACCAGACTATTAGGACCAAAAGAACCAAAATCCGAGCAAAATTCTCATGTAGTTTTCCAGAAAATGCAGGGGATTTAAGGTTATTTCAGAATTTCTTAAAGAAAGGCAGCCATTTCAGTGCTTGGATAAATTTTTTATCTCTTAACATCTGACTTGAATATCAAGTAATGATGCCTTTATAGGCAAGGCATTAGGGCTGCTGAAATAAGTTAAGATTTGTACCCTAATCCTTTTGACATTTTTGTTTTTCCTCTCATACCCTTAGGGTAAAACATCAGATTTCATATTAGCCCCAACCCTAGCTTCCTAGAAGTTTCCTTAGGCTGTTATAAAAGATTCCCTTGCCTATACTACCCATATTACCCTTAACAGCCCTGTTTATTACCCCTGGGACCTCAAATGGGTTATGGGTCAAATGACCCAATGGTTAACCTAGACCTGGGCTCGAAAAATCCATTCGAACTCTTAGAACGGTTTATGAAATGAATTCAGAGCCCAAATGAAATGAACCCAAATTGAGCAGACTATGGCAAACAGTAGAAAATGGCTAAACAATTTTCGCAAAACTTAAAACTTAAGCTAAGAGACTAAATTATCATATAATCCTAATTGAACTAACAAGGATAAACACACAAAGTAAAGTCAGAAATTAATCGTGTTGTCAACAAAAGAACTAGACTGACTAAACAAATATCACAGAACCAACTTGGAACGGAAAACTGAGACGGAACAAGACAGACAACACTCAATCTCAGTTTAGAAAACTCGTTCAATTTTATTTTCATTAATCGGAGGGAAAAAGAAGAAGATAAGAGGAAAGAAGGATGAAATAATCACAAGCGTAAATGAGAGGAAAGAAAGAAACTCACCAACTCGGGCTCGACCCTTTGACTGACTTTCGATGTAAACCCCCGAATAACGTCAACCACTTGTTCTTTGTCAAATAACGTTACTCCGTGGTAGCACTGGCCCAGGATACTCAAAACAACTGGGAAAATATCATTGCATGCACAGATTTGACTCTGACCACTAAGGCTCGAACCTTAGACTTGAGATTCGAGACGCTCCGACAAGATTCGAGGGAAACAGAGTGAGGATTTGGTACGAGGGGGTCGTAGTGGCTTTGTGGTGTTAATCTGGGGTCATTTGGGAAAAGTTGAGCCTTTGGTCTGGTCTTTGATTTAACATTCGAGACTAACTGGTAGGATTCGAAGGACACAAGTTAGGGATTTGGGAAGAGGAGATGAGGGAGGTCTTAGGGTGTAAGTTTGGTGGCGGTTCACGGTGGCACCGTCGGGGGAAGGCGGTGGAGTTTTGAGGCGGCTCAGTTAGGGTTTCGGGGTTGAAGACGATGAAGATAAAGAGAGGGGGGGGGGGGTTCTGAGGGGCATAGGGCTGTTTCAGATAACTTTATAGTCTGGGGGGGGGCAGTTCTCGACCGTTGGATGGAACAACATCGACAGCCCAGATCTATCTTAATGAAACAGTGTCGTTTCGTTTGGGGGGAAAATCCAGACCGGGTCAGGTGTGGGTTGGGCCGGGTACTGAGTGGTTATTACTTGGGCTGAGGCAATAAAATCGGGTTTGAGCCCAGATTTCTTTCATTCTTTCTTTTTCCTTTTCAATCCACAATTCTTTTCTTTTTCTAAAATCAAAATAAATCCTAAATTAATTAATAATAATTTTTCAAACTAAATTAACCTACCCAAATAGATTAATCACTCATCATGGTATTTACGATAATTAATTAAACCCTAAATTTAAGAAAAAATTGCACAATTCAAAATTAAAAGTAAAAAATGCAAAATGAATTATTTTTGCGATTTTCATTTTTTATAAAACAAACTAATTTGCTAATTAATCTAAACATAAAATTAAATCCTAAATGCAGATGCAACATATTTTTTGTATTTTTCATGAATTAAATAAGATAAACGTGCATAGACAAATGCAAATAATTAATAGAAAATGCCACGAAATCCAACAAAATTGTAAACACTGAAAGAAATTATTTTGTTTTGAATTTGTTGGAGTAATACATATAGGGAAAAAATTACGTGCTCACAACAGATAGTCTCTTCATTTTTTGGAGTGTAATGAGAAGAAACGATCCGAGTCTTCGATTTTATACTTCGGCCAATTATGACGTCATTCTTATGACGTAAGCGACAGAAACGACTGAAGCATCGCATCGGTGTGGTTCCCAAGATCATTAATTAGCGCCAGTTGATGGTCGGCCACTAGTGCCTTTGAACCGTCATAGCAAATATTATAAATAGATCATCTTCATATTTTTCCCAAACTTTACTTCCAAAATCTCTTCTAATCTTCAAAGCGATTCTTCTCCATTCAAGTTTTTCAATTCTTCAAATCCCGTTTGCCAACCTTCTCATCAAACAACAAGTTTTATCTTCTTTTTTCCCTGAACTCATAAAAAATAGCGAAAACATCGAAAACCGTTCCTCAAAAAGAAAAAACCTCTTCATTGCGGCCGGCCGGCGACAAAACACCAGTGGAGCCACGCATCGAAGAGTGTGTTCCTGGGTCATGCGATCTTACTTCCGACTTTAAAGTCGAGAAAACCTCGTCTGTACCTGGTCGATGTGAGCCAATGTTGAGATACATATGCTCGATAACTGAAGGCGATCTTGAGCAGGTGAAAAAAGATTGCCATTGGGAAAACAAGGAGGTGGTGATTTCGACCCCCGAAGAGAATATCACCACCCATGTGAAAGGGTTCTTGAGTGTTTACACTTATCCTTTTACGCTGGGTCCCGTTGACCATGTTATCATTGATTTATGCCGCCAATACCAAATAACCCTGGGCCAGATCCATCCTTCCTTCTGTCATATAGTAATTTTGCTTCGACTCTTTGTAAGCAAAGTCGAGGGGATGCCTTTTACCCTCGACCATCTCATCAGAATGTACAACCCTCGTCTTTATCGAGGGGGACTAATAAGGCTTCAGTGTCGGGCTACCAAGGTACTGTTCTCAAGCATAGATGAGGACAAGGACCGAGGATGAATGGGCCGGTTTGTTTGAGTGAGGACCTCCGACATAATTCTGGCCGAGAAGATGACATTCCCTAAAGAGTGGCACGTGAAGCGTAAGTACAAACCCAACTATAGCTTTTGTTTACCGTTTTGTTTCTTTTGCCTTTTCGTATTGACATCCCTTCCTATGATGCAGCAGTTTCTTAAGTGACCGTTGCATTCCCGAACCTTGAAAGCTGGGTTCGTAAAATGGCCTCGACCTCTTCATACGTTGAGCGCTTGTGGCGCGATTTGGTAAAGGCCCGATGGGTGGCCAAAAATCATGTTAAGCTTCTCTATCCGTGTTTGATGCCCTTATGTGAAATGTTTCTTTTTTATTTTTACTTGATTCCCCCCATACAGGTCTCGAAGACAAATGTTTTCATGAGGCCGCCCCTACCTGGGGAAGAGGAGGCCCCAAAACCGGCTAAGGATCAGAAGAGGAGGAGAGTCTCGCCTTCCGATACTCCAAAGCCTTAAAAGAGCAAGGCTCGTAAGTTGAAGAATGGAACTACCACTCTGCCTGTCGACGTAGCCCAGAAACTACGAGATGAAGAAGAGGAGAAAGAAGATGCTGACTATGAGTTGGTGGCTCGAAAGAGGGAGAGCGCCGAAGCTTCAAGGGCAGTTGAGCCGGTGATGGTCGAGGAGGCTCATCTTCGGACCAAGGAGATCTCGAAAGATGGTCCGAGTGAAGTCCCCAAGTTATCAGAGGCCAAAGATGTCTTCCACCGTGATGATCAATCGGTGAGTATGCCTGTCCGCCGTGATGAACAATCAGCGGGTGTGCCTGAAGGGTCCAGTTCTGAGGCCCTCCGAAAAGGAGAGAGTGGCCCAAGTGTCTTGCTTAAGAGATCAACATTGATGATTCGCCGCCCCTTCCCACATTTTCTGAGGGGAAATTTAAGGAGGCCCAGGCTATGGAGACCCCCGGCATGTGAACGACCCACAAAAAAGATGACCTATTTCGTGGCTGCTTTACGGGGGTCGGTTATGTTTCCGATATGGATGCATTGATCATTTTCGATGAGGCTCAGCGACTCCGACTAGTTAGACTTTAGCCCCCATTATTAGTTTTACGTTTGCCTTTATTTCCTTTTGCCCGATTTCCTTCCTTTCTCTATAGGCCATGACGCTTCATCGAGAAGTATTTTCCAAATCCCAAGCCGAGCTGAACCGGCGTGGGGCCGATCTCAAAAGGCTCACGGAGGAGAAAGATGACCTCAAACTCTTCAGTGGGCAAAAAGAATAGGAGATCAAGGACCTTCGAGCTGAACTGGCCAAAGCTCACAAAGAGCAGACTGACTTGATCGAGCAGGTAATGAAGAATTTTCTTAGAAGTTTGGTGTGTCAATTCGGGGATAGCGACTAATACTTTGATACTGCAGGTTCAGCAGAAGGCTGAAAAGATTGAGCAGCTTCGCGAGGAGGCTAAGATGAAAGAGGCAGAGACTTTGGGGTAGAACAAGAACATGGATTGTCTCGCCTTGGAGAAAGATACTGCTCGAGCCCAGCTATCTTCGACTAAGAGTCTACTCCAAAGCATGAAGGAAGAGAGCTTGGTCCGAGCCAAGAAAATTGAGGAGCTTGAGACTCGGTTGGCCGCTGGGCTTGCAAAGGCCACATCTGAGGCAGAACGAGTAAAAGTCGATGCAGAGGCAGTCGTGGCCGTCTACTGAGCTGATGTTGAAGCCGCTCACGCTTGAGCAAAGGATATTTCCGATACTGCTCAGGTCCGATCATACTGCATTGCCGAGCATGCCAAATGCCAGTCTCGGAGAGACTCTCGAAAAGATTCATGCTCGTGATTTTGACCTTATTGCTGATATCGAGAATGCAAAAGTGCTAGAGGCTGAAGCCAAAGCTTTACTCTCTGAAGATGATGGTTCCTGGAGCTCGAGTGTATCCGAGAGTGGAGATGAAGATGAGGCTCCCGGGGAAGATTAGGCACTTAGAATTTTTTCTTCTTTTTGGGACACTTGGTTCACATAATAGAGATCAAACCAAGAAATGATGTTATAGAAGCTCTAATTCCTTGTTGGGAGCTGAATAACAACGTATTTTGCTTTAATAATTGTGAAATGACGCCCACACTAGAAGAGGTCGCGAGCTTCATGGGAAAAGGCCAATATCTTCCCCGTGATAGACCTATCGTACCAAAGAGGGTACATGCATACAAATTTTTGGAACTTTTGAAGATCAATCATGGAAAGTATAAGGGGTTATCCGATCGATAGGTCACTTTGAAATTCTTGTTTGACAGATATAGCGATAGAGATGCTTTTGAAAACAACTTGGGTCAACTCAAAAATGACGGGGACATAGAAACATGGAAGATGCATAGGCATTTTTTCCTATATGGTTGCATTTTTGGGCCGTATGGTTTTTCCAGATGTAGAGGGGCGTATCCACATCCGATTAGATGGGGTAGTGCAAGCTTTGACTACCATGAAAAAACCCACTCTTGTCCCTATGATTCTATCAAGTTTATTCCGGGCTTTGACCAAGTGCCGAGAAGGACAGAAATTTTTCGAGGGCTACAACATATTACTATAGATGTGGATTTTGGAACACTTCTACCGTCATCCTGTCATCGAGAAATTCGACCCGCATTGGTCCAATTTTGTACAAAATCATAAATAAAGGATTGAAACATGTGAGTTTCCTGAAGGAATTGGAGCTTGGAAAGCATGCAGATCGAGTCACTTGGAATTACCATTGGCCTTCTACGAAGGATGTTAATTGTGAATCCTCTCATCAACCTTTCCTGATATTAATGGGGCTCAACAGCGTCCAACCTTACGCTCCTCTTCGGGTGATGCGCCAATTAGGCCGACGCCAAGAAATACCACCAACAAGGGACATGAGCAAGTTCGCATATGACATTTCTCCAGAAGAGCCGGTCGATGATAAGGAAGTCATGAACAGTTGGTTTGAGGGTGGAATTTCTGAGTTTCGTAATATGGTAGAAGACCGTGAAAGAGGGGAGGTGGCCCCCAGGTACCTTGCTTGGTTTCACGACCCCTCATAATTGACAGATAGGCCAGAAGGGTCCAACAGAAGAAGAAGTGACCACCTTGTTGTACAAATGCTAAAGCAAGAACTGGACCAAGCCAGAGAAACCATCTTTCAACAACAAGCCCAATATCAGGCCAACATCATTCAGATCCGATCATAGGTTAATAAAGACTACCGAGCCACCCTGCAGGTTATGGTTAAGGATTTAAAGACTGCTCATATGAATCTGGCATGTTTAGAGGAACAACTTGCATACTGGGTTAAGTCGGCCCTAAAAAAAGCTGAGAAGGGTCGACTCTCTAAAATACACAAGTTGCAAGAAGATCTGAGAATCGTCGAGGAAGCAATGCACCAACAACAAATGAAGTTTGATCTCCAGAGGGAGAAGTTCGAGTCAATTAAGAATCACCAACTAGCCGAATTCGAGATGGAGAAATGTCACTATCATGAGGTAATAGGTCGGCTGCAAAATGATTTGACCAAATACATGAAACAAAGAAACTCAACATTGGACCGCGAGGCAAATGCACTGAATTTGGCCGATGCCCGTGGGCGGCAAATCGATGGCATGTTTGTGTTCCAAGAGAATGTCAAGAGAAGGATACTTGAGATAGCCGAGTACACTGCTCTGGGGTGCACAGATTGTGAGAAAATGAATAAGAAATATTTATCGAATCCGCAATCAACCCCGCTCGCCACATTGCTACAGATCTGGAGGCCCTATACAAAGATATGTCCATCCAATTGGGGCAGGGAGCGCCCTAACCAAGATGATGTCGAGTGGATAGTCTGCAAATTTAGAGTCCTTGTTGCATTCACATTTTTTAGTAGGTGAATTTTTATTTTTGAGTCTATGAGGGGTCTGTTTGTGACTTTGGTTTTGTGGAGTCTTGTTTCAATCCAGTCGAGTCTGTTGTAGTTTTCTTTGCGCATTTTGTTTCAACATCTTGTACCAAAAACAAAAAATATATATTGAAAACCCAAAAAGATTTTATTTTTTAAAATGTTGTATGTGTTTGTTTTTTTTTTTGAAAAAAATCAATCAAGTGTCTTGCATCCCTGAACTACGTAATGATCTAATTCATGTGGCAACATGATACGTAGGCAACCCATAAAAGGTTCGATCAAAATTTTTTCAATGAATCTAAGTTGAGGGATCAAAATGAGGGGAGTGTAAAAACAAAAAAAAAAGAAGAAGAGAATAAGAGCGCCAATAAGAAGCAACTTGATAAGCTGGAATGAAACATGAAGCCTTCCAAAAAGCATTTAGAAATGGTGATGATGTTAGGAGCATGACATATTATGTGTAATTCATATCTATAAAATGCCTAACCCTAACACGTTTGATGTCTCTTATCCAGTAAGTTTAAGGTGGTTGGTTTGTGGTGAATCTAGCAACACATCATTACTTCACAAGATATAAGGGACCAGTAGTAATGGATAATAGTGATGAAATCGAGTTGCTCAGTGACAATCCGCAGGGTCAATCAGCCGAGCAAGAGTCAGAGGAAATAAGAAAATTGAGACAACAATTGTCAGATGTATATCAAGCTTGGGTTTCTGGTAAACCTTCACCCCAGGTTCCCTCTGAGGGAACTTCCACCGTACCCCGAGCTACTTAACCATTGCTCCACGTGGCGAGCAATCATTTTCTACCACCAGGGTATATGCCAAACTACAGCCTCCATGCCGATCGTGGTACCTCTAATATGCGACCTCCAGTCACACCAGTCAGGAACACCCCTCTCATCGTGTCTAGCGCACCAGTATATACAATCTCGCCACCACCTCCTGTGACGAGGCCCAACAACGAGCCACTATCTCAGGCTTATGATGGCCAATACTACTCCCCAAATATGGCTTTCAGGGGCTCAGCTCCCTACAATCAGACTCCTTAGTATGAGTCACTAGCAGAAAATGAAAAGCCTGCAAAGACAAGTGAGCCAAATGAGATGGACAGGAAAATGAAAAATCTTGAACAAAACATAAAGAACATATAGGGAATAGGTGGTCACAAAAGTGTCTCGTTCAGTGATATGTGTATGTTCCCTCACATCCATTTTCCACCAAGTTTCAAGACCCCAAAATTCGAGAAGTATGATGGACACGGCGACTCTATTGCCCACTTGAAAAGGTACTGCAACCAACTAAGGGGTGCAGGTGGAAAAGAAGAATTGTTGATGGCATATTTTGGAGAAAGTCTTACAGGGGTAGCCTCTGAGTGGTTCATTGACCAAGACATCTCTCACTGGCATGTCTGGGATGACATGGCCCAGGCCTTCATCAAGCAATTCCAATACAAGATTGATATTGCACCAGATCGCAATTCCCTATCCAATTTGAAGAAAAAGTCGACGGAAAGCTTTAGGAAGTATGCCATCAAGTGGAGGGAGTAAGCAGCCAGAGTTAAGCCACCCATGGATAATCATGAGTTGATCATTGTCTTTTTAGAGGCTCAAGAGCCTGATTATTTCCAAAACATGATGTCCGCAATGGGTAGGCCTTTTGCCGAAGCAATCAAGATAGGGGAAATGGTCAAAAATGGCCTAAAGACTGGCAGGATTGTAAGTCAAGCTGCTCTCAAAGCCATTACCCAAGCGATCCAAAATGGGTCGGGAAGTTTTGCAAATAGGAAAAAGAGAGATGAAGGCTTTATGATGACTTCAGGATCTAGGGAAGTTTAAAGAGGGGCATCGCACCCTTATGTACGAGTTCCACAGGGACAATCCAGCTACCCTTAACATTATTATCCTCCTCCAATTCCTCAATACTCAGTGGGCCCACCACAATATACAGTGTTTAATGCTCAATCCTATGTTTGGCCTACCAATCAACAGATATGTGTACCAGCTCTAAGGAACCCCCGACCTCAGCAGCAAAATTTTCGGGCACCTTATAATGCTCGTCCCATGCAGGATTACGGTCGAGAACAGAGGCCGGTGGAAAAATTCACCCCATTGGCTGAACCATACTCTAGTCTTTCCAGAAGCTAAAACAGATGGGCGTGATTGGACCCACCGCCCCCTACCATATGCATCCCGATTCATATGGATTTCAAGCAAATGCTAGATGTGAATATCATTTAGGTGCCCCGAGGCATAACACCGATAACTGTTGGACTCTAAAAAGAGACATAGAAAGACTCATTTCTGAAAAATTAATTGTAGTGATGAATGGCGAGGACCCTCCTAATGTGACAAACAACCCATTGCCAGCACACAATGATGTTCATTTCGTGGGAATGATTTGACGATATCACGAATACAAGTCGGTCGGTCAAGAAGAAATGATAGTGGGAGCAATTCAAGAAGGAACAAGTCTGGAAGTAAGTCCAAGCCGAGATGTGCCATTGATTGTGAAAGGCGCCCCGAGCTCAGAAAAGGTAACTTTATTTATGCCCAAGGTCACGAGGTTGGAAGTTCGCTCTAATGTTCCAAGCTCAAGGTTATATGTCCTCGGAGGCCACCCCATCACAAGGCAGAATCATGGCAGTACAAAGGGTATAACAGAGCCGATCATAATCAAACCTACCGTGCAATCCCCTGTGACAAATACAAAAACCATTCCTTGGAACTACAACAAAACGGTGATGACATACAAAGGCAAGGAAATCATAGAAGAAGTTAGGGAAACTAGAGGTTTGACTCGATCAGGGAGGTGTTACTCTCCAGAGGAGTTGAGGAAGGCCAAGCAAATCAGAGAAGGACAATTGCCAATAAAGAAATCTGTCACTGAAGAAGAGGCAGAAGAGTTTTTGAAAAAGATGAAAGTTCATGACTACTCAATCATTGACCAGCTAAGAAAGACTCCTACCTAAATCTCTCTACTATCTCTGCTCCTACATTCAAAAGAGCATGCCCGTGTACTAATCAAGACCCTGAACGAGGCACATGTCTCAGAAAAGACCACAGTGAATGAGTTAGAGAAGATGGACAACAGATTTTTCGAGGTGAACAGAATCTCCTTTACTGATGATGAACTTTCCAAGGAAGGAGCCGGGCACAATAGGGCTTTGCACCTAGTCGTCAAATGTGAGGGTCATTATGTAAAGCGAGTCATGGTTGATGGAGGCTCGAGTGTAGATGTATGCCCTCTCTCTATTTTGCAAGGCATGAAAATCAACACAGACAGAATCCGACCTAGCAATGTTAGCATTCGGGCTTTTGATGGCTCAACAAGAGATATCATTGGGGAGATCAACCTCACCATGACAATTGGGCCGGTTGACTTTGAAATTGTCTTCCAAGTAGTAGACATGGACACTTCTTATAACTTTCTTCTTGGAAGGACATGGATCCATATGGCGCGAGCTGTCCTATCCACATTGCATCAGATGGTAAAGTTCGAACACGACAGGTAAGAGATTATTGTTCACGGTGAAGACGAGTCATCCATTTATAAAGACCCATTAATCCCGTGCATTGAGGCCAAGGAATGGTGTGAGTCCATTGCTTATCAAGCTTTCGAAGTGGTTTCTGTGGACCATGTTGAGGAAGGAAAACCCATTCTGCATCCTCGTCTTTATGCCACATCTGTAATGGTGGCTGCAGTTATGTTGAGACAAGGTTATGAGCTAGGAAAAGGCTTGGGGGCATCATTGCAAGGAATTTCAGAGCCTATTTCTCTGTTCAGTAACCAAGGTAGTATTGGCTTAGGCTTCAGGCCAACACAAGCAGACAAAAACAAAGCCAAGCACCGCAAAAAGCATGGATGGGTCTTGCAACAACTTATCCCTCACATTTTCTACACTTTTGTCAAGCCACGACTCCAAGAGGGTCAAAATTCCTCGGCGCATGCAAACATAGATGAAATTTGCCATGGCCTCAGCCAGATGTTTTCTGAAGTGAATATGATCTAGGCTGGTGAAGGCACTAGTCGTGACGATGTGCAACTAATTGACCCAGACACCATGCTCTACAACTGGGAAGCAACTCCTTTCCCCACAAGGAAGGAGTCTTGGTAGTTCGCTTTTGCAGCTTCTTTTGGGTATTTTAGATTACTTTTAGGGTTGTAATCCAGGCATCTTAATATGATTGTTTTGATGTTAACCCTTCTATCCTTTCGAATTCAATGAAATGCAGTTCAGTTTCGTATTAAGTTTTGTATCTTTTCCTTTTCCTAATTCTTGTCATTTTATTTCAATTTCAGTTTTGTTAATGCCAGCTTTAATAACATAACATGCATGACGAATTCACGCCCAAAGCTTAAAAAGCTGTCTAATTTCGAAATAATGCAGCAAGAGGTTGAATGTGAAGAAGATGAGGTGTTGAGGAAATAAAAAGAGAATTAGAACAATTTGAAAACAAGCCTAAGCCCAACCTCAATGAAACTGAGCCAATCAACCTTGGAAGTTATGAAGAAATCAGAGAAACAATAATAAGCATTCATACTGAACAAAATACCAGATATGCGTTGATTCAACTTTTGTTTGAAATACAAAGATGTGTTTGCTTGGTCTTATGATGATATGTTAGGTTTAAGTGCTGATCTAGTGGTTCATAAGATTCCTATGTATCCTGATTTTCCACCAATCCAACAAAAGCAACAAAAATTTAAAACAGACATGAGTTATAAAATCATAGAGGAAATAATGAATCAATTTAGCGCCAATGTGGTCAGAGCTGTCAGATACACCACCTGGGTGACAAATGTTATGCCTGTACCAAAGAAGGATGGAAAGATCAGAGTTTGTGTTGACTACAGAGACCTGAACAAAGCAAGTCCAAAAGATAATTTTCCTTTACCGAACATCCACATTCTTGTAGATAATTGCGCAAAGCATGAGATAAAATCATTCGTGGATTGCTATGCTGGGTACCACCAAATTCTAATGGATGAGGACGATGCAGAAAAAACAGCTTTCACCACTCCATGGGGTACTTATTGCTACAGGGTCATGCCATTCGGTTTGAAGAATTCAAGGTCAACTTACATGACGGCCATGACCACCATTTTTCATGACATGATGCACAAAGAGATTGAAGTACATGTCAATGATGTTATCATAAAATCAAAGACACAAGCTGATCACGTGCGTGATTTGAAAAAGTTCTTCGAACGGCTTCAAAAGTATGACCTTAAGCTTAATCCAGCCAAGTGTGCATTTAGGGTTCCATCTGGGAAACTCCTCAGTTTTATAGTCAGTCGGAGAGGTATTGAACTGGATCCATCTAAGATAAAGTCCATTCGAGATCTACCACCACCGAAGAACAAAAAGGAAGTCATGAGTTTTCTCGGGAGGTTGAACTACATCAGTAGGTTCATTGCTCAGCTCACAACCACGTGCGAGCCCATCTTTAAGTTGCTAAAAAGGATGCCACTATCAAGTGGACGGACGATTGCCAAAAAGATTTTGACAAGATCAAAGATTATCTATCAAAACCACATGTACTAGTCCCACCTGAACCTGGTAGGCCTTTGTTTTTATATCTATCGGTGATGGATAATTCCTTTGGATACGTTCTGGGTCAACATGATGCAACAGGCAAAAAGGAACATGCGGTCTATTATTTGAGCAAGAAGTTCACCAATTATGAGGTTAGGTACACCCATTTAGAGAGGACATGTTGTGCTTTGACTTGAGTCGCTCAGAAGCTGAGACATTATATTTTGGCTTACACTACTTACCTCATATCCAGAATAGATCATTTGAAGTATATATTCCAAAATCCAATGCCCACTGGCAGGCTCGCAAAATGGCAAATCCTGCTCACAGAGTTCGACATCATCCATGTCACTCGCACCGCGAGAAAGCACAGGTCTTGGAAGATCATTTGGCAGAGAATCCAGTTGATGATGAGTACATGCCACTTAGCACATACTTTCCATACGAAGAGGTCAACTCAATAGAGGAAGTAGGTCCAGATGATCACCCTGTATGGCAAATGTATTTTGATGGGGCTGTCAATATCAAAGGAGTTGGGATCGGGGCAATCCTCATCTCACCTATTGGACATCATTACCCTGCAATAGCCCGACTTTGGTTCTTCTGTACCAATAATACGACAGAATACGAAGCTTGTATCATGGGTTTGAAAATGGCCATCGATCTAGATGTGCATGAACTATTAGTTATGGGAGATTCTGACTTGCTTATCCGGCAAGCCCAAGGCAAATGGGAGACTCGATATATTAAGCTTATTCCGTATAGACAATGTGTGCAAGACTTGAGCAAAAGATTCAAATCCATCGAGTTCAGGTACATTCCCAGGTTTCACAACGAGCTAGCCGATGCCTTAGCTACTTTAGCCTTGCTGCTCCCTTATCCAGGCAACACGCATATTGATCCAATAGAAATCCAAGTTTGGAATCAACAAGGTTACTGCAATACAATTTAGACAGAACCAGATGGTGAACCATGGTATTTGACATAAAACAGTTCCTGAAAACAAGAGAATATCCAGAGAATGCCAAATGAGATCAAAAAAGAACTATAAGGTGGCTCGCCAGTGGTTTCTTCCTGAATGGGGAAATTCTGTACAAAAAGACCACAGATTTAAATTTGTTGAGATAAATAGATGCCACAGAAGCGGAGCAGATCATGAGTGAAGTGCATTCGGGGGTATGCGGACCTCGCATGAATGGATATGTTTTGGCGCAAAAGATTCTGCGGGCAAGATATTATTGTCTTATTATGGAGCGAGATTGCTTCAGATTTGTTCACAAGTGTCACCAATGCCAGATTCATGGTGACCTAATTCACTCGCCTCCTTCGGAGTTGCATCCCATGTCCTCTCCTTAGCCTTTCGTCGCTTGGGGAATGAATGTTATTGGGCCAATCAAGCCAAATGCTTCAAATGGGAATAGATTCATTTTGGTTGCAATTGATTACTTCACCAAGTGGGTGGAGGCTGTCACTTTCAAAGTAGTCACCAAGAAAGCAGTGGTAGACTTTGTTCGTTCCAGCATCATCTGTCGCTTTGGTATCCCAAAGACCATTATCACTGACAATGCAACCAATCTAAATAGTCATTTGATGAAGGAGGTATGCGAACAATTTAAAATCATGCATCGCCATTCTACCCCTTACCAGCCAAAAGCCAATGGAGCCGTTGAAGCGGCGAACAAGAAAATCAAGAAGATTCTTAGGAAGATGATCTAAGGTTCCAAGCAATGACATGAAAAGTTGTCTTTTTCTCTTTTGGGATACTGCACGACTGTTCGCACATCTGTTGGTGCAACTCCGTATCTGCTTGTATATGGAACTGAAGCTGTAATACCCACTGAAGTCGAAATTCCCTCTCTCTGAATTATTATGGAATCAGAGATTGAAGACACTGAGTGGGTCAAGACTTGATTAGAACAACTGATGTTGATCGATGAAAAACGGCTAGCAGTAGTGTGTTTCGGCCAGTTATACCAGCAAAGAATGACACGTGCTTACAATAAGAAAGTGCGCCTAAGGTAATTTGAGGTAGGCCAGCTGGTTTCGAAACACATCCTTCCGCACTAGGTAGAAGCTAAAGGAAAGTTCGCCCCGAACTGGCAAGGACCCTGCATCATCAAGAAAGTGTTACCAAAATGGGCCTTGCACTTGGTAGATGAAGAAGGACGGGTATCAGACATGACTATTAATGCAGATGCAGTCAAAAGATATTATGTCTGATATATACCCACTATAGAATTTTCATGCATTGATTTTCTCAGATCGAAGTGACGAAGGCTATCATTTTCTCGCTATTCCAAATAGGTGTCACCCTTCTATTAATCCTTTTGAGCCATATTTGTCTTCCTTGTTTCTCACTTTTGGAACCAGTGTACTTTTAAAAAAAATAAAACCAAACAACAAATATCTGAGTCATTGAACTATGTCCGACCTGATTCCGAAAGGATACGTAGGCAGCCTTACCCTGGGTTCGGTCCCATCAGAACAAAAAATCCATATTCCCAATACTCCAAAACTGGGGCAGAAGTTTGTTTTATTTCACAATTTTTCTGTAAAAACGGTTCCAAAAGTTGTAATTCAGTTCAAGGTTCATTACACATTTTTTACCCTTCAAGAACTTCTGATCGATGCTTTTTGAGAATATTTGAAGTCCCCATGCCAAGGGCGTTGGGTAACCTCCCTCATGCAGTATCAAAAAGAAAAAGAAAAAAAAAAGAGTGTGTTATCGGTGAAAACCCGTACGTGCACTATAAGGCAACAATGAGTAGAGAAATGAGAGAGTCTTATTGGTGAAAACTCAGATGGGCACCATAAGGCGACAATTAGTAGAGAAATGAGAGAGGTTAGTTAGCAAAAACCTGCAAAGGGCGCTACTAGCAGAATGATGGCCTTTGATTCTCCGGCATGAGCACAACCAAGACAAATTCAAGATGAACATTTCCAGCGGATTTTGAGAATTAGACAACTTAGATAGATCAGGCGTCCAGTCCAAAATGCATGTCATGATTCATTGAAGTCGGCACATACCTCCAGATAAGTCTCCCTATTCCTTTCCCCGAAAGGGACACCTTTTGTTTAAACACAGTTCTTTTTCACTTTCAATTATTATTCTATTTTTACCATAATTTTTCTTTAAGTCCCTTTCGGTCTAATCCTGCATCAAAGGCGAAGCAAAGAAATGGCTGCAAAACTAGCTACAGTTTCCCCATGATATCGAGCACAATTTGGGATATATATAGCATTGACGAAGGCACGAATACATCTAAGATCTCATTCAATAAGGCGAACAAAGTGTTTCAAAGAAACTGAAAAGTCACATGAGCAGGACCTGCTTCATGAGAAAAGTTGATAAGCACTACGGACACAAACTGATACTGGGTACAAGACAATTGAGTTTGATTTTAAAGAAAAAATGCATTGCCTCTGAGACAAGGGTAGCGGTACCATGGACATCTGGGTATGAAACAGTTGGGGGAAATATTGCAAATCCAAGGTCTCCAGAAAATTATATAGAGCGGCAGAGCATCTTGGTACCATGCTGACAGAATCGGTTCTTCGACAGCAGTGGCCGTGAATCAACCTACTCAGGGCATCAAGGCCACAAACCAACAAACACTTTGAAAACTCACAAATTTTTCTTTGTTTGAAGCATGAACAAAGCATGCGGAATGGAGATTCTCAAAAGATGAATGTCACCAAACATAAGCTCCTTAACATCTCCATTTTTCTTTTATTTTCAACATGCATACCTCCCATTTTCGCAGCTTAACCCAGGTGGAACTATTTCGCCTAAGGGATCCAGCTCATAGTTCTGGGTAGAAGTTACTCTTCGCTCAGGTTGTTTTTATGTAACTTAACCCAACTAGAACCTTTTCGCCTAGGGGGATCCAGCTCATAGTTCCGGGTAGAAGTTACTCTTTGCTCAGGTTATTTTTACGCAGCTTAATGATCATGCCCAACTACGCCTTCTAAAAGACAAGCGGTCGTTGCAAATATAATCCGATTTTTAAGTCCGGAGTCGAATCCTCAGGGAACTAACCTATCTATTACAAGTCTTTGGCAATGCTATTATCAACTCAACCAATTTCTAGATGCAAGATTTTTATCAATCGATCTTGGGTTTTTGTTTAATTACTTCAAATAATATTAAAAATAACAATATGCTAGATTAAAGATAATTCAATGGTAAAAAGATCTAGGGCAGTGATTTCCCCAATTGCTAGCTTCGGTCTTGACTCTTTCGCTATAACCTCGCCGTAATACTCTATGAGGATTAAGAGCTATGAGTTATTATAATTATCTCTCGATCAACTACAATAATTTACTAGAGCATTCTCTCGAACTACTCTAGCTGACAATATGTACAGCTCTAAATTATCCCACCAAAGCTTCGTTATCTCTAAACCCACTTTTAAGTTCAAGTAATGAATCTCTTCAATTACCCAAAAGTGGTGTTGTTCAATAGCTGTCTAACCTAATATTCTTTCTCAAGCAATATGAGGTAATTAGACACGATTAATCAAGGGCCCGTTCAATTAATCACCATACAAAACGTAGTTGAACAATCATATAATAAATCCGTCTCGATTATAACAAGTTGAGTCAAAACTTCAACCAACAATTGGTTCCATCAATACTAGATAATTGTTTATCTACTCATAACAAAATAAGATAAAACTACAAAGTTGTTCATAATGTATAATTGCAAGAATTAAAAGGAGATAGAAAAACTCTAGTGTTTGGTTGATCTTCTCACACTTGTTCTTGCCTCCAAAGTAGTCTAAAAACAAGCTTAATTATGTTTGGAGCGAGCTTCTAAATTTTATAAGGGTTTGGAACAAATTTTTCCCAAATTACACTTTGGTCCCCAATTTTCTGGCAACTGAACAGTTCAACGCGGCCGCGGCAAGACCACGGTGGAGGCTAAACATTCTGCCTCGCGTAATTGTCTGTCGCGACTCAACCGCGGTTCCACCACGATCGCGGTGGATTTCACCTCAGTTCATTTTTTGCTTCTTTATGCTTGGGTGCTTCTTGATTGGGCGTTTTCTTCACATTATTGACTCCAAAACACTCCGTAGTGCTTCCTCACTTAGATCATTCCCTACGAAGCAAAAGAACACCAATTAGAGCATTTTGTTATCAATTCGCCTATAAAACAACAATAAAGCATGGTAATATTAAGGTGTAAATATCATCTATATAGCCTAATATCACTTAACCTAGGTAGAACGTTTTCGCCTAGGGGGATCCAGCTCATAGTTCCGGGTAGAAGTACTCTTCGCTCAAATTATTTTTACGCAGCTTAACCCAGGTAGAACCTTTTCGCCTAGGGGGATGCAGCTCATAATTCCGGGTAGAAGTACTCTTCCCTTAGGCTGTTTTTACGTAGCTTAACCCAGGTAGAACTTTTTCACCTAGGGGGATCCAACTCATAGTTCTGGGTAGAAATACTCTTCGCTCAGGTTGTTTTTACGTAACTTACCCATGTAGAACCTTTTCGCTTAGGAGGATCCAGCTCATAGTTCTGGAATTACTTTTTGCGGAGGTTGTTTTTATGCAGCTTAACCCAGGTAGAACCTTTTCGCCTAGGGGGATCCAGCTCATAGTTTTGGGTAGAATTACTTTTCGCCGAGGCTTGTTTTACATAGCTTAACCCAGGTAGAACCTTTTCGCCTAGGGGGATCTAGATCCTATTTCCGGGTAGAAGTACTCTTCGCCTAGACTTAGTTTTCATAGCTTAACCCAGGTAGAACCTTTTCGCCTCGGGGGATCCAGCTCCTATTTCCGGGTAGAAGTACATTTCGCCCAGGCTTAGTTTTCATAGCTAAACCCAGGTAGAACCTTTTCGCCTAGGGGGATCCAGCTCATATTTTCAGGTAGAAGTACTTTTCGCCCAGGCTTAGTTTTCATAGCTTAACCCATGTGGAACCTTTTTCGTCTAGGGGATCCAGCTCATAGTACCGGGTAGAAGTACTCTTTGCCCAGGCATAGTTTTCATAGCTAAACCCAGGTAGAACCTTTTCTCCTAGGGGTATCCAGCTCATATTTTCGGGCTTTTCGCCCAGGCTTAGTTTTCATAGCTTAACCCAGGTAGAACCTTTTTCGTCTAGGGGTATCCAGCTCATAGTACCGGGTAGAAGTATTCTTTACCCAAGCTTAGTTTTTGTAGTTTAACTCAGGTAGAACTTTTTCGTCTAGGGGGGTCCAGCTCATAGTACCGGGTAGAAGTACTCTTCGCCCAGGCTTAGTTTTTGTAGTTTAACTCAGGTAAAACTTTTTCTCCTAGGGGGGATCTAGCTCATATTTCCGGGTAGAAGTACGCTTCGCCCATACTTAGTTTTCGTAGCTTAACCCAGGTAGAACTTTATCACCCAGGGGGATTCAATATTTTTGTCAGTAATACAGGTTGTCAACCCCTGGTTACATTTCATTTTCAGTAATACATGACATCAACCCCTAGTTACATTTCCTTACCAGTATAGGGTACGCCAATCCCTGGTTTTGTTTTCCAACACAAGGTACATCAATCCTTATTTGAGACACCATTTAGACAATCAGGGTACACCATTCCCAAAGAATCATATTTTCCTAGGGTACACTAATCCTGACACTATAGTGCTTTTAATAAAGAAACAGTTTAGATTTTTGTTACGAATAACTCACGAAATTTTCCTAGTGAAAACTGGGACAGAAAATTTCGTTCGTTTGTTTGCTTTGGTGCCTGAACAGGTTTTTACCTTGAGACACAAGTTTCGAGGCAACCAAAAGAAGTCTCGATTCAAATAAAAGAAAGAAAAATAATAAAAAGAAGTGAATCCAAAGTGCAAAAGCGGATGTGGACTGCTCAAGACGTAGTTGAAGTCACAAGCTCTGCATGTCCCGTCTTGATTCGAAAATCTGAAGAAGGATGAACCAGCGGTTGCAGCTAACGAGCATCAAGATTCAGATGAGAGTCTGCAGGAAGAACCAATCAAGACTCAAGGACAAGTTTCAGAAAACTCATAGATAGGAATCCGGTAACTCATAGCTGATAGGCTTTGTTTAGTTTCTTTTTGATTTTTGATGTAATAACAAACTTACGGACCGGAGCCTCGACGGGAACTCACTCGACTTCTCAACTCACCATTCCAACCTTTTTCTTGAACTACATGCGACCTAATTCTGTTATAACCCGAGATATGTAGGTTTTCCAAACCAGAACTCGGTTGCACTCTTTTGTCTTGTCTCTGCCCTTTTGAATAATGGTATGACCAAAAATTAGTCATATCTCTCATCTTGTCTTTGCATGAAAACTCTTCATGTTTCCAGCAAAGAGGGGCATGCTGTGAACACCTAATTTTTGACCATGTTTGAATTTATTCCCACTTTTCCCACTCACTTCCCATTTTTCTACTTTCTCCACTAACTATCCACTTCACCCACTATCACCACTCATGTTCCCCACTCATCTACCCACGACCCCTCACCCTTCCACTCTTCTTCTCTATCAACACACACTATTACACGTTCTCTATATAAGTCATACATTTAGATTAGTAAAAAAAAAGGGAAAAAGGGGCAATAAAATAGGAGGAGATCTTTGAACAAGGAAAATGACGTGAAAAGTGGAAGGAAGAAACAGAAAAGATTCAATTAGATAAAAAGTTTGAGAGATTCTCGTATAATTAGGAGGTCAAGTTTTCGTTCGTGGCTTCTGGTTCGACGTTGCTGCTACTTTGTCCGGCTCGAGTTTCGATATTGGATTGGAGTTGTACTGGTTCCCTTTCTTGTATTACTGGAACTCTTTTGCTAAGATTTTGATTCTATTCTTCTTCACTGTTATTTTCTTAGTTTTATTTAGAGCATTAGGATTTGGTTCCTTTTATTAGTAATTTATTTCCTTAATCTGTTATTTTCCTATTTGAGCATATGTTTCTGAATTTTTTAATCATTTAGTTTATTTGGTGAAAGACTAAAAGAAAGAGATTTCATAAGAGATGAAGACAAACGATTACGGTGATGATATAAATATTTGCATAGTGTTAAACTTAGTGGTCAGTTAAGCTTGCACAAATTATACTATGATATTAGAAATGAGCGTATTTTTCAGTCATTCTTATGAATAGGCCATAATCTATAATAATTTTTTCTTTATAAGATTGTAGTAAGTTTCTTTTATATAATGAAAAGTTTTTCTTCTTTGAGTATATATTTACAACTGTTAACCATTTAGCCATGAAAACTAAAAAAAAAATTAGGTATTAATTTTAGTAGGAATACCTTATAAATTAGAAAATCTTGTTAAACCTATCAATTTCTCTATGCCTTTAACTTCACTGTAAGTTACTTTAATATTGTGATTAGCTATCTTAATTAGTCTATGAATGTATACTTCTATTAATTCACTGTTGAAGAATAACTTCTAATTTTCATGAGTTTTATTTTCATTTTATGAACTTTATTTGAATTGTTTTTCGTTGTTTGTTTTGTTAGCATAAATATTGTTCTTTGTAAATTAATTGGACATTTCACATTATATATATATATATATATTATTAGAATAAAGAATAATTGTGGGAGAGTGAAATAGTCATGAACCAATTCAAGAATTGTTGCAATAATTAAAAATATACAAATATATGTATTGGATAAGAAGGGACTAATAAATGGAATACTTTAAATACGCTTAAAAGTTTTGGATGTACTTTAATTATTAGCTCATGTGTTCATACCCGAACCTTGGATTGATATGCTTAAGTAATAAAAAGGTCATGTGCGCATTCCCGCGTCTCAATGCCTTTAAATTTAAAATAATTATGTTTTAACCATGTGTACATTCCGTACCTTAGTTTAACATCTACCTTCAAAGGAAGTCCTTGTGTGCATACCGCATCTAGGTCAAAATAATTAATAAAATAAAATAAAATTAAGTGAAGTGGTAATGGACAAGTCATAATTAATAAAATACAAGAATATCCTAAAATAATTCAAGCCAAGTTTAAATCAATAAAGCGACCGTGTTAGAACCACGGGACTCGGGGAATACCTTACACCTTCTCCCCGGTCAAAAGAATTCCTTACCCGGACTTTATTTTCGCAGACCAATAATAATAGAGTCAAACCTTCCTTTGAATAAGGATTCAAATAAAAGTTGACTTGGAACACCGGCAAAAATCAATTCCAAGTGGCGATTTTATAAATAAAATAATCTCTATTTCAAATTTGTCACTTTAATTGAAAAAGCTCTTTAACCCACAATCCATAACACACATTATCTTTTGGAGGGGTAAAAAGGGGTGTAACACTTACAATTTCGTACCTTAATAATTCGATCATGTCGATTTTCGGATTGCAGTCCCCGAGTACGAGGTTAATTGCTCAAGCTTTAGATGCGATTGGCTCTTGAGCTGGTTTCCGCAATAGATTGTAAATATGAAGTTGTAAAGTAGAAATTTCACGAAGACATGGAACATTTGGTAGGGAAAAAAATACTTCTTTCAATAGATCATTCATGCATACATGTTTTGTCACTAGGCTCGAGCAATCTACATGGGCATGGTTCATTCGACTGTTTGGCCCCTTACAAAGTTTACCTATTGAGACCCTATTGACACAAAGTATTTTTCTTGAAAACATAACATCTGAGGGTGATGCCTCCTAGTATTCGAGGTTGATTGTAGAGAAGTCTCGGATACTGTTGAATTGCTCTAAGTTAGCATGAACAATGGTTGCCTCGTTAAAAACCTTGCAGGAAAAATCCATTTAGGACAAAAACCGATCGAAGGGAAAAAGAGTGTAACGCGTACTTTCAGACCTAAGGACTTCGTTTTAGTAGAGAACTTCGACGTCTTCAACCAAACACTTGCAATAAGTTAGTATAAAATACAGATGAAAAAGGAAGAAAACCATACCTTGGCAATAATATCTCTTGAGGAGTGATATGTTCTAATTATTTGGCAAATGTTTGTCGTTTATCGTGCCAAATTTATAAGACCCTTTTCTGACGATGCCGAGGACCTGATACGGTCCCTCCCAATTTGGACCGAGCTTTCCCTCGTTTGGGTCTCGAGTGTTGATGGTGACTTTTCTCAGAACTAAGTCCCTCATTTTGAAGTGTCGAAGATTTGCTCTTTAATTGTAGTATCTTTCGATTCGCTGCTTTTGGGAGGCTATTCGAACGAGGGTGGCTTCCCGTATTTCATCTAGCAATTCGAGGCTCGTATTCATAGCTTCGTGATTTGATTCTTCCGTCGTGTATCGAAACCTGATGCTGGGTTCCCTGACTTCGACCGGAATCAGGGCTTCGGTGCCATATAATAAGGAAAATGGTGTTGCCCCCGTACTAGATTTTGGCGTTGATCGATACGCCCAAAGGACTTCGGGAAATATTTCTCTCCATTTCCACTTAGCGTTGTTCAACCATTTCTTTAGGTTCTAAATTATGGTCTTGTTTGTTGATTCGGTCTGTCCATTCCCACTACGATGATATGACATCGACAAGATTCTTTTTATATTGTGATCTTCGAGGAACTTTGTTATTTTGCTGCCGACGAATTGTTTCCCATTGTCGCACACGATCTCGACGGGTATCCTGAATCGGCATATGATGTGATCCCAAGTGAAGTTTATGGCTTCTTTTTCTCTAACTTTCTCGAAGGCCTGTGCTTCTACCCACTTAGAGAAATAGTCAGCCATAAATAAAATGAACTTAACTTTACCTGGGGCCTGTAGACATGTGATATTTAACCCTCCCCAATATTTTTTATTTTTTAGCACGTAAATATTTAATTTAGGCTAAATATAGCTATTTCAACTCATTTTTTACTCTTTTGCTTTATTTTATCATAAAAAATAAAAATTACAAAAAAATATTTTAGTTTACGTTTTTTTTGTAAATTTAAATAAAAAATATATACAAAAATAGTACCTTATCTTTATTTTTATATAATCTTGAAAACACAAAAAAATAGTTTTATGTTTTATAGTTTAGTTCAATTAATTAAAATTAATTTTATATTTTTATATTATAATTGTACATAATTTTGGAAGGAGGAATTAGTTTTAGGTTGGTTTATCCCGTCTTTATAAATCTTGTAGTCCATTTTTTTTAGTTTGTGGCCCAATTCTGTAGCCCATAAACTCTAGGCTCATACCCCTAACCTAATCCCTACCCCTATATAATAGTATAACACCTAAAATAAAGGGGATACACAAGAAAGAACGCTTAAAAAACCTATACAAGACTACCGGCGCCCCAATACACAAGGAGAGCGCTAGAATCTGACTTCCCCCTCACCCCCACGTCAGTGATCTTCTTCAAAAAAAATGACTTAGGCTATCATCTATAAGGTTTTGAGCCTTCAGCCATTTGGTTGAAGAGACAAAAATGTCATCTTCTTCATGAGGAATGAACACAACCAAACCCTAGACGAGCTCCACCATAGCAGCCACCTACTTCACCAGCTTCTCGAACAACAGCAGCTCCCTCACCTCGTCTCACCTCGCCGCTGTCCACTCCGCCAATGACCCCAAAGTCCAGTTGAAACACCACCTGAAAGCAGTACAAAATGGCCCCAAAATAGCTCCAAAACACCGTAAAAACCAGCACCAAACCACCCCGAAACAGCAGCTCTTTCTACCCGGAAGTTTGAGTTTTTCTTCTGGCAAGTTCAAAGTCATTCGAGGCTCTTGCTCATAGCTCCGGTCAGTCGATCTCGGCGTTAAAGTTTGGTTTCCAGATTCTGTCGTTTGTTCGACTTGAGAAGTGCCGATGTGATAGTTAAATAAAAAAATTTCAATATAAAAGGTTCATTTCTCTCACTCATTTCTTTTATTAATTGTGTTGATTCCTTATGATGTCAAGATTAATTTAGGTTTTCTGTTATGTTATATTATGTTTATCTTTAGAAATGTTTCTTCGAAATTCCAAAAAAAAGAGGTCAATATTCAAAAAATATCTCTTTTCTTTAGAAGTCTTTATTTGCAAAACTTTAAAGAAAAATCAAAATCCCAAAAATATTCTCTTTCTTCTTTATAAGTCTTTCTTTCGAAAAAATAAAATGAAAAATTCAAAATAAAAAAAAAAGTGAGTTTATTTACTTTATTCATGATCTTCTCGAACTGCGCAAGATCTGATTCATGTTCCCACATGATACGTAGGCAACCCACATCAGGTTCGATCACTATTAAAAAGAAATGAAAAAAAATGAAGAAATGAAAAAATATTGATAATAATAAAGACTGACTGAGTCCATTCTAACATGTTTTGTTTTGAATTGTGAAGAAAGTTGAGGTGGTCGATTTGTGGTAAGCTGGAAACACAAGATCCAAGGAAAAATAATAACTGACATCGAAGCTGTTACAAGTGCTCAAGAGACTCAGGGTCAGAGGGTTCAATAAGTGTCTACTGTGTTTGAGAAAAATAGAATACTGAAATAGCAAATGACCGAAATGTTTCAAGCATGGGCGAGTGGTCAAGGACAGTCTCGTCATGAGTCTCAATTTGCTACACAGCAAGAGCAGTACCACTCTCCTGAGTACCACTCATACTCGTTTGATCTTCTTGCAAACATTAAGAAGCCTGCCCAAAAAATGGTATAGGAAGAAATGACCCAAAGAGTAAAAAGCTTAGAACAACGATTGAAAAACATGCAAGGGTTGGCAGGTCAAAAGAGTGTTGACTTCAAAGATCTATGTATGTTCCCCGATGTCCACTTGCCGCTTGGTTTCAAGACTCCCAAATTTGAAAAGTATGGTGGACATAGAGATCTCATAGCCCACCTGAAAAGGTATTGCAATCAACTAAGAGGTGTGGGAAAAAATGAAGAATTGTTGATGGCTTATTTTGGGAAAGCCTTACGGGAGTAGCCTCCGAATGGTTTATGGATCAACACATGTCTCACTGGTATGTCTGGGATGACATGGCACATGCCTTTGTCAAGCAGTTCCAATACAACATTGACATCGCCCCAGACCGCATTTCCCTTTCAAACCTGAAGAAGAAACCAACTGAAAGTTTCAGGGAATATGCCATCAAATGGAGAGAACAAGCAGCCAGAGTTAAGCCACCCATGGACGACCACGAGCTAATCACTGTCTTTCTTCAAGCTCAAGAGCCAGATTATTTTCAAAATATGATGTCTGCAGTGGGTAAATCCTTCTCGGAAGCAATCAAAATGGGGGAAATGGTTGAGAATGGTTTTAAGACAGGCAAAATTATAAGTCAAGCAGTTCTCAAAGCCGCAACTCAGGCTGTCCAGATCAAATTTGATAATTTTAGTGACACGAATGAGAAAGTTGAAGAAATCATGATGACATCAGGGTCGAGAAGAGGTCCTAGGAGAGCGTCTCGAAGGTATGACCAACCTCGTCGGTTTTCCGATAACTCCCTTGAGCATTACTATCCCCATTAGAACCCACAACACTCTGTTGTTCCATCTCAGTATGTTGCCCAGCCACCAAAACACCCCAGAAGGCGAGCACGAGCATCACAAAATCTCTACCAGCCTCCACAAAATTTTCAAGTGCCCTATAACCCACATCCCTGCCAGGGGTATAGAAGGGAACAAACATTGAAAGATAATTTTATACCAATAGGAGAGTCCTATGCAAGCTTATTTGAGAAGTTAAAGAATCATGACATGATTGCACCCATTCTTCCAAATCGTGTGGACCCATGTGCAAAGAGCTTTGACCCATCTAAAAGGTGTGAATACCATTCCAATGCCCAGGGGCACAATGTTGAAAGTTGTCGGGATTTGAAAAGAGAAATAGAAAGGATGATCTAGGAAAACCTGATTGTGATCCAAGGCAGTGACATCCAGAATATCGCGCAGAATCCTTTACCTACACATCATGATGCACACTTTGTGGGGATGATGCCTGGTGACATGGAGTATGAGAATCCTCTCGGGAACTTGCTAACTGAAGTTAATGATGGTGAAATTGGAGAAGGCTTTGCTGATTCCGATGAGCAAATTTGTGGCTAAATGCCAAGCCTAGCAATTGAAAAGTCATTCCCTCCGCACTAGGAAGGAATCTTGGTAACTTGTTTTGATGTTTTTTCTATTATCTGAGTTATTTCAGGGTTATGATCCAGATTTTATTTGCTTTATTGAATCAAACCCTTCTATCCCTCCATTCTGTTTGTGTGAGTCTTGTCTGTCTATTCTGTTGCTATTTTCATTATTCAGGTTATTTAGGGTTGTAACTCGTATTTTAGGTTGCTTGTTTAGTTGTAAAACCCTTTCATCCTTTACTCAATAAAATACAGTTTGTCCTTTTGTGTAATTTTGTTCATAGTTCTTTTCTCACTAGTTCTAATGACATGACATGCATGCGGAAATTTTGACCAGATCTTAGGAACTGATTTAATTTGGAATTCGATAACTAAAAAAAATACTTTTGAGGATGAATAAATAGTTGGAATACTTTGGAATTAAGGTCGAGCAAAATTCACCTTCAAATAATTGCGAAGATCGGGTCTAAGGATGTTTAATCAATTGAAGTTTGTTGGAAAGTTTGTCACTAAGGGATGAAAAAATGTCTTGTGACCACGACACACCAAGAAGATAGACATGTTCGTCAATGCTGTGATCGCGAAAAGATACCATGTTTGACGTTCTTGAGGTTGGGAGGCCCTTTTTCTGCTACCCAAACACTTTATATCCTTTGCTACCCCTTTTGAGCCTGTGTTATTTTTCTTTGACTACCCTCTTTTGGAATCAAGTTTAGAGTCAAAAAAATCCATGTCCCAAGAGTACAAACTGGGGCAATTCTTAGAAAGTTCAGAAAAAAAAGAATTGTCAAAGGTCCATGCCCTCAAAAATAGAAGCTGGGGCAAACGAAAAAAAAAAGAAAAAAAAAAGAAAAAGGAAAAGAGAAACAGAAAGAAAGATGAAAAATAGTTTAGGTCAAATGTTTGAACTACATTAGACCTGATTCCTTTAAAATAAGGATACGTAGGCAGCCTCACGGATCGGTCCAACCAAATAAGAATTTAGAAGAAAAAGAAAAAAAATAGAAAAAATAGAAAAATCCAAAAATCCTCAGGATCTGAAACCGGGGCAAAGATTTTATTTCATTTTTGAAAGAGTCGATTCCAAGAGTTGTAAGTCTACAACCCCTCATTTTGAGTTTATTTTGAGCCTTCATGTCGACCTTTCTTTCCAACCCTATCCAAAATCCTTCCAAATAAAGACCTCCCGATATGCCTTCAAGAATGCCAAGAGACGTATGCAATGAGCAACAGTTGTCACACGACGTAGAACATCATCGAGTTGCTCACAAAAAGAGAGAAAGAAAAAGAAAAATGAGAGAGTCTTATTAGTGAAAACCCTCACGGGCACTGTAAGGCGACGGTAAGCAGAGATGAATAAATGAGAGAGACTTGTTGCTGAAAACCCTTCGAGCACTACTTGTCGAAAATGAGTCGTGAAGCTGATGCGAAGAATTGGCATAAACAAGCCCGACTTCAAAGGTCATAAGAATGGTGAAAGGGAAGATTGGATTAGTTTGGTAGATCGACCGTTAAGTCCAAAATGCATGTCATGATCATTAAGGCTAGTTATTGAAAAAAAAAGAAAAAAGAAAAGAAAAAAGAACTCTTCCTTTTGTCCTTCCGACAGAGGCATTTCTTGTTAATACTTGTTTTTTGGCACCATTCTGTCCTTCACTCTGAGTCAGTCCTTGTCAAAATAAGCAAGAAAAGATTTCAAAATCTGCTACCAGCTTTTCAGTTGCACAAAGTAAATTTAGCCAGCACACTCAGTTGTTAGAGTTAACATGACTTGAGGATTCATGCAAAAACTCCCCCCTCCAAGACTCTTGTCAGCTTACTTGGCGCAAGCAAAGATAACTGGTGATTCTCTCTAACAGACAAATTGCTCAAAAAGTAGGAAGTCATTCAAGATATCGGAAAAGGTCACCTAAGCAAAGATCTCTGGTTGGGATAAGGCTGTTTGAGCTGCAAATACAAATGGTAATGGGTGTGAAACAATTAGAGTTGGTGTAGAACAAAAGTCTTTTGAGACCGACTCAAGTTGATTGAGCAGAAGCCAAGTTGCCCAAGACTCAAGGCCACAAACCAACCACCATTTTCAAAACTGATAAATTTTTTTTTGTATGAAACAGGAACAAAGCGGTGGAAGAAAAGTGATTCAAAAAGAGAATACTGAAAAAGAAAAAAAAAGAAAAAAAAGAAGAAAAAGGAAAGACGAGAGGAGCCGACAAAGGGAAGTTTCTCAAATCTTTGCCTTTATTTGTCTTGCTATTGTGCATAAAATCTTGCCGTTTATCTTCACATTTTTCCTCCTAGGATAAAAAGTCCTAGTCTGATGGATTTTCCTCCCAATTGAAATCCTAGTCTGATGAACTTTCTCCTAGGATAGAAATCTTAGTCTGATGAATCTTTCTCTTAAGGTATCAAAAAAAAAGAAGAAGAAAATAAACCTAGTCTGATGAACCTTCTCATATGATCAAAATCTTAGTCTGATGAATATTTCTCCTAAGATAGAAGACCTAGTCTGATGAACTTTCTTCTAGGATAGATGTCTTAGTCTGATGGATTTTTCTCATAAGATAGAAAACCTAGTCTAATGAATTGTCTCCTAGGATCAAGATCTTAGTCTGATGAATTTTTCTCCTAAGATAGAAAACCTAGTCTGATGAATTTTCTCCTAGGGTAAATGTCTTACTCTAATGAATCTTTCTCCTAAGATACCCAAAAAAAACAAAAAAAAAAGAGAAAAGGACCTAGTCAGATGAATTTTCTCCTAGAATTAACATCTTAGTCTGATGAATCTTTCTCCTAAGATAGAAAACCTAGTCTGACGAATTTTCTCCTAGGATATTTTGAAAAAAAAAAAGAAAAAAAGAAGAGGAAGTTTGGATTTGAAAAAAATAGGTCAATTTTTAGTTTTCTTAAGATTATCAATGTTTAGTTTTTCTGAAATCAGGGGGCCCGCCTGGAGAATAGGGTGTGTTTTTACTTTAGTCAAGCTTAGTTTATAAGTTTCCTAGTTTATTCTTTAGTTTACTCTCATCATTGCATCAATAGTACAAGTGGTTTACAATTTTGTTAACAACTCACAAATCTTCCTAGTGCAAACTGGGGCAGAAAAAATTTTCTTTTGTTTTGTTGTAATCAGGCGCCCACTTGGAGAACAAGGGAAAACAGCTCAAGTTTGAAAACAGTTCGATTTTCAAGGAAAAATGGTTCAAGGTGCAAGGGAAAATAGTTGCAAGTAACAAGAGAAAACGATTCAAGCTTCGAAGGAAGACAGGTCAAGTTCAGCAATCAAGCGCCCACCTGGAGAACAAGGGAAGACAGTTCAACTTTCAAGGAAAAGCAGTTTCACGGAAAACAATTTGAGTTTCAAAGGAAAGCAGTTCAAGTCTCAAAGGAAAACAGTTCAAGTTAGAAGTAGCAGAAGCTCGCGGCAATAAGGCGAGTCAACAGACGAGATGATCAATGGAAGTAATCTTAGTCCAAAATTAAAAAAAAAACAAAAAAATAAATAATAAGAAAAGAAAAAGGGGAAAAAGGGAGTGAAGCCAAAATGCAGAAGCTGAAACAAGAGGCGGATTGCTCAAGACATGACTGAGGTCACAAGCACTGCATGTCCGATCTTGATCCAAAAGCTAAAGAAGAACGAATTAGCACCTGCAACTAGCAAGCGTCAAGGTTCAAATCTAAAGTCTGCATGAAGAACCACTCAAAACTCAAGATCAAGCTTCAGAAGATTTATAGATAGGAATCTTGTAACTCGTAGTTGATAGGCTTAGCTAGTCTTTTTCATGTTTTGATTTTTGATGTAATAACGGGACTGTAGATCGGAACCTCGATGGCACCTCGGCCGGCCCTCCACCTCGGTACTCCATCACTCATTCACCTCTGAACTACACGTGACCTGATTCCATTATAGCCAAGGATATGTAGGCAGCTCAGATACCAGGGCTCGGTCACATTCTCCTCTCTCTTAGCTTTCGGTCTCTCTAAATAAGGGTCGGGTCAAAAACCTGTCTAGTCGTTCTTTGTCTGAAAATACTTCGTCTTTCCAGTCAAAGAGGGGCAGCTGTAGACATGTGATTTTTGATCCTCCCCAATATTTTTTATTTTTTAGCACGTAAATATTTAATTTAGGCTTAATATAGTTATTTCACCTCATTTTTACTCTTTTGCTTTATTTTATCACAAAAAATAAAAATTACAAAAAAATATTTTAGTTTACGTATTTTTCGTAAATTTAAATAAAAAATATATACAAAATAGTACCTTATCTTTATTTTTATATAATCTTGAAAACACAAAAAAATAGTTTTATGTTTTATAGTTTAGTTCAATTTATTAAAATTAATTTTATATTTTTATATTATAATTGTACATAATTTTGGAAGGAGGGATTAGTTTTAGGTCGGTTTATCCCGTCTTTATAAATCTTGTAGTCCATTATTTTTAGTCTGTGGCCCAATTACCTAGCCCATAAACTCTAGGCTCATACCCCTAATCTAATCCCTACCCCTATATAATAGTATAACACCTAAAATAAAGGGGATACACAAGAAAGAATGCCTAAAAACCTATACAAGACAACCGGCGCCGCAATACACAAGGAGAACGATAGAATCTGACTTCCCCCTCACCCCCACGTCAGTGATCTTCTTCAAAAAAAATGACTTAGGCTATCATCTATAAGGTTTTGATCCTTCAGCCATTTGGTTGAAGAGACAAAAATGTCATCTTCTTCATGAGGAATGAACACAACCAAACCCTAGACGAGCTCCACCATAGCAGCTACCTACTTCACCAGCTTCTCGAACAACAACATCTCCCTCACCTCGTCTCACCTCGCCGCTGTCCACTCCACCAACGACCCCAAATTCCAGTTGAAACACCACCTGAAAGCAGTCCAAAATTTCCCCAAAAATAGCTCCAAAACACCGTAAAAACCAGTACCAATCCACCCCGAAACAGCAGCTCTTTCTACCCGGAAGTTTGAGTTTTTCTTCCGGCAAGTTTGAAGTCATTAGAGGCTCTCGCTCATAGCTCCAGTCCATCGATCTCGGCGTTAAAGTTTGGTTTCTAGTTTCTGTCGTTTGTTCGACTTGAGAAGTGCCGATGTGATAGTTAAATCAAAAAATTTCAATATAAAAGGTTCATTTCTCTCACTCATTTCTTTTATTAACTGTGTTGATTCCTTATGATGTCAAGATTAATTTAGCTTTTCTGTTATGTTATATTATGTTTATGTTTAGCTTAGTTACGTTATACAATGCAGTGTATATATATGCTTGTGTGTCTGTTCTGTGTGTTTCAGTTTGTATTTTATTTATTGTCACAATATTATAATTGATTTAGTCATCTTTCCTATTAAATTCTATGTTGGGTTTGATACCCAAATAGACGTTTTTCTTATTTTTGATTTTCTTATTTGATTTAATGTTTTGAGTTACAAGGCGAACTAATCACTGGACTATTAAGAATCTTGTTCAGGTTGTTCGATTAAGTTTGAAATTAAATGTTGTGGCCATATGATTTGGTTGTAAAAGTATCTTGGGCCGGGAATTTTAGACAATTGGTTGAGGTGTGCCATACTTAGCAAATATGGTTATGGCCCTCAAAGGTTAGCTTGAATTTCCTTTTAAAAAAATTGGAATCGAGGTGCGCCGTACCAAGTAAAATTTTAAATGCACGGCCCTCATTTAATTAATGTGTTTGCCTTTTAGAAATCAAGGTGTTCCATTTAGCGAATTTGCATGGCCCTCCCAAAGTTAAAAATGCGTAGTTGCTTTAGGCGCATTATTGTAATAATTGATTTCCTTAAACTCGGGTGTGCATTTATGTGACCCAAATCCAAATCCCAACAACGTTAAATAAAATGTGTCGTGGACCGCGGGTGCATTTATGTGACGTGGTTCAAGATGTATTTTTGATAACGTTGAATTTTTCTTAAAAATTAATTGAACAAAGCGGTTATAAAGTTAAAAATGCACATAGGTTTGATCATGTGTTAAAATTAGATAAATAGGCCAATAATAACAGTTGAGCGACCGTGCTAGAACCACGGAACTCGGGAATGCCTACCACCTTCTCCCGGGTTAACAGAATTCCTTACCCGAATTTCTGTGTTCGCGGACTATAATACAGAGTCAATCTTTCCTCAATTCGGGATTTGAACCGGTGACTTGGGACACTATAAATTATCCCAAGTGGCGACTCTGAAATTTTAAATAAAAATAATCCCGTTTCGATTGTCACTTAAATTGGAAAAAACTCCCTTATCCCCTTTCGGGGGTGTAGGTAAAAAGGAGGTGTGACAGGGCCGATGGAAGAGGGCCAAAAATATCCATTCCCTATTTCATGAATGGCCATGGGGATAGGACTAAATGAAGTTGCTCCCTGGGCTGGTGGATCATTGGTGCATGTCTTTGGAATTTGTCGCATTTTCAAATGAACTCTTTAGTATATTTTTCCACAATGTCCCAATAGTATCCTACTCTGATGACTTTGCGAACCCAGTGATTCGGCACTGGAATGGTTTCCGCAAGTATCCTCGTGAATTTCTCGTAGGACATAGTCTGTGTCTCCCGGACCCAAGCATATTGCCAACGGCCCATCGAATATCCTTCTGTACAATATTCCATCTCTGGACAATGTGAATCGTGCAGCGTTTTTCACAGAGTCCTCGATTCCTTAGGGTCCGACGGAAGTTTCCCATTCTTCAGATAATCGATATATTTGTTCCTCCAATCCCAAGTGAGGCTTGTGGAGTTTATCTCGGCATGGCCATCTTCAACTACCGACTTTGAAAGTTGTACGACAATCCCCGAACTAATTTCATCATCTTCGACTGATGACCCCAAATTTGCAAGGGCATCGGCTTCACTGTTCTGCTCTCTATGTACATGGTGTAGGGTCCATTCTTTGAACCGGTGTAAGGTTACCTGCAATTTGTCCAAGTACCTCTGCTTCGATCTTCTTGAACCTCTAAGTTTTTATTGACTTGGCTAACCACGAGTTGGGAATCACACTTGGCCTCTATGACCTCTTCTCCCAAACACTTAGACAACTCGAAACCTATAATCATGGCCTCATACTTGGCCTCATTGTTAGTCAACTTAGCGGTTTTGATGGATTGTCTAATCGTATTGCATGTGGGTGGCTTCAAAATGATGCCTAGCTCGGACTCCTTCACATTCAAAGCATTATCTGTGAAAAGGGTCCACACCCTCTGAGGATGTACCCGAATTTAGCAATAGTTCCTTTTCGATATCGGGCACGAGGGCTAGCGTAAAGTCGGCCACGAAGTCTGCTAAGATTTTAGACTTGATGGTCGTTCAAGGTTGATACTTGATATCGTACCCACTGATTTCGACGGCCTATTTGTCCAGTCAGCCTGAGAACTCGGGCTTGTACAAAATTTTACGAAGGGGATAAGTGGTTACAACACAAATTGGGTGACATTGAAAATACGATTTTAATTTCCTAGAGGCGCTTATTAGAGCAATTGCTAATTTTTCTAAGTGTGGGTAGCGGGTCTCTGCTTCACCTAAATTTCGGCTAATGTAGTAAAAAGGAAATTGCGTACCTTGCTCTTCTCGAACTAGGACACCACTTAATGCGACCTCCAAGACTGCCAAATATAAGTAGAGTTGCTCGCCCATTTTCAGTGTATGAAGCAATGGTGGGCTCAAAAAATACCGCTTTAATTCTTCCAATGCCTGTTGGCATTCCGGGGTCCAAGTGAAATTGTTCTTCTTTTTGAGTAGTGAAAAGAACCTGTGACTTCGATTCGAAGACCTCGAGATGAACCGGCCTAAAGCGACTATCTGTCCTATTAACCTTTGTACGGCCTTAACGATGTCCATGACTGTGATGTCTTTGATTGCCTTGATTTTATCGGGGTTGATCTCAGTTCCCTGATTTGACACCATAAAGTCGAGGAACTTACCTGAACTGACCCCGAATGCGCATTTCTCGGGGTTAAGCTTCATGTTGTATTTTCTCAATATGTCGAAGGTTTCCTGCAAATGTGTCAAATGGTCCTCTGCGCGTAGGGACTTAACTAGCATGTCATCAACATAAACCTCAATTGACTTACCTATTCGTTCTTCGGACATTTAGTTTACTAGGCATTGATAAGTAGCACCAGCATTTTTTAGCCCAAATGGCATTACATTATAGGAATAAGTACCGTACTTAGTGATAAATGAAGTATTTTCCTGATCCTCTGAATTCATTTATATTTGGTTGTACCCAGAGTAGGCATCGAGAAAGCTGAGAATCTCATGGTCGGCCATGGCATTGATCATGCGATCGATATTCGGCGGGGGAAAAGAGTCCTTAGGGCATGCGTTGTTTAAGTCTTTATAGTCTACATACATTCTAAGTTTATTTCCCTTTTTGGTGACTACAACTACATTTGCTAACTACTCGGGATATTTTACTTCCCGGATGGATCCTATTTTGAGAAGTTTGGTTACCTCGTCCTTGATGAATGCATACTTTACCTCGGACTGTGGCCTTCTTTTTTGCTTTACCGGTATGAACTTCGGGTCCAAACTCAATCGATGAGTGGTGATCTCCGGTGGGATCCCTGTCATGTCAAGGTGGGATGAAGCAAAACAATCCATATTTTTAATAAGGAATTTAATGAGTTTTTCCCTGATCTTGGGAGTTAACCCCATGCCCAGGTATACCTTTCGGTCGGGCAGATTCTCGATCAGTATGACTTGTTCCAGATCTTCAGTCGTTGACTTTGTGGCATGGGAATCAGCGGGGATTATGAAGGTTCGAGGTATCATGCAATCATCATCCTCGATAATTTCCTACTGTTCCGATTTGGTTGAAACCGGTGACTGTGGTTGCTATTTGAGCTTCTGCTTTTCGTTTGATTCTGGTCCCTTTTGTTGATGTTAAAGTTGATATTGGTATCACCTCATCGATTGCAAACATCTCTTTGGCTGCTAGTTGTTCGCTGTACATCGTTTTGACTTTTTTCGATGTTAGGAATTTCAAGACTTGATGAAGCGTTGAAGGTACCGCCCTCATATTATGGATCCAAGGTCTCCCGAGCAGCATGTTGCATATCATATCACCTTCAATTACATGCAACTTTGTTTCCTAGATAGTTCCAGCCATGTTCACTAGTAACATGATTTCCCCTTTGGTGGTTTCACTTCCCATGTTAAAACTATTAAGCACTCGAACTGCAGACACGATTTGATCCTGAAGGACGAGCTGCTCCACGACCCTCGATCGAATAATATTTGTCGAGCTACCTAGATCAACTAACACACATTTAACTTGAATTTTATTCATAAGGATAAATATTACCAGTGCGTCGTTGTGAGGCTGTTCGATCCCTTCTACATCCTTATCGTTGAAAGATGAGGTATCTTATGGTAAGTAGTACCGGTTACGCTTCTCCCTTGTGATTGTGACTTTGGTGAATTTAAATGTCGGACTCTGAGGGATATCAACCCCACCGATGATCATATGAATCACGTGTTGCAGTTCCTCCTGTTCGTTTTTCCTGTTCGCATCCCTGCCTCTGAAGTGATTTTTTGCTCGGTCACTCAAGAACTTTCGAAGGTGACCTTCGTTGAATAAACAAGCTACCTCCTCCCTTAATTATTTGCAATCCTCGGTTTTGTGACCATTAGTTCCATGGGATTGTACATTTTATTTGGATTCCTTTGAGCTAGATCGGTCTGCAGGAGTCTGGGCCACCTAATATCCTTGATTCATCCAATGGCTGACACAATACCTGAAGCATCGACGCTAAAGTTGTGTTCCGATAACCGTGGTGCTTCCTTAGACTCGACATGTTTAACGAAGCCACTCTTACTCATGAGCCCTCGAAAATTTTGACCTCGATCATTCCTTCGATCATTTCGAATGAGATTACGTCCCGATCCATTATTTCTACAATCTGCGTTATATGGTTGATATCGATATATGTTCGATCGGGGCTCTCTATCGATGTCTCTTTAAATCTTGCCTTCGGACCTATTTGGGTAAACGGAACCAAATAGATCTCCCAACTGATCATCCTCGACCCTGATCTTTGATTGGTATCAATTATACACATCGGCCCAGGTCACTGCTGGATATTCAATTAAATTCTGCTTTAGTTGACGTGAGGCTACCAAACTTCGCTTGTTCAAACCCTGAGTAAAGGCTTGGACATCCTAATCATCGGTAACCGAGGGTAGGTCAATGCGCTCCATCTGAAATCGAGATATGAATTCCCTTAGCATTTCATTGTCCTTTTGTCTCACTTTGAAGAGGTCTGACTTCCTAGTTGCGACCTTTATTGCTCTGGCATGTGCCTTTACGAATGAATCGGCAAGCATGGTGAAAGAATCGATGGAATTGGGAGGCAAATTCTGGTACCATATCATTGGCACCTTCTATAAAGTTTCTTCAAATTTTTTTAACAGAACATATTCAATTTCATCGTCTTCTAAGTCATTTCCTTTTATTGCGCATGTATATGAAGTGACATGCTCATTAGGGTCAGTGGCCATTGTACTTAGGAATTTTTGGCATGCGAAATTTCTTCGGAATAGGCTTTGGAGCCGCAGTTGGTGGGAAAGGATTCTGTATGAACTTTTATGAATCCCTTTAGAATCGGGGGTGCACCCAGTATTTGATCAACCTGGGAGTTGTACATTTCTACTTTTTTATCATTACACTCGGTCTTCCTTTCTCCCGATTCAATCCGTTTAGTGAGCCCCTCGAGAATCTTTATGATGGCGGGATCAGTCCCCAATACACGATCATTCAATTTCTCCTGTACGGGTTCGACCCTATAAACAACTTCCTGTGATGTATCGAGTTCGATTCTGCTTGGGGCTCGATTCTGATTTTGGAGTTGTGCTATCGCGACCTGCTGAGTTTGTAGCATGTCAAATATCATTCGATGGTTAATTCCGCCTTCTTCACTATTTTTCATGTTTTGATCAGCTGCCCGGGCATCTCTGCGGATGCTATTTTCAGGGTCGACGCCTAATCTCCACGAATGGCGACACGAGAACTGACACCAAGTGGATCTACGGCCTGTGGTACGTTGGTATTGATTGGAGGCACTCCATTTTCCGGGGCGACTACATGTTTGTTTTCACCATGAAGACCAAGGTCAGTATCAGTGTGAGTGGGTACTGCCTGAGAGTTTGACATATTGATTCCTGAAATAAAAAATACTCACGAGAACAAGCGTAAAAGCAGTGTGTGTTATGAAGGTTAAAATATTAAGCAATTACTATTATCCTTAGCCCCACGGTGGGCGCCAAACTGTTTACCCTAAAATTCGGATAACAATTAAACTTGTAATATGGTTTTAAGGATATGAGATTTCACTTAATATTAATTATAAACGTAAAGATAAGTAATGCAAATTGACAATAATACAAAGCAAACCAGTGTTTGGTCAATGCCCTCGAGCTAATGAACCCTCGAGCTTGGTAGAGTAAGAACAGTTAAAGAGTAGCAAGTTGATGAGCAAAAGAAAAAAAATATTATATTGCTTTGATATTCGTGAATGTAAGGTCCTTTACAAATGATGGAGACTCCCCTTTATATACTAGAGGAATCCTAATTATGGTATAATTCTAATTACGGAAGTAAATCCCATGATTGGTACAAATAACCGCCCTTGATTTGATATGTTTCGGGATTTCTACCGTGATCTTCGACCGATTACGGATATCTCGCTTTTCCGTTATTACACTTCACTCGAAATCGGTCATACTTAGTCTTGATTGGTGATGGCCTCGGTCTCGACGGACATCTCGATTCTTAAACTCGACACCTCGTCTTCGTGCTATAGCCCGATCCATTATGAGGTTAACCCTCGACGTGATCTTCTGGTCTCGATTAAATAGCAAAATCGGGCAAGCCTGATTTTAACCGTATACATAAATAAATTCAAACTCTTCGGCCAACATAAAATGCTCTAATTTACCGAGTATAAGAGCTGGCAAAATTACCAGCAAATTCAGAATTTGACTAAAAATTCTACAAACTAATATTTACAGAGAAATATTAGATAAGCGACAACACAGCAACACATTGTGCACTTGCCATCTTAATCGAAAATGTGTATTCATATTAACAAGATCTCATAGAATGAGGCAGCCATATAATGGTCCAATAAATCCAATCACTCTGCAAAGGCAGCATGGTGGTTTTTGGTGATGCATATGGTGGTTTTTTCTGCTGGTGCTTTGATGGTGGAAAAGTTGTATGTCGGATGTATATCAGGTGTATGTTATTTGTATGTTCAATGTATCACTGGACATAGCGACCTACACACGATATATAAAATACACATAAACAACATGCAATAATATATTTGTATATGTTATGAAATAAAAGCAATTTAGTAAAACATGAATAAGAAATAAAAGCAATTTAGTAAAACATGAATAAGAAATAGAGATAGAGAGAAGGAAGAGATTTTCTTCTTTAATTGTGTGTATTTTTCTATCTATTACAAGGCCTTTATATAGGCATGAAAAGTGAAGAAAATATGTCATGGAATATGTCATTGAACATAGAAAATATGTCATTGAATATGTCATTAACCATTTGAGAGAAAGATCATGGAGGAAGAGTAGACATCCACCATATTTTGATTTTTATCATAACACTCCCCCTTGGATGTCCATAAATAATGTGCCTCGTTAAAACCTTATTAGAAAAAAAACCCTATGGGAAAAAAATCCTAATGAAGGAAAAGGAGTACACATATTTAGAAATACGACTTTTGGTTGCCTCGTTAAAAACCCTGCAAGGAAAATCCAATGGGACAAAACCTTGTAAGGGAAAAAGAGTACAACGCGTATTAACTCCCCCTGATGAGATCATCAGTTCACATCGTTGAGCCTTCGTATCCCAATCTTGTACACTAGTTTCTTGAAGGTTGACGCCGATAGATATTTGGTGACAAATCAGTCATATTATCACTTGAACGGATCCGTTGCACATTAATATCACCATTCTTTTGAAGATCATGTGTGAACAATAATTTAGGTGAAATGTGCTTTGTCCTAACTCCTTTATGAATCCTCCCTTTAATTGGGCTATGCATGTTGTATTTTCTTCATACAAAACTTTGGGTAGTTTATCACACTTCAAACCACATTTGTCTCGAATAAGATGTATAGTAGACCTCAACCATACACATTCTCGACTTGCTTCATGAATAGCAATTATCTCAGCATGATTAAAAGAAGTAGCCACGATTGATTGCTTAGTCGATCGCCAAGATATGACAGTGCCACACATGTAAACACATAACATGTTTGAGATCATTCCTTGTGTGTGTCAGATAAATACCCCACATCGACATAACCAATAAGATCGGTATTGCAATCATTGCCATAAAATAAGCCCACACCAGTAATCCCCCTTAGATAACGCAATATGTGCTTGATTTCATTCCAATTTCTCCTTGAGCAGAGCTATATCTTGCTAAGACATTAACTGAAAAAGTTATGTCATGCCTTGTAGTGTTAGCAAGATATATTAGTGCACCAATTGCATTACGATATGGTACTTTAGGACCAATAAGCTCTTCATTATTTTCATGAGGTCAGAGTGGATCTTTATTTATATCGAGTAATCTCACAACCATCGGGGTACTTAATGGATGTGTTTTATCCACATAGAAACTCTTTAAAATCTTTTTAGTGTATGCTGATTGAAGGACAATAATTCCATCTTTCATATATTCAATTTGTAGACCAAGACAAAATTTTGTCTTTCCAAAATCTTTCATTTCAAATTTTTTAAACAGTCTACTGCTTTAGGAAGCTCTCCGGGGGTTCTAATGATATTTGAATCATCAACATACATGGCGATTATAACAAATTCAAATCCATATCCTTTTATAAGGACACAAGAACAAATTGAATTATTCTTATACCCTTCTTTCAACAAGTATTCTCTCGGGCAATTATACCACATGGGCCCTGATTGTTTCAATTCGTATAAGGATTTTTGAAGCTTTATTTAATAAATTTCTTGGAAACCTTAATATGCTCCAAGACAATTTAAATCTTTCAATGATATCCACTATACGTATATCAAGTTTTTCATATATTGCCAGATTAAAACCTGAAGTGACTATATCCACTATACGAGAACATGTCTCCATATAATCATTGTGAGGATATTTATAATTTTCTTGTGCCACAAGTCATCTTTATGTCTATCGACTTGAACCTTTCGCACAAGAACACATTTATACCTCAATTGACTTTATACTTTCAGGTGTTGGACTATCCGTCCAACTTCACATTTTTCAAGTGAAGTCAATTTCATTGCGTATTTTTTATTTGGCCAATCTTTTATCCGTCCAAATTTCATGACAGATTTGATCTCAAGATCCTCGTCAATATTAATCATATTGAGCGCTACATTATATTAACAATATCGTCGACAATCATTTTATGTCGGTTCCATTATTACCCAATAAAGACATAACTTATTGAGATCTCTTTATTTCATTATTTTCAGGTACCTGAGCCTCTCCCATGAGGTCTTATGAAGTGTTATGTCGTGGTGCTCTTCTAGGGCACTTGCCTCCTTATTATGACCATTTTGAATATTTGCCCCTCTCCTTCTTCAAGGAGTTTTATCTTTGGAACCGATTGGTCTGTTACACTTCATGCGTGCCATAGACTCTGTCCCTCATGGACTTTATTCTATTTGGAGCATTAGCAGCTGAAATATGACATTTAGCTTTGGGTCAGCAAATGCGTCTGGCAATAATTTGTAAATGAATTATCACTTGAACTTCAAGTTTATATTTTCTTGTACGAGGATCTATATGTATTCATAATAATTCATTTCACGTATCACTTTCTCAGCTGCCCATTTTCTCCCCCTAATGTTGGGATCACCAACACATTTCCCAACCATCTTTGGGAACTCATCTTTGTGCATTTTGGTGGCATAATTAAATCATATAGCACATCCATATTTCTATATAGAAATTATTTGGTTCCTGACCCTGAACCGATTGTGATAGGGAGAAATTTTTATAACTTGGCTAGATGCGTACAAGTGCTGCTGTATATTAAATAATAAATCTCATACCAAATTTTATTTTTGGAAGTTTTGTTCTCATAACCAATGATTTAGCTATAATTGGAGGCATACAATTTCTGCTAAATCAACTTGGATTTAACCCAGTATTATTAAGATAAATCATCATAATTTATATTCTGGAATTGTGCTCTAATAATTTGAGCAAGCAATCTTGCAAAACCAAACTGCAAGTTGATAACAAATGCACATGTGACCATAAAATAGATGCATCTATTAAAATCATATAATAGTAAACGGTCCACATGGCAGGTGACTGTGCCCATATATATATCACCTTTTATTCCTTCCAGAAATCAAAGGATTCAATCCCAATCTTTAACTGGTATATCATGAGAATAAGCAGCACAAAAGAATTCTTGAAGAATCTTCTATTCTTCAATATGTGTCAATGTAATTCTTAATTAATTTTTCGCATCATAATTGAACCGATATGGTCAACCGGTCATGCCAATTAATATTTATTTTAGTAAATCTCTAGTTTACTTGTGGCATATGATTCCAGCATCATGCTTATATTTGTGTAGTACAAATAGAAAGAAGATCGGGTAACCTTTCATATTTACCCGGTATGATTATAGAAATATGAAGATATTCAATCTTCCTTTCATTTATAGTCTCAATATGCCAACCACTTTGACTTATATATTTGAAACTCAAAAAGTTTCTTTTGAGACTTTACAATACCAATGTCATGAATAAGTTTATTCATCCGGGTAGTAACAAATTAGTTTTTTCGGAGTTCTTAACAACTTTTGTACTACAAGATCTTTTATCATACCATTCATATGGTAAATGTCTCCTTCACAGATAAAATTATATCATAATAAATTGTCATGGTCAAAATCATCATACGCAAAATCATTTCTTGCTTTAATTTTGCCTTTAATAACTTTTATAAGGCATGACAAAATAATATTTGGCATATCACATGTACGCGACCAATGACATATTCATGTAACTACACAATAATATTTATTCTCTTTATTTTACTCAAACCTCCCTTAGAGGTGCGTTGTGTGGTATTCATATAATCATGAATTGCATGTCTTTATTCATTGCTTTTATCACATATTGTCACATTCAACTTTAGGAATGGGTATGCATTTTCAATGCTTATCATAAGTCACATTCTCTTTAAGGAATGGATCATAATCAGCGACGTGCTTTATTATTTTCATACCAATTTGATGGTAAGCATTGCCTTCACATTTTGAAGGACTATTTTGAGAACCCTTATTGTTCTCCTTTTATAATCATAGTGATGATTATTATTATTTTGATATTTGGAACGCCCACGTTCATTGTTCAACCAATTGTCTTCATTAAAACTTATTACACATTGTTATCACATTCACTTCAAGAATGGGACAATTTTCATGCCTTTTCATGAAAAATATATTATTTTTCTTTAGTCATCATTATATCATCAATATGGTACATTGGGACTCAAACCCAATGTCTTACCAATATAAAGGCATGTTAGGCCATAATAAATTGGGACTCAAACCCAACTCTTATCATTATGGAGCATCAGGACTTGATCCCCATGTCTTACCCTCAATCAATGGCATAATAGGCTAAACAATATTGAGATTAATTCTCAAGACTTAATTTCAATCACATGCCAATAAAGTTATATACAACTAATTTGCAACTTAGCAAATCAAATTTGCTTTCTTAAATAAGTGTACAAATCTCAAATTAGTGTAAATATTTATTAATTATTTGTAGCATCTATATGAAATACAACCGTTTGTAGTCAGAATATTTCTTCTAAATTCTATAAGAGTTTAAAAGGATCATAAAATCATTGTCATAATATTTATTGAGTCTCTCTCAAAAATATTGTTGTTTTCAGGGTATACCCTACCTATTGGATTTGATTTAACGCCATGACTTTCCTTCACTCAATTCAACCAACAATTAGTGAATAAATTTATCAAAAGTACACCATATAGGTAACAACACATATATAGTACTAATACATAAATTCAGCATTTATATTACCTGAAAAGTGACATTATAGGTAACAACTTACCAGTTGTAGCTTGTGCATCATTCATATAAAATACTTAAAAATGGTAAGTCAGTAGCAAACATCAAGTAGGTCATGGATACTCAAAAATACCTCTTCTAGTAATCATACTAATCATTGTTTGCTTTCAAATGATACGACCATAAATTATGAAGTATACTTTCAAATAGCTGGTTTGTTTTCCAAATATCAAAGAAGTACTAATTAATCAACCTAGATAAAGATGTGAAGTATTTCTTGTTTTCTTCAAGATGATTTATGCTTTTAATCAGTATGACCAATTTTATTTTATTTTTTATTCCTTTTTTTTTGGTACTATATGCAAGTGTAAAAATCCAAAAGGAAAAAAAATATTCATCCAAGTAAAAGAAAATGTTTAAAGCGGCAGGACAGATTGAAGATAGTTAACACATAAATATGCATAGGACAATTTATATAAAATATCCTTGGTTACCATGACATGCATCATATCAACAATTAACTGCTACTATGATTTTCACATATAGAACTTCAAAAATTTTATTCCATTCATGTGATATAAAAGATGTAATATTAATATGTGCTTATGTAATACAGGTGTAGTACGAAGTTGTGTGCATATGAAATTTTAAAGGAATGACAAGTATAAGATAATCATACCTTCTTACATTTCATTACTTACCATATGTAGTTTGTCTTTACATTTAACCATGTGATGATATGTATGGCTTCTAATTGTAATCTTTCCGGATGTAGAAATTTTTTTGTAGATATATATATACAATTAGTTAGAGACTCGTGTTGATAACGTGTTATGAAATAAAACCAATTTAGTAAAACATGAATACGAAATAAAAGCAATTTAGTAAAACATGAACAAGAAATAGATAGAGAGAAGGAAGAGATTTTTTTCTTCAATTGTGTGTATTTTTCTATCTATTACAAGGCCTTTATATAGGCATGAAAAGTGAAGAAAATATGTCATGGAATATGTCATTGAGCATAGAAAATATGTCATTGAATATGTCATTAACCATTTGGGAGAAAGATCATGGAGGAAGAGTAGACATCTACCATATTTTAATTTTTATCATAACAGTATACAAATTGTATGTTTTTACCGAATTGTAAGTATTTTGTTAAGAAGCTCTTGCGACTTTTTAGAAAAAAAATATATAGTTGTACGTTTTTGCGCTTTTAACACATTTACAAGCCAGTCAAAAATAATTACAATAGCCAGTCAAATATACAAAAAAAAAAATATACATTGATTATGTATAGAGTACATATATTATATGAATATGCATTAATATACAAAAAAATATATTTGCCGACTATTATTTTAGGGAGCGACCATATGTGTAGATTTCCCTATTTTTAACTTTTGGGCTTTTAATTCATAAATTAAGGGAACTTTACATTAATATACATATTAAGTTCATATTTACAGAAAAATAGTAATAGTATTATTCAAATTCAAAACATAGCCACAAAATCTTCACATAATATATACAACCTTCAATGAATTTCATAAAATTAGAGATTTTGGATATCTTCTCTTTTTTGTTATATTTTTTACAGAGCCAACTACCGTTGTCCCCATCCAAACCCTTGTTCGCCGTCATCAAAGTTTTGTCGACTCGGTGCAGTTCGCTCTGCTTCACTGATAAATTGCTGGAGATCTGTTTATTGTTTGTTCTTCTTCAACGAAGTTTTGTTATTGTTCATTGTTGTAGGTTCTTAGCTCGATTTCTCTCTCATGGCTTCCTCAACTTTTTCTCTCCGTGTACACTTATGTTACAACTAGCTTTAGTGTACGTGCGTTGCACGTGTACCTACCGTCAGTTAATAATATATGTGTACAAAAGGTACATGCAAATTAGGTTATCAGATGCTAAGTTTTAAAATGTCTATAATAAGTTAGTGTAACGACCCGACCGGTCGTTTTGAACATTTGAATTCCGCTCGCCAGTTCTCGGGCATGACTAGCCTCGTATGATGTATTATGACTTATGTAAATCGTCGTTTTTTATTTTCAGGTGGAACAGAACAGATATGGAAGAATGGTTCTCAGTTTAAGGTTTAAAATTTGAGAGGTTTGACCAAGTCTTTGACTTTTAGTACTCGATCTCGAATTTGAATTTGATTGGATTAGCTCCGTTGGGTGATTTTGGACTTAGGAGCGTGTTCGGAATGTATTTTGGAGGTCCGTAGTAAATTTAGGCTTGAAATGGCTAAAAAATGGAAATTTAAGTTTGGAAGTTTAACCGAGGGGTTCACTTTTTGATATCGGGATCAAAATCCGATTTCAAAAATTGGAATAGCTCCATTATATCATTTATGACTTGTGTACAAAATTTGGGGTCAATCGGACTTGATTTAATAGGTTTCAGCGTTGTTTGTGGAATTAAGAAGTTTCTAAGTCCTTAAGCTTGAACCCAAGGTGGATTTGGTGTTTTGGTGTTGTTTTGAGCAATTCGAAGGCTCGACTAAATTTTAATAATATTATGGGATGTGTTGGTACATTTGATTGAGGTCTGGGGGGCCTCGAGTGAGTTTCGGAATGAGTTTTGAGCGAGTCCGGACATTTCGGCACTCGGAAGTTGTTCCGAATCGTGGGGGGGCCGCGGACAGTGGAAAAATCATCACCCCAGCAGCCAAAAGAACCGCTGTCAGTGGTGATATTTTGCTGCAGCGATGGAACTTCCGCTGCTGCGGAAAATCGTCCGCGGCCGCAGTCATGAAGAATCCGCAAGGCCGCTGGTCCAACTTCGGAAGCCTATATCTTTTGATCTACAAGGAATTTTGAGATGATTCAAAAATGAAAGTTGTATCCCTTCATGTCTAGTTTCGAGAAAGGTAAAGAAATCATAATTTGGACATCTGTAGTAAAAGATATGGCTAAAATACTAAGGCCTGTCTGTGCAACCACCTGAAGTGCGGTCAGAGGTGCTTTACCGCGGTCAACGGTGAGGGAATCCGGAAGGTGCATTATAAATACGAGATTTGGGGTTTTATTTCATATTTTGACCTAGAGAGCTCGGGCTTTGGCGATCTTTCGAGGAATTTTCAAGAAAACCATCGGGGTAAGTGATTCTAACTCAATTTTGGCTAAAACACATGATTATAACATTGGATTCATCATTTGAGTATAGATTTGGGATGAAAATTTGGGGGGAAATTGTGGAACTTCATAAAATAAATATTTGGGATTTGAAAGCCGATTCGGAGTCGGAATTGAGTGAAACTAGTATGGATAGTCTCGTAATTGAATAGGTTGTCAGATTTTGAGACTTTGGTCGGATTCCGAGACGTGGGCCCGAGGGCTGGGTTTGAGCAACTTCGGTATTCTTGAGTTAATTTAATTATTTTTTCTTGGGCTTTGTTCCTTTAGCATATATTGATGATAATATACTGATTTTGGTTAGATTTGGAGCAATTAGAGGCCAATTCGAGAGGCAAAGGCATCGCGGGCTAGAGTTTGGATCGGTTTGAGGTAAGTAATGATTGTAAATATTGTTCTGAGGGTATGAAACCCCGGATTTCACATCGTTATGCTACTTTGAGGTGATTCACACATTAAATAACGAGCATGGGTTGTGCACCGTTGGGATTGTGACTTGGTCCGTCCAGTATGACTATTAAGTTGCGTATTTGATTGAAAACTATTTGATATCATTGTGTTTTGAAAAGTATTACTATGTTTTGGGCTGAATGCCATATTTGGGCCTAGTGCCAACTATTTGGACCCTTAGGGGCTTTTTACTAATATTGCTCACTGTTTTGACTTAATATCTGTACTTAGTCATGTTGTATTTTACTAATTTCATAAATCAGTCGTATTTATTTCATTTTGATACTTTAAATGATATTTTGGGCTGAGCACCCTGTTTTTACTGTTAGCTCGAGTGGCTTGAGAGGTTTCCTGACTGAGTGAGGTCGAGGGCATGTCTTGTGAGGTTATTATGAGGTCGGGTTGTACGCCGCAGCAGGTTGTTACTGATTCATGATATTATGATACCGAGGGCCTGCTTGATTTATGCCACGAGGTGGCTTGTGTTTATGGGAGGCCGAGGGCCTAATTGATTATGCCATGAGAAGACTTGTTATAGCTCTTGGGTTGTAGGAGCCCCTCCGGAGTGTGTACACCCCCAGTGAGTGCGGGTACCCAGTGTGAGTGATGTGATGTAGCCCGAGGGGCTGTTGTTGATTCATATTATTGCCCAAGGGGCTGTTCTTGATCCACGTTTTGCCCGAGGGGCGGTTCTTGATTCATGTTATGCCCGAAGGGCTGATTATGAGTGATTGTGAGGTAGCCCAAGGGGCTGGTTCTGTTGATATTATGCCCGAGGGGCGGTTTATGGTACATGTTTTTGCCTGAGGGGCTGTTTACGTTTTCTATCATTTTTACTCACTGTTTTTATCACTCGTTTGAAACTATTGAAAGATGTTTTAAAAAGGAAAGGTTTTTACTGAAACTGAGTCTGATTTTGTGAGATATACTATTCCTGTACTGTTTTGGACATATATTGTTTTGATGTAATGTTATGACGTGGATTACATGTTTTCTTACTGCTCAATATTTATTTACTTTTATTACTTACTTAGTTGGCGTACTGACATTACTCCCTGCACCTTGTGTGCAGATCTAGGAGTTACGAGTCGTGATAGTGAGCAATGATTGCTCTTTCATCAAGTCTTCGAAGTTGGCAAGGTAGCTGCTTGGCGTTTGCAGCCCTGCACTTCTCCTTTTTACTTTACTCATACTGTTCTTAGTAATTGTATTTCCAGACTATGATAGACCTTCTTCTACTCAGTCGGATCTTGTAGTTGCTCGTGACTTGTGACACCCCGATGTCGGGCTTGTGTATTTATTTCACACTAGTTATTTAGTCTTATACTATGAGATTTCTTGTTAATTGATGTCTTAAAAATGACTTTTATAAAATAATGGTTTGATTTGGGAATCGTGTCAGCTCGCATAGTTTCATGATGGGCGCCATCATGACCGAGTCAGTTTTAGGGTCATGACAAGTTGGTATCAGAGCCTAGGTTACATAGGTCTCACAAGTCATGAGCGGGTTTAGTAGAGTCTTGCGGATCGGTACGGAGAAGTCTATACTTATCTTCGAGAGGCTGCTGAACTTTTAGGAAAATTCTACATTCTTAAATTCTTATCGTGCGACATTGATTCAGCTTGAAGTGTAACTCTTTAAATTCCTTCCACGCATTCGTATACGCACATGAGCGCTCGGTATCAGCTGTGCATCAACAGCTTGTGATTCCATGATGGAGGGGCGAGACGTGATTTCTTTGTGTTGATGTTGGGCCAGTTCTTAGGACTTGAGGTCGGCCTTTGCCTGTAGCTTGAGCATTGAGCTTTTGATTGTGTGGGCACGTGCATTTAGGACTTATATGTTTGTTTGTGTCCTTATTGGTAGGAATTGTGGCTGGATGACTACGTGATGCGTATGATTTGATTGTGATGTATTCAGATTGTTTGAATGTGGCAAGAAAAGTTTGCTTGAGGGTAGAAATAACTATTTGGTGCTTGATTTCCATCTTGATTTGATGTGTAGCCCCAAGTTGTGGGTGTGTTGAAGGACCTTTTCATGTTGTCCAGTTGGGAAGTGAAGTAGATTTCATGTTGTGATATGAATTCAGACTTAGAAAAATTTAGTGATTGTGTAATAGTTATGATTATGTAAGAGTATAGAGAGACATCGGTTTAAGGCTAAGCAGGTGGGTTATCTCCTATAGGGTGTCCTGAGGGTGTCCGATCCCTATGTTGTTTAGTAGTGAGTTTTCTTCTACCAGTGAACCATATGTAGTACAATTTGATTTTGGATCGCTTATGAGAATGAGCTTGACTGTTACGAAGGTGAATGCAAGAATTGTAGATGATTTGAAACACTAGATGGTTTCTGTTGCATGAGCTTATAAAGGATTCAGTTGAATCTCACTATGGTATTATGGCAGTAATAGAGTATGGATATTGTGAGTTTTGTGTGTTTTGATCTATGGCTTTGAGCCAAGCAGGGGAGTCTATTATTGATTAGTTGATTGCACGGTTATGTGTTGTATTGGGTTCAGTTTGAGGTATACGAGTGAATTAGTTGTGGCTTGCAAGGTTGGAGATCGAGGATGGCTTGAGTAAAGGAAATCTCGGATAAGGGTTGTGTTATGCTCTTATGGTATGTAAGAAACATGGAATGCTTTGAGTTGTTATTTGTGAAGAATGTAATGTGCGTGGGGAAAGAATTTATCTAGTTGCATTAAGGTGGGTTACTTCCTTAGGTATTGGAGTCCAAATAGGGCACAGGTCATCCGGTCTGTTCGATCAGTCTAATTGAGATTTAAGTAGAGTGGATGACTCTCGAGAACGGTTCTAATGAATTGAAGATTTATACGTGGAAATTGGGAATCTTCAGGATGTGTGTGGGCTAGAAACTGAGATTTATATGGGAGGATGTTAGGACTTGTGGTGTTTCTATTTCACTACGGATTCTACATATCAGTACCATAAAGGCGAAGGTAATGGCTTTAGATTCGTAGAAGGTCTCTTCAGAGTGGGTATCTCGATTGTGGTACTTTTGGGGTGATTAAGAGAGAATTCAATGGCTTATGAGCCTTAGGGCGGTGTGGTTTATGCTAAGGTCTCGTGTGGTGAGTTTTGGTTAATGATTGTGGTATTATGGCAAAGAGAAGTATCAATTTGAAGGTAATTCAGAAGGAACTAGGATAAATAGGACAACTTGTTAGTAGGTTGGATCGGCATGGCAATGTATGCGATTGGCTCTTTTGGTCCTTTTGAGGTAGTGAGTTTCTACAGGTGTTTCATGGCAGTACTCTTGGGTTTTGGTGGCCTGCGTGGTTTGGTTGGGTTAGAGAAATTCAGTTCTGATGGTTTGGTTATGTGCAAATGGGTTTCAGAGAGTTCTCGATGGTTTCTACCACGGTTTGAGATGTATATTTTCTACTAGCATGAGGAGAATGTGATGTATAGTGATTTTCTTCGGATGAAATCAAATGGAAAAGTTCTTGGCTGGTTGAGTACGTAGTTGTTTGTAGCTCGGAGTGGATTATGAACCTCTCATATTTATCATAGGATAGTATAGTTTATGCAGTATGTGGTATGGAGTTGAGATTTGCATGTGTAAGGTCACAGTTCAGTTTTGAAAGGAAGGTTATAAATTCTTAGGCAGCATGGACAGATTCAGATGACTAGATAAATGAGATCACTGATTGGTGTGGCTCGATAAGGGTATACATTTCAGAAAGGGCGATATGTTTGAGTTATGGATGCTTCATTGGTATTGCGGCGCTATCTTGTCTGATCAACTGTTGATATTCAAAGTTTGCTTGGTGGCACAGAAGAATTTTTAGAATTAACCCTCGTGGAATGATCGAGTATTAGAGATGTGTTAGATATTCGGGCGGTGGAGTTGGGATCAGATATGATGATTAGTGTGCTTTATGGATTTGGAGACTGAGAGTTCTCATAAGCAAGTTATTTCATGGTTATGGACTGTGAAGATGTGGGCAAGTTAGTCAATGATAGTATGTGCTATGATTTAGTCATTATGAACTTTCAGAGAGTTATTCATTTATTATGGGGGACTAAAGTTAATTTGGGGTTCATTGGTAGGCCCAACATGGGTGTGTGTTCTGCATCGTGTCGGATATGTTAACTCCGAACTGCTATTGCTGAGGGAGGTGCCATTCGGCTATCCTTGAGCTTATTAGTATTCTGTGGTTATTTGTGATCTACGAATATGCTACGCGGGATTGGGATTCATTGGTTAAATGCACAAATGATATGGTTTTATTTGGGCTTTATAGCGGAATTTGAGCGAGATGAGTATCTGGGTATTGCACGATTGATTGTGCATTGGGTATGTTCTTTCGGGCTGATATGGCATTGCATCATTTGCTTCTCCATGGTTGATTCACTCTTGGTTCTAGACATCAAATTGCGTGTGGTTGTTGATTTTGAGCATGGTGACTTGAGGTGTTTAGTGTGGGCAGTGTTTGGATAGGATCGCGCATTGCAGCGAAGTTATGTGGAGGTATGATCCTTCGGGTTAGATTCGTGTGTTATGGTTCTATGGTGTGTGATGGGTTCTTAGCATCGTGTTTTGGTGGTACTGGTGAGCTTGTGGTACAACTCTCTCATCTGAGTCATTTTTCATGATTTGAGTACATTTGGATTGTTGCTTATTGGTGCGCGGATTGCACGGATTGTGGCTTTAGATTGTATTGATACGCTATGTCACCAGAGTAGTCGTGTTTGATGACACAAAATCATTAGTCCTAGAATGGATACTATCTGATTCAATTTCAGCATGTTGGAAGGATAATATCGAAATTTGGCTTAAGCAATTCACTATAGTCCTAGCCAAAAGAGAGGGAGCTCCATGATTGGTTTATCTAATGAATGGTTATGATTTTTGCGTGTTTCTTCATCATTGGCAGTATATGAAAGTGTTGAAATGAGGTTTTATTGGATAAGAGGTTTATTACCGGCATTGGGTTGTATGAGCAGCTGTTGTGATTAGAAGTTATTGCTATGAACGTTTGAGTTGTGCGGTATATCATGTGATTTCATCTTGAGTTGCGGATATGGTTTGATACCGCTTGTTCAGACTTATTCAGTGTATAGATGTGAGATTCTGATATTATAGATAATGTCGGAAGTGGAAATTTGGTTCTAAGGTTTATGGGCTAGGATAGATTGCGGAATTTTAGTTATGTTGTGCTATCAGACCTATATGGGATAGGGTGATATGGGATCACCCCCGAGTATGTGCTTAGTGAGGATACATGGCGATTTGATGGCTTTTGGAACAACTCTGGGCACGTTCGAAGACGAATGTATGTTTAAGTGGGGGAGGATGTAATGATCCAACCGGTTGTTTTGAGCATTTGCATTTCCCTCGCCAGTTCTCAGGTATGACTAGCCTCGTATGATGTATTATGACTTATGTAAATCATCGGTTTTGATTTTCAGGTGGAACATAACAGATATGGAAGAATGGTTCTCAACTTAAGGCAATTTGAGAGGTTTGACCAAGTCTTTGACTTTTATTACTCGATCTTGGATTTGAATATTTATGATTGGATTAGCTCTGTTGGGTGATTTTGGACTTAGCATCGTGTTCAGAATGTATTTTGGAGGTCCATGGTAAATTTAGGCTTGAAATGGCGAAAATGGAAATTTAGGTTTGAAAGTTTGATCGAGGGGTTGTCTTTTTGATATCAGGATCCAAATGCGATTCCGGAAATTGGAATAGCTCCATTATGTCATTTATGACTTGTGTGCAAAATTTGGGATCAATCGGACTTGATTTGATAGGTTTCAGTGTTGTTTGTGAAATTTGAAAGTTTCTAAGTCCTTAGGTTTGAACCCGAGGTGGATTTTTGGTATTTTGGTGTTGTTTTGAGTAATTCGAAGGCTCGACTAAATTTTAATAATGTTATGGGATGTGTTGGTACATTTGATTGAGGTCCCAGGGGCCTCGAGTGAGTTTCGGGGTGAGTTTTGAGCGAGTTCGGATATTTCGGCACTCGGAAGTTGTTCCGGATCATGGGGGGCCGCTGTCAGCGGTGATATTTCGCTGAAGCGGTGGAACTTCCGCTGCGGCGGAAAATGGTCCGCGGCCACAGTCATGAAGAATCTGCAGGGCCACTGGTCCAATTTTGGAAGCTTATTTCTTTTTATCTACAAGGAACTTTTAGATGATTCAAAAATGAAAGTTGTAGCCCTTCGTGTCTAGTTTCTATAAAGGTGAAGAAATCATAGTTTGGACAGATGTAGAGAAAGTTATGGCCAAAATACTAAGGCGTGTCTGTGCAGCCACCTCAATTGCGGTCAGAGGTGCTTTACCACGGTCAGCGGTGATTTTCCGCAGTCAGCGGTGAGGGAATCCGGAAGGTGCATTATAAATACGAGATTTGGGGTTTTATTTCATATTTGACCTAGAGAAATCGGCTTTGGCGATTTTTCGAGGGATTTTCAAGAACACCATCGGGGTAAGTGATTCTAACTCAATTTTGGCTAAAATATATGATTATAACGTTGGATTCATCATTTGAGTAGAGATTTGAGATGAAAATTTAGGGAAAAATTGTGGAACTTCATAAAATAAATATTTGGGATTTGAAAGTCGATTCGGAGTCGGAATTGAGTGAAACTAGTATGGATAGTCTCGTAATTGAATGAGTTGTCAGATTTTGAGACTTTGGTTGGATTCCGAGACGTGGGCCCGGGGGCCGGGTTTGGGCAACTTTGGGATTCTTGAGTTAATTTGATTATTTTCGCTTGGGCTTTGTTCCTTTAGCGTATATTGATGATAATATACTGATTTTTGTTAGATTTGGAGCAATTGGAAGCCGATTCGAGAGGCAAAGGCATTGCGGGGTAGAGTTTGGACCGGTTTGAGATAAGTAATGATTGTAAATATTGTCCTGAGGGTATGAAACCCCGAATTTCACATAGTGTTGCTACTTTTAGGTGACGCAGACGTTAGATGACGAGCGTGGGGTCGTGCACCGTTGCTGATTATGACTTGGTCCGTCCCGTACGACTATTAAGTTGCGTATTTGATTGAAAACCGTTTGATATTATTGTGCTTTGGAAAGTATTACTATGTTTTGGACAGAATGCCATATTTGGGCCTAGTGCCAACTGTTTGGACCCTTAGGGGCTTTTTACAACTATTCTTCACTGCTTTGACTTAATATCTGTACTCAGTCAACCTGTATTTTACCGATTTCATAACTCAGCCGTATTTATTCCGTTTTGATACTTTAAATGATATTTTGGGTTGAGCACCTTGTTTTTAGACCGAGTGGCTTGCGAGGTTTCCTGACTGAGTGAGGCCGAGGGCCTATGTTGTGAGGATATTATGGGATCTGGCTGCATGCTGCAACAGGTTGTTACTGATTCATGATATTATGAGGCCGAGGGCCTGATTGATTGTCACGACCCTAATTTTCCACCCTCAGGAGTCGTGATAGCACCTACTCGTAGAAGCTAGGCAAGTCATGAACTTAGGAATCATTAACTCCTTTATTTTAAAATCTTACCAATTATATTAACAATGAAATAAACAGTTAAATAACAGTGGAATGTGAGATTAAGCGGAAGTCTTAAATAAATATAAAACCAGAATGTTTCGAAAGTCAATACATGCCTCTACCCAGAACCTGGTGTCACAATATCCACGGACTACTAAGAGTACTAAATACAACTGTTTGAAAGAAATATAACATTGTTTGTCTCGAATACTTGAGATAACAGAATATATAATAAGATAGAGGAGAATTCGGGCCTACGGACACCTGCAAATCTACCTCGATGTCTCGGTAGACTGAAGGCTGGCTCCCAAGCTACTACTGCTGATCAAATGCCACTCCGGTATCTGCACAGAGTGCAGAGTGTAGTATCAGCACAACCGACCCCATGTGTTGGTAAGTGTATAGCCTAACCCCAGCGAGGTAGTGACGAGGCTAGGATCAGACTCCAAATAAACCTGTGCAACTATATAATATACATTAGAAATATAAACAGGTAACAATAGTTTTAAAGGGAGGGGGAAACATGCTTCGGGGAAACATATCAATACTATCAGAAACTTAATAAAGTATGGAGAAACACTCTATGTCTACAATCAATACAATAACAATACTGTTGCGGCACGCAACCCGATCTCTTATCATTTAACATTGTTGAGGCGTGCAACCCGATCCCTTACCATTTAACATTGTTGTGGCGTGCAACCCGATCCACATATATAACTGTTGCGGCGTGCAACCCGATCCAACATAATATTTGTTGCGGCGTGCAACCCGATCCACATATATAACTATTGCGGCGTGTAACCCGATCCACATATATAACTGTTGCGGCGTGCAACCCAATCTAATATAATATCTGGTGCGGCGTGCAACCCGATCCACATATATAACTGTTGCGGCGTGCAACCCGATCCACATATACAGTCAATAATAATCATAATTAACGTCCCGGGAAGGGATCAACAATAGACTACACTATACCGGGAAGGGAACTCAACAGTACAAGTATATACATCCCGTCAAGGGAGAAACAACCATAACCAAACTTGTTCCAACACCTAACTATCTCAACTATAACTCAACTAGTTTCAACATCTAACTACCTCAGCTATAACTAAACTTGTTACAACACCTAACTATCTCAACTATAACCAAACTTGTTACAACACCTAACACGAAGAATCGTCAACCTAAACGTCCGTAATATCAATTAAGAACACAATACAAGGGAACCTCAACTCAACAATAGCCCGGCAAGGGGTAACATAATGATCTCTTCTCTTTCTCACTTTTACTTCACAATTCACTTCACAACTCGAGCCAATGCTCTAGAGTTTCGATTATCACTTATACTTTCACAATTCGTTATACAATTGGAGCCAACGCTCCTCAATGTTCGAAGGTCACAATTCTCTTCACAACTTTACTCTACAATTAGAAATCTTCACCAAGGCATGAATAACACAACAAGATCATGAAAATCACAAGATAAGACTCACGGTCATGCTTGACACCAACGCATAGATACTCGTCATCATGCATATGCTTCGTACTCGACAAAAAACAAATAGCAAATAGGACACAACTCCTAATCCCTCAAGCTAAGGTTAAACTAAACACTTACCTCGATGTCTCGAACACAGTTCAAGCTTCAATTATAGCTTTACCCCTTTATTCCACCGCCAATTCGCTCGTATCTAATCACAAATCACTTAATTACATCAATAAACGCTAAATGAATCAACCCCAATGCATGAAAATGCATTTTCCATCGCCCCGGGCCCACATGGTCAAAACCCGAGGTTCAAACCAAAACCCGATTACCCAATCCCCCACAACCCAAATATATGATTTGTTTTGAAATCGGACCTCAAATCGAGGTCCAAATCCCTAATTTTTGAAAAAACCTAGGTTCTACCCAAAACACCTAATTTCCCACATTAAAATCATTGATTTGAAGTTGAAATCATGTTAAAAGATGTTAATGATTGAAGAAAACTAGTTAAAAATGACTTACAATTGATTTGGAGAAGAAATGTTGTTTGAAAAATCGCCTCTTATGTTTTTGGGGTTTTGAAAAATGAAAAATGACTGAAAATCCCGTCTATTTATACCCCTCTGACACCCCCTGTGCGGACCGCACAAAATGGACCGCGGCCGCACAGGCCTTCCTGAAGTGATATGGTCCAGTACCCTGTGCGGACCGCACGAAATGGACCGCGGCTGCACAGGTCTCCACCGTGCTCCGCATACAACCGACCGCGGACCGCACTGCAGCGCCCTGTGCGGACCGCACAAAGCCGATTGCGGCCGCACAGCCTTCATCGCGCACCGCACAAGGTTGACCGCGGACCACATTGGTGGGGTTCAGAGACCTGCAAATATTTTTCTGGTTTTAAGCCTAAAACATCCCGAAGCCTACCCGAAACTCACCCGAGCCCTCGGAACTCCAAACCAAGCACACGTACTAACTCAACAACATTATACGAACTTATCCATGCGATCAAATCTCCAAAATAACCTCAATAACAATGAATCAAACCTCAAAATCAAGAACTTTTTCTCAAACTTTATCAAGTATCAAATTTAGCAATTTAGGTCCGAATCACGTCAAACGACGTTCATTTTCAACCAAACTTTACAGAAATGACTTAAACCATATATACGACCTGTACCGAGCGCCGGACCCAAAATACGGGCCCGATACTATCATGTTCTAATCAAATTTCATTTCAAATTTCTTTAAACAATTTAAGAAAACAATTTTCTTTGAAAATTCATTTCTCGGGTTCGGGACCTCGGAATTCGATTCCGGGCATACTCCCAAGTCCCATATTTTACTACGGACCCTCTAGGACCGTCAAATCACAGGTCCGGGTCCATTTACCCAAAACGTTGACCGAAGTCAAATTAGCTCATTCTATAATCAAAATTTATCGTTTTTCATAGATTATCATATTTAAGCTTTCCGGCTAAGCGCTCGGACTGCGCACCCAAATCAAGGTGACTCTAAATGAGGTTTTCAAGGTCTTAGAACATGAAGTATTGTTTTAAAAAAAGTGATGACCTTTTGGGTCATCACATTCTCCACCTCTAAAACAATCGTTCGTCTTCGAACGGATAGAAGAAGGAAGTACCTGAGTCGGGGAAAAGATGGGGATAACGGCTCCGCATATCGGACTCGGACTCCCAGGTTGATGCCTCAGGAGGCTGACCTCTCCACTGAACACGAACAGAAGGAAAACTCTTCGACCTCAACTGACGAACCTGCTGGTCTAGAATAGCTACTGGGTCCTCCTTATAAGATAAGTCCTTGTCCAAGTGGACAGTGCTGAAATCTAACACATGTGATGGATCGCCGTGATATTTTCGAAGCATGGACACATGAAACACTGGGTGCACGACTGATAAGCTCGGCGGTAATGCAAGTCTATAAGCCACCTCTCCCACTCGATCAAGAATCTCAAACAGACCGATGAACCTAGGGCTAAGCTTGCCCTTCTTCCCAAATCTCATCACGCCCTTCATAGGCGATACTCGGAGCAATACCCGCTCTCCAACCATAAAAGCCACATCTTGAAACTTGCGGTCTGCATAACTCTTTTGCCTAGACTGAGTTGTACGAAGCCTATCCTGAATAATCCTGACCTTGTCCAAAGCCTCCTAGACCCGATCTGTACCCAACAATCAAGCCTCTCCCGGCTCAAACCATCCAACCGGAGATCGACACCGCCTACCATATAAAGCCTCATAAGGAGCCATCTGGATACTCGAATTGTAACTGTTGTTGTAGGCAAATTCTGCTAAAGGCAAACTGATCCCACGAGCCTCCAAAGTCAATGACACAAGATCGGAGCATATCCTCCAAAATCTGAATAGTCTGCTTAGACTGTCCGTCCGACTGAGGATGAAATACTATACTCAACTCAACCTAGGTGCCCAACTCTCACTAAACTGCTCTCCAAAAACGCGAGGTAAACTACGTACCTCAGTCCGAAATGATAGATACAGGCACACCATGAAGACGAACAATCTTCTGGATATAGATCTTAGCTAACCTCTCGGATGAATAGGAAACTGCCACATGGATGAAATGCGCTGACTTGGTCAGCCTATCAACAATGACCCATACTGTGTCGAACTTCTTCCGAGTCTGCGGGAGTCCAGTAATGAAGTTTATAGTGATCCGCTCCCACTTCCACTCGGGAAGCTCAATCCTCTGAAATAACCCACCAGGCCTCTGATGCTCGTACTTGACCTACTGACAATTCAAACAACGAGCCACATATGCTACGATATCCTTCTTCATTCTCCACCACCAATAATGCTGCCGCAAATCCTGATACATCTTTGCGGCGCCCGGATGAATAGAGTACCGGGAGATATGGGCCTCCTCTAAAATCAACTCTCGGAGCCCATCCACATTAGGCACACAAACTCGACCCTACAATCTCAAAACTCCGTCATTATAAAGGGTAACCTGCTTGGAACCTCCATGCTGCACCATGTCTCTAAGGACGCACAAATGGGGATCATTATACTGCCGATCACGGATATGCTCCAATAAAGAAGAACGAGCGACCGTGCAAGCTAATACCCGACTAGGCTCAGAAATATCTAACCTCACGAACCAATTGGCCAAGGCCTAAACATCAAAAGCAAGGGGCCTCTCACCGACCGGAATGTAAGCAAGATTGCCCATACTGGCTGACTTCCTACTCAAGGCATCGGTCACCACATTGGCCTTTCCCGGATGATACAAGATAGTGATATCATAATCTTTCAACAACTCCAACCACCTCCTCTATCTCAAATTCAACTTTTTTTGCTTGAACAAATATTGAAGACTCTTGTGATCCGTGAACACCTCACATGCCACGCCATACAGATAATGCCTCCAAATCTTTAATGCGTGAACTATGGCTGCCAACTCTAAATCATGAACTGGATAGTCTTCTCATGAATCTTCAACTGCCGCAAAGCATAGGCAATGACCTTGCCATCCTGCATCAATACTGCACCAAGCCCAATACGGGAAGCATCATAATAAACTGTATAAGGCCCTGATCCTGTGGCCAATACCAACACCGGTGCCGTAGTTAGAGCTATCTTGAGCTTCTAAAAGCTCGCCTCACACTCGTCCGATCATCTGAACTGGGCACCTTTCTGGGTCAACCTGGTCATCGGGGCTGTGATAGATGAAAAGCCCTCCACGAAGCGACGATAGTAGCTTGCCAATCCCAAGAAATTCCGAATCTCTGTAGCTGATGCTGGTCTAGGCCAGTTCTTGACTGCCTCAATTTTCTTCGGATCAACCTGAATACCCTCTGCTGACATAACATGACCCAGGAATGCAACTGAACTCAACCAGAACTCACACTTCAAGAATTTAGCATATAACTGACTATCCCTCAAGGTCTGAAGAACCACTCTAAGATGTTGCTCGTGCTCCTCCCGGCTGCGGGAATATATCAAAATATCATCAATAAAGACTATCACGAACAAATCCAAATACGGCTTGAACACTCGGTTCATCAAATCCATACAAGTTGTGGGGGCATTTGTCAGCCCGAATGGCATGACCAAGAACTCATAATGCCCGTACCGAGTGCGGAAAGCTATCTTAGGGACATCGAATGCCCTAATCCTCAACTGATGGAAACCAGATCTCAAGTCAATCTTTGAAAATACCCTGGCACCCTGAAGCTGATCAAACAAATCATCAATCATCGGCAATGGATACTTATTCTTGATTGTAACCTTGTTCAACTGCCGGTAATCAATACACATTCTCATTGATCCGTCCTTCTTCTTAACAAACAACACCGACGCACCCCAAGGCAAAACACTCGGCCTAATGAAACCCTTCTCAAGCAAGTCTTGCAACTGCTCCTTCAACCTTTTTAACTCAGGCGGGGCCATACGATACGGCAGAATAGAAATGGGCTGAGTGCCCGGAGCCAAATCAATGCAAAAGTCAATATCCCTGTAGGGTAGCATGCCTGGCAGGTCTGGAGGGAAAACCTCAGGAAACTCACTAACAACGGGCACAGAATTAATAGAAGGAACCTCAGCACTCGAATCACGAACATATGCCAAATAGACCTTCCTAAAGTGTTGCGGTCCAGTACCCTGTGCGGACCGCACGAAATGGACCGCAGCCGCACAGGTCTCCACCGCGCTCCGCACGCAACCGATCGCGGACCGCACTGCAGCGCCCTGTGCGAACCGCATAAAGCCAACCGCGGCCGCATAGCCTTCACCACGCACCGGACAAGGTCGACCGCGGACCACACTGGTGGGGTTCAGAGACCTGCAATTTTTTTGGTTTTAAGCCTAAAACATCCCGAAGCCTACCTGAAACTCACCCGAGCCCTCGGAACTCCAAACCAAGCACACATAGTAACTCAAAAACATCATACAAACTTATCCGTGCGATCAAATTGCCAAAATAACCTCAATAACAATGAATCAAACCTCAAAATTAAGAACTTTTTCTCAAACTTTATCAAGTATTAAATTTAGCAATTTAGGTCCGAATCACGTCAAACGACGTCTGTTTTCAACCAAACTTTACAGAAATGACTTAAACCATATATACGACCGATACCGAGCACCGGACCCAAAATACGGGCCTGATAATATCATGTTCTAATCAAATTTCATTTCAAATTTCTTTAAACAGTTTCAAAAAACAATTTTTTTTGAAAATTCATTTCTCGGGCTCGGGACCTCGGAATTTAATTCCGGGCATATGCCCAAGTTCCATATTTTACTACAGACCCTCTAGGACCGTCAAATCACGGGTCTGCGTCCGTTTACCCAAAACATTGACCGAAGTCAAATTAGCTCATTTTATAATCAAAACTTATCGTTTTTCACAGATAATCATATTTAAGCTTTTCGGCTATGCGCCCGGATTGCGCACACAAATCGAGGTGACTCTAAATGAGGTTTTCAAGGCCTTAGAACATGGAGTTTCATTTTTAAACAAGTGATGACCCAAAAGGTCATCACATTGATTTATGCCACAAGGTGGCTTGTTGTTGTGAGGTCGAGGGCCTGATTGATTTATGCCACGAGGTGGCTTGTGATTATGTGAGGCCGAGGGCCTAATTGATTATGCCATGATATCGCTTGTTATAGCGCTTGGGCTGTAGGAGTCCCTCCAGAGTCTGTACACCCCCAGTGTGAGTGATGTGATGTAGCCCGGGGGCTATTGTTGATTCATATTATTGCCCGAGGGGTTGTTCTTTATTCATGTTTTGCCCGAGGGGCGGTTCTTGATTCATGTTATGCCTGGGGGGCTGCTTACGAGTGATTGTGAGGTAGCCCAAGTGGCTGGTTCTGTTGACATTATACCGAGGGGTGGTTTATGGTACATGTTTTTGCCTGAGGGGCTGTCTATGTTTCCTATTATTTTTACTCGCTATTTTTATCACTCGTTTGAAACTATTGGAAGATATTTTAAAAAGAAAAGGTTTTTACTAAAACTGAGTCTGTTTTTACGAGATATACGATTCCTGTACTGTTTTGGACATATATTGTTTTTCTATAGTGTTATGACATGGATCACATATTTTCTTACTGCTCAGTCTTTATTTACTTTTATTACTTATTGAGTTGGCGTACTCACATTACTCCCTGCACCTTGTGTGCAGATTCAGGAGTTGCAAGTCGTGATAGTGAGCATTGATTGCTCTTTCAGTAGGTCTTCGAAGTTGGCAAGGTAGCTGCTTGACATTCGCAGCCCTGACACTTCTCCTTCTTACTTTACTCATACTGTTCTTAGTAATTGTATTTTCGGACTATGATAGCCCTTCTTGTACTCAGTAGGATCTTGTAGTTACTCGTGACTTGTGACACCCCGATGTCGGGCTTGTATATTTATTCCACACTGGTTATTTAGTCTTATACTATGAGATTTCTTGTTAATTGATGGCTTAAAAATGACTTTTATAGAATAATGGTCTGATTTGGGAATCGTATCATCTGACCTAGTTTCATGATAGGCGCCATTACAACCGGGTCAGTTTTAGGGTCGTGACAGTTAGTATGATATAATAAGCAACTTGGTATATAGAAAAATATAGGGATTTGTCATTTGCTTAAATGAATATCAAAAGAAACAAAAATAATTAATGATAACTCACTTATAATATTTTTTGTCTTCTAATGTTTCATCCTTATTGTTTATAGTTTGTACTTTTAACAATTTAATTCTTAATACTATATTATAGTTGATTTATATAATTAATTTTGAAAATAATTACTTGATTTTTTTTGTAAATTAGTTAATTTAAAGATTTCCTTAGGTTAATTAGTTTTAAGAACTTAATTATTTGTTCTTCACGTTAAAAATAATTTATTTTTATTGATTTAAATCTTAATATTAGCTCATCCTAAATTTTAAATATTTAAAGTCAATTACAATTTTAATCCAATAAGAATACTATGTTAGGAGTAATAATAAAGTCTCTATGACATATCACTTTTGGATTTTTATGTTAGTCTAACCTCTTTTTTTTTTAATAAACCAGATACTTAATTCACAAAATAATAATTACATGGATGGTAAGTACGAGCGGCTGCCCAGGTGGTCAGCATTGTTTGCCATAGTGATATTTATATTACAGGACAAAGTTTTCCTATTGAAAGTAGTTCCTAGTATGTCTTCCCATAGTGCATCATTGACAAATACCGGAGGAATTGCCAAAATCCTAGTTTTGTCAACAAAAACAAATCTTTTCTTTGCTCATTTCTTAGCTAGGAGGTATGCCACCTGGTTCTGCTCTCTGAAGCTATGGTTGATGAGTGAGTTCCCCAGCTGTGTGATCAAGGACCTGCATTCACAAATAAAGTTGTCGTAAGGCATATGACCATATTCTAACATTCAAATAATCTCATGTGAGTTAGTGTTAATCACAAGAGGGGTGAGGTTGTGTTCTCTTGCTATATTAAGCCCTCAATCAATGCATGGCATTCTGCTAGCTTGTTTGTTATGGTTGGGAAGCCTTTCATGTAGGCCAAAACCTAACCACCCTAGTTATTCGTAAAAAAACCCTATGCCCCCATTCATGAGTTACCAAGAGAGGAGCCATCAGTGTTTAGTTTGAAGTATCCTCTGTCAGGGTTTTCATATAACACTGATGGTAGTCTATTATTTGTGAGGTTTGTTCCTGGCTAGTAGATGAAATTCCATAGCCTGTGCAATGACAGCGTTGGTTTGGATATGCTCCTTCTTTTGTTTGAACATGTTGTTGTTCCTTGTTAGCCAAATATTTTAAAAATAGAAGGATAAAAGGAAGTGCGATTTTATGTTGTCATTAAAATGCTTATCCCTAAGCTTGTTCCTGGTTGTGTTCCAAGAATCAAGTGTGAATCCTATGTGCATAGATTGGTTGGTAGCACTACGGTATAGATTGTTCCAAAAAGATTTGGCATTGGCACAGAGGAAGAAGATGTGATTTATTGATTCCTTTGTGCAATTGTACACTTGACAACTAGGATTGACTTGGAGGCCAATGTTATGTATATACTTAAAGATAGGCCGATTGTTATGAGCTAGAATCCAAGTAAAGAATCTTATCTTATTACGTGCTTCAATTTTCCAAATCCAGATGAAAGTGGGACCATGCTCACATTATGTTCTCCACTAGGGGTTGGGGGTGGAGTGAGATGACTTGGATGAGAATAGTCCATTGCTAGTTGGTCCCCAAATAATTTTGTCTTTTCTCTCTTGGTTCAGGTTGAGTATAAAGTTATTGATGGAAAGAGACAGTGACTTACGGATGGGGAAAGAGAGAGTTTAAGTTCCACCTCCCATTGTTGTATATTGAGGAAATTTTGATGTTCTCTTCCCCAATTGTCTTTACGCCACTGATGATGGAGTCAATGGGTCCCATGTTGGAAAGTCAGCAGTCAGATAGGAAGTTCACCTTGTTACCATTGTTGACAACACACCTAGAGTTTATTTTTTGCAAAATTTCTAGCCCTCTAGGATGCATTGCCAGGTTCTGGAGGAAGGTTTCCTCTAGTTTGTACTTTGTGTACAATGTTTGGCAATGAGAGTTTTGGCCCATAATGTATCAGGCTTTTGAAATAGCCTCCAGGATTGTCTTGAGTGACAAGCCTTGCTTTTTAGTTAAGTCTTTTAGATGCCCAGTACACCTTGGGACTTGGGTTTAGTTATGACATCCCAACTTAGAAGGTGCATTTTCTTTTTCTCAGTTGTGGTATCCTAGATGAAGTCTTTTTGGATTTTGTTGATCATTTTGCAAGTGGAGATGGGTAGTTTGAAGAATTGCATGTCATGGCTAGGGATGCTGGCAATGCTAGCTTTTGCTAGTGTTGTACGCCTTGCCATGTTGAGGAACTTTGTTTTCCAACCTGCCAGTTTGGAGTGTATGCTGTCAATAATGAACTGAAAATTACCATTGGTGGATCTTTTGTGGAAATGAGAAATCCAAGGTAATTTCTAAATTTGGTATAGGACTTGATGCCAAGGACGCTGGCATATAGGTCTATGTCCTCTTTAGAGGTGTTCTTGGAATAGATCACTTTGAACCTAATCATGTTGAATTTTTTGCCAGAAATAATGTTGAAAGAGTTTAAGGTTCTAATGATGGATTCATAGTTCTTTCTGTTGGCTCTGTCAAATAGTGTGAGATCATCAGCAAAGAAGAGATGAGAAATTCTAGGGTTATTTCTACATGTGGATATGAGGGGTCTAATTTGTTAAGTCCACTTCACAGTCAATCCGTTTAGAGATCATATTCATGCACATTATGAAGATGTAGGGGGATAGAGGGTACCCCTACCTAATACTTCTAGAAGGTAGGAATGGTTATGTCTTATTTCCATTCAGGAGAATGGAGATTGAAGTTGAAGTGATGCAGGACATGATGAGTTTGATCATACAGTCAGGTAGATTGTAGAAGATAAGGGTGTTCTTAATCAAGGACCATTCAAGCTTGTCAAAGGCCCTTCAAGATCAATTTTGAGGATCATATTTGAGTCTTTCCCTTTCATATTGTTGAACTGGGAGATGTGTTATTGGACAATGATGGCATTGTCACAAACACTACTGTTAGAGAGGAAGCTTGCCTGGCTGGGACCAATGATGGTGCTAAGGTGAGGTTTAAGCCTATTGACAATGATTATTGTGACCAACTTGTACATTGTGTTGCAGATCCCAATAGGTATGAAATCCTAAGCATGGTAGCGTTAACACATTTAGGGATGAGACAAAGATAGGTGGAGTTCACGTCAGGTGGCATTTCATTTATGCTGAAGACTTTGGTGCAAAAGGCATTGACATAGTGAGAAACAAAGTGTGAGCACTTCTGGTAGAAGATAGGATGTAGGCTATTAGGACCACGGGCTTTAGATGCCTTGAAAGAGTAGAGTGTATTAGTAATCTCGCTGGATCTCAATTGTTCCCTGAGGCTAAGTGCTGCTTCATTATAAAGGGTGTTATAACCAGGCATTGTGTGGATGGCATTGAGGGCAGTGTGGGTGTGGTTATTGGTGTAAACATCCCTGAAATAGGATTAGATCATGTCCTTAGCGCCCTCCTAGTCATGGGTCCAGTTTCCCACCTCATCCTTAAGGGACAGAATTTTATTCCTCCTCCCTCTATTCATGGTGGATGTGTGAAGAACTTAGTATTAGCATCCCCATCACAAAGCTAGTTGATTCTAGCTTTGAATTTCCAGAAGTCCTCCTCATATCTGAGAATGTTTGAGTATTCCTTTGGGAGATGGGTGTCTAGGTTTTGGAGGAATCTACTGAAAGGGAATTGAGGAGAGTTCTGAATGCCCTCTAGCCTAGCAATGATGTATTTTTTCCCATGAAATATGTTCCCAAAGACGTCCTTATTCCATTTGAGGGCATTGTGTTGGAATTTTGAGGTAGCCTGGGTCAAAGTATCATTACTAGAGAAGCAATATTAGATGATCATGGGTAGATCAGGGTGACCACACCACATGGTTTCAAATCTATAAAGCTTGCCGTTGTTGGCTTTGGTATTGTAGAGGGATAGTAACAAAGGGCAATAGTCAGAGTGAGTCCTAAGAAGGTGAGTGACACTGCATCAAGGAATAGTCCAATCCAGTCGCTAGTGGCTAGGCATCTATCTAGTCTCTACAAGATGAGGCTTTGTCTATTAGAGTATCTTTTATTCCTCCAAGTGTATTTACTGCCTTTGAATCCTAATTGAATCAAGTTACACTTATTGATACAATTCTAGAAGTGGTTTGCTCTATTAGCACTAATGTTATTTCCACCAAACTTGTCCCTGGCTTTTAGGACCTCATTGAAGTCACCCCCTACTAGTCAGCTACCCTTAAAAACAAAATCTGTGTCTACCAAGTGATCCCAGAGCTTTATCCTATCGCTGAAGGTGTTGCTAGCATAGATGACACTAAAAAAAGAACTTGGGAGGGGAAAGTACCTTAACCATGACATGAACACACGGGGGGTTGTGGATACATTCTCAAGCTTGATGAGGTCGCCTTTCCACATGACCACTATACCACTGGATTGACCTGTAGCACGAGATTGGAACTGGGCAGTAAACTGTAGCTCGTTGTTAAGGTGTTTTTGGTCAGTCATATGGGTCTCAAGAAGGATAAGCACTGCAGGTTTGTGGAGTTTGACCATAGAGGAGCAGTGTCTCCTAACTTGGAACTATTGGCACCCCTAACATTCCATATGATAAAATTCATTAGAAGCTTCTGTTGGTGTGGTGCCTTCCTCTTGACACCCTTCCCTTTGGCCAATGCCTTCAGTCTCTCCCTCCCTAGTATTGGTCATAGAAGTGTTGTGGAGTATTCTAAGTTTGGAGATGAGGGCACCTGGAATTCTAGGCTGCAATTTGACAGATTTCTTGGACAGAGCGCAATAAGCATTTCGCTGAGTCGCTCTTTAAACTCTATCCCTGGATATTTTCCAACATGACTACAACTGTTTTTGGCACCCCTAGGTTTGCTAGAGTTTCCTCCAGCTCCAAGTTTGACTCCTTGAGGAAGTCCAATGTCTGATGAAACACTGATTTTGTGGCCTCCGATGGAGTTGTTGGAGTTGGTGCTACTGATGGGGACATTGTCGGCCCTATATTTGGGATTGATGTTGGGGGACATAGGAGAAAAGAGAGGGTTTTTGGTGGTTTCTCCGCACTAATTTTCGGGAAGAACAACATGGTCTGACACACTTGGCCTATCAACATGTTAAAGTCTTCCGTTGACAGACTCCTTGTCTCGGTCGAGTATTAGGCATAGAGGAGAGTTGTTAGCCAGAGTTGGTGGCCAAAAATTTCTAGACCGTGGTTCAGGCCCGTCATTATGGATTGGGCTAGGAAGAGGGGGTCTTGCATATGAATTGTTGTTGGGACTGAGTCGATCTTCAGGTTGAAGATTTATCTTTATCCCTGCATAGCTAGCTCCAGCCATGATCCTGGAGCATGATTTGGTGGGAGGGGTGCCAATACAAGTGTTAATAGGGATATGGTCTCTTCCTCCATTTTTGCTTGGTTTGGCGATGATGGTTGAGGTATTGTTGGTATCGGAAGTGTGGGCTGTTAAGGTGGGAAGGTTATTACCCAAAGTGTTAATAAAAGGATCACTTCCCTTGATTGCATTGGCGATGGAAGATTTCTTTTGTTGCATGGATCTGCTTGAAGAGGCGATAGGTGTCACTTCGCTTATTCCAGTATGATGATTATCTGTTGCAGGTAGCCTACTTGGTAAATATTTGGGGCTAATCCCAGGGTCGAATTTGGTAGAGACATTAAGGGGAGAGAAGAGAGCTTGGAGGGGTACGGAGGGTGGGGTTATGGTGTTCGTGTGTGGGAGTGTGCCTACTTGTGCGGCCTCTAGGGGCCCATCTTTGGGCCACTTGTCTTTGGTGGGCTCCATAACCGATATTTGGGTTTGGGTAGAGGGGTTTTCTTTATTGAGTTAGGTATTTATTCCTATGGGTTGAAGAGAGGTTAGAATCTTTTTATTTGGGGTTGTGTTAGAGAGTTATGTCGAAAATTGGGGGTGGGGGTATGTAAATTGACAAATTCTATATTACCTGTTTGATTCTTCTTTCCCTTTTTCGTAGAAGGCATTGATTTTCCTTGGTATTGAAAAGTTTTGGTGTTTAGAAACTTACCTGTTATAGCATCAAATATTTTTACCGGGATTCCTTTAGCCTCTTTGATGGATTCTTGGTGTGTGACATTGGTGGTCCGTTGCTGCCCCTTTCTTATTTTTGTGGAATCAGACTGTCTGCCACTGCTCTTCATCCTTGTTCGGTTGGTGCAATGTAGATTCGTTCGATTGATGAGTGATAAGGATTGTTTGGTTGTTGCACTTATTTGTGGTATAACCAATTCTCCCACAGCCTATGCACATGATGCATTCGTCTTCGTAAACAATTGGTTGTGTGTATGATCCAATTGTGTCTGACTTGATGACTGGTGATTCCAATGGAACTTATATGCAGAGTCTAGCATACCTGCTTCTTAAGGTCGAGGAGGTGCAGGAATTCACTTTGAGGAGTCGACCTGCCCTTGCCTCAATTCTTTCTAAAATATCATGGTCATAGAATTCAGTTGGAAGTTGAGAAAGTCGTACCCAGATAGCGGTGGAGGTTAGGATGGTTGTGCCAGGGACGAACAAAGTGGGTTCCCATCTACGTACTATTAGGAATTGACCATATATGAACCACAACCCACCATGAAAGGCCTTGGTCATGCTTTTCTTTAAATTGAATTTTACGGTGAAAAAGTTCCATTCTAGATCAATTAGGATGAGATTTTTCCTAGTTTTCACAGCTCGTTCAGTTTAGCTTTAAGAGTGAGGTGCAGAATCCGTCTAGCGAATAATTTGACAATGATGGAGAAAGGCCAAGGATGGTACAATCTTGATTTATCTTCTTGAGTTAGAGCAATGAGATCATTAACGTTGGTAGTTCCGGTGATGTGTCATTTGGGAGATAGTCAAACTTGTAACTGATTTTAATGGCTAATATCCTATCCTCAAGTGCATCCTTGAAGGATTGTTTAGGAGGATTAGATCTTTCATCATTAGACCCCCTATGGTAGAGGGCTTATTTGGGGGTTCTGGTGGGATATGGTGCAAAGGATCCATGGCATCGGATGGTGATGAGGTCATACTCAAGCAGAAGAATCTGAGCTTTTAAAAAATCAGAATACTCAATACCAAATCAAAGAAATAGATGTACACTGCGGCCAAAATATTTTCCTTTTTGTTGAGTTATATAAGAGAATTTAAAGAGAGCTTAACCGATGATTGAAGTGAGCTAAGAAATGGATTAGTATAACCATTGGTGTTACTGAATCTTACCAACACTTCTCTTTCTTTTATATTCTTAAAATTAAAATATTTTCTTAATTAAGCTTGATACTCGAATTTTAGAAAAAAGTTAGAATAGATAAACTTTTGAGATTTCTATGTTTGTGATGGCTAGATATTTGTTTTTACCCCACGAATGATTTAATAACAGAAAATTTAGTTAAAATATAAAAAATTTAAATATAAGAAAATAATTGAATGACTATTTTATTATTTAAAAGAAATACTTGTAAACCTTGAAAAAAGACTCCTAAACCGGAAAATAAATAAGACTCCTAAACCATAAAAGTAAGGACTACTAAACTTGTATTACAAAAGACACTCGTAAGCCTAATATGAAAAAATGTTACTTCTGAAGTGATTGGTATTCAATACCCTAATCTAAATGTAGTTTATATGAAGGACTCCAATTAAATAACATAATTTTTTTAGATTAAAGTCCTACGTATTAGGAAAATAATTAAGTGATTATTTTTAAATATTATGAAAATAATTAAATCACTATTCCTACAATTTAGCAAAATAACTAAAATTAATGTTTTATCAAATGTGAAAGCCAGTTAAGATTTTACTTTATAAACTAATAGTAAAAATTAAATACTAAGGGTCCTTTATGCCACATGTATATCAGTGTGTATATATGATATACACTTGACATATACGTAGAGTGATATACATGTGAGATATCTATATCTATATTATATTAAAAGGAGAGTAGTATGCATTGTGGTTAAGCCAAATGACAAGCTAAAATAAAGTCACTTGGCAATTTTTTAGGACAACATTAATAATTAGAAATTATTTATAGAAACATAATTAATGGAGGTAGTTTAATGAATCTTATACATAATTTAAATAGATCTAGACAAATCTAATCTATATATCTATATTTAAATTTATATGTATATTTGTATCAATATCTATATCTATATCTATATTTATATCTATATATTGATCCACTCATAGATTTTCTTCTATGTTAGCTAGAAATATGGAGGTGAAAAATTAATTAAAAACTATAATAGAAAATATATATATATATATATATATATATATATATATATATATATATATATATATATATATATATATATATAAAGACGTAAATTGAGATAACCTATGACTATTTATACTTTGGAGTAAGTTAAAATATAAAATAAAACTAAAAATTACTTAAGATATTAAAGATTTATTGAGTTTAAAAACTAAATAAATTCAAGCAGCAAAATAAGATCTTACATAAAGTATACAAATTAATTATAAGGTAAGAGAAAAATTAAATAATCAGCAAAAGATATTTTAATAATAAGAAAAATAAATTTATATTAATAAAATTGATAAATCATGCAAACGAATATTTTATACGTAAATATTACTACAATATTTAGATATAATATGTTCAAACAATTAAGAAAATATTTTTCTATGATTAATATTTAAATTGAGTTTAGTTAGTTTAAGTTTAAAAGCATACCATAATGTTTTGAAAATATGGTCCAATTAAGAAAATAGAATGATAAAAATTATTTGAATCTGAGATGAGAAAGTATTTTAATTTTTATCTATATTATATTAGAATAAGTGTGGTAAAAATAGATATTAAATTCAAATAGACTAATAAAAATTCACATGATAATGTAATAATATTAGGTATTGAATAATATAAAATCAATAATAAAGAATAAATAGAGAAAAAAACTAAGATTTTTTATCATATGAAAAAGTGTAAAACTTATTTAAATTTGAGATGAGAAAGTTTTTTATATTATGATAAGAAAGTCATAATATAAGTCCACATAACTCAAGTCTAATAGTAAAATAAAAATCTAAAAATATTGAACAATAAAAATAAATTAGAGATAATGTAAGGACATTTATAAATCATAAGTTTAGAAAATAAAATAAAGTAAATATACAATACTTAAAAATATTATTAAATTTTAAATAATTTAAAATTTTCGAGCAATATTTTTGAAACAAAATAAATATTTATTTTATAATTAAAAATTTATATATTTATCTTATATTATTAAAGAAAGGTAGTTGAGAATGATATTAAATAAAGTTACGAGTTAATGAAAAGCCACATAAAATGTAATAAGACTATATATAAGATTTAAAAAATAGGAAAATTATGTTAACATATTAGAAATTTACTATTAGAAATGAAAAAAGAAAAGATTATTTGAATTTAAGATTAGAAAGTTATTAAAACTACGATGTGAATGCTCAAATTATGAATAATACCACGAAATTGAAGTCTTATTTATGAAAAATAAAATAATAATAATAAAAAAAATTTAAATTATAAAATAAATTTTTAATATAGGTAATTTTACAAAAATTAAATTTGTATCTTAAAACTAAAAAAGAAAAAAAAATTATGTAAAGAAGTAAAATGACAGTGAAAATATTACTACAATATTTAGATATAATATGTTCAAACAATTAAGAAAATATTTTTCTGTGATTAATATCTGAATCGGGTACAGTTAGTTTGAGTTTGAATGCATAGCATAATTATTTGAAAATGCGGTCCAGTTTAGAAAATAAAATGATAAGAATTATTTGAGTTTGAGATGAGATTTTTTTTTTGAAAATATTACGTAAAGAATTAAAATGACAGTAAAAATATTATTACAATATTTAGAAATAATGTGATCAAAAAGTTAAGAATTTTTTTTTCTATGATTAAATAAATTTTTAAAAATACAAAATAAATTTCTAATATTGTTAATTCTAATAATGAAAATTAAAAATTAAACTTTATCTTATAGCTAAAAAAGAACAAAAATTTAACTGTATCTAATACAAAATTAATTATAAGAGAACTCAATACATTTGGAACATGATAATCAAATAACTTATGTATTAATATTTTAAACGTATGATTAATATCTGAATCGAATGCAGTTAGTTTGAGTTTGAATGCATAACATACTTTTTTGAAAATGTGGTCCAGTTTACAAAATAAAATGATAAGAATTATTTGAGTTTGAGATGAATTTTTTTAAAAAAAATATTACGTAAGGAATTAAAATGATAGTAAAAGTATTATTGCAATATTTAGAAATAGTGTGTTCATAAAATTAAGAAATATTTTTTCTATGATTAAATAAAATTTTAAAAATACAAAATAAATTTCTAATATTGGTAATTTTCATAATGAAAATTAAAATTAAAATTAAATTTTATCTTATAGCTAAAAAAGAAAAAAAATTTAACTGCATCTAATACAAAATTAATTATAAGAGAACTCAATACATTTGGAACATGATAATGAAATAACTTATGTATTAATATTTTAGAATAATTAAAAGTTACAATTTAAAACAAAATATGACATTATTTTGGTTATAGGTAAAATATTAATATAAAACTAATTAACATTTATAGTAGGAAAGAGAATGTATGTTAAAAAGAAAATAGAGGTAGTGTGAGGATACTTATACTTTAAATTAACTTTAATATAGATAAAATAAAATAATTAATTATATTTAAAAATATTACTGACAAATTTAAATGATTAAAATATTATGAATAAGAGGATAAAAGCATATATATCAAATTTCGAGAATAAAATATTTATTTTTATCACATACTATTAAAAGGATAATAAGCAAGACATTAATTAAATTATAAGCTAACAAAAATTATATGATGGTATAATAATATGAAATATTAAATAATACGATAACTATAAGAAAAGAACAAAAAAAAGAATTTACGTAAATATGATGTGATGAATAAGACATATTTGAATTCCTGATAAAAGTAAAGTGATTGTAAGGATTTTGTTAAAATAATATGATCTAATGTGCTCGAACAAGACAGATCACAATATGACATGTTTAGTATTATTTAATATCGACAACGGAACGAAATGCAAGTACTAAAATCAAGGGGTTAAGTTGCTAGAAATATATGTTAAAAAGATTGGTTGTCTACTACGAGATTTGATCAATAATTTCATATCCTGCTTCATAATTAAATCCTCATGTTATATAATTTTTATCTGAGAGATATATATTTTAAGGTTATTTGTACATGATTCAAACAACATAAATCACAATTTGAAATGATTTGTCCGTGTATCGCGCGAGTACTAATACTAGTTATTATAAAAGCATGAATACAATGTCGGTTTACAAAAATAACCTTAGAATATTAAGCATAATAACTCATAAAAAACGATATAACCGGAATTCTAGATATTAGTCTTATAATCCTATTAGTTTTAGGATATAATACTACACACTATGAATCCTACATAATTACCTTTAGGAATGCTCTTAGTATAATTACTTTCGGGCATAGACATATAATACTACATGTTGTACATACATCTCAACATCTTTTATGTTTTGTTTAATAATTTAAGTACAAAAAAATCTAAAAGGAGCATGTATATAGCAAGCTTCAAACAATTCTGGGACTTACGTGTCGTTAATAAAAAAAGAACTTCCGAATAGTATTTTAAAAAAATTATTTTAGCGACAAAACAACTAAAATATCAAGTTTAAAGTGGTAATATATTCATACTTCACTTCAAAGTTCTTAATAATAAGTTATTTCTAATTTAATTAGTGATAGGCTACAACCTTTTGCCACTGTTCAAAATTGTACGCACCAAAAAGAATTGAGGCCATTAGCAAACAGTTTCATTCTAGAATTATAATTGCAATTGATTTTAAAGTCCTAATATGGTAAAGTTTTAACTTTGACAATTTTATCCAACATAGGATTATTCATTGAAAAATATACATAGATAGATATAGATAGATAAATTACTTTGGGGATAGAGACATATTTCTAGTTATGTAATCCTATTATTTTTAGGATATACTTCTTAAAAATTCCTATTACTAATTTAATTTGAAAATGTATATAATCTCCTATTACTCATTTAATTTGAGAATATATTATATTGTACAAATTCATTTAGAAAAAGAAGAGCCTATATTATTATAAAAGCAATAATATAATATTAATAGACCAAAATAACCATAAAATATTAAATGGAAGAACTCATAGGAAAAGGACATAACTGCAATAACCTATTTTTTGGACTACAATATCTTCTACGCTAATTTTTAATATTTAATATTTTAAAATTAATAAAATTCTATTTGTTAAATTCTTATTATGAATATGTAGGAAGTTTTAATAAAATTAATTTCATAAAAATCCTCCGTATTGGCAATACAAAATATTAAATGGACTGCATAAAGAGTTAAAATTGAGAAAAAAATACCCCCACGATAATATATTTTTATATTATATTTGAACTATGTTCCTATTGAAATAATATTTTTTTATCACTTTTTCATGTAATATCGAAAAATATCCAATTGTTAAACAACAACTAAGATAATATTTAAGAAATAAATATGTGAGAAAGAGGGGGGAAAATGGCTGGTAAGAGTCAATACCACTAATATTCTACAAACATAAAGATCTAAACGCGAAATGTCAGATCAATCTTTTAGTCATTGAAAATAAAATTTATGGTGGATAAAATTATAATTAAGATTAAATATTCAAAACAAGAGGTGTACTAATATTAAGATCTGAATCAACATAGAATAAAATATTTTATATTAAAACCAAATAATTAGATCTTTTAATTAATTATTTAGCAAGAGAATCCAATTCAATTATTTTTTAAATTCATGAGTAAAATTCTTCTTCGAGTTTAAATTTTTTTTAGGATACATAAATTTATTCCATAAAAAGAATATTACAACATAATTTAAAAGGTTAGTATATTATTAAGAATCAAAATATTATACAAGTGTCTGAGGAAACACAATGAAAACTAAATCCTAAACAAGTACAAGTTTTCAAGACTATATTATAAAGAGTTGACTCTGGTATAACAGGATTATTCTTTGTAGATGCCTCCGGTGGAATCGAAATAATATTTCTATGTCATGCATTACTTGCAAATATCATATCAAGAGACATGACACTGTTAACAATAATAGCAAGTGATGTACCAATAATGATTTTGTTGCGAGACCACCCACTTTAGATTTGATATACATCTTCAAACAATTTAAATAACCATCACAAATTTATAAGAAAAGCAAAATTGATAATATGGGGTGAAGCGCTTATGGCTAAGTGTCAAACGATCGAAATAATTGCCCGGAGTTCTAGAGATATATTGGATATTAATGAACCATTTGGTGAAAAATTAATGGTTCGTGAGGTAATTTCTGTCAAGTACTACAAGTAGTTCCAAAATCGACAAAAGCATAGACTGTAAAAGCTAACTTGCCAAAGTTATACTGTTGGCTTTAAATGAAAAAGATTCAACTCACAAGAAATATAAAGTAAGAACATATCAAGATTCAGTGTCTTCTTGCTTCATATCGAAAATGAAGAACAACATCCAATAAAAGATGATTTGGTTCTTCCTGAACACTTGGTTATCAACTCCAATGATAATAGTAGTGCATTTAATAAGAGAAATATTTTATCATTAGATTAAAATGCAAATTGCGCAAATCGCATGATAGAACTAAAAAGATATCTTAACTAGCAGAAATGAATATGTTGATCAACTAAATAAAAAGAGGATTGCAAAATTTTATAGTAAAAATAAAATATTTTTCAATTTTTGACTCAGCAGAAATGATACCAATAATTACTACCAAGAAGAATATACTTAAATACTTTAATACCAAATGGCCTTCTACCATACATGTTTGTTGTCAAGGTTAACATTTTTTACGTATGTTAGTGTCTCCGTATATATATATATATATATATATATATATATATATATATATATATATATAGACTAAGTTAAAATTGATCTTCTATTATATATAGGTTGATTTTGAAGAAAAATATGCCCGCCATGCTATTGAAAACTTCGATATGCCGAATAACTTATGTAACAACACACAAATGGTATATAAAAATTTTCACAATAACGCCTTCAAAAATAATGATACTGGTCAATATGCTTCTAAGTATAATTTTATCCCGAATTCAATTTTCGTCTTCCGAAACTAAGGAATATCCTTTTAAATTTATGTGAAAATAATTTTTAGTATGTTTATGTTTTGCAAATATAATAAATATACAAGGACAAACATCCTAAATATTGAACTATATTTATCCCAATGTATTCTCTTGCATGAACAACAGTATGTTACACTTTCAAGAGGGAAATCAAGAATTCTGGTTTAGGCAAAGCAACCAAAGTATTAGGAGGAAACATACACACACAAAAATATTATTCACAAAGAAGCGTTCGTTAAGATACCATCACATTAAATACTTTTAAACTATAATAATAATTATCTAACATGACAAAATTGATCATTTATGGAAGTTTTGATGTTGTCCTTTTATTTTAAATTCATGTATTATGCTAATGTAATAATATTTTTCTGCATTTAGATGATTTTTGTATTATTATACATAAAATTACTCTCATTAATTAAATTTTATTATTCTTACATATAAATAAATGTTTAAATCATCACGTGTCATTATTAACGTGCAACACACGTTCATAAATACTAATATAGTAAAATATCGTTATATGTCATTGCATGTCATATAAAAAAAATTAGTACACCTGAAATACATAGGATATATACATGATATATGTACATATATACAGTCATTTCACCACCAGACCACCACTAGAAATCATCATATCTTATTGGCCAAATACATTAGCAGTCTTTTATACTTGTCCCAATTTTTTAGTTAGACACCTTATCTTGGAGCTTGACCTATTAAACACTTAAACTATGCTGAATATGTATCTATTAAAGACACATTGATGACATGGCATAAAATTGTATGATACCTATTCAAGGGCGCGTGAGAGGATCTTTTTTCTATAATTTTCTCTCTCTCCTTTCTGCTTCTTTCTCCCTACTACCACCTCCTCCACCATCCATACTGACCCCCCACCTTCCCTTTCCACTGTTCTTTCCATGCCATCCTGTCACCACATTCCAGCATTAATCCTCAGACTATCACTATTTCCTTCAGATTTGGCCAAGACGATCAAGACTCTGGGATTATATTTATTCCATTTTAGTTCCTCAATAATATTCATTTATAGGACACCAGCAGACACATCAAACATTTGTTTAAAACGATAATTTTCACTTTTTCTTACTTTTGTTCCTTCCACCATTTTTAGGCATGGTTACGTCGAATTTCATTTTTTTTAGCTTCTTAATTCTTTGTTCTTTGCTGGGTCTTTTCTTTTCTTCTTGTTGTTTCTTTTTGCTCTTCATGATCTTGATTCCCCATAGTTCTTTAGAACCTGCAAAGAGTGGCCTACTGGATGTCACTTTGAAATCAAGAATCCAGGCTTAACTAAATTGGGTTTTTCAGAGTTTCAATCTTTTCATAGTCCCTCTAATAATCGTTGTCATTGGAAGGTGGGTTGCTAATTTTTTCCTTTTCTGCATTTTCCGTCGAGCCCCCTCACCGGACTTTCTAGCCGTAAACTCATATCCTCTCTTAGCCAGATTCTTTGACGAAAAATATTCTAGTTAGAAACAAACTCTTCATGAGCCCTCTTTCCGGAAATAGTCAACGGTAGTCTCTTCCATAGTCATTTGTTTGACTGCTTTGCCATTTCGACGCGGTGACTGCCGCTAGCAACATCGTCACCACCACTTCTCTTTGACTCTCATCCGTCGTGTTCAACATAATGTAGAAAGTGATGGGAAACAGGTATAAACAACAGAAGTAAATAGCAAGGTCATTTGCATGTAATATAGATAATATATAATCACAAATTTTAATCGAACATAAAATCGATACTTATCTCTTGAAGTGTGATTGAGATCGTGAAAAGAGACTCCAAGAAAGAGTGAAACCGTCTACTAGATCATCCTCCAATTTCACTATCTTCTGCTGTGTGACCCGAATAATGCCCGAAATTAGCGAAATTCATGTGGGTGAATTTCTCATAGGAAAATCATGTAGTAAAACCATTGCCTTCTTATGGAATAAAACCTCTTTATATAGCCACATGCTTTAAGGTTTAAAACCTTTTCCTAAACCTGTTGGGTTTTCCTTTTCCACCAAGAAATATAATTCCATTTAATTCATAATTATTCGGGCACAACAGGGACCACATTATTTAATTAACGAGGCTTTCTATTATAGACTTAATTCGAAATATCCGAATTAATACTACCATAATAAATTATAAATTATTCCACTAAAAATTCGTAACTGCACTCCTCAGTTCAATTTCGAAATTCTGCATTAAACCTTATTTAACTCCCCATGTTAAGATTCAGATACTAATCAAATAAATTAAATTACTAACAATTTAATTCATTAATTATTTCCTTTAGACTTTTACTTAACTTATTTCATGTGACGGATACAAAATCCACCTGCAGGGTTTACACATGAAAACTTATAAGTTTTTGTAAAGGTGTATCATCAATCTCTAGACCGAGACATGGATTCCATTAACTAATTATTACTTCGCCAATGTATATCATTATTGTCCAATTTACCAGGCATATTGACCCAGAAAAGAATATCGTCTTTTAATAAATCTAAACAATAAATAATATACACAAGTAATAATAATTATATCAAGATTAAGAGTATAAGTACATCTAATGGCTAGAGAATTTATTTTATTAAGTTAGTATAAAATATTTATCTCTACTTGGTCCGTTTAATACATACAAAATGTATTAGCACAAGAAGTCGGAATTAAACTATTCTCATAATCAAGATAAATTATATTTAATCTTGTGCTACAATCATTCTGATGGTTTGTTCAATTCCATCATTAGATTGTGAACACGATCTTTATACTTATAAGAACCGATGATTTAATCTTTCGTGTATAAGCTAAACTCTTTACACTAAATCATCTACTATATAAGTAAAAGACACAAACGAATATATGATCTATTTAAAACTTTATTAAAATTGAATAAATAATTATTCCATAATAAATACTATATCCAAACCAAAATCCATGGTTATTACCCAACAATCTCCCACTTAAACTTTTAACCATGATAATTATTAGAATATACTATATCTAAATACAGTTAATAATATATGCCCTAAGAATCTCCCACTTAGACTCATAACCATGCATCTATAACTTTCGCAGATATCCTTTTGTATGACTACTAAATGTTTTTGCCAATAAGCTTTTGCTAAAAGGAACTTGCCAAGTTATTTTCAAATGCAATCTTTGTTTAATAATGCTTTGTCGTAACTAAATAGTTTGGTATTAAGCTCTTCAGGGATCTTGTTATAAAACTCTCCCAAGGGTACATACCAAACTATGATTTTCCTTACTATTCTCCCACTACGACGAAGTACTACTAATATTATCTTCATTACCTTACGGTACTGAAATATTAATGACTTCTTCCTGTAGTGTTCTCTGCTTAACATCACTCCCACTACTTGGAGTAGTAATTTTTTTTTGGTCTATTAACATTTCTCCCACTACTTAAATGCATTTGAACGACAATTCCGACATATATAGTTGTATGGTCTTGAGCGTTTGAATTTTCAGATGATTTATTTGTTATTTTTTTGCTTAATTCCTGTAAAACTAGTTTACTTCTAGGAATATAGTTTATTAAATAATCCTATTATAGAGGACTGTTATTTTACTAACAATTACCTTCTTTTTTTTAGGAAAATAAAATAAACCTCCTTTCGTTCCCTTGATATCCAATAAATGCGTAAACATTCATCCTTGATTTTATCTTATCCGTTTTCCCTTTCAGTATATATATTTCACAATTCCATATCCGAACTTGCCGTAGACCGGACTTATGTTAAGTCCATAATTCTATGGTATCACGACCCAATTCCATTATAGGTCATGATGGCGCGCAACACCATTGTCAGGCAAGCCAACGCAGAAATATTAATAACTCCTCATTTTACCTTAATAAAAAAATTATAGCAATTTCTTAATTTGAAGTTAAGACAAGTGATAATTAGTAACGTATAAAAATAATTATACAATCCCAAAAGAATAGTCTACCAATGTGTGTGCTAAGAGCTGGTGTCACAAGTATGCGAACATCTAGTAGAATATATAAAAGACTAAATCTATCCTACTGTCTAAAATAGAATAGACAACCAAAAGTAAAGAGAGACTCCATTATGCTGCTGAACGGCATAAGAAGGGAGCAGCTCACCGTGGAAGTCTCGGACTATGATCAAAAACGCGTACCAGACTGGTAGTCAAATGTACCTACCTCAGATCCTGTAAAATTATGTACAGAAGCGTAGTATGAGTACATAAACAATATGTACCCAGTAAGTATCCCGTCTATTCTCGAAGAAGTAGAGACGAGAGATCGACTTGATACTTACTAGGGTCAAATAATATAAGAAAGTGTTATGCTAAGCATGGATGTCACAAATAAATAACAATTTATAGCAAGAAGTGATAAGGCATGTCCTAGATAATATAACAGTTAGCCATTTACATTTCAGAGCATTTAACAAAGCAAGTCATGAATAAGATTTCACATAGATATCATGCACACATTATACCGAGGTCGTACGACCCAGTCCAACCGAAAAAAACTGTGCAATGCTAGAGGGTTGAATGGCGCAAACCGTAGATGCATCTCTTTCTACCGAGGTGATCGACCCAATCACAACTATAAATTTTCATCAAGAAATTACATAAAGGTGCATTTATATTCAAATAAATTCATACAGGTGTTCAAGCAAGTGCATACATTTACATATGTTCATTTCCAAATCTCTAGCATATCCTAGGTGATCTCATTAGCATGAAAGGAAATAAACATTCACAAATGTGGCATCATACGGACCCTAAACTACCCGGACAATTAATATAATAGTAGCTACGCACGAACTCTTGTCATCTAGTGCGTACGTAGCCCTCGCATTTAGTGGCAATTTATTCAATTATTTTACCTATGGGGACAATTCCCTCTTACAAGGTTAGAAAGGAGACTTACCTCAATCCAAAGCGTACTTCCAATACCAAGAATGTGCTCAAACCCTCAATTTGGAGTCGGACGATTCAAAACTAATTAAAAGAGGTAGGAACTAGTCAATACAAGCTCACACAATCACATTCTAACTATTAAAGTAATTTCCCAACCCAAAATACAAGTTTCCTAAAATCCGACCCCGGGCCCATGCGCTCGGATTCTGAAATTTTTCGAAGAAAGTTGTTCTTTATAACCTAAGGATAAATAATACATGATTTCTACTTTATTCCAAAACAAATTTCGTGGTTAAATCTAACTTTTATTAAAACCCTAGGTTTTGCTCTAATCCCATAATTTTTCCTTAATCTTTGTGTGTTAATCTACCCAAGGCTCTAGTATTAAACTAGAAATAAGTAGGATGAATTTACCTCAAGATGCTAGGTGGAATTCCTCTCTTTGAAAGCTCCTAAATCGCCCAAACAATGGTGGAAATGTGTCAAAAATGACACATTCCCGTATTAAATGAAGGCATTGCCTTCAGCAATTTCCACACCTGCGGTCAGGGGACTGCATCTGCGGTCTCGCTTCTACGAGAAGGGGTCCGCATCTGCGGAATTGCCCAGGCGGGCTGGGACCACTTCTGCAGTCTTGAAGCCGCTCCTGCGCAATCGCTTCTGCAGAGAAGGAGCCGCACATGCAGTTCCTAGGCTCCTCCCCTTGGCCGCTTCTACGACGAGTTGACCGCATTTGCGGTCATGCACCTGCGGCTGACCAACCGCAGATGCGGTTATGACAGATAGCTGGAGCTTCAGCTCCTTGCCAATTTTTCCAACTTCACTCGAGCCTCATCCGATTGATGCTCGGGGCCCCCGGGCCCTGCCCGAACATACCAACAAGTTTGAAATCATAAAACGAACTCACTCAAACCTTAGGAACGCCCAAAACAATGATAAAATCTAAGAATCACCCCCTAAAATCAATTGAATCAAACTTACGAACTTCAAGTTCTTTGATTTACCTCTAACGCACCGAAACGTACTTATACTACTCGGAATGACACCAAATTTTGCATGAAAGTCTTAAATGACACTACGGAACAATTCTCGGTCCCGGAATTCCGTTCAGAACTTGATAACAAAAAATTCCGCTCCAAACCAAATATATAAGAACTTCAAAATCCTTAATTCTTTCACTATTAGGCACCAAAATGCTCTCTGGTCATCCAAAACCCGATCCGGACATACGCCCAAGTCCGAAATCATCATATGAACCTATTGGAACCTTTCAATCCGGATTCCGAGGTTGTTTACTCAAAACATTGACCGAAGTCAAACTTGGCCTTTTAAGCCAATCTTAAGGAACCAAGTGTTCCGATTTCAATCCAAACTCTTCCAAATCCTGAACCAACCACTCCCGCAAGTCATTAATCAGTAAAGAAAGTACAAGAAGTCTTATCTAGGGGAACGAGATTCTAAAAAGCAAAATGATCAGTCGAGTCGTTATATTCTCCACCTTTTAAACAAACGTTCGTCCTTAAACGGATTTAGATTCATACCAGAAGTGCCGAATAAGCGTGGATATCTTCTCCGCATGTCCTCCTCGGACTCCTAGGTCGCCTCCTCGACTGGTTGGCCCCTCCACTAGACCTTCACCGCAGAAATCCTTTTAGATCTCAACTGGCGATCCTGTCTATCAGCAATGGCAACTGGCTCCTCCTCATAACCCAAACTCTCATCCAACTGAATAGTACTGAAGTCTAACATATGGGACAAGTTGGCGTGATACTTCCGCAGCATCAATACATGGAAAAATGGATGAACTCCTGATAAACTGGGGGGGGGGGTAAATCAAGCTTGTATGCAACCTCCCCAACTCGCCTCAACACCTCAAATGGGCCAATAAACCTTGGGCTCGACTTGCCCTTCTTCCCGAATCTCATAATACCTTTCATTGGCGAGACTTTTAAGAAGACCTTCTTGCCAACCATGAATGATACATCACATGCCTTCTGATCCGCGTAATTATTTTGTCTGGACTGAGCTGTGCGAAGCCTTTCCTGAATCAACTTTACCTTTTCCAAGGCATCTTTCACCAAGTCTGTACCGTACAACTTAGCCTCACCAGGCTCAAACCACCCGATAAGAGAACGATATCGCCAACCATATAAAGCCTCAAATGGAGCCATCTCGATGCTGGACTGATAGCTGTTGTTGTAAGCAAACTCTGCCAAGTGCAAGAACTGATCCCACTATCCTCCAAAGTCAATCACACATGCTCTGAGCATGTCCTCCAAAATCTAAATTGTCCGCTCTGACTGTCCATCGGTCTGAGGATGGAATGTTGTGATAAGCTCCACATGGGTCCCCAAATCACTCTGAACGGCTCTCCAGAAATGGGAAGTGAACTGAGGGCCTCTATCTGATATGATGGAAACAGGCACACCGTGCAACCGGACTATTTCCCGAATGTAAATCTGAGCATACCTCTCTGAAGTATAAGCAGTCGCCACTGGAATAAAGTGGGCTGACTTGGTTAATATGTCAACAATGACCCACACTGCATCAAACCTCCGCAAGGTCCGGGGCAACCCAACTACAAAGTACATAGTAATGCGCTCCCACTTCCACTCTGGTATAGGCATCCGCTAAAGTAGCTACCTGGCCTCTAGTGTTCATACTTAACCTACTGGCAATTCAAACACCTAGCCACATACTCCACTATGTCTTTCTTCATCCTTCGCCACCAATAATGCTTCCTGAAGTTACGATACATCTTTGTAGCACCCGGATGAATAGAATACCTCAAACTGTGTGCCTCCTCTAGAATCCTCTCCCTTAAACCATCAACATTAGGAACAATAGGCGACCCTGGAGTCGCAAAACACCATCCTCGCCAATAGAAACCTCCTTGGCATTACCCTGTAGCACTGTCTCTTTGAGAACCACCAAATGTGGATCATAGAACTGCTAGGCCTTGATCTGCCCCAATAATGAAGGTTGAGCAACAACACACGCAAGGACTCAGCTGGGCTCTGAAATATCTAATCTCACAAGTCTGTTAGCCAAGGGCTGAATGTCCAAGGCTAGTGGCCTCTCCTCTGCTGAAATGAATGCCAAGCTACCCACACTCTCCGCTTTCCTACTTAAGGCATCCGCGACCACATTTGCCTTGCCCGGATGATAACGAATGGTAATGTCATAATCCTTTAGTAACTCAAGCCATCTACACTGCCTCAAATTGAGATCCATATGCTTGAACAAATGTTGTAAGCTGCGATGATCAATATAAACCTCACATGGCACCCCATATAGGTAATGCCTCCATATCTTAAGAGCATGAACAATCGTGGACAACTCTAAATCGTGCACATGATAATTCTTCTCATGAATCTTCAGCTGACGCGAAACATATGCAATAACTCACCCCTCATGCATCAATACACAACCCAATCCAACGCATGAAGCATCGCAATATACTGTATATATCCCTGAACCGGAAGGCAACTCAAGAACTGATGTTGTAGTCAAAGCTATCTTGAGCTTCTAAAAGCTTACCTCACAATCATCGGACCAACGGAAAGGAGAACCCTTCTGGGTCAATCTAGTCAGAGGTGATGCAATAGATGAAAAGCCTTGCACGAATCGTCTGTAATAACCTACTAACCCCAGGAAACTCCTGATCTCGGTCACTGAAGTAGGACGTGGCCAACTCTGAACTGCCTCAATCTTCTTGGGATCCACCTTAATACCATCTCCTGACACAATATGCCCAAGAATGTCATTGACTCTAGCCAAAACTTACACTTGGAGAACTTAGCATATAGCTTCTGCTCTCACAAGGTCTGAAGTACTACTCTCAAATACTGCTCGTGCTCCCCTAGGCTACGAGAGTATATCAAGATGTCGTCAATGAAGACGATGACAAAGGAATCAATATAAGGTCTGAATGCCCTGTTCATCAAGTCCATAAATGCTACTGGGGCATTAGTCAAGCCAAAGGACATTACCAGCAACTCATAATGCCCATATTTAGTCCGAAATGCAGTCTTCGGAGCATCCGAGTCTTGAATCTTCAACTGATGGTACCCTAACCTAGTCAATCTTAGAGAACACTCTAGCACCCTGCAACTGGTCGAACAAATCATCAATGCGCAGCAACGGGTACTTGTTCTTGATGGTAGCCTTGTTCAACTAGCGGTAATTAATGCATATCTGCATGGTCCCATCCTTCTTATTTATGAACATCACTGGTGCACCCCAAGTTGACATACTTGGTCTAACGAACCCCTTATCTGACAACTCCTTGTCGACGCCCCCTTTTTCTCTAATCGTGGGGTCAGAAATCGGGTATATGACATTGGGAGGACAACTCTATTCCCTTTCGAGAATTGGGTTTAGAAGTTGAAGAGTCGACACCTAATAATTATAGTGCATTAGGACACTTTAAGAAGGGTTTGAGATGAAGGGACCAGAGATTAGGGTAAGGGCTAGAAATTATCTCGAGGGGAAGGTGTTAGGCACCCCTCAAGATCCACTAGTGTGGTTCCCGGCCATGTTCCAATTGTGACTTTACAAGTAAACAATCAAGGCTCAAATAAGGATTCGCACATAACATTGCGACCAAGTTGAAAATTTTCAAAGGTAAGTAGAGAGGGCAGAAATTTATGAAAAAGAGATTCAAACAGTTTTACAAGAAGATATGAAAGCAAATAAAGGGAGGGGATTCCTAAGTTTATAATTAATATGGATCACTTAAGTGCAATACCCAGCGATCACACCTCAGAAGAGGGGTCACACGTGATATTAGCGCATCGGTCATCATATCCATATTCTACCCTCCCCACCCCATTAAGGTATTTAAACGCGATCAGTCTCGTTTACTTATTGCATGCTAGTACCCGTCCCAACCTATCAATCCCGGGGTATCAGGACTTCTGATCCTAAAGGGGAAGGAAAGGGATATATGCATATATGGAGTTCAAAGGTTAAAATTCTAATTGCGACATACAAAACAAGTAACAAATATAAGGATGAACAAAACAAATAGGTAAGGCTCAAGTAAACCCCTTAATCAAACAAACACTTAGTATAACATGTCTTGGCACATACTGATTTGGTCTTTAAATTAAACAGTGAACGGACTGGTTCAACCCATATGTTTAGATAGAAAGTCTGCATTAGGAAACTTGGATCCAATTGTCAGAAATTAAGGTATTTCAAGCGAGTGATTTAAAGGGTACTGGTTTCAGGAAAAAGTAGTCTAATGCAGAGGAGTTTTGAAAAGAAAGTACAGACTGTAGTAAAAATAAAACACATAAATGGTTGTGAAAGAGTTTCAGAGATAGAAATATCTAAGGAAAGGGTAAGTCACAACTGTTTTAAAAGACAATTTCAGGGTCTGAGTAAAACGTTTAGGTAGAATGTTTAGAAAGAAACTGTTTCAGAAAAAGATGCCGATTTGAGGGATTTAAAAGCATACTGAGTCAAGAGAGTTTTTGTCAAAGAATTAAGACTTCTGAAATCGTTGTTATATTAAGACGTTAAGGACCAGTTAATAGATCTTTATTACTTTAAGCGAATCAGATGAGTTTGATGCAAATCCTATAGGCATGATATCTACTTTGATTTTTAAAACCTGTTATTGAACTTGGAAAAGATGATTGTGTTAATTAACCCTACAGTTTGCCTAATGCATATGCATTCCTTATAGGCATGATCTATATATGCATTGATTATATGAACGTTAAGTCCTATAGGCATGATTTCTATGTGATTTGTAACACAATGAAGCGTTGATCCTATAGGCATGGTCTCTAGGTGATGTGGAACCAGAAACATTGAACAACCCTATAGGTAGGATTTCTAAAAAGTTAAAATTCTAAAGTGTGGTTTCTACCCCTACTGATGCAAGAATGTAAAACCCCTCCCACACCCTTTTAATATATTCCCCAAATCCTTTATACAAATTATTACAGACCAAAAGAAAGAAAATAAATACATTAAAAACTAACAGCTAGATCCGAGCAGCCTAATTCAATCTTAATGTCCAATAACATGTGATTAACCAATTCCGGATTTCCAAAGCCTTCTCTTTATCCAAAGTGTTTCAAAGTTCCAAGGAATATCAAGGATTCCCGGCATTGCTTACACTCAAGATACCATTTAGAATTAGAATAGTGCAGTGCGGAATAGCCAGCCCTCAGGCATCCAAGTTCAGTGGAAGCTCAAGGTTCCCAAAGCATGGCTTGCAAGAGAGGGGCAGAACTTAGAGCTAGGAGTAAGTGCAAAGTGAAAAGGAATTGGGGAGCCATAACAAATGGTGGTCATACCCAGCCACAGGTGCAGACTGGCACACCCCTGACCATTTGTTTGGTCAAACAAGTTAGGAGCAGACCCTTGAGGTCAGACTTGAGTCCAAATGGCGATTAGGACACTACCAGACCCAAATCAGGCTCAACATATAAAGGTAAAAGGGAAGTGGGAATTGATTCGAGTAAAGGGTTCAAAAGAACCTAGTTCAAAGTCATGGGCAGCAATAACAGAGTGCTGTCATGGCTGGAACTGTACTCTCATACAAAGGAGTAAAGGGAAGGGATTCACATGAGAAGAGCACATACAGAGTTGCAGAAACATAAGGAAAGAAAGCGTAACAGACTAAGATGTAAACACATGGTGAAAGAGAGAGCATGACATGCTAGGAAATAAACACATAGTTAAGGGGGCATTATTTAACTAAGAATGACATACTAGTTGCAAGTACTAGAATAGCAGAACAACAAAAGCAAGTAAACAACCAGAAGTCAGCAGGAGCAAAATCGAGTCTTCAGCAAATACTTGAGAGTTCAAAGAGAACTCAAGAATGTTTCAGAAAGTAGAAAGATAAGAGGAGCAGGGTGCTCAATACTAGAAGTTGAGAAAGTAGTAGTAGAGAAAGTATTGAAAAGTTCGAAGTCTTTTTTTTGTATATCCGTTTTAAGTGCAAAAGGGGTAGCCCCTTTTATAGTGCAGAAGACAAGTGAGAAGAAGGTAAGAAAATAATTTTGAAAGTCAATCACACAGATTTCCCTTCAGCCAAGGGATTGATTTCAAACGGGCATGACAAATAAGGAAAGGATTTTGATTTTAAATCTTTTCTAAGGCAGTATAACAGGGGTAAATACATGGAAATTCATTTAAGGAAATAGTTCAACATTATACAGTTTGGGCTAAATAAGGGAAGGCTTAATCACAGCCAGTAAAAATAAAGGTTTGAGCCTTGGCATGATTGGATCCAACCAATAAAAGGTGAAGAGAAACTTAATTTGAAGAAAATCATTAACAATTAATCATACCCTTTTGAAAAGGGACTCGGAATCAATCACAGGCTGGCCAAAGGCCTTTTGAAAGAAGAGAAAGTCATATAAAAATCATACAGAGACAAGAGAGAGTTGTTGCAATACTAGCAAAGAAATCAGAGTAGCAAGGAAAGTTAGGTTCATAGACTCAAAGTGAGTCTTTGAAAGAGGGTCAGGGTTCTGAATGGAACCCTAGCCCAAGCACACAAACAAGCTTGTCAAAAAACCTCCAACACTAGGGTTTTCTGACTCAATCAGATACATAGGCGAAGAACAACAAGTAGAATAGGCTCAATAGCCTCTCTCAGAAACTCATGAGAGAATAAGTAAACAGAGAGAACAACAAGTTTGAAACACACGGAATACATTTAGGCAAAGCTGTGTTGCTTAAACAAGTTCAGGAGAGACAAGCAATACAAGTTTAGGAAAACAGTAGAAGAATCATGCTTAGGGCTTTAAACAAAAAAAATCCAGTGAAGGCAGGCAAGGAGCAAAAGCTCAGTAAAAAATACAGTAGAGGGATATGCAAGGGAGACACATAAAGCATGCTTATTGAACCCAGTAGGAGAAAGAAAAAAACACAAAACAGTAGAATATGCGTAATAACGGCAAACACAAGAACATAGGAGAAGACATGCGAGGAAAGAACATAAGACATAAGCGAAAAACTCATAAGAAACATGGCATATACGGATTCACACAAATAAAAGAAGAAGGAGAAGAGACAGAAGTCGTTTTAAGATTTTTGAAAACCCTAAATCGAAACAGACTAGTTTTAAAAAGGAAAAATTGGGGAAAAGTTTTAAAACTTTGACTATAACATAGATTTACCACAGATCTAAGAAAATAAAAGAAAAAGGAACCACGAACAGCTTTAGGGTTTCTCAGAAACCCTAGAAACGAGAAGGCTTGGAAAGGGTCTGGTCTCGAACAGGTCTGAGCCATAGCTATGCTTTTTAAGGCTCGAACACGTTGGAACGGAGCCGTAGAGGCCATAGGACCTCAGATCTGTGGAGGATCTGAATGGACATCGTTGAGGTCGAACCTCGAAATCTCGAACAACCATGATTTGGGGGTGAAGGGAGGTGAGCATAGGCCGTCCATGGCCTGAGAAGCAATGGATTCCAGAGATTTGGTCGGAGAAGACGAGGAAGACGGCTAGGGTTTTTGAGTGTTAGAGAGCGTTTGAGAGAAAGGGAGGGTTTGAGGGCGGCGGTCGAAGAGAAAATGGGAGATAGGGTTAGGTCGTTCGAAATTAAAGAGGAAAGGAGGGATGAGGGCCGTTGATCAAAATGTCAATGGCCAGGATCTGAAGATATAAACGGACGGGTTTAGTTAAATGGGTAAGGGGTCGGGTTAAATTTGAATTGGGCTGGTCCAATTTGGGCTTGAAATTGGCTGATATTGAGATGGAATTGTAGTTAAAATTGAAACGAATTGAGGCTAAAAATTGAAATAGCTAGTTTTTCCCCTATTATTTTATAAAAATATTAAAAATGTTTTAAAAGCAAATTAAAGGTACTGAGTTAATAAATAATATGTAAACCTTAATTTAAAATATTGGGATCAATTTATATTTAAGAAAAATGCTATTAAATCTTAAAGAGGCTAGCATTGCAATTACATGCAATTTAGTTTTAAAATACCAAACGAATTTGTAAAAATATGCAAAAATCATGCCAACTATATTTGAGGTAATTATGAGAATAAAGTAAATTATTTTAAAAAATGGCAAGTTTTGGGAATAATTATTGGGATTTTATGATGTAATAATAGGCCGTAAATTGATTTAAAAATCATTAAAAATGCCAAAACCCTTTGGGGTGCTTATATATGCACATATATGTCATTTTGAAAATATATAGGAAAAAATTGGGTATCAACACTCCTCAAGCCGCTCCTTCAACTCCTTCAACTCTTTCGGAGCCATACGGTATGATGGAATAGATGTAGGCTGGGTGCCTAGAGCCAAATCAATACAAAAATCAATATCATGATCTGGTGGCATGCTAGGAAGGTTAGAAGGAAACACATCGGCAAACTTCGGACTACTGGAACTGAATCAATCATCGGAGACTCTACAATGATGTCCCGAACATAAGCTAGATAAGCCAAACAACCCTTCTCGACCATATGTCGAGCCTTCAGAAAAGATATAACCCGACTAGATGTATTAACTGAGGAACCCTTACACTCCAACCTTGGCAACTCTGGCATTACTAATGTAACAGTCTTGGCATGGCAATCTAGGACGACGTGATATGGAGATAACCAATCCATGCCCAAGATGACCTCAAAATCGGTCATGTTAAGTAACAGAAGATATGCTCTAGTCTCGAAACTGCAAAATGTAACCACACAGGACCGGTAGATCCAATCCACAACCACAAAATCGCTCACATGAGTGGACACATGCACAGGAGTACCTAGAGGCTCATGAGGAATATCCAGGAAATGAGCAAACAGAGATGATACATATGAATAGGTAGACCCTAGATCAAATAGCACTGAAGCATCCCTACCGCAGACGGAGATAATACCTGTGATAATGGCATTTGAGGCCAATGCATCTGGTCTGGCCGGAATGGCATAGAATCTGGCTGGAGCACCGACTGGCTTGCCTCCACCCGTCTGAGCAGTAGCTGGTTGACCTCTCCCTGTTTGGCCTCCACCTCTAAGACGACCTCTACCAATCTGTCCCCCGCCTCTAGATAGCTGGGCAACTAGTGCTGAAATCATAGGTTACTTACCCTACTGTACTGCCTTGCCCCGAAGCCTGGGGCAGTACCTCCTCATATGACCAAGGTCTCCACACTCAAAACAACCCTACAGTACGATGACTTGCTTCCTTGATGGCTGACGCTGATGGCTTGTAGACCCACTGAAAGAAGCCTAGATAGTTGGTGAACGGTATAAACTCTCTGGCATGGTACTGAAATAGGAACCAGAAGAACACTAGGGACCTGAATACCCACTGGAGGGACCCTGAATAGCTGGCGGGCGGTAAGAACTCTCTGGTATGGTGCTGAAATAGGGGCGCACTGGAGCACTTTGAGGAGGTGGTGGTGCTGAATATGGGGTCTGCTAGGCGCACCCCTCCCAAACTGACCTTTGCCCCTAGCCGGGGCACCTCTGAACTCTCCAAAGAATATAGCCCTCTTGTCCTACTACATCTTCTCCCTACCTCAGACGATAGCCCTTAATCCTCCCAGCAATCTCTACCACTAGCTGATAAGGAGTCCCCATCTCCACCTCTCTGGTCATGTTGGCCCTAATGCCAGAATGCAACCCTGCAAAGAACCTCTGCACCCTCTCTGCACCAGTAGGAAGTATCATCAATGCATGGCGGGATAACTCAAAAAACCTTGCCTCATAGTCAGTCACAAACATCTGACCCTGCTCAAGCTGCTCAAACTGATACCGCAGTTGTTCCCTCTGAGAGGGTGGAATATAACTGTCCAAGAATAACTGTGTGAATTGGCCCCAAGTGATGGGAGGAGAACCTGCTGGCCTGCCAAGAACATATGACTGCCACCATCTACGGGCCCTGCCCTCCAGCTAGAAAGTAGTGAAGTCAATCCCATGCGACTCCAATATCTTCATGTTGTGCAGTCTGTCCCTGAACCTATCAATGAAATCCTGGGCATCCTCATGGCGCTCACCCCCGATGATAGGAGGGTGAAGTCTAGTTCATCTATCCAATAACTTCTGCGGGTCACCATCCGTAGCTGGCCTAGGCTCGGGCACCACTGCAGTAACTAGCTGAGCTCCATCCGCGGGTAGTGCACCCAGAGTATGATACACTGCAGCTACATGACCAGGATCATGAGCAGTAGGGGTCTGTACTCTCCCTCCTGCCTGTGATGTAGTTGGATCCGCTGGAAATAAACAAGCCTGAGTTATGGTGTCCATGAACCGCAACATACAGCCCATGACCTCCTAGAAACCCGGTGCTGTCATAAAGTCCGCCGGAGTAGGCTCACCTGCGGGCACCTCGCCCTGCTCCTCAATGATAGGATCTCCCGCAGGATCTGCCGATGGTGCTATTGGAACAACTTTGGGATGCCCTTGTCCCTTACCTCAGGCCGGTGCCCTCTCCCGGCCTTTGCCTCTGCCTCTAGCAATGGAGAGAGCAGCCCCTCCCGGGTCTGGAACATCTGCCGTGCGTGTCCTCACCATATGTGAGAGAATAGAAGAGGGAAATTTAGTATACCAACCACTACACGGTAGGAAATGAATAAAGAGTAGTTTCCTAGCACCCTATAGCCTCTCGAAGATAAGTACAGACGTCTCCGTACCGATCTGCAAGACTCTATTAGGTTTTTCCATGACTTGTGAGACCTACGTGAACCAAGTTCTCTGATACCATGTTATCACAACCCAATTCCATTATAGGTCATGATGGCGCCCAACACCATAGTCAGGCAAGCCAACGAGAAAATATTAATAAGTCCTCATTTTACCACACTAAAACAATTACAACAGTTTTTTAATTTGAAGTTAAGACAAGTGATAATTAGTAACATACAAAAATAATTATACAATCCCAAAAGAATAGTCTACTAATGTGTGTGCCAAGACCTGGTGTTAGAGGTATGTGGGCATCTAGTAGAATATACTAAAGAATAAATCTATCCTACTATCTGAAATAGAATATACATTCAAAAGTAAAGAGAGACTCCATCATGCTGCTGAACCACATAGGAAAGGAGCAACTCACAATGGAAGTCTCGGACTATGATCAACCAGACTGGTAGCCGGATGTACCTGCCTCAGATCCTGTGCAATTAAGTACATAAGTGTAGTATGAGTACATAAACAATATGTACCAAGTAAGTATCCCGTCTAATCTCGAAGAAGTAGAGACGAGAGGTTTTGATACTTACTAGGGTCAAATAATATAAGAAAGTGTTATGCTAAGCATGGATGTCACAAATAAATAATAATTTATAGCAAGAAGTGATAAGTCATGTCCTAGATAATATCACAGTTAGCCATTTACATTTCAGAGCATTTAACAAAGCAAGAAATGAATAAGATTTCACATAGATATCATGCACACATTATACCGAGGTCGTACGGCCCGGTCCAACAGAAAAGAAATTGTGCACTGCTAGAGGGTCGAATGGCGCTAACCATAGATGCATCTATTTCTACCGAGACGATCAGCCCGATCCATAAATATCAATTTTTATCAAGAAAGTACATAAAGGCGCATTTATATTCAAATAAATTCATACAAGTGTTCAAGCAAGTGCATACATTCATATATATTCATTTCCAAATCTCTAGCATATCCTAGGTGATCTCATTAGTATGAAAGGACATAAACATTCACAAATGTGGCATGATACGGGTCCTAAACTACCCGGACAATTAACATAATAGTACCTACGCACAAACTCTTGTCACCTAGTACGTACGTAGCCCTCGCATTTAGTGGCAATTTATTCAATTATTTCACCTATGGGGACAATTCCCTCTTACAAGGTTAGAAAGGAGACTTACCTCACTCCAAAGTGTACTTCCAATACCAAGAATGTGCTCAAAACCTCAATTTGGAGCTGGACGATCCAAAACTAATTAAACAAGGTAGGACCTAGTCAATACAAGCTCACATGATCGCATTCTAACTATTAAAGTAATTTCCCAACCCAAAACACAAGTTTCCTAAAATTCGACCCCGGGCCCACACGCCCGGATTTCGAAAGTTTTCAAAGAAAGTCATTCTTTATAACTTTAAGGATCAATAATATATGATTTCTACTTCATTCCATAACAAATTTCGTGGTTAAATCTAACTTTTATCAAAACCCTAGGTTTTGCTCTAATCCCATGATTTTTACTTAATCTTTGTGTGTTACTCTACCCAAGGCTCAAGTATTAAACTAGAAATAAGTAGGATGAACTTACCTCAAGATGCATGGTGGAATTCCTCTCTTTGAAAGCTCCCAAATCGCCCAATCAATGGTGGAAATGTGTCAAAAATGATACATTCCCGTATTAAATGAAGGCACTGCCTTCAGCAATATCCGCACCTACGGTCAGGGGACCGCATATGCGGAATTGGCTAGGCGGGCTGGGACCGCTTCTGCAGTGTTGAAGCCGCTCCTGCGCAGATGCTTCTGCGGAGAAGGAGCTGCACCTGCGGTTCCTAGGCTCTTCCCCTTGGCCGCTTCTACGACGAGTTGACCGCATTTGCGGTCCTGCACCTGCGGCTGACCAACCGCATGTGCGGTTATGACAGATAGCTGGAGCTTCAGCTCCTTGCCAATTTTTCCAACTTCACTCGAGCCTCATCCGATTGATGCTCGGGGACCCCGGGCCCCGTCGGAACATATCGACAAGTTTGGAGCTTCAGCTCCTTGCCAATTTTTCCAACTTCACTCGAGCCTCATCCGATTGACGCTCGGGGCCCCCGGGCCCCGTCCGAACATACTGACAAGTTTGAAATCATAAAACGGACTCGTTCAAACCCTTAGAACGCCCGAAACAATGCTAAATCTAAGAATCACCCCCTAAAACCAATTGAATCAAACTTATGAACTTCAAGTTCTTCAATTTACCTCTAACGCGCCGAAACGTACTTATACTACTCAGATTGACACCAAATTTTGCGTGCAAGTTTTAAATGTCACTACGAAACTATTCCCAGTCTCGAAATTCTGTTCGCACCTCGATAACACAAAATCCCGCTCCAAACCAAATATTTAAGAACTTCAAAATCCTTAAGGAATCAACTTTTACTATTAGGCACCAAAATGCTCCCAGGTCATCCAAAACTCGATCCGGATATACGCCCAAGTCCGAAATTATCATACGAACCTGTTGGAACCTTCCAATCAGGATTTCGAGGTCGTTTACTCAAAAGGTTGATTGAAGTCAAACTTGGCCTTTTAAGCCAACCTTAAGGAACCAAGTGTTCCGATTTCAATCCAAACTCTTCCAAATCCCAAACCAACCACTCTCGCAAGTCATAAATCAGTAAAAACAAGTATGTGAAGTCTTATCTAGGGGAACGAGATTCTAAAAAGTAAAACGACCAGTCGGGTCGTTACATATGGGGTCCAAGATATTGACTTAAAAAGAACTAAAATCAAAATATAATTGCAGTTTCTAAGGCATATCCATAACGAAAAAATAAATAAATCAGAATAACTCACCATTAATCTAAATATCTCTATAAGAGTCCTATTTCTTCTCTCTACTACACCACTATATTATGGAGTATCTGACGTAGGCAATTGAGATATAATTTTCTATTTTGATAAGTAACTAATGAACTTTGTAGAGAAGTGCTAGCCATCTACGATCAAATTTTAGCAATTTAATATATTTGTATGGTGTTTCTTCGTATCAAGCCTTAAAACCCTGAAATTATTCAAAGCATTCAGACTTATGGTGTATCAAATAAATGTATTCATTGTTCGAATAATCATTTATGAATGTCATAAAAATACTCAAAACCACCTCTTGCCTATATATTCATTAGACAGTACAATTAAAAATTAATTAGTTCTAACTTATCACCAGCTCTCTTTCCTTTGGAGCAGAAATTTCTTTTAGTCATATTTTCTTCTAAACATGATCCATAAGTTGGTAGTGCCTCTTCTTTCAATGAACCTTAAGGTTCATCATTGACCAACTAAAATCCTATCCAGATAATTATGACTTAGATGTAAATGCACAAATAAGTTTCACTCAATTTTAAAGAATATTTTCTCTTGTAAGGTAGACTAATATTATTCAGTTCAAGAGATCGACATTAACAATAACAAGGCCATGCATTCATGTACCACAAGAGATAGAATATTTATGAAACTCAATAACACAAGAGTTATTCTAAAATAAATTAGATATCCATCTCTTATTTTGCTCAAAAACCAGAATTAAATTCTTATAACAAATGGTACATACATGGCATCCATCAAATTAATGTCTTATCACGACCAAAGGAAATTTTTGACAACTGATATGACAAACTACATGAAGTCATTATGGAGTTAAGATATACACTATTAAATAGATCATAATAAGTCAATTAACACTGAATAATAAAATTTAGATTGCTGTAACGACCCGACGATTGTTTTGAGCTCTAGCGCGTTGTTCGACCGTTTGAGGCCATGAGCAACTTTACTTCAGGTATTAGACTTGTACGCATTGTTGGAATTGGATTTCGGGAAGTTCAAAGTTGATTTGGAAAGAGAATTCTCATTTCGGAAGCTTTAAGTTAAAAGAATTGAATAAGATTGGATTTTTGAGTAAATGACCTTGGAATCAGGATTCAAAGGTTCCAGTAGGTTCGTATGATGATGTTACGCCCCGCAGTATTACGCCGATGTTATGCTCTGCAGTAATATATTATGATGATGTTACGCCTTGCAGTATTACATTATGATGATGTTTTGCAGTATTAAGTTAAGACAGTATTGCACCCAACAGTATTACATTTCGGTGATGTTAGGCTTCACAGTATTAAGTTACGACAGTGTTGCACCCAACAGTATTACATTACGGTGATGTTAAGCTTCGCAGTATTAAGTTACGATGATGTTGCACCCTGAAGTGTTGTACGTTGAATTTTTCGTAAGGCAATTGACATCAGTCCAAATAAAAGATTATTTGGAGATTATAAGGATTATGCTATTTCACAAGTGATTAGTAAATTCCTTAAGGTGAGAGGGGAAGCAAGTCGAAGAAAATGGATTTCGTTGAAATTTGGCATTTTGGGATAAAATATGGCCCGAGCTAAAACACCCGGTATTTATGGACTAATACCATATAAGGTACCACATGGCCATGATAGTAAGGTGTATAAGGTATGTAAAGAGTGAGTAATATTTTAAGTAAGTGGAGATAATTCATAATTATGCGGATAATTATTAATTATTGGATTAGTGAGGGATTAATGAGTTGATTAAGGAATTAAGTGGATGATTTTTGGATAAGCCTTATAATCAATTATGTGGCAGTCATAGAGGTCTTGAATAATGACTCATGGTCACATTTTAATAGGTGGAAACAAATGGAAAATACTTCATATCTTGAAAACATGAGCAAGACTACTTTATAATGTCAACACTACAACTAGAAAGGCCTTTGCACGTAGTTCTTATACAAAATTCCTACACCACTTCATTCCTTACATTTTGATATACTATCCCTACAAACAATAACACGAAATCAGAATTTTAGTCGTCTCCTAAAATTAGAGGTTAGGAATGACTTGATAGTTAGGAAGTTTTATAGAAAACAGAACGTTGTCATCTTATAACACTTTCACCAAATTTCTAATTTTCAACACTTCATTAACCACGAGAAGTTTTTGAAGCCTAACACCGTAAAAGTTTTGCGGTTATAAAGGAGTACGGTGCAATATTTTCCAAGAATATCATATGGATTTTCCCTACTCCAGGTATATTAAGGCTATCCCTTCTTTCTTTTGGCATGATCCATACGATACGAACAAAATGTGCAAATGCACAAATTCCATAAATGACTCTATTCATAGAAGTATTAGAGATATCTATGTTGTTGAATTTCCATGTGTCACAATATTTTATCATCTGTTTATGGGTCTCAGAAAAATACGAAAGTTGAAAAGAGTTTACTTTATGATATTACTCAAAGGCAAAATGGTCTTATGACATTTCGAAAGATTTTATTAACATACTTTTCATGCATTGCATTCATGTACATTGGCCCATGACCAGATGACATTATATACACATATATATGTATGTCTATATATGTATATGGGATATGGGAAAGGTTATGGCATTATATACGCACCACCACCTAATCAGCTGGTATGCGTTGATGATTTTACCCACAATGGCCGATATGATATGATGGGATGCCCTCAGAGGATGATGATATTATGAAACATGTACCTATGCAAGGCATGACATTCATACATATATGCATGACACTATAAGTATTTTATGATTTACAAAGTTTTCCAGACTTACATGTTGAGTTAATTACTATATATTTCTTCCATGTCTGTTATGTACTTATTTATATGCCTGACATACTCGGTACATTATTTGTATTGACGTCCCTTTTGCTTGGGGACACTACGTTTCATGCCCGCAAGTTCTGATAGACAGGCCGAGAGCCCTCCATGTGGGCTATCAGCTCAACGGAAGATGTTGGTGCGCTCCATTTGTGTCACGACCCAATTTCTCAAACTCGGTCGTGATGGCGCCTCTCGTGAAGACAAGGCCAGCCAGGCCAAAACATACCACCTCTTTTAAACAGTTAAATACCATAAGTAGTTCTAAAACATGATATAATAACCATAATTTGCGGAATTAACGATAACAACAGTAGGAACCATCCCGACACAGCCTAAACCGGGGTGTCACAAGTCATGAGCAACTAAGAAATCCGGATACAAGTCTACCGAACACTAAATTCGATACAATAGTTCTAAAAACACGAAAATGATAAGATAAGGGAGGCACGGGGGATGCGGACACCAACAACTACCTCGTAGTCTCCGAAAACACTACCTGGACTGGGAGGATCAACACTCAGGAGTGGACTCTGCGACGCCTGAATCTGCACACACGGTGTAGGGAGTAATGTGAGTACTCCGACTCAATGAGTAATAATCATAAATAATGGCTGAAAGCAAGAAAACACGTAAAGGCACAAAACAATTCTATATCAAGCAGTAAAATCACTTAAGGCAGTAAATCCATGAAGAAATCAAATGAAGTTCCTTTAAACCAAGTAAAACAGGTAATTTAGCAGGTGAATAACAAGTATAAATCCTCCCCTCGGGCACAGTAACAATCACTCAGAACAGTATCAGCCCCTCGGGATCACTCTTGGTACAATATCAGCCATCGGGCTCACTCTCAGTACAGTATCAGCCCCTTGGGCTCACTCTCAAATCATGATGGGTACCCGCGCTCACTGTGGGGGTGCAGACTCCGGAGGGGCCCCTTACGACCCAAGCGCAATATCAAGCCATCTCGTGGCAATAAAAAGTATCTCAGGCCCTCGGCCTCATATCACTTAGCATATCCCCACATATGGACCTCGGCCTCACTCAGTCCGAAAATCATCACAAGCCCTTCGGGCATTAGTAAAACAGTAGTTCTCAGCCCAAAACATCATTTAAAAATATCATTTAAGTTCAAATATGAATAAAAGTGGTTGAGTTTGTAAAACAGTAAATATCAACAGGACTGAGTTCAAGTAATAAGTCAAACAGTGAGGAATTAGTGATAAAAATCCCCGGAGGGTTCAAATAGTTGGCACGAAACCCAAATATGGAAATCAGCCCAAATCATGACGATAACAAATAAGTTTCAGTCAAATACGCGGTAAAATCATCAATCAGGATGGACCAAGTCACAATCCCCAGTAGTAAAAGACCCCACACTCATCACCCAGCGCGTGTCTCACCTCAATACAGCACTACTGTCACGACCCAAACTGGAGGTCCATGACTAGCACTCAGCCATACTTCCCGAGCATCAACGTGCATTTTATCTAACATTCTTTATTATCTTTTAGGGTTGACGAGATCAATATAAATGGTAGATATGGATCATGGACAACCAACAATAAAATATGATGGCATGAACATACATAACATGGGATGACCAGACAATCAAGAAACTACATATAAGGTACGAGCTACCACGCTACCATGAAAGACTATACAACAAAAACCAGCCGACAAGGCATACCAAACTATACATGAGTCGACACCTATCTATGAGCCTCTAAATGAACATAAGTGCTGCAACATAGCCGGAACAGGTCCCTGACATACCCATAATGTCTATAACAAAAATGCATACCAAGACCACGACAAGTCCGGAGAAGGGATCTCGCCAATCACTGCTGAACTGGACAACCTACTGTGGTGGAGGAGCTGCACCTACCTGTCTATCAGGGCCTGCAGCATGACATGCATCATCCACAAACAAAAGGACATCAGTACGAATAAAGTACTAAGTATGTAAGTCAGGGAACCATAAATACGAACAGTAATGTCAGTAGGGATAGAGAATATACAACCTGTAACATCGTACCTCTGAGGGCTACTGACATAAAATGCATGAGACATATATATGAATACATAAAATTTTAAATCATACGCCTCTGTGGGCATCATCATCATCATATCGTACCCAGCCGTAATAGGCTCGGTAAGAAAATGTACCCGACCATCATAAGGCTCGGTAGTATCGTACCCGGCCACGTGGAGCTCGGTAATATCCAACTGATCAGTGGTTGCACAATAGGTGCCGTACCCGGCCGACTATAGCGCGACTCGGTAGAGTAAAATAGATACATATATATAATTTATGCTCGACTCATGGAATCACATTCTAAACCTTTCGGAGTTACGTAAGGTCGGTATCCTCTGTACACGTTATTAGGACTAATTCTTCACTATGAACCTTATAAGAATCAGGAAGTACCAACAACATTGATAACATAAGAATAAGAGAAGCAACATTAACATCAATCGTTCCATAAGAGGGAAAATAATGTAAGTACTGCTAGCTTCTAAGAGTAGAGTATCTTTGGAAGCTCATTCATTACATTATGTACAATCGGAGTCGTGCAAAAGAAGGAAAGGGATAGCCTCACATACCTTGTATATACTTCCCCAATCTCAAGCTATGCAATTTTCACAACTCCTTAGTCTACAATAAGAGAAACGATACTATCGTTATCATTTAAGCGTCATAACTATTATGTATCGATCACAACCTATTTTATGATGAAACAGACAATACCTCCCCTATATATATGACTTCACACAATTCAAAATAATCACCAAACAGCCCAAACAACATTAATAATAATCATATTGAGCCTCCCAAAATAGTCCACGCACAACCTTATCACTTCATACATACGACGACCACCGTAGTCGTGTCAAACGACCCGGAAATGTTATGAAGAACTATCAGCCCACAACCCTACATATATATGGTGTTTATCCACCCCCTTCCACCTCTAAAACTCCACAAAATAGTAGTAAACCACGCAGCCCAACAGAAACACAAAACAGTCCACAAAACAGTCCGCTACAAGTGAATAACTCGAACCCACGGCTTTTGATCACCGTCCTGTGAGTTCTTACATGTATAGAACGAATTACCATGAATTCACAACATAACAAAATGTATGAAATAGGGCGGTAACTTACCTTACTTGTTGGATAACTCAGCCCTTCCCTTGGTTCTTCAAACTCTAGGTTTTATCTTCAGTTAGAACTTGAAAGAGAGGGAAAATCGATTAGGGTTTGTGTGGGATTTTTGGGGAGGAGTTGCAGGGGTTTAATTTGGTTTTGAAGGTCTGAAATAAGGGTGAAATAACTGAGTTTATAATCCCTTAAAAGTCCTCTCTTGGCCGACTTTGGGACTTTTACTTTTATCCTCTCATTTTGGCAAGTAGGTGATGCACCTACTTGTCACCTACCAATCTGCGCAGACTTGCGAAAATACGAATATCTATATACTTCGAGATTGTATTGACAAACAGTTTAATGAGTTGAAAACTAGACTCATAGATCTTTAATTTTGTGGGTAGATCACCCCGTAATTCCTTGTAAATTTGGAGAAAAGCTTAGAAACATTTGACCTAATGTTTAAGTAAAATTATGAACCTAAGTTGCAACAACGTTTGTCAACTTTTGTTTCATAACTCGTTTGACCTCAAGACTTATGATACAGATATTATATGATTCAAATACCTTAATACATGACCTCTTGAGTGTATTAAGAACCTCTAGGTTTACCAGAAAACACGAGTTACAATATCCTTGATTCGTTTAACTTCTAATACTTGTTAATCACCCTTATACACCCTTGTATCACTTAAGAATTAACTTCTTATCATCTCAAAGGTAATTCCTTTTTGGATTTATGTTAACTAATATATGACATGAACTAACGCGTGTGGATATGGGTTGTAACACCCTTCCCCCCTTAAGAACATTCGTCCTTGAATGTAAGGGTTCATGGGGAGTTTAAATCATCGTGGATTCCGGCCAAGTTTCTCCCATAAATAGAGGACGAACTTGCAAGCAGTTAACTCAACGTATGGCCTTACAAGAGTATGTAAAGAATTATGGACATGTACATTATCTGCATATCGCCATTTTGTATTAAGGAAGAGTATTCTCAAGTTATTGCTTACCTCATAGAGCCATTTCACCTTCCAATATATCATGTGTTCCACCAGCATCCTTGTTATCTTCATTTTGGAATAGATACGGGTATTTAGACTTCATCTCCTCTTCTGCTTCCCATGTCATTTCTTCCATATTCTTGTTCCTCCACAATACTTTGACGGAAGCTACATCTTTTGTTCTCAGCTTGCGGACTTGTCGATCTAATATAGCCACTAGCATTTCTTCATATGATAGGTCCTCTGTAACCTGTACATCTTTGATAGGGACGACTCGAGAAGGGTCTCCAATACATTTCCTCAACATAGATACATGGAATACTGGGTGGACAAATTCCAATTCGGATGGCAATTCTAACTCATAAGCAACCTGTCCAATCCGTCGAAGAATTTTATACGGCCCGATATACCTTGGACTCAGCTTACCTTTCTTCCTAAAACGCTTAATACCCTTCATTGGTGAGATCCTCAGGAAAACCCAATCACCAACCTCAAACTCCAGATCACGACGTCGGACATCAGAATAAGATTTTTGCCTGCTTTGTGCCGTCCTCAATCGCTCCTGTATCATTTTCACCTTCTCAATAGCTTGGTGAATCAAATCTGGCCCATATAATTCTGTTTCACCAACTTTGAACCATCCAACTGGTGATATACATCTCCTCACGTATAATGCCTCGTATTGGGCCATTTTAATACTAGAATGGTAGCTATTATTGTAGGCGAATTCTATGAGTGGAAGATGGTCATCCCAATTTCCCTTAAAATCTAGAACACATGCTCATAGCATATCTTCCAGTGTCTGAATGGTACGTTCAGCCTGTTCGTCAGTCTGCGGATGAAATGCAGTGCTGAGATTCACTTGTGTGCCTAAACCTTTCTGAAAAGACCTCAAAAAGTTAGCTGTAAATTGAGTTCCTCGATCTGATATAATAGATACCGACACACCATGAAGCCTAACAATCTCCTTGATATACAACTTCGCATAATCTTCAGCCGTGTAAGTTGTCTTAACTGGCAGAAAATGGGCAATTTTGTAAGTCGATCAATTATCACCCAGATGGAGTCAAACTTATGATAAGAGCGAGGTAATCTAATAATGAAGTCCATATTAATCACCTCCCATTTCCAGGTCGGAATCTCTATATTCTGAAGCAATCCACGGGGTTTCTGATGTTCTATCTTTACTTGTTGACAATTGGGACACTGGGCTACAAATTCTGCAATAGACTTCTTCATGTTATCCCACCAATATTGCTCCTTGACATCATGATACATCTTTGTCGAGCCGGGATGGATGGAATATCGAGATTGATGAATCTCATTCATAATCTTCTCTCGCAACCCTGCCACATTAGGACCACATAATCGGCCCTGGTATCTCAGTGCCCCATCTCTTTCGATCTCAAAAGCCGTACTTTTACACTGTTGAATGCTCTCTCTTAATCGTACTAAGATAGAATCTTCATATTGCTGTGCTTTTACCTCGGCTACCAAAGATGATTCTGATGTATTATGTATAGTAACACCTCCGTCATCAGAGTCTAACAATCTAATTCTCATATTGGCTAGCTGATGAAGCTCTTTAGTCAACCCCCATCTACCTGCCTCAATATGTACTAAGCTTCCCATTGATTTACGGCTGAGAGCATCTACCACAATATTGGCTTTACCGGGATGATATAATATCTCGACGTCGTAGTCTTTCAGTAATTCAAGCCACCTATGCTGCCTCAAATTCAACTCTTTCTACTTGAAGATGTATTGTAAACTCTTGTGATCTGTGTAGATGTCAACATGGATGCCGTATAAGTAGTGCTGCCATATCTTCAAAGCATATATTACTGTAGCCAATTCCAAATCATGGGTTGGATAATTATTTTCATGCTTCTTCAATTATCTTGATGCATAAGCAATCACCTTCCCACGCTGCATCAATACACACCCCAAACCTATACCTGAGGCATCACAATATACCACATAACCTTCTGTTCCTTCAGGGAGAGTGAGCACTGGTGCAGATGTCAATCAATTCTTCAGCTCCTGAAAACTACGTTCACAAGTGTCAGACCACTGGAACTTGGTAGCTTTCTGTGTTAACTTAGTCAATGGTGATGATATAGAGGAAAACCCTTCTACAAACTGCCTATAATATCCTACTAGCCCCAGGAAGCTGCGAACTTCTGATGGTGTTGTAGGTCTCGGCCAATTCTTTACTGCATCGATCTTCTGAGTGTCGACACTAATACCCTCGTCAGATATCACATGGCCAAGGAACGCTACTGAGTTCAGCCAAAATTCACATTTGGAGAGCTTAGCATATAACTTACGATCCTAAAGTGTCTATAATACTATCCACAAGTGGCCCGCATGTTCCTCCTCCGAACGAGAATACACTAGAATATCATCAATGAATACAATCACGAACGCATCAAGATAGGGCCTAAATACAATATTCATGAGATCCATAAAAGCTGTTGGAGCATTTGTTAGCCCGAACGACATCACCAAGAACTCAAAGTGCCCGTATCTTGTCCGGAAGGCCATTTTTGGAATATCCTTCTCCTTAACCCTCACCTGATGATACCCTGGACGTAAATCAATCTTGGAGAAATACTTGGCACCTTAGAGTTGGTCAAACAGGTCATCAATTCTTGGAAGTGGATACTTGTTCTTTATAATAAACTTATTTAACTGTCGATAGTCGATACACATCCGTAACGACCCGTCTTTCTTCCGCACGAATAGGACTGGTGCACCCCAAGGTGAAGTGCTAGGCCTAATGAAGCCCTTATCCAGCAAGTCCTTCAACTGCACCTTCAACTCTCGCAACTCTACCGAGGCCATTCTGTATGGAGGGATAGGGTTCGGTTGAGTGTCAGGCAACATATCAATGCTAAACTCAATCTCCCTTTCAGGAGGAAGGCCTGGGAGTGCATCTAGGAAAACATCTAGAAATTCGTTGACCACGGGGATTGATTGAAGAATAGGCGGCTTTGCCTCCGCATCCCTAACGCGAATGAGATGATAAATGTAATATTTTGAGATCATTTTCCTTGCCTTAAGATAGGAAATAAACCTACCTTTCGGTGTAGCAATGTTCCCTTTCCATTCAATGACGGGTTCACCAAGAAATTGAAACCTAACCATCTTCGTACGACAGTCAACATTTGCATAGCATGAGGCCAACCAGTCCATTCCCATTATCACATCAAAATCAACCATTTCCAACTCAAATAAATTTGCCGAGGTTTGACGACTATAAATCATCACAGTGAAACCTCTATATACTCTTCTAGCAATCACTGAATCTCCTATCGGAGTAGATACCGCAAGGGGTTTACTTATCAATTCAGGTTCAATGCCAAACTTATGAGCCACAAAGGGTGTAACATATGATAATGTAGATCCCGGATCAATCAGTGCATATACATTAGAAGAAAACACAGACAATATACCTATAACAACATCTGGAGATGACTCGAAATCCTGTCGACCTACTAGAGCATAGGTTCAATTTTGAGCACCACTCAAACTCAGCACTGCACCTCTACCTCTACCACGACCTGTCGACTACTGAAAACCCCGTGCTGGAGGTCGAACTGATGAGGAAGAACCTGACACAGATCCAGTCGACTGGGCCATACCATCACCTCCTCTATTAGGACAATCCCGTATCATATGGCCAGGTTGTCCGCAAGAATAACATGCATCAGAACCTCGACGACACAGTCCAAAGTGGGCCTTGCCACACTGATCACAACATGGTGTTGGAGGTCTCGTCTGACTAGTATCCCTATAATGTTGCAAGCCTGATGCTCGCGAACTCCAACCTGGACTAGAATAGGTAAATCGATCATATCGAGGCCTCTGAAATTGTGGAGGAGCACTAACTACAGGTGGCGCAGAACTCCTCGAAGACCAGGGCCTGACACTGCCTCTAAAGTCATCAGAATAACCTGCAAATCTCTCCCTCTTATGCTGGCCCCTATCCTGCTCCCTATCAGCCCTCTGTTGGCGCTTACGATCCTCTAGGGTCTGGACATAAGCCTGAATACGGGAAATATCCATGTCCTCCACCAAGGAGGCTGTCGTACACTTATTTATCAAATGTGTTCCCAACCTGTTCACAAACAGATGCACCCTATCACTCATGTCGGCCACCATATTGGGAGCATACCTTGCCAAAGAATCAAACTACATACTATACTCTCGCACACTCATATTACCTTGTCGAAGGTTCAAGAACTTATCAACTCTAGCTCGTCGTATCTCAACTGGAAAGTAGTGACGAAGAAAGGCCTCAGAAAATTCCTTCCACACAGCTGGAGGAGCATTTGGACCCCTGGATCTCTCCTAACTATCATACCAGAAAACCGCTAAATCTCGTAACCGATAAGAAGCCAACTCTACAGCCTCCGTATCACTAGCATGCATAACCCGCAGTGTACGATGAACCTGGTCAATAAAAGTCTACGGGTCCTCCTTGGGGTCTGATCCGGTAAACACTAGAGGGTCTAAATTAATAAAATCACGAACTCTCGTACTAACTAGTTTATCAGCAGCACCTGTATTCTGCCACTGAGCCTGAGCAGCTACCAAGCTAGTCAACAACTGCAAAACACTCCGCATATCCTGGTCTGTAGTGCTAGACAGAGGAACTGGAGGTGCTGGGTGCCTCCTAATATCCTCTGGAGGAGATGGAGTAGGTGAGGTATGAGAGGGCATCTCACTCTGAGCCTCACTTTGTCCTGCTCTGGCTTGGGGCACCTGACTGGTACCCTCTCCCGCTGCTGTATCAAGCCGTCTACTAATTGTTTGCTTCCTAGTCGAAGGCATCACTGAAAGAAAACAAGGTGAATATTAGAGACGAACACTTACGACTCAACTCTACGCACGATCTAGATTCATGAAGAAGGTAACAACCCTAGATGTCATGTAGCCTCCTGAGTATAAATATGGCGTGCTACACATCCATAATCAAGACTCTACTAGACACGGCTCATAGACAACCCCTAGGACACACTTTCTCTGATACCAAGTTTGTCACGACCCAAACTGGAGGACCATGACTAGCACTCAACCATACTTGCCGGGCACCAACGTACGTTTTATCTAACCTTCTTTATTATCTTTTAGGGTTGAGGAGATCAATATAAATGATAGACATGGATCATGGACAACCAACAATAAAATATGATGGCATGAACATACATAACATACGATGACCAGACAATCAAGAAACTACATATAAGGTATGAGCTACCATGCTACCATGAAAGACTATACAATAAAAACCAGTCGACAAGGCATACCAAACTATACATGAGTCGACACCTATCTATGAGCCTCTAAATAAACATAAGTGCTGCAACATAGCCAGAACAGGGCACCGACATACCCATAATGTCTATAACAAAAATGCATACCAAGACCATGGCAAGTCCGGAGAAGGGATCTCGCTAGACACTGCTGAACTGGACAGCCTACTGTGGTAGGGGAGCTGCACCTGCCTGTCTATCAGGGCCTGCAGCATGACATGTAGCGTCCATAAACAAAAGGACGTTAGTACGAATAAAGTAATTAGTATGTAAGGCAGGGAACCATAAATACGAACAGTAATGTAAGCAGGGATAGAGAATATACAACCTGTAACATCTGAGTACCTCTGAGGGCTACTGACATGAAATGCATGATACATATATATAAATACATAAACTTTTAAATCATACGCCTTTGTGGGCATCATCATCATCATATCGTACCCGGCCGTAATAGGCTTGGTAAAAAAACATACCCAGCCATCATAAGGCTCGGTGTATCGTACCCGGCCACGTGGATCTTGGTAAAACCCAACTGATCAGTGGTTGCACAATAGGTGCCGTACCCGACCGACTATAGCGCGGCTCGGTAGAGTAAAATAGATACATATATATAATGCATGCTCGACTCATGGAATCATATTCTAAACCTTTCAGAGTGACGTAAGATCGGTATCCTCTGTACACGTTATTAGGACTAACTCTTCACTATGAACCTTATAAGAATCAGGAAGTACCAAAAACATTGATAACATAAGAATAAGAGAAGCAATATTAACACCAATCGTTCCATAAGAGGGAAAACAATGTAAGTACTGCTAGCTTCTAAGAGTAGAGTATCTTTGGAAGCTCATTCATTACATTATGTACAATCGGAGTCGTGCAAAAGAAGGAAAGGGATAGCCTCACATACCTTGTATATACTTCCCCAATCTCAAGCTATGCAATTGTCACAACTCCTTAGTCTACAATAAGTGAAACGATACTATCCTTATCATTTAAGCGTCATAACTATTATGTATCGACCACAACCTATTTTACGATGAAACAGACAGCACCTCCCTATATATATGACTTCACACAATTCAAAACAATCACCAAACAGCCCAAACAACATCAATAATAATCATATTGAGCCTCCCAAAACAGTCCACGCACAACCTAATCACTTCATACATACGACGACCATCGTAGTCGTGTCAAACGACCTGGAAATGTTATGAAGAACCCACAACCCTACATATATATGGTTTTTCTCCACCCCCTTCCACCTCCAAAACTCCACAAAATAGTAGTAAACCGCGCAGCCCAACAGCAACACAAAACAGTCCACAAAACAGTCCGCTACAAGTGAATAACTCGAACTCACGGCTTTTGATCACCGTCCCGTGAGTTCTTACATGTATAGAATGAATTACCATGAATTCACAGCAGAAAAAAATGTATGAAAGAGGGCCGTAACTTACCTTACTTGTTGGATAACTCAGCCCTTCCCTTGGTTCTTCAAACTCTAAGTTTTTTCTTCAATTAGAACTTGAAAAAGAGGGAAAATTGATTAGGGTTTGTGTGGGATTTTTGGGGAGGAGTTGCAGGGTTTTAATTTGGTTTTGAAGGTCTGAAATAAGGGTGAAATAACTGAGTTTATAATCCCTTAAAAGTCCTCTCTAGGCCAACTTTGTGTCTTTTACTTTTGTCCTCTCATTTTGGCAAGTAGGTGATGCACCTACTTGTCACCTACCAATATGCGCAGACTTGCGAAAATACAAATATCTATATACTTCGAGATCTTATTGACAAACTGTTTAATGCATTGAAAACTAGACTCATAGATATTTAATTTGGTGGGTAGATCACCCCGTAATTCCTTGTAAATTGGGAGAAAAGCTTAGAAACATTTGACCTAATGTTTAAGTAAAATTATGAACCTAAGTTGCGACAACGTTTGTCGACTTTTGTTTCATAACTTGTTTGACTTAAAGACTTATGATACGGATATTATATGATTCAAATACCTTAATACATGACCTCTTGAGTGTATTAAGAACCTCTAGGTTTACCTGAAAACACGAGTTACAATATCCTTGATTCGTTTAACTTCTAATACTTGTTAATCACCCTTATACACCCTTGTATCACTTAAGAATTAACTTCTTATCATCTCAAAGGTAATTCCTTCTTGGATTTATGCTAACTAATATATGACATGAACTAATGCGTGTGGATATGGGTTGTAACAACTACGATGTGCAATTCGGGGTTTCAAACCCTCAGGACATCATTTACAACCATTACTCACCTCGAACCGACTAATTCTCTAGCTCGCGACGCCTTTGCCCCTCGAATTGGTTGCCACACGCGTCGAATCTATCCAAAATCAGAACGAATATGTCACAATATGCTAAGGGAACAAAGCCCAAGCAAAAACATTTGAAAATATCAAAAATCCCAAAATTAGCAAAACCCGAGCCCCGGGCCCACATCTCAGAATCGGGTAAAATTTAAATTTTCAGAATCCTCATACCCTCACGAGTCTAACCATACCAAAATTATCCAATTTTGATACCATTTGGTACTTCAAATCATCATTTTATATTTTTGAAAGGTTTCACAATTTTCTTCCCAAATTCCATCCCAAATCATGAATTAAATGATGAGTTCAATGATAGATTCATGTACTCTGGCCAAATTTGAGTTAGAATCACTTACCCCGATGAATTTCTTGAAAAACCTTCGAAAAATCGCCAAAATCCGAGCTCTCTAGGTTAAAATATTAAATAAAAACCAAAAACCTCGTATTTATAGAGTACCCCTCAGGTCTCAGCCTCCTCAGTCCGCACAGAACCACCGCGGTCCGCGCAAAAGCACCGCAGTCTGCACAAAACTACCGCGGCCAGCACAAAACCACCGCGGCCGCACTTTATTTTGTGCGGTCCGCACCGGATATACCGCGGCCGCACTCCTTTTTATGCGGTCCGCACGGGTGAGTTCCGAGGCCTGCAACCCTTCTGGACCTGCTACAGCTATGATTTACGGGCTAAAATATCTCGGAACCTACCCGGAACTCCCGGAACTTCAAACCAATTGTACCAACACATCCCATGACATCGTTCAAACTTGTTCAAAACCTCGGGACGTTCATAACAACATCAAATCACCAATTTAACAGGGGATTCAAGCCTAAGAACTCCAAGAACTCTTAAATTATGCTTTCGATCGAAAAGTCTACCAAATCTCGTCCGAATGACCTAAAATTTTGCACACACATCCCAAATGACACAATGAAGCCACTGGCACTCTTGAAATTCCATTCCGACCCCTATATCAAAATCTCGCCTATCAACCGGAACCGCCAAAATATCAACTTCGCCAATTTAAGCCTAAATCTTCTCTACAACTCCAAAACCCATTTCGATCACGCTCCCAAATCACAAATCACCTCCCGAAGCTAACCAAACCATCGGAACTCACTTCCGTGCCTTCTAATACATAAGTCAACATCCAATTGACTTTTCCAACTTAAGCCTTCTTAAAAGAGACTAAGTGTCTCATTTCTTACCAAATCCTTTCCGAACTTGAACTAATCAACCCGATCACATAAAATATGGATAACGAAGCGTAAAAAAGCTAAAGTACGGGAAAACAGATTGGTAACTCATGAGACGACTGGCCGGGTCATTACATCCTCCCCAACTTAAACAAACGTTCGTCTTTGAACGAGTCAAGGAACATACCTGAAGCCTCAAACAGGTGAGGATATCTGCTCCGCATATCCCGCTCAGCCTCCTAGGTAGCCTCCTCCATGGGCCAACATCTCTACTAGACTTTCACTGAAGCTATATTCTTTGACCTCAACTTCCAAACCAGACGACCCAAAATAGCTACTGGCTCCACATTATAGGTCAAATCATCATCCAACTGAACCGTGCTGAAGTCCAAAACATGAGACGGATCCCCAATATACTTCCGAAGCATAGAAACATGAAATACTGGATGCACACTCGACAAGCTGGGTAGCAAAGCAAGCTCATAAGCCACCTCCCCAATCCTCCGAAGCACCTCAAAAGGCCCAATGAACCGCGAGCTCAACTTCCCTTTCTTCTCAAACCTCATAACACCCTTCATGGGCGAAACCTTCAGCAAGACCTTCTCACCGACCATGTAGGACACATCTCGAACCTTCCGGTCCGCATAACTCTTCTGACGCGAATGCGCTGTACAAAGCCTCTCCTGAATCACCTTCACCTTCTCTAAGGCATCCTGAACCAAATCTGTCCCCAATAGTCTAGCCTCGTCGGGCTCGAACCAACCAACTGGAGATCTACACTGCCTCCCGTACAAAGCTTCATACGGAGCCATCTGAATACTCGACTGGTAGCTATTGTTGTAAGAAAACTCTGAAAGCGGTAGAAACTCATCCCATGAACCTCCAAAGTCAATAACACAAGCATGCAACATGTCCTCCAATATCTGAATCGTACGCTCGGACTGTCCGTGCGTCTGAGGATGAAAAGCTATGCTCAACTCCACCTGTGTACCCAACTCTCGCTGAACAGATTTCCAAAACTAGGAAGTAAACTGAGTACCTCTATCTGAGATGATGGAAACCGGAACACCATGCAACCGAATAATCTCCCGAATATAAATCCCTGCCAACCGCTTTGATGAATAGGTAGTACACACAGGGATGAAGTGCGCGAACTTGGTCAGCTGATCCACAATCACCCAAATATCATCAAACTTCTTCAAAGTCCGAGGAAGTCCAACCACAAAGTCCATAGTGATCCTCTCCCACTTCCACTCAAGAATAACCATCTACTGAAGCAAGCCAGCCGGTCTTTGATGCTCATATTTTACCTATTGACAGTTGAGACACCGAGCTACAAATCCCACAATATCTTTCTTCATTCTTCTCCACCAATAGTGCTACCTCAAATCCTGGTACATCTTTGCGGCACCCAGATGGATAGAATACCTCGAGCTATGGGCCTCCTCCAGAATCAACTCTCTAAGCCCATCCACATTGGGCACACAAATCCGGCCCTACATCCTCAACACACCATCGTCACCGATGGTCACATCTCTGGCATCATCATGCTGAACTCTGTCCTAAAGAAAAGCAAATGTGGATCATCATACTGGCGCTCTCTGATGTGATCATATAAGGAAGACCGAGAAACCACACATGCCAACACCCGACTGGGCTCCGAAATATCCAATCTCACAAACCGATTGGCCAAGGCCTTAACATCAACTGCCAGAGGTCTCTCCCCAACTGGGATGTATGCCAAACTCCCCCTACTAACTGCCTTTCAACTCAAAGCATCGACCACCACATTGGCCTTTCTCGGATGGTACAATATAGTGATATCATAATCCTTAAGAAACTCTAACCATCTCCGCTGCCTCAAATTAAGATCTTTCTGCTTGAACAAATGCTGAAGACTGCGATGATCAGTGAATACCTCACAAGATACGCCATACAAGTAATGTCTCCAAATCTTCAATGCATGAACTATGGCGGCCAACTCCAAATCATGAACAAGGTAGTTCTTCTCATGGGGCTTCAATTGACGAGAAACATAAGCAATAACTCTACCCTCCTGCATCAATACACAACTAATCTCAACTCTCGAAGCATCATAGTATGCGGTATATGAACCTGAAGTTGATGGCAAAACTAATACTGGAGTTGTGGTCAAAGCTATCTTGAGCCTCCGAAAGCTCTCCTCACACTCGTCCGACCATAAAAATGGAGCACCCTTCTGAGTCAACTTGGTCAAGGGTAATGTAATGGATGAGAATCCCTGAACAAACCGGCGATAATAGCCTGCCAATCCAAGAAAGCTACGAATCTCTGTGGATGAGGACGATCTAGGCCAACTTTGATTGCCTCTATCTTCTTTGGATCAACCTGAATACCCTCGCTGGACACCACATGTCCCAAGAAAGCCACTGAACTGAGCCAAAACTCACACTTGGAGAATTTTGCATAAAGCTTCTCCTCCCTCAATCTCTGCAACACAACTGTCAAATGCTTTGCGTGCTCCTCCTGACTACGCGAGTACACCAAAATATCATCAATGAATATAATAATGAACGAATCCAGATAAGGTCGGAACACGCTGTTCATTAAATGCATGAATGCTGCAGGGGCATTGGTTAGCCCGAAAGACATCACAAGGAAATCATAATGACCATATCTGGTCCTGAAGGCAGTCTTAAGAATATATGAATCCCTGATCTTCAACTGGTGATAACCGGAACGGAGATCAATCTTGAAGAACACTCTCGCTCCCTCAAGATGATCAAATAAATCATCCATGCGAGGCAAAGGATACTTGTTCTTAATTATTACTTTGTTCATTGCCTATAATCAATGCACATTCTCATCATGCCATGCATACGTATTCTTCACAAACAAAACCGGTGCACCCCTAGGTGACACACTAGGCCGAATGAACCCCTTATCTAGGAGTTCCTGAAGCTATTCTTTCAATTCCTTCAACTCTGCTGGTGCCATACAATATGGCGGAATAGAAAGGTGCTGAGTTCCCGGCACCAGGTCAATACCAAAATCAATATCCCTGTCCGGTGGCATGCCCGGCAGGTCTGCAGGGGGAAAATCACTCACAACTAGAACAAAATCAATGCTAGGAGTCTCAGCTCCCACATCTCTCACAAACGCTAAATATGAAAGGCAACCCTTCCTAACCATACATTGGGCCTTCAAGAAAGATATCACTCTACTAGGAACATAATCAGTCACACCACGCCACTCGATCCGCGGTACACCCGGCATAGCCAAAGTGACTGTCTTAGCATGATAGTCTAGAGTAGCACGATACGGAGATAGCTAATCCATGCCCAAAATGACATCAAAATCCACCATGCTCAATAGCAATAGATCTACTCGGATCTCCAGACCCCCAATAGTCACCATACATGACCGGTACACACGGTCTACAACAATAGTATCGCCCACCAAGGTAGATACTTGAACAGGTAAAGCAAGAAACTCACGGGGCATACCCAAATAACGAGCAAAATATGATGACACATAAGAAAAGGTGGAACCGGGATCAAATAATACAGAGGCATCTCTGTGGTAGACTGAAACAATACTTGTAATGACATCATTTGAAGCAATAGCATCTGGCCTGCCTGGAAGTGCATAGAAACGGGCCTGACCGCCCCCTGATCGACCTCCCCCTTTGGGGCGACCCCTGACTGCCTGACCTCCACCCCTAGATGGCTGGGCGGGTGGTGAGGTAACTAGATCAGAAGTCGAGGGCTGACCCCTCTGCTGAGATGAACTAGCAATACGATGAGGACACTGCCTCCACACATGTCCAAACTCTCCACACTCAAAACAACTCCCAGGTGCTGGAGAAGGGGACTGAAGGGAACCCCTCGCACCGGAGTGACTAGCTGATGCACTCGACATAAAAGAACCCTGAGCTGACAGGGCACGAGATGAACTCTGGGCTGGAAGGGCACTAAGTGATGACTTGCCCTGCTGAGTACTGTTATAACCATGCCCCTAAGATGCCCCATGATAACCTGGGTGGGCTAACTGAGCAGTCCTAAAAGAACGACCTCTACCATGCTAGAACTGGCCCCTCGAAGGAGCACCTCTGTAACTGCCAGATCCTCGAGGCCTCTTGACCTCCCTCTCCTCCCGATCCTGACGGTGAACCATCTCAATCTCACGAGCGATATCAACCACCTCCTCGAACGTATCACCCAACACTCTCTCTCTAGTCATTAGAATACGAAGATGATAGTTAAGGCCATCAACAAATCTCCTGATCCTCTCACGATCTATCGGAACCATCTAGACGACATGATGAGCCAACTCAGAAAACCTCGACTTATATTGTGACACAGTCGTATCCCCCTATCGCAACCACTCAAACTGCCTATACAACTCCTCTCTGCAAGACTGCGGTACATACTTCTCCAAGAAGAGAGTGGAGAAATCATGCCAAGTAAGGGGCGTTGGTCCAACCGGCCTACACCTCTCATACACCTCCCACCATGTGAAGGCAGCCCCGGTAAAATGAAAGGTGGTAAATGTCGCACCACTAGTCTCAAGAATCCCTGCTGTACGGAGCATCCGCTGACACTTATAAAGAAAACCCTGGGCATCCTCTCCCTCGGCACCACTAAATGACGGAGGCTAGAGTCTACCAAACCTCTTAAGACGACGCTGCTCATCATCCAGCATAACTGGCACAACAAACTCCTGAGCTGGTGCAACTGGCTGGGCTGGAGGTGCCCCCACTGTCTGTAGTCCCTGTACTACCTGCTCAGGTGTACGAGCAGTGGGGGTCTGATTGCCTCTCCTGGCATGTGAAGTAGCTGTGGCTGTAGTGGCTGAAACTGCCGGAGCCAGGCCATTGCAAACTGATAAGATCTGTGCCAAGGCCTCCTGAAGACCCGGAATCACGATGGGCAAAGCTGGTGCCTGAACTGGTGCTACTGGAGAAACCATAGCTGGAGCCTGATCGGGAGCTAGGGCAGTTGGTGGATCTACAGGTGTTGCCCTCACTGCTCTGCCTCTGCCACGACCACAACCGCGTCCACGGCCTCTGGTGGCCTCAGTGGGTGGCACTGGTGGTCGTCCACCTTGTCCGGTAGCTCGCATCCTCACCATCTGTGAGAGAATGGAATAATAGAAGTTTAGTACTCGGACCAACAAGTTTGCACGACAAGAGTTTCAAGAATATGAAGTTTTTCCTAAAAAGGTTCTACAGCCCCTCGAGAATAAATACAGACGTCTCCGTACCAATCCACGAGGCTCTACTAAACCCGCTCATGACTCGTGAAACCTATGTAACCTAAGCTCTGATACCAACTTATCACGACCCAATTTCCCGAACCCGGTCATGATGGTGCCTCTCGTGAAGACAAGGTCATCCAGACCAAAACAAATCACCTCTTCTAAACAGTTAAATACCATAAGTAGTTCTAAAATATGATATAATAACCATAATTTGCGAAATTAATGATAACAATAGTAGGAACCATCTCGACACAGCCCAAACCGGGGTGTCACAAGTCATGAGAAACTAAGAAATCCGGATACAAGTCTACCGAACACTAAATCCGATATAATAGTTCTAAAAATATGAAAATGATAATATAAGGGAGGCACGGGGGCTGCGGACGCCAACAACTACCTCGTAGTCTCCGAAAACATTGTCTGGACTGGGAGGATAAACACTCAGGAGCGGACTCTACGATGCCTGAATCTGCACACACAGTGCAGGGAGTAATGTGAGTACTCCGACTCAGTGAGTAATAATCATAAATAATGGCTGAAAGCAAGAAAACACGTAAAGGCACAAAACAATTCTATATCAAGCAGTAAAATCACAAAGGCAGTAAATCCATGAAGAAATCAAATGAAGTTCCTTTAAAACAAGTAAAACAGGTAATTTAGCAGGTGAATAACAAGTAGAAATCCGCCCCTCGGGCACAGTAACAATCACTCAGAACAGTATCAGCCCCTCGGGCTCACTCTCGGTACAAAATCAGCCCCTCGGGCTCACTCTCAGTACAGTATCAGCCCCTTGGGCTCACTTTCAAATCATGATGGGTACCCGCGCTAACTGTGGGGGTTTAGACTTCGGAGGGGCCCCTTACGGCCCAAGCGCAATATCAAGCAATCTCGTGGCAATAAAAAGTATCTCAGGCCCTCGGCCTCATATTACTCAGCATATCCTCACATATGCCCCTTGGCCTCACTCAGTCCGAAAATCATCACAAGCCCCTTGGGCATTAGTAAAACAGTAGTTCTCAGCCCAAAACATCATTTAGAAATATCATTTAAGTTCAAATACGAATAAAAGTGGATGAGTTTGTAAAATAATAAATATTAACAAGACTGAGTTCAAGTAATAAGTCAAATAGTGAGGAATTAATGATAAAAATCCCCAGAGGGTTCAAATAGTTGGCATGAAGCCCAAATATGGAAAATCAGCCCAAATCATGATGATAACAAATAAGCTTCAGTCAAATACGCAGTAAAATCATCAATCGGGACGGACCAAGTCACAATCCCCAGTAGTAAAATACCCCACACTCATCACCCAACACGTGTCTCAACTTAATACAGCACTACGATGTGCAATTCGGGGTTTCAAACCCTCAGGACATCATTTACAACCATTACTCACCTCGAACCGGCTAATTCTCTAGCTCGCGATGCCTTTGCCCCTCGAATTGGCCTCCACGCGTGTCGAATCTATCCAAAATCAGAACGAATATGTCATAATATGCTAAGGAAACAAAGCCCAAGCGAAAACATTCGAAAAATATCAAAAATCCCGAAATTAGCAAAACCCGAGCCCCGGGCCCACGTCTCGTAATCGGGTAAAAGTTACATTTTCAAAATCCTCATACCCTCACGAGTCTAACCATACCAAAATTATCCAATTCCCATACTATTTGGTCCTTCAAATCATCATTTTATATTTTTGAAAGATTTCAAAATTTTCTTCCCAAATTCCATCCCAAATCATGAATTAAATGATGAATTCAATGATAGATTCATGTACTCTAGCCAAATCTGAGTTACCCCAATGAATTTCTTGAAAAACCTTCAAAATATCGCCAAAATTCGAGCTCTCTAGGTCAAAATATTAAACAAAAACCAAAAACCTCGTATTTATAGAGTACCCCTCAGATCTCAGCTTCCGTGGTCCGCACAGAACCACCGCGGTCCGCGCAAAAGCACCGTGGTACGCACAAAACCACCGCGTCCCGCACAAAACCACCGCGTCCGCACTTCATTTTGTGCGGTCCGCGCCTCACATACGGCAGCCACACTCCTTTTTTTGCGGTCCGCGCGGTTGAGTTCCGAGGCCTGCAACCCTTCTGGACCTTCTACAGCTATGATTTTCGGCCTAAAACATCTCGGAACCTACCCGGAACTCCCAGAACTTCAAATCAATTGTACCAACACATCCCATGACATCGTTCAAACTTGTTCATAACCTCGGGACGTTCACAACAACATCAAATCACCAATTTAACAGGGGATTAAAGCCTAAGAACTCCAAGAACTCTTAAATTATGCTTTCGATCGAAAAGTTTATCAAATCTCGTCTGAATGACCTAAACTTTTGCACACACATACCAAATGACACAACGAAGCTACTGACACTCTCGGAATTCCATTCCAACCCCTATATCAAAATCTCGCCTATCAACCGGAACCGCCAAAATATCAACTTCGCCAATTTAAGCCTAAATCTTCTCTACAACTCCAAAACCCATTCTGATCGCGCTCCTAAGTCGCAAATCACGTCCCGAAGCTAACCGAACCATCAAAACTCACTTCCGAGCCTTCTAATACATAAGTTAACATCCGGTTGACTTTTCCAACTTAAGCCTTCTTCTAAGTGTCTCATTTCTTACCAAATCGTCTCCGAACTCGAACTAATCAACCCAATCACATAAAACACGAATAACGAAGCGTAAAGAAGCTAAAATAGGGAAAAATGGAGCGATGACTCATTAGACGACTGGCCGGGTCGTCACAATTTGCTTTGGAGTTACTTGTTTGGTTAGTATCATTTAGACATATATTGTTTGGTATGGTAGGACTCTCTCCTGACCTTTATGACATTTATGTACTCTTAGAGGCTTGTAGACATATGCCATGTGTGTGAAACATTGTACATCCTTGTCGGCCTATGTTTTGAGTTTATAAATGATTATGTTGGCCTATTAGGCTCGTATGTCACATGTATATGATGATGTAATAAGAAATATACATTACGTTGGTACTCGGTTGAGTAAGGTATCGGGTGCCCATCGCGGCCCATCGGTTTAGGTTATGACAAAAGTGGTATCAGAGCAGTTCTGTCCTAGGGAGTCTAAAGCCGTATCTAGTAGAGTCTTGTTTATGGGTGTGTCGTGCACCACACTTATAAGCAGGAGGCTACAGGGAATTTAGGATTGTCACTCTTTCTTCTTACTCTAGATCGTGTGGTAGAGCTCACTTATAGAAATTCAAATTCCGAAATTCTTTTTTTATTCGTAATAAGACGATACCTACATCTGAAAAGAAGGATTGGAAAGAGAGATAGTTGTGGAAGAGCTGAGTTAGAGGAATTGGATTTTTGTAAGATGCTTACGACAAGTAAATGTGAGGTCTTTAGCAGATCATGGGTGTACTGAAAGGTGTAAGCTTCCTGATAAGAAGACTTAAGGCAAGAATGTCTATCCATCTTTATGGTGAAAGACAATGAGAGATTAAAAAGATAAATACAAGTTTCAACAAGTAAAAGAAGCAAGATGAAGAAGGGTATGAGGCACCCAGTTAATGAAGGTTAACAACGTTTATAATTGAGGCAGAGGAACATAAACTTTTTGAGTTATATTCAATAGTAACAGAGGTATATACAATTGGTCGCACCTATTCCAGATATGCCCTATGGGGGTTAATAGAAGTAGTATAAGAAGATATGATGGATGAATTGTTTGCGTCAGTTAACATTTCTGAAGGATATTGCAAATGTGCTAGTAAATCTCTTTATGAGACACCCAGATGGTGCACTCTAAAATAATACAGCTAGATATGAGTACTACAAAATCCAGATAAGCCGAACAACCCTTCACAACCATATGCCGAGCCTTCAGAAAAGAGATAACCTGACTAGATGTATTAACTGAGGAACCCTTCCACTCCAACCTTGGCAGATCTGACATTACTAATGTAAATAGTCTTGGCATGGCAATCTAGGACGACATGATATGGAGATAACTAATCCATGCCCAGGATGACGTCAAAATCGGTCATGTCAAGCAACAGAAGAATTGCTATAGTCTTGAAACTGAAAAATATAACCACACTAGGGGTGGGCATCGGTCGGTTCGGTTTGGTTATGAATATTATCGGTTTTGTCTATCGGTTATCGGTTTACAAATATCATAACCCAATAACCAAACCGATAGGATACTAGTTATCGGTTATCGGTTAATTGGTTATCGATCATTATCGGTTCGGTTATCGGTTTACCTGATAAGATAAAACAACTAAAATAATTTTGCAATGTATAGAACTGTTTTACAATGTATAAAACAGTTTTGGTATAAAATTATTTTGCTAAAATATTTTTATAAGATTTGCAATGTATAAAACATTTTCGGTAAAATCAGTGTTCTTAAGATCTTCTTTGTTCAAATGACTAGCAGTAACTCTTTGTACATTGATATCTACTTTTTTACTCTAGTACAATATTATGTATATAGATTAAAAAGTTTATTAGTTATGAAATACAAATTTTGTAACAACTGACACAAGATAAATTTGTAACAGCTCAACAATTAAAGCACACAACAAATCTCATTTCAGCTTTCAAACAAACTAAGAAAAATCTAGAGCCAGAATGCTTTCAAACAAACTAAGAAAAAGATGAAGATGAAGCAACTAAAAACTTACACGAAGAATCAAAATGAAGTTGAAAAATGCGAGTGAGAAATGCGACTGAAGAGTGAAGTGAAGATGTGACTGAAGAATCTGATGGATCTGAGAAATGATGTGAAGATGCGACTGAAGAGTGAAAGAAAGAAGCTGAGAAATGCGACTGAAGTCGGCCTGAGTCTTGACGGGCTGACTGGTGAGGGCGTGATACGACTGACACCGGCTTGAGTCTTGACAGGCAGACTGGTGAGGGCGTGAGGCAGAGAAACTAAGAAAGAATAGAGAAATCAAATAGTGAACTATGAATTATGAAACCCTAGTATGTATATACTTAAGGGTAAACTAGTAAATTAGTTAATCCTTATTGGGTTATCAGTTTTACCCAATAATAGAATTGCCAAACCGAGCCTGAACCGATAACCTAATAATTTTTTTAACCCGTTACCGAATCGTTAACCCAATAACCCAATATCGATAACCCAATAAATAATTAACGGTTTGGATTATTGGTTTTACTCGATATATGCCCACCCCTAAACCATATAGGACCGATAGATCTGATCCACAACCACAGAATTGCCTACAAGAGTGGACACATGAACATAAGTACCCAAAGGCTCACGAGGAATATCCAGAAAATGAGCAAACAGAGATGACACATATGAATTGGTAGACCCCGAATCAAATAGCACTGAAGCATCCCTACCACAGACGGAAATAATACATGTGATAACTGTATCTGAGGCCAATGTATCTGGTCTGTCTAGAATGGCATATAATTTTGTTGGAGCAGCAGCTGGCTGGCCTCCACCTGACTGAGTTGGCTGACCTCTCCCTATCTGGTCTCCACCTCTAGGACGACCTCTACTAGTCTGTCCCCTGCCTCTGGGAGGTTGGGCAACTGGTGCTACAACCATGGGCTGATAACCCTGCTGTACTGCCTTGCCCCGAAGTCTGGGGAAAAACCTCTTTATTTGACATGGATCCCCACACTCATAAAACCCCCCCTGGTGCAATAGAATGCAGTCCTGAAGTCTGAGCCTACTAACATAAATATCCACTAGAAGAACCTTGAATGGCTAGCGAGCGATATGAACTCTCTAGCATGGCACTGAAGTAAGCACTAGAAGAACCTGGATGACTGGAATACCCACCGGAGGGACCCTAAATTGCTGGTGGACGGTAAGAACTCTCCGACATCGTATTGAAATAAGGCCTCTGGAGCACCTCAGTGAGGTGCTGGTGGTGCTGAATACGGGGGCCTGCTGGGCTGACCCCTCCCGAAGTGACCTCTGCCCCTAGCTGGGGAACCTCTGAACTCTCAAAAAAACTGGGCCCTCTTGTCCTGCTGAATCTGCTCTCTACCCCTCTGGCCATAGCCCTCAATCCTGCGAGCAATCTCTACCACTAGCTGATACTCAATGCCCATCTCTACCTCTCGAGCCATGCTAGCTCGAATACCGGGGTGTAACCTCGCAACAAATATCCACACTCTCTCTGCATCTGTGGGAAGTATCATGAGTGCATGGTGAGATAGCTTAGAGAACCTCGCGTCATAGTCAGTCACAGACATCTAACCCTGCTTGAGCTGCTCAAACTGGCACCATTACTCTTCCCTATATGAGGGTAGAATATATCTGTCCAAAAGAAGCTCTGTAAACTGACCCCAAGTCATGGGAGGAGAACCTGCTGGTCTGTCAAGAAGGTAAGACTGCCACCATCTACGCGCCCTGCCGTCTAACTTGAAGGCGATGAAATCTACTCCATGGGAATCCAATATCCTCATGTTGTGCAGTATGGCCCTGCACCTGTCAATGTAATCATGGACATCCTCATGACGCTTACCTCCGAAAACAGGAGGGTGTAGCCTAGTCCATCTGTCTAATAACATCTGCGGATCGCCATCCGCAGCTAGTCTAGGCTCGAGTGTCGCTACTGTAACTAGCTGAACATCACCCGCAGGTAGAGTACCCGGAGTTTGATATATGGCAGCTGTGTGCCCAGGAGCCTGAGCAGTAGAGGTCTGTGCTCCCCCTCCTTCCTGAGATGTGGCTGGGTCTGCTGGAAATAAACCAGCCAGGGTCATCGAGTCTATGAACTGTAGCATACGGCCCATGACATCCTGGAAGCCTGGTGCCGTCATGAAATCCGTCGGAGTAGGTTCTGCTGCGTGCACCTCGCCCTGCTTCTTCTGGGATCCCCTGCTGGATCTGCCGGTGGTGCAACTAGAGCAGCTCTGGGACGCCCTCGTCCCCTTCCTTGGGCCGATGCCCTCCCCCGGCCTCTGTATCAGCCTCTTGCAACGGGGGGAACAGCTCCTCTTAGTTGTGGAACATCTGCTGCGCACGTCCTCATCCATTGTGAGAGAATAGAAGAAGGGAAATTTAGTCTACTATCAACTGCACGATAGAAGATGAATAAAGAGTAGTTTCCTAACACCATATAGCCTCTCGAAGTTAAGTACAGACGTCTCTGTACCGATCCGCAAGACTCTACCAAGTTTTCCCATAACTTGTGAGACATACGTAAACCTAGTGCTCTGATACGATGTTGTCACGACCCAATTTCATTAAGGGTCATGAAGTTGCCCAACACCATTGTCAGGCAAGCCAACGCAAAAATATTAATGAGTTCTTGTTTTACTTTACTAAAAAAATTACAACAATTTCTTAACTTGAATTTAAAACCAGTGATAATTAGTAAAGTACAAAAATAATTATGCAATCCCCAAAAGAATAGTCTATCAATGTGTGTGCCAAGATCTGGTGTCACAAGTATAGAGGCATCTAGTAGAATATACAAAAGAATACATCTATCCTACTGCCTAAAATAGAATAGACAGTCAAACAAAAGAGAGACTCCATCAGGCTGCAGCGCGGCATCGGAAAGGAGCAACTCACCGTGGAATCTCGGCCAAGTATCAACAGTGCGCACCGGTAGGGTAGCCAGATGCACCTGCCTCAGATCCTGTACAATTAAGTATAGAAGCATAGTATGAGTATATAAACAATATGTACCCAGTAAGTATCTAGTCTAACCTCGAAGAAGTAGTGACAATGGGTCAAATAAGTGATAATATAAAGTTCAATATTTCAATTCACAATGTACATGGATAGAAACAAGTTCAAATAAGAAATAACACTAAAAATCTTCTCATCAATTAGTAATTATAGGCATTTTCTTCCTTTAACTCAAGTGACATTTCAAAAATGCATTATAAGAATTTTAAGGGGTTCCGGTTCCATTATCACACACAATTACCACTGAGGACGATCGGTTCGATCCAACATAAAAGTAAATTGAGTAGTGCCGAGGGTCGAATGGCCAGAACCATAGATGTATACAATTATCAACCTACCGAGGCGGCCCGCTCCCATGAGAGTAGTAGAAATAATCACCCCGCGCACGAATACTTGCGACATGGTTAGTATAGATACAAGTTAAATGCTTTCTTTTATTCTTTTCAAAAATAATTATTTACTTGAAAACCTTGAAATTATAACATCCTCAACGAGATCTCAATAAATGCAATTCAACAATTTATAATCATATAACAATACTCATAAAGCATGATGTAAGCCTAGAACTACCCGGACAAAATAGGAATAGTAGCCACGTACGGACTCTCGTCACTTTGTGCCATGGCCCCCACAATCACATTACATATTAATTTAGTATACCTATAGGGAGATTTCCCTCTTACAAGGTTAGAAAAGAGACTTACCTTGCTTCGAAGCATACTTCCAATATCAAGAACATGCTTAAACCCTCAATTTGGACTCGAACACTCCAAAACTAGTTAAACAGAGTAAGAACTAATCAATACAAGATCAAGAGTTTGAATTTTAATTACTAAAGTAATTTCGCAACCTTAAACACAAGTTTCCTAAAATCCGACCCCGGGCCCACGTGCCCGGATTCTGAAATTTTTCGAAGAAAGTTGTTCTTTATAACCTAAGGATCAATAATATATAATTTTTACTTTATTCCATAACAAATTTCGCGGTTAAATCTAACTTTTATCAAAACCCTAGGTTTTGCTCTAACCCCATGATTTTTCCTTAATCTTTGTGTGTTAATCTACCGGAGGCTTAAGTATTAAACTAGGAATAAGTAGGATGAACTTACCTCAAGATGCTAGGTGGAATTTCTCTCTTTGGAAGCTCCCAAATCTCCCAAACAATGGTGGAAATGTGTAAAAAATGACACATTCCCGTATTAAATGATGGCACTACCTTCAGCGATTTTCGTACCCACGGTAAGGGGACCGCATCTACGGTCTCGCTTCTGTGCGAGGTAGACCACATCTGTGGAAATGGGGCTGGCCTGCTGGGACCGCTCCTGCGGTTCCGCTTCTGCGGAAAAGGAGCCGCATCTGCGGTTCCTAGGCTTCTTCCCCTTGGCCGTACCTGCGAGAGATCGACCGCACCTGCAGTCTCGCACGTACGGCTAACCAACTGCAGGTGCGGTTATGACAGATTCCTGGAGCTTTAGATCCTTCTAAAAATTTCCAATTCCACCCGAGCCTCGTCCGATTGACGCTTGGGGCCCTTAGGCCCCGCCCGAACACACCGACAAGTTTGAAATCATAAAACAGACTTGCTTGAACCCTTGGAACGCCCGAAACAATGCTAAATTTAAGAATCACCCCCTAAAACCAATTGAATCAAATTTATGAACTTCAAGTTTTTCAATTTACTTCCAAAGTGCCGAAACGTACTTATACTACTCGGATTGACACCAAATTTTGCGTGCAAGTCTTAAATGGCAATACGGGACTATTCCCTTTCTCAGAACTCCGTTCGGACCCCGATAACATAAAAACCCGCTCCAAACCAAATACTTAAAAACTTCAAAATCCTTAATGAATCAACTTCCACTATTAGGCACCGAAACACTCTCGAGTCATCCAAAACCCGATCCAGACATACACTTAAGTCCGAAATTATTATACGAACCTATTAGAACCCTCGAATCCCGATTCCAAGGTCGTTTACTCAAAATGTTGACCGAAGTCAAACTTGGCCTTTTAAGTCAACCTTAAGGAACCAAGTGTTTCGATTTAAACCAAAACTCTTCCAAATCCCGAATCAACCATTTCCACAAGTCATAAATCAGTAAAGGCAAGTACAGGAAGTCTTATCTAGGGGAACGAGGTTCTAAAAAGCAAAACAATCGGTCGGGTCATTACAATAACAACAACAATAACAACAATAGCAACAACAACATCACAATTCAATAAATACATTAAAACTAACAAATTAAAGTTCAATAGAACTAAGAAATCCAAAACCAAGTTAAAACTTATTACAACTAGTTCAAAACGGGTATTATTTGTCTAGTTCAAAGTATATAAAAGTCAAGGAGTGTTTTGTACAATATCATCATCACCGTTTGATGAACTTTCATCTTCAACACGGTATCGAGAAGGATCTTGTGGAGAACGGGAAGAACGATTACTGGGAGGATGGGAGGAATGATCATGGGGAGGACGGGAGGAACGATCACGTGCAGGTCGAGCCTCTGGTGATGACTCACGAGACCGGAGCAATGGAAAAACTCCAGTAGATAGAAGAGTTCTGATCTTAGCTTGCATTCCAAGGAATTGAGCATCTCTAACCCTTTCTCTTTCCTTTCCCGCTTCTATCTCGGATGTGAGCTTTGTCACAGTCTCCCGCATAGCAGAGAGGCTCTCCCCATTAAGTTGTTCTCCTTGTGAGGAAGATCCTTGCATTCCACACTTATAGTGATGGAACTTTTTAGTAGGAAGCCTGTATACGTTCCCCCATTTTGGACCGCCAGCAGACTCCATCCATATTCTTTCAGCATTCTCGTTCGAAGGTTGGGTTAGCTCACCCGATTCACCAGCTAGCTGAGTGCGGATGAATTCCTCCACGTTAGGTTGGTAGCGACCCTATACAAAAATTTAAATTGAATTAGTATTTCAAAATTTATATAAAAGTAAATTAAAATAGTTAAAGAAAAGTGAAAGCTTACATATACAATCGAGGCCCAGTCCTCGACCCACCTTTCTTGATCCGTCTCTTTCTTCTTCTTTACAATATGCTTCTCCTTGAATATCTCATCATGGTTCATTGGACGCCCCTACTTTTTTTCCTGAAAATAAATTAATTTAGTTAATAAATAGAATAGATATACTTTGAAAATTAAAATAATTTAAGCAATTACGTACCAATCTTCTTTTTATTGTCCCTAGACTGATCGCACCTCCAGTGTGCAAGGAGCCTCCCTTCTCAGATGCGCGAGCTTTCTTTCCTTTTTCGCTCTTCTCTAAGAACTTTGCGGTAAGCCATTGCCTTTGCAAATCATCCCATAAATTTTGAAGTAACCAGTCAGGCTTCTTGTTCTTCTTTCTAGCTTCGGAGAAAGTATGCGACAATCGCTTGCGAGCTTTGTGATGAAAATTTGCAGCCACTTCCACGCTATAGCGGTGTTCCCATACACACTTGCTCTGTATTTCAAAAGTTAAATATTATATGGAAATATCATAAATATAAATATTAAACTGCTTAAAAGAACATTTATACCTTAAATTTATTGAAAATTTGCTCCTTCAGCGAGAATGGGAAATCAATCCAAGTCGCATAAGGCCCATCATAAAGCTTTCTGATGGCTTTGGTGAATATACTCGTAGTCTTATTACTGGGGATGAACCTACAATTTAACAATAAAAACACATTAATAACTTAGTAAAAATTTTATAAAACAGTAAACGCAAAAATAACAAATAACTCTTACCCATCACCCTCAGGGACTGTGATGATCCTACCATATTGATCATAATGCACCTCCTCGTCATCATCAGCATCATCGTCTGAAGCATGCATATCAGAGGCATGTGTGGATGGTATAGGGGGGGGTCAGAGCTACTACCTCGCAGGCGAAGGCCTGGAATAGATGGAGTCCCTAATGAAGATGGTTGCGATCCTTGTGACTGCGACATAGCTGGATGGACCCCAACTGGCTGTGATACTGAAAGCTGTGACCCGAGTGGCTATGATCCACGTGGGTGTGACATGGATAGATGTGATCCATGCGATGCAGATGGCTGCAATCCATATAGTTGTGAGGCAGCTGGACTATATGTCGGACGTATAGTCCTATGGCCCTATTATAAAAGACTGGTGTCTGCATGAAGGTGTAGGGCTCGTGATGCTGTGGCAGCTTAGTATAGCCGTGACATGGAGGATAAGACATATGCATCTTTGAAGAGGGTGTAAAAGATGGAGTTTTATTTTCTACCCTCCTCTTTCCCTTCCTAGACTTTTCTCGACCCTGAGAACCAGTAGGGTCATTGTTATCTTGACCCTTGCGTGCCATCTGCATAATATAATACATATTTAGATTGAAACATATAAGAAACTAGCTATAAAATGAGAGTTATTTAAAAACCCTGCTTTTTAAAGCTCATCGACGTATTGTTCCTCGTTCGAGAATTCTTCGTCCTCACTTGTTTGAGCTTCATTAGTTGATTCTTCGTCCTCATTTTCTATAATTGTTACTTCATATATATCAACTTCTTCCAATATGTGTTCAGGATGTTCCAAATCAGTTTCTAGCTGATCGTCCACTATTTGGTGAACACTGGAGATATCGTTTTGATATGCAACATCTAACACATTCTCGACTTCTACCCTACCTACAGGCTTAGTTTTTATTACAACCCACCAATCAAATTTATTCCGCCGCAATAGATAAGGAGCATAATACACTTGCCTAACATTATGTGCAATTATGAAAGGATCATAGCGATCATACTCCCTCGTATGATTAACCTCATTTATGTTGTATTGGTTGTGTACTCTTGTACCTCTTGTTGGATTTGGGTCAAACCACTTGCATCTAAAGAGTATTAATTTCTTATATGGCCAACCTGTATTATTTAGTTCTATTATTTCTTTGAGCACTCCATAATAATCAATATCTCCAACTTGGTTGCCATCACCACCTTGAACCCATACCCTGTTGTTGTTGCCATTTTTATTTTAGAGCAATCCTCTATATGGAACTTATAACCATTCACTACGTACTTAGACATTGTTGTGACCTTAAGCCCAGGTCCCCAAGATATATCTATCAAAACTTGATTTACACCATTATTTGGATCATTTACCTATATAGTGTTAAAAAAATCATAAGTTAGCATAACTTACAAACATTATTACCAACATAGTGTTAGAACATTATCAGGATAAACTTACAAATTGTTTGAACCACGTATAAAATCTCATATATACAGCATCATGGCCAAATTGACCCATGAAGTGACTATGACACATCAAATATTTTTAGTAGTTGCATCGAGATGTAATCACAGTAAATTTTATATTTTGATAACTAATAAATCAATACTTATTTCAGAAATGGTACAACTTCGGGACAATTTAGCAACACATGAAGTGTAGCTGAGTTGTACTTCATATCACTCAAACTTTTCTTTCTAACATCCTTAGAACATCGGCCTGGTTGATTAAATATGGATATTGGCGGATATAATGGATCATTCACATGTTCGACCGTGTGCCTTTTGGGCCTATTCCTAGAACATGGCACGTTACTCTCAAAATAATAAGAACAAAAATGAGCAGTTTCCTTTGCAAGATAAGCTTCGCATGTCGATCCTTTAATCCTATTCCTCTGCTTAACAAATTGTTTGCATTTGCCAATTGTCCTACATAATGTCATGTTAGCCAAGAACATTCAAATAAAACAGAAAATTACATCAAACTTATAATATTACCTCTCAAAGAGATACATCCATCTGCATTGAACAAGCCCTCCAAGTCATGCCTCTTGTACAAGGTGGATTGGAAGGTGTTCCATTACATCAAAAAAACCACATGGAAATATCTTTTCCATCTTACTAGAAGTTACACGAATGTTCTGATCCATCCGGAGTAGGTTTTCTTCCCTTAATATGGTAGAACACAAGTCTTTGAAAAACAAACTAATCTCTGTGATAGGTTTCCAGATTCTTTCAGGCAAACCACAAAATGCAATAGGCACTAAGGTCTCCATGAAAACATGACTGTCACGACCCTAAAACTCGATCCGTCGTGATGACGCCTATCGCGAAACTAGGCCAGCCTCAACTCAACAATCAACACAACAATAATAAGTTTGAAAATATTTACGGAAGCTTTTAACAGTTAAAGAACTATTTGAAACATAAGAATTTCCAAGAATAAATACAATCGAGCCCAAAACTGGGGTGTCACTGAGTAGATGAGCGTCTAAGGAAAATACATAGTCTAACATAATATCTAAGGGAATAATTTAAATACAACTGAAAAGTAAGGTGGAAAGCCAAGGCCTGCGAACGCCGTGAAGGTACCTCAATAATCTCCTAAGTCAGAAGCCTCGATCAACCACCGCCACTAGATCCAAAGTGCCTGAATTTGTACACGAGGTACAGGGGGTAACGTGAGTACACCAACTCAGTAAGTAACAAGTCCAACCTTTGGACTGATAGGTAGTGACGAACTCAACCTCCTCAAAGATAACATAAATAATGTACAGAAACGTAGGCATGCTTTAAATTAAATAAGCAACTCGAACAGTAAAATAGAGCAAGTATGAACAAGGTAAAGGAGTGTAACTCTGCTACATCCACATGTCAATGCACATACTGTATGCAATGCACCATGCTGAGTGCCTCATGTGCCCACAACCTCAAATGCTTGTCCACTCAGTATTGTATATGTCTCATACGGCCCAGGGAAGATCCATCCCGGAATAAATACATCTCTGACAATAGTCACTCAGTACTGAGGAAGGTCATTCCAGCCTATGAAGAAGATCCATCTCAAGATAATATCAATAACAACCTCACAACCATTCGGTACTGTATATGGCTCACAAGGCTTGGAAGATCCATCCCAGAATATATACACATTACTAACAACAATCATCGAGTACCGAGGAAGGCCATTCCAGCCTATGGAGAAGATCCATCTCAAATTATAAATACTTCAGACAAGATCCTTGTTTAGGGAAGTCCATCCCTCAATATCATCAACTGCGCTCGCTGGGGTGTAAAGACTCCATAGGGGCTTCTCTTAGCCCAAGCGCTATATCAAGCCAATGAAGGCATGATCAATATCTCGATGCAGCATGCAACCCGATCCCATACTGTCACTCAATATCAGGCTCTCGGCCTCACTCAGTCATTACTCTCCAGTCTCATACACACGGGCTCAAAATGTCATGATATTAGCCCGAACAATGATATGATCTTTCAAATAACAATAATCGAAACTGAGGCATGATATAATATGCATGAAAAGGACTACGTACAGAATATCAATGAAGCTAATGGCATGACAGCAAGAAACGACCTCTCGGGTCTCAACAACATTGATGTGAAGCCTTAACATGATAATTAGCATGATTTGCAGCTCATTAACTTAATCACAAAATTACAATGCAGATATCAGCAAGAAAGAGCCACTAAGCGGTGCCATGGAATGACCCATGTCACAATTCTCACGGTGCACGCCCACACGCCCGTCACTTGGCATTTGAATCACATCCATAGTAATCATAGAACACATAGTTCGGGGTTTCGAATCCTCAGAACCAAGTTTGGAAGCGTTACTTACCTCAAGCCAAGCCAAACTCTAGCCTGCGACGTCTTTGCCTCTCGATTTGGCCTCCAACTGCCCCAAATCTAACTAAAATCAGAACCGTAACATCAACATATGCTAAGGGAACAAAGCCCACGCGAAAATAATCAAATTACATCAACAATCCCGAAATTGGTCAAACCCGGCCCCCGAGCCCATGCCTCGAAATCCGATAAAAATCACATCAATAGAATCCTTATCCTCCCACGAGTCTATACATACCAAGAACATCAAAATCAGACCTCAAATGCCCCCTCAAATCACCACTCAAAGCTCATTAAAACTCAAGCCAAAATCTCCCAATTTTCTTCCCTAATTTCAACTAATATCATGATTAAACAATGGAAAAATCATCATAAACACAAATAATAAATCCCAAGTAACTTACCCTATTGAAAGTCCTTGATTCCCTTTTAAAATCACTGCCCAAAGCTCAAATCCCAGCCAAAAATGGTGAAGAATGACCAAAAATTCACAATGAAGCCTTTATATACACTCTGCCCAGCCCTTCCGCATCTGCGGGGCCGCATCTGTGCAAAATCCTCCGTTTTTGCGGAATTTCATTTAAAATCCCTCATGCGCACCTGCGGTCAGTCCACCGCATCTGCAGGCTCGCAGGTGCGTCTCAGCTTCCGCTTCTGTGATGCCAAACCGCATCTACGGCCCTTCCTCGCTTATGCGATCGTCACACCTGCGGTCCCCAAACTGCAGGTGCGGTTATAAAAGAACCAACAACTTTAGTAACATTCTCTAATTTTCAAACTTTCCAATAATCATCCGAAATCATCCCGAGGCCCCGGGGACCTCATCCAAAAATACGAACAAGTCACATATCACTATTCAAACTTATTCCAACCTTTGGGAAACTTAAAACAACATCAAAATACTAAATCAACCTCGGATTCAAACCTAAGATCTTATAAACTTTCAAATTCCACAAACGACGTCGAAACCTATCAAATCACCTCCGAATGACCTGAAATTTTACACACACATCACAAATGACACCACTGACCTACACCAATTTTCAGAATTCCATTCTGACCCCGATATCAAGATTTCCACAGCCGACCGAAAAATGTCAAATTTCCAATTTCACCAATTCACACCTTAATCAACCACGAACCTCCAAACCACATTCCGAACACGCTCCTAAGCTCAAAATCACCTAACAGAGCTATCCGAACCATCAGAGTTCACATCAGAGACCTTCTACACATAAGTCAATATCCGATTGACTTTTCCAACTTAAGCTTATTCAAAAGAGACTAAGTGTATCACACCTCTCCAAAACCATTACGAACTCGAACCAACCGACCTGATACCACATAATGCAGTAAAACAAGAGATAAAAAAGTAGAAATAGGGAAATTGGGGCTGAAATTCATAAAACATCCGGCCGGGTCGTTACAATGACAATCATGACTTTTCAAATGGCTCAACTTCCCTACCTCCATATCAACCTTTTTTCCAAGATTCGACGTATAACCCTTAGGCATCTTCAATTTCATAACCCAATCACAAATTTTCCGTCTTTCTTCCAATGTGAATGTGTAACTTGCTTTGGGCTTGAATATCTTACCGTTGTTTGCTATCTACAAGTATAATTCAAGCCGCCTGCAATATTCTTGTAAGTCCGTTCTAGCCTTCGGGTTATCCTTTGTCTTACCTTTAACATCCATCACTGTGTTAAACAAATTATCAAAATAATTCTTCTCAATATGCATGACATCAAGGTTGTGACATAGAAGATTATCCTTCCAATAAGGCAACTCCCAAAATATACTCTGTTTCATCCAATTATGAGTAACACCGTATCTGGGGAATATATAAGGTGGAGCTTCAGTAACTTTACTGAAGTTCTGGACCCTCTCCCAAATTTTCTCACCTGAACGTATTGGAGGTGGAGAATCATATTCTATTTTATTCTTTTTGAATGCATTTTTCATCCTTCTAAACCCATGATCATGAGGCAAGAATTGACGATGACAATCAAACCATGATTACTTTTGGCCATGTTTCAAAGTGAACGCTTTACTATTTTCCATGCAGTAAGGACAAGCTAGCTTCCCAGTAGTCATCCACCCAGACAACATTCCATACGCAGGAAAATCATTAATAGTCCACATTAAATTAGCATGCAAATTGAAATTCTGCTTGGTTGATATGTCATATATTTCAACACCATCATACCACAATTGTTTTAGCTCATCAATAAAAGGTTGCAAATATACATCAATCAAACTTTTCGGATTACGTGGACTGGGGATAATACAATTTAAGAATATATATGGACTAGTCATGCACAACTCGGGTGGTAGATTATAAGGTGTAAAAAAGACAGACGAACATGAATATAGTGTCGCAAATACAGAAAAAGGCATGAAGCCATCCACACACAAACCTAACCGAATGTTCCTTGGCTCACTAGCAAAATCTGGATATGTCCTATCAAAGTGCTTCCAAGCTTCTCCATCTGAAGGATGACACGTAACACTAGGTGGTCTTCTATTTTCAAAGTGCCATCTCATATGAGGAGCAGAACTCATCGACGCATATAACCACTTTAACCTAGGTATAAGAGGTAAGTAATGCATCGCCTTGATAGCGATCATATTCTCGCTGGAAAGCCTCTTGAAATGAGGCTTTTCGCAAAAGTTACAACTGTCTAAAGTTACATCATCTTTATAATATAACATGCAACCATCTTCACAACAATCAAATCTCATTTACGAACTTCCTAACTTATAAACCAATCTATTTTCCTTATAGAAATCACCAGGTAAGTTGATATTAGGGTCAACTAGTTCACTCATAAGGTCAATGAAAGAGTCCATGGCTGCTTGAGAAATATTTCAATCAGATTTTATACTTAGTAATCTAACTGCAATAGACAACTCAGAGTGCAGACTTCCATCACGTAGTGGACGACTAACTTCCTCTAACTGTACATAAAAATGTTTTGCGTCATCATTAGGAGTTTGTTCAACATTTTCATTGGGCTCACCTCCAAAGTGTATCCCAAAAGCATCTGTAACCATATAATGAATTCTAGAATCACGATTTGTATTCTCCACCGACCTACTACTTTCACCAACAACCATGTTATGAAATATCCCACGGCTACCATCGATCTCTCCATGATTAGTCCACACAAAGTAATTCTCTATAAACCCCTTCCTATAAAGATGAAGCTTAACTTCCTCCGATTTTTCAAACTTCACACAATCGCACCTAACACAAGGGCACCTAATTACTCCTTCACTTTGGTATGGTGGAAGTGACATTGCATGTCTAATAAAGTCATCAACCCCTTCTACTAAATCATCCTGCAATCCCCGCTGACTAGGATAATTTCTATTGTACATCCAAGTACGATGTTCCATCTAAAAAAATAAAACAAAAACAAATTAATTTAGTTAATTCATATCATAACCTTTTTTAGTTAATTCATATCCTAAAAGTTCAATTCACATCCTAAAATTTCAATTTATAAACTAAAAGTTCAATTTATAAACTAAAAGTCCAATTCATATCCTAAAAGTTTAATTCATATCCTAAAATTTCAATTTATAAACTAAAAGTTTAATTCATAAACTACAAGTTCAATTCATATCCAAAAAGATTAATTCCTAAACTAAAAATTCAATTCATAAACTAAAAGTTCAATTCATATCCAATAAGTTCAATTCATAAACTAAATATTCAATTCATATCCAAAAAGGTCCAATTCATAAACTAAACGTTCAACTATAAATCCTAAAAGTTCAATTCATATCCTAAAATTTTAATTTATAAACTAAAAGTTCAATTCATATCCAAAAAGTTCAATTCATGAACTAAAAATTCAATTCATATCCAAAAGGTCCAATTCATAAACTAAAAATTCAACTACAAATCCTAAACTCTAGATTCTAACTAAACTATTCAAGACTATACAAAGTATAATTCAAATCTAACTAAACTATTCAAGACTAACTAAACTAATTAGTTAATAAAATTAATTAACAAAACTAATTAAAACAAGACCTAAACCCTAGTCCTCAATAAAATACAATGTTCAAAGAATTGAAACAATAAAATACAATATTCAAATAATTGAAACAAAACTAGAAATAACAAAGAAATGGGTTGTAATTCAAACCTAGAATTTTTAGGTGGAGAAAGAGAGGGGCGGCAGGCAGTGGCAGCTGCAGCACCGGTTGCAGCGACGGCTACAGGCGGTGGCTACACGGGGTGGGGAATGGGATTTGTGTGAAGGAAATAGAGAAAGGGAGGGGAAGGTATTGAGGGAGGAATTAGGGAAATTTTAGGGAGGAAAATAAGAGAAATGGGGGGAAACCCGTTTTTCATTCTGAATTTTAGAATTACCGACCAACGTTGGTCGGTAATTTGGTCGGTACATTAAGTGTTGACCGTTTGACCAAATACCGACCAACTTTGGTCGTTTTTTTTTTAAAAATAAAATCTTTTTTTTGTTTTATTTTTTAAAATATTATAAGCTATTAAAAAATTATTATAAACTATAAAAAATTATTATTAACTATAAATATTTATTTTATTTAACAAAAATTATTTTAAATAATTATAAACTATAAGCATAATCTCAACAAAATATTATATTAACTAGATAATTAATTTTAATAGATTATAATAGCATCTATGTAAGTAAATTTAAGTTATATTTAAGTATATGAGTAATTTCACACACACACACACACAAACTATATTGTAATTGATGATCAATCTTATACATTACTACGTACGTACGAATAATTAATTAATAAATAAATCAATATAATATTATTCTATTTTATGTCGAGACGTTTTATTTTTTATATTAATCTATATAGGTCAAAACGTTTTGTTTTTAATATTCATCGATGCATCTAAATAAGTTATCAGTCGATGAATCAATTTACAAGTCTATCAATCCCTAAAAGAACCCGACCCTGTGTTCCTAGCGCTTCATGTTCTTATATATATATATATATATATATATATATATATATATATATATATATATATATATATATATATATATATATATTGCTATCAAAGTGTGTGTGTGTGTGTATATATTATATATATATGTAATGACCTGACCGGTTGTTTTGAGCTTTTGTATTTTGCTTGCCAGTTCTCGGGCATGTCTAGCCCCGTGTGATGTATTGTAACTTATGTAAATCGTTGGTTTTGGTTTCCAGGGTAATCAGAATGAATTTGGAAGAACAGTTCTCAGTTTGAAGCTTAAAATTTGAAAAGTTTGACCAAGATTTGACTTATTAGTAGATGACCTCGGATTGGAATTTTTATGATTTGGTTAGCTCCATTAGGTGATTTGGGACTTAGGAGCATGACCGGAATGTGTTTTGGAGGTCCAGAGTAGATTTAGGCTTGAATTGGCGAAATTGGAATTTTGGCATTTTCCGGTCGATAGGTGAGATTTCGATATAGGGGTTAGAATGGAATTCCAGAAGTTGTAGTAGGTCCGTTGTGTCATTTGGGATGCGTGTGCAAAATTTCAGATCATTCGGACGTGGTTTTGTAGACTTTTTGATCGAAAGCGGAATTCGGAAGATTTTGAAATCTTAGTCTCGATTTCAATGTGAATTGGTCGATCCGATATTGTTTGAGGTGTTTTGAAGATTGGTACAAGTTTGGGTAGTGGTATATGATGTGTTTGTGCTTTTGGTTGAGGTCCCGAGAGCCTCAGGGTGATTTTGGATTTTGGATGGTTGAGGGAAGAATTGAGTTTGGTTTTGGCAGTTGAAGATGTTCCATTGCTGTCATAACCGCACCTGCGGCTAGGGGACCGCAGATGCGGGATATGAACCGCACCTGCGGGCCCGCAGAAGCGGATGTCTAGTCATAGGTGTGTAAGGGGACTTAAGTGATGACCGTAGAAGCGGTGCTCGGATCGTAGAAGTGGTTGCTCAGGAACGAGGAATTGGCCGCAGGTGCTAGAAGCCTGGGCCAGAAGATATAAAATATTCCCTTCGCGAATTTTTGGTTATTCCACCATTTCTAAGTTGGTTTTGGAGCTTTTTGGGAGATTATGAATAGGGAATTCAAGGGAGCTTCGTTGATGTAAGATTGTTGAACCTAAAACTCATTTCTATGGTATTAGTTTACGGATTAGAGCTGTAATTATTGAAATTAAGTGTCAAAAATTGAGAAATTAGGGCTTGAGATAAACAGACCTTAAAATGGGTATTTGAAGGGTCAATTAAACTCCGATTTCAGTGTTCTTGATATATATAGAATCGTGGGAGGACGAGGATCATTTTGGCATAAATTTTATCGAGTTATGAGACGTGGGCCCGGGGGCTGGGTTTGGTCGATTTTGGGATTTTTAGTATAAATCTGATATTTTCAAGTGGGCTTTGTTCCCCTAGCATATTGTGATGGTATGAATCTGCTTTTGGCTAGATTGGGAGCATTCGGAGGCCGAGTCGAGAGGCAAAGGCATCGCGGGCTAGAGTTTGGACCGGATCGAGGTGAGTAATGATTGTAAATGTTGTCCTGAGGGTATGAAATCCCGGATTTCACATCGTTGTGCTATGTTGAGGTGACACACACGCTAGATGGCGAGCGTGGGGTCGTGTACCATTAGGGATTGTGACTTAGTCCATCCCGAATGACTGTTTTACCGCGTATTTGATTGAAAACCGTTTGCTATCATCATGTTTTGGGTTGAATACCATCTTTGGACTTCGTGCCAACTGTTTTAGACCCTTAGGGGATTTTTACTGGTATTTCATTACTGTTTTGACTTTATACTTGTACCCAGTCATGCTATATTCTACTGTTTTTATAACTCAGCTATGTCTACTCTTTTTTAACACATTAAATGATATTCTTAAATGATATTTTGGGCTGAGTATCATGTTTTACTGTTGCCCGAGTGGCTTATGAGATTCTGACTGAGTAAGGCCGAGGGACTGTGTTGTGAGGATACTTTTCGGTCGGACTGCACGCCACAACAATGATACACTGATTTATGATTATGAGGCCGAGGGCCTGAGATTGTCCGCCACGAGGTGGATTGTTAATATGAGACTGAGAGCCTATTTATTATGCCACGAGGTGGCTTGATATTGCACTTGGGCCGTAAGGGGTCCCTCTCGGGAGTCTGTACACCCCAGTAAGCATGGGTACCCTGAGTGAGTGATATATATTGATTATGCCACGAGATGACTTGTTATTGTGCTTGGGCTATAAGGGGCCCCTCCTGGAGTCTATAGACCCCTAGTGAGCGCAGGTACCCAGTATGAGATGTGATATAGCCCGAGGGGCTGATGCTGTTCTATATTGTTGCCCGAGGGGTGGTTCTTGATTTATGTTATGCCCGAGGGGCTGATTACGAGTGATTGTGAGGTAGCCCGAGGGGCTGGTTCTGTTGATACTATGCCCGAGGGGCGGTTTATGGTACACATTTTGCCAAGGGCTATTTATGTTTCCATTATGTTTACTCGCTTTATCACTCGATTGAAACTGTTGAAAATTGTTTTTAAAAGTTTTTCACTGAAACTGAGCATGATTTACGAAGTAAATGATTTCTTTACTTTGTTGGAAATATCCTGTATTTGTTGTAGTGTATTGACGTGATTTACGTGCTTTCTTACTGCTTAGCTTTCATTTACCTTTATTACTCACTGAGTCGGAGTACTCACATTACACCCTGCACCTTGTGTGCAGATTCAGGTATTTTTGAACCAGGTAGTGGGTGTTGGTTGCTCAGAGGCAGAGTCATCGGAGTTTAGCAAGGTAGTTGCCCGACGTCTGCAGCACTGCTTTTCTCCCTCCTGATTTCATTAGACTGTATTTAGTTCATTTTCATACTTTCCATTGTATTTAGACCTTAGTAGATTCTTGTGACTTGTGACACCCCGATGTCGGGCTGTATCCGTTTCCGCACTTATTCTATTTCGCTAAATTTTGGGATTTATTTCTTATCAATGACTTAAATTGACTTATTAAAAATTGTAAGAAAAATAAATTTTGGAATTTTGTCGGCTGGCCTTGTCTTCATGAGCAGCGTCATCACGACCGGGTTCGGTTTGGGGTTGTGACAAGTTGGTATCAGAGCCTAGGTTACATTGGTCTCACGAGTCATCATCAGGTTTAGTAGAGTCTCACGGATCGGTACGGAGACATCTGTGCTTATCCTAGGGAGGCTGCAGAACCTTTAGGAAAAATATCACATTCTTGAATTCTTATCGTGTGTCCTTGATTCAGCTTGAAATTTTACTCTTTGAATTCCTTCCAGGCATTCGTATGAGCGCATGAGCGCTCTGTATCAAATATGCATCGATGGCTTGTGATTCCCTGATCGAGGGACGAGACGTGATCTCTATGTGTTGGTGTTGGGCCAGTTTGGAGGACTTGAGGCCGGGGTTTTGCCTACAGCTTGAGCACTGAGGCGTTGATTGTGTGAGCACGTGCTTGTGGATTTGTATGTTCGATAGTGTCCCTATTAGTGGGAGTGATGACTGGGTAGTTATGTGATGAGTATGATGTAACTGCGAGATGTGTTCATATGAATTGAATGAGACTAGACGGGTCTGCTTGGGGGTAGTAAGGACTATTTGTTGCTTGATATCCATCTTGATTTGAGGAATAGCCCCGAGTTATGGGGGTGTGAAGAATCTTTCCATGTTTTCTAGTTGGGGGAGTGAAGTAGATTTCACGTTGTGTTATGAGTTCAGACTCAGGAAGATTAAGGATTGCATAATGTTTATGACGGTGGAAGGAATAAAGAAATGTTAGTTTGAGGCGAAGTAGATGGGTTATCTCCTGTGGAGTGTTCTGATGTTGTGTGATCCCTATGTGGTCCGTTGGAAGATCTCTTTTACCAGTGAAATGTGTGTGCTGCAATTTGAATTTAGGTCGCCTAAGAGAGTGGGCTTGACTGTTATGAGGGTGAATGCGAGATTTGTAGAAGATTTAAAGTACTAGATGGTCTATGTTTCACAAGCTTATGAAGGATTGAGTTTAATCTCACTATGGTATTATGGCAGTAATAGAGTATATGCATTATAAGTTATTGTGTGTTTTGATCTATGTCTTTGAGCCAAGTAGGGGAGTCAGCTATTGATTAGTTGATTGCATGGTTATGTGCTATGTTGGTTCCAGTTTGGGGCGTACTGGTGAATCAGTTATGGCTTACGGAGGTGGAGACCGAGGATGGATCGAGTAAAGGGAATTTCAATAAAGGTTATGTATGCCTTATGGGCGTATGAGAATCATAGAATGACTTGAGTTGTTATTGGTAAAGGGTGCTCGGTGCATAGAATAAGAAGTTGCTTGGTTGCATTAAGGTGAGGTTACATTCTGCAGTGTCGGAGTGCTAATGAGGCACAAGTTGTTCGGTTCATTTGATCAGGCTAATTGAGGTTTGAGTGGAGTGGATGACTGTCGAAAATGGTTCTAATGGGTTCAAGATATTACATGTAATGATTGGAGATTTTCAGGTTGTATATTTGGCTAGAAACTGAGTTTTTCATTAGAGGGTGTCAAGACTCGTGGTATTTCTATATTGTTATGGGATTGTATATATCAGTATCTGGGAGGTGAAGGTAATGGCTTTGGGTTCACAAGGAGTCACTTCAGGGTAGGTATTTTGAATGTGGTGCATTTGGGAATATTTAAGAGAGTATCTAATGGCTTATGAGCCTTAGATGGTTTGGTTTTATGCTTGGGTCTCATGTGGTAAGTCTGGGTTAAGGAATGGCAGTGTTATGGGAAGAAGTATCAAGTTGAAGGTAAATCAGAATGAACTTGAATAAGTGGGATGGCTTAGTAGTAGGCCGGATCGGCAGGGTAAGGATATAATTAGTTATTTAGATGCTTATGAGGTAATGAGTTTATACGAGTGTTTCACAACAATGCTCCTGGGTGATAGTGGCCTGCGTAGCTTGGTTGAGTTAGAAGGATTCAACCTTGACTGTTTAGTTTTGTGCAAATGGAATCTGGACAGTTGTTGATGGTTTCTACCACGGTTAGAGATGTATATTTTCTACTAGCATGAGGAGTATGGGATGTACAATGATTTTCTTCTCGATGGGATCAATGAAAAGTTTTTGGCTAGATGAGTACGTAGTTGCTTGTGGCTCAGAAAGGGTTATGAAGCTCTCATATTTATCATAGGATGACGTGGTATATGCGGTATGTTGTGTAGGGGTGAAATTTGCATGTGTAAGGTCAAGGTTCAGTTCTGAAAGAAAGGGTCATAAATTCTTGAGTAGCATGGACAACTTCAGTTGTGTTGGGTATACATTGGTTGTCTCCGTGTCATGTTATTCTGGACTATTGCGCTAAGGCAGTAGCATTGGCTATGCTGGGGATGCCACAGATTGAGTGGCGAGGTTCGACAGATTATGTTCTCAGTATGGTGGTTTCATTTTTGAAAACTCAGCGGATGGCTGAGAAGGGTTGTGTTTCTTGTTTGGCCTTCGTGATGGATATCAGTACAGAGACTACTGCTATTGATTCAGTTCCGGTGATAAGGGGTTTTCCGACTGTGTTTCCTGCTGTCGGGCATGTCACCGGACGGGGTTGTTGATTTTGTATTGATTGAGTGTCGGGCACCATATCGTATGGCACCGGCGGAGTTAAAGAAAGTGAAGTAACAGCTTCAGGGATTTCTTGATAAGGGGTTCATTGGCAGGCCACAGTGGATGTGTGTTCTAACTTGAGTTGGCTTGGTTAACTCCGAGTTGTATTATTGAGGGATGTGTTGATTCGATTGTTGTTGAGCTTATTAATGACCTTGTGAGATCTATGAGTTACCTTTACGTGTTTTGAGGCATTGGGATTTGTTGGTCATAGGCACATGTGATGCGGTTTTAATTGGGGTCTCTCAGTAGAATTCGAGTGGGAAGAGTATTGGGTATTGCTCGGCGGATGGCGTATCGGTTGTGTCCTTTCGGGTTTGTGTAATGTTATGTCAATTGATTCGCCATGGTTGTGATGATTTTCTTTGGTTCTAGACATCAAATTGCGTGTGGTTGTCTATTTTGAGCATAGTGACTTGAGGTGTTTCATGCGGACCAGTGTTTAGATAGGGTCGCACATTGCAGTGAAGTTATGTGGAGGTATGATCCTTCGGGTTAGATTCATGTATTCTATTTCTACGATGTATGACAGGTTCTTAGCATTTGGTGTGGTGGTACCGGTGAGCTTGCGGTACAACTTTCTCATTTGAGTCATTTTCATGATTTGAGTACGTTCAGATTGTTGCTTATTGGTGCGCGGATTGCACGAGTTGTGGCTTCAGATTGTATTGATGTGTCATGTCACCAGAGTAGTTGTGTTGTAATTAGATGAGATTGTTGGTATCTAGAATGAATACAAATGGATTTGGTTTCAGCATGTTGGAAGGATAATATAGATGTTCGGCTTAGGAGTTTGCTATGGTCCTTGCCAAAGGAGAAGTGACTTTACGACTGGTTGATCTGAGAAATGGTTATGAATTTCTACGTGTTTCATTTATCATTGGCAGTATATGAAAGTGTTGGAATGAGACTTTAGTTTATAGGAGGTTATTATCAGTATTAGGTTGTTGTGTGCAGTTGTCGTGATCAGGAGTAATCGCTACAAGCGTCTGAGTCATGCAGTATATCTTGTGATTGCATCTAGGGTTGCAGATATGGTTTGTTACAGCTTATTCGAACTTATTCAGAATATAGATGTGAGATTCTGATGTTGTAGATGATTTCAGAAGTGGAAATGTGGTTCTAAGGTTTATGTATTAGGTTGAATTGTGAAATTTCAGTTACATTGTGTTATCGGACCTATATGAGATAGGGTGACGTGGGATGTCACGACCCAAAATTCACTAAGGGTCGTGATGGAACCGGACACAATTACCAGGCAAGCCAACAACAAATAACTAGTAACTTCTCGTTTTAAATGTTTCTGAAATCATTTCTTTATACGTTTAAACTATACAAAATAAATTCCACTGAATAAATAATGAAACATTTAACAATTTTAAATTTCTAAATAAACCCAAAGACATTCCAGAACCTGGTGTCACAAGTGCATGAGCATTTACTAGGGAATAAAATAAAAATACAGTAACTGTCCGGAATACAAGATGGACAGAAATGAAAACACCGTAAAATACTCTGAAGGAAACTCTGCTGGATGCGGGTCGTCTCGATAAATGCAGCTCACCTATGTCTCCGTATCAACCATGCCGCTATGCCACTAAGCCACTAGCCACATATGAACCTGTGCAACAAAAATGCACAGCAAGTGTAGTATGAGTACGAAAACAACGTGTACCCAATGAATATCCCATCTAATCTCGAAAAAGTACAGAACAGAGGTCGACTTTGACACTTACTAGTGGTCCAATGATAATATAGTAAAAATGCGAGGAGATCAGGGAATTTTATAAAACAACAATTATAATTCATAAAGCCAGTAGCAGATAAACAACTTCCCAAATAATGATGGATTTCCAAAGATTTACTTTTCATTATCTTTATCAATTTATCTCCGGCCAGGGAAGGCAAATGCCAACATTTATAAATCTCAAGAAATAATATAAACATGCGCATATCATGCCGAGGTCGTACGGACCGATCCAACATAAATGTAAAATGTGCACTACCGAGGGTCGAACGACGCGAACCATAGATGCATCTATTATCCCGTTCGCGAATCATCCATGCGATGCGGTCAACATAAAATAAACAAACACCCTGCTCACGAATCATACACGCGACGCAGGTACACATAGAATCACATATTCAAATAGTTAATCAAGACTTCATCAGGGAACAACTATCTAAGGAAAATCCAAATTCTTTTTTTTTACAATTCAAGAAAATGAAGCTCAATCTTATAGAAATTCTCTTACTAATCCGATGTGATTTAAGCAATTCAAACCATCAAAAAGATTACAAATATTTCCAAGTACAGCATGCTTTTGGGTCCTAGACTACCCGGACAATAGCATAATAGTAGCTACGCACGGATTCTCGTCACCTCGTGCATACGTAGCCCCACAAATAGGAGCACATAACCAATTAACCCACCTATGGGGACAATTCCCTCTTACAAGGTTAGAAAGGAGACTCACCTCGCTCCGAAGCCGATATTCCGATTCAAGAACGAGCTCAAACCTCCAATTTGGAGCCGAACGATCCAAAACTATTCATATAGGGTAAGAACTAGTCAATACATACTCGAAAGTTCATATTCTAGTTATTAAACAAATTTCCCAACCCTAAATGCCAGGTTCCTAAAATACATCCCCGGGCCCACGTGCCCGGATTCCGGAAATTTTCAAAGAAAATTGTTACACATAACCTAAGGATCAAGAATATATGATTTTACTCCATTCCCTAACAAACTACGTGGTTAAATCTTGTTTTTACCAAGTTCTACGTTTTTCATCTAAAACCCATGATGTTCCGTAATTTTCACATGTTAATCTACCCATAATCCATGTATTTAGCTTATGATTTGTAGAAATTACTTACCTCTTTGATGATGATGGGATCCCTCCTCAAATGCTCTAAAAAATCGCCTAAGGCCAAGTGGAAAATGAGGGAAATGGGCTAAGTCTCGGAATAAAAGCCATTGCACCAGACGCAGAAGTCGCATTTGTGACTTCAAGCTTACAATTGCGATGAATGCACCACAAATGCGAAGCCCAACTTCCCCTGCCATGGCCGCATTTACGACAAAATTCTTCGCAAATGCGAAGAGGACAACATCGCAATAGCGATGGCCCCCTCGCAAATGCGATGTCCCCTCAGCAGCCCCTAGGTTTGCAAATGCGAGCTCCCTCTCGCAAATGCGATGTCGCATTTGCGACCCAAACACCGCAAATGCGGTCATACTAGTACCAGCATCATTAAACCTTCTCCAAATTCCATTTTTGATCCGTTAACCATCCGAAATCCATCCGAGGCCCCCGGGACCCCAACCAATCATATCAACCAGTCCCAAAACACATTACGGACTTGCTCGAGGCCTCAAATCATATCGAACAATGCTAAAATCATGAATCGCACTCCAATTCAAGCTTAATGAACTCTAAAATTTCAAACTTCTACTTTCGGTGTTTAAACCTATCAAATCACGTCCGATTGACCTCAAATTTTGCACACAAGTCATATTTCCCATTACGGTCCCACTCAAATGCGGAATAGGAATCTGACCCCGATATATAAAAAAGTCAACTCTCAGTCAAACTTTCCAAAAACCTTCAAATTTCTATCTTTAGCCAAATGACTCCAAAATGACCTAAAGACCTCCGAATTCACTTCCGATACAGAGCTATTCCCAGACTCGGAATCACAGACGGACATTGATAACACTAAAATGCACTTCAACCCAAACTTATGAAATTCTTCCAAAATGCTAACTTCCACAATAGGTGCCGAAACGTTCCTGGGTCTTCCAAAACCCGGTCCGGACATACGCCCAAGTCCGAAATTATCATACGAACCTGCTGGAACCTTCGAATCCATATTCTGAGGTCGTTTACTCAAAAACCCAATCTTAGTCAATTCGTTCAACTTAAGGTTTCTGAAATGAGAATTCTCTTTCCAAATCAACTCTGAACTTCCCGGAATTCAGTTCCGACCATGCGTACAAGTCATAATACCGTAAGTGAAGCTGCTCATGGCCTCAAACTGCGTAACGACGCGCTAGAGCTCAAAATGACCGGTCAGGTCGTTACATTTTCTCCCACTTAAACATATGTTCGTCCTTGAACGTGCTTAGAACTACACTGAAGTAGTCTGAAATCACTATTTAACACCTCGTGCACCTACCTGTGCTACCACAACTCAGTTGAGCACATTAGCTCGATCAATTCTGAAGATATTCCCTTTTATTCAAGAAAATAAGCCTTAGAGCCCAATTCCAACATCTGGGACTCTGTGCCAGTCCTATTTCCAACATATGCTCATCGTATCAATAACTACACACAGCACCAAAATACGAGTGCATACCTTAGCCGAATTCGCACCTTGCGCCACTTTACTCACAAGACCACAATAACATTCTCTGATCAAAGTAGTCGAAATTCCACGAACCTGATGCTCCTAATGCACCTCATGATATATATAAGTCTTGCTCTAAATCTTACAATACTGCTACGATGGAAGAGATGTGTAGAAATTCATAACCAACTGCCGAATCAACAATTCATTGGGTCTATACTCCTGATAGGAACTATCACCTCATTCTGAACCAAATAATGATCTTTGCTCCTTAATATACTTCATATACTCAGATTGCAATATCCTAAATCCAATGATCTCGTCTCACCCAGTTTGTACTGCTCAGGCAATAAGCCACCCCAGACATGATCAAAAGTCTTATATGATGCCACAATGTGCCAATAGGCTACCAATTCGAACACGATACAAAAGGAAAACGAACTCTAAAATGGAAATCCAATTACCCCGCTCACAAATTATACATGTGACGTGGTCAACATAATTAAACAGACACACCGCTCGTGAATCATACATGCGATGCAGGCACACAATAAATAGGAGTTTTCCTCAGAAAAATAGGAAACAAAATGAACAAAAACAGATATAGGGAACTGTACTCGACATCACACTATTGCGACGCTTAACCCGATCAAAACAACATAACCATAGCGGCGTGCCACCCGATCTACACATAAAATTCACATAAGGAGATACACACCGAGCTAGATTGTTCATTACAACAAAATACCGAATATCGGTCACAAGCACGCTAAGTGCATAATACCCTCCCTGGGGAGATATATAGCGCTACAAGCTACGAACTCAAGCGCAACTGAGGTGCGATATACGATCTGAATCTCAAGAGCCATTCTGCTCATATAACATCATCTCTGCACGGAACCTCAACACATAAGAAATTCACCAAGTCGTCTCGCTACTCATACGGTGTAATATATCATTACATGAAATAGATGACGATGAAATAATACCTCGAATACTCTTCCATAAGGATCGCATTGCTGAAATGAACACATCTGGCCTAATATAGAGCCCATATTCACATCTAAATCCATCCACCGACCTCAAGTTGATTCTGATCGCACTGAACTAGGCTAATAACCTTTCAAAGGTCCATAATCACCCCCTTTTTCTCATGACACACAAGAACAACCATCATAACCGGAGTAATCCTTCATAGTCCGCAACCCAATAAACCGAGTGCCCTCTAGGCATCAATTCTCAATTTAACGACATCACTGCAATCTTCATACTTGGTTTAACTTCTTCAATCAATCAAGTGACTACATGCCACACTTATACAACCTTCCCATGGGCCACGCTCCTACAAACTTCCGTGTTAGATAACAGGTCTGTACATCCAAACCACCGGTCGCACTAACGCTGAAAAGTGATCAAGAATCCTTAACCAGGATGCAAAGCCTTTTTCACAAAACACCGATCTCAGGTGACACCGATGACACTACCAACTTACCTTAAATATCGAAACTCCTTTCCTGCTCATCCGAGCTGATGACATCCTTGTCAACACCAAACTGCAACCTTGATCCTCACTTCAGATTCCATGCCACTCACTGCACCCAACATGCCAATATACAATAGAACACAATTTTCATCATAACTCCAGAACCTCTGATAAATTAACACTTCATCATATAAAAACTTTTCACTTAACTCACTTCAGAAGAACCATAGCAACACAAGTGAATTCTCTTAACCGTAGAATATGCAAATCTCTAAGTAGTGGTATAAGCCATCATAGCCCTTCCGGGATCCGCCTACACATGACAGGCCATAGCAGAAGAATATTTTTGAATAATATCAATTACGGCGGCCGACTAGCCTCATACGCACCGTCACAAATCACTTGCATAACTTGATCACGCTGAAGGAACTAATCACTACCAGCAATATGCCAATTCAACTATGGCTAACCAACCTATCTTATTTCTAATTTATCCTTGATTGCCTTAGAAATGATAATAACTCCATTCAACACATACACACTTCATCCGCACTCATCCCGAGTGACCTTGAATCACGAGACCATGCTGTCTCAAATCCCATGAACCATTTTATACCTCTCAAATGCTACACTGCAAGTCCAAACATCATAGAACATTCTGGGCCTCTTCTCGTAAGCTGCTACGAAGCTTGTTTCTTAACCGACCTATAGGCTCGGAATCATTAGGCACCACACTTTACCCCTTTGAATCCACTAGGACCATTATTGAGAGCCACCCACTCTGACTTGGCCCCGAATATAATTGGCTCCATGAATCTTCTAGCACATGAATACCCTCTCGACGAAGCACCCCGCAGAATCACTTCCCTTGAAACCTGCATCTATACAAGGCATAAATCCTGAACCCTTCCCCAAGTCTGAACATGAGCCAATAAGGCCAACCATAGCATATATTTAACAATTCTTTTGCTCAAATTATCACTTATATTCTTTTCCCGTAGCTAAAATAACCCATTAATGTGCTAATAATCAGAAACCTCGCAAGTAGTTAACCATGCAGCCCAATCATAGGCGGTGGGACTCTCCCACTTAGCTTGAAGCCATTATTACACAACTCTAGAATTCACTAGGATTCTTTCTCTTATTGACATAACCTTGCACAATCAATCGCCAAAATTTCTCGGAATCTTTCTGTAAAAGCCCATTCTTATATTCTGAATCATCAACCACATTCACACGACCGGTCTCTTTGCTGTATAACCAATAAAATTCCTTGTAGAAGCTTTGCCAACCATGCGGCCGCCAATCTTCTCACTAGAGACAACCCACCTGTGGAATTTACGTGCCAACATCTTCCAACGCTGCTGCACGGGATACAATCACTTCGACATCAATAACACATCCTGAGTTTGAGCTCACTCTCTACCTACACAAAACCATTCATCCCTCGTGGACATCAATTAAATGTGCGGCAACATCCTTCCAATTCAAAGTTATGTTGTATCTTTATTCATGTCAAGAAGCTCTTTTCCGATATATCAAATCTCCTGCCACATAAAAGCCCACACTTCAAATTAAATTAGTAGACCCCAATCACTAATCACTAACATTCCCAAATCATTCCAAACTCTCCTTAAGGTGCGTAGTCATCCTACCACAAAGCCCATATGCAACTCCGCCACTCTCCCACTTTGGCGAAACTCACCCCCTTTATTCGATTACTCGACCTTTGTTCCTTATACCTGGCCTTCTAGAAATTTTAACAACCGCCTGATACTCCCCACATGTCCTTCCTCATCGTTTGCTGCTCAGTTGTTGCCTTAAATAAAATCTATCTTCGTAGCACTCGAACCCACAAATCGCTACTAACTTTAAACCTTTCCGAAGATCATCTTTCTCGAGCCGTCAATATTAGAAACACCGATTCAATCCTGAACCAACGCACCCCGCAATATCTAACAGTCGTTTCTCCAATATTATTTCACAATATCTTACCCCAAAGGCGAATTGTATAAAACCACAACACCGGCAAACTTAACACATACAATCAAGGACGACGACACTACATCGCAGATGAAAATTCCACCACGCTCAAAAATACCAAGTCTCGTTACTCTATTACCCCAAATCTGGACATTCATAGGCCAATTGCTTTTCCTCCGCTGGAAATGAAATATCAAATCTCTGAATCGTGCATTGAGTAGACTTCCTTTCAAATCATTCACCGCCCCAACATATAGGCAAGTATCCTACCATCAAGTCAATACTGTTCGATAACCAATCGTGAGCATTATAGCAACCTATGCATAGCCTTTAACCTCTTAGAAGCACGACTACCAAGCCGAAACTATAGAAAAATCCTTCCGCAAGGCGACGACAATAGCCCAACCAACTATACCGGGAGAAACATCCCGCACCACATTTGTAGTACCATTACAATTCTTCAATTCTCGATTTATAACAAGCGGATCATGTCGTGTAAGATTGAGTAGGAAGAAAACAAGGGCATAGGCCTCAAGAAATCAATTCGCATGATGAGGAATCAAGAGGGGAGGTGCTCCTAATTGCCTTGTAGCCTCTCGAAGATAAGTACAGACGTCTCCATACCGATCCGCAAGACTCTACTAGACTCGCTCATGACTCGTGAGACCTAAGGGAACCTAGTGCTCTGATACCATGTTGTCACAATCCAAAATTCACTAAGGGTCGTGATGGCGCTGGACACCATTGTCAGGCAAGCCAACAACAAATAACTAGTAACTTCTTGTTTTAAATGTTTCTGAAATCATTTCTTTATACGTTTAAACAATACAAAATAAATTCCACTGAATAAATAATGAAACATTTAACAATTTTAAATTTCTAAATAAACCCATAGACATTCCAGAACCTGGTGTCACAAATGCATGAGCATTTACTAGGGAATGAAATAAAAATACAGTAACTGTCCGGAATAAGAGATAGACAGAAATGAAAACACCGTAAAATACTCTGAAGGGAACTCTGCTGGCTGCGGGTCGTCTCGATAAATGCAGCTCACCTATGTCTCCGTATCAACCATGCCGCTATGCCACTAAGCCACTAGCCACATATGAACCTGTGCAACAAAAATGCACAGCAAGTGTAGTATGAGTACGAAAACAACGTGTACGCAATGAATATCCCGTCTAATCTCGAAAAAGTACAGAAGAGAGGTCGACTTTGACACTTACTAGTGGTCCAATGATAATATAGTAAAAATGTGAGGAGATCAGGGAATTTTATAAAACAACAATTATAATTCATAAAGCCAGTAGCAGATAAACAACTTCCCAAATAATGATGGATTTCCAAAGATTTACTTTTCATTATCTTTATCAATTTATCTCCGGCCAGGGAAGGCAAATGCCAACATTTATAAATCTCAAGCAATAATATAAACATGCGCATATCATGCCGAGGTCGTATGGACCGATCCAACATAAATGTAAAATGTGCACTATCGAGGGTCGAACAACGCGAACCATAGATGCATCTATTATCCCGTTCGCGAATCATCCATGCGACGCGGTCAACATAAAATAAACAAACACCCTGCTCGCGAATCATACACGCGACGCAGGTACACATAGAATCACATATTCAAACAGTTAATCAAGACTTCATCAGGGAACAACTATCTAAGGAAAATCCAAATTCCTTTTTTTTTACAATTCAAGAAAATTAAGCTCAATCTTATAGAAATTCTCTTACTAATCCGATGTGATTTAAGCAATTCAAACCATCAAAAAGATTACAAATATTTCCAAGTACAACATGCTTTTGGGTCATAGACTACCCGAACAATAGCATAATAGTAGCTACGCACGGACACTCGTCACCTCGTGCATACGTAGCCCCACAAATAGGAACACATAACCAATTAACCCACCTATGGGGACAATTCCCTCTTACAAGGTTAGAAAGGAGACTCACCTCGCTCCGAAGCCGATATTCCGATTCAAGAACGAGCTCAAACCTCCAATTTGGAGCCGAACTATCCAAAACTATTCAAATAGGGTAATAACTAGTCAATACATTCTCAAAAGTTCATATTCTAATTATTAAACCAATTTCCCAACCCTAAATGCCAGGTTCCTAAAATTCATCCCCGGGCCCACATGCCCAGATTCCGGAAATTTTTGAAGTACATAACCTAAGGATCAAGAATATATGATTTTTACTCCATTCCCTAAAATATTTCGTGGTTAAATCTTGTTTTTACCAAATTCTAGGTTTTTTATCTAAACTTCTTGATTTTCCCTAATTTTCAAATGTTAATCTACCCTTTATCCATGTATTTAACTTATGATGTGTAGAAATTATTTACCTCTTTGATGATGATGGAATCCCTCCTCAAATGCTCTCAAAAATCACCTAAGGCCAAGTGGAAAATGAGGGAAATGGGCTAAGTCTCGGAATAAAAGCCACTGCACCAAACGCAGAAGAGGCATTTGTGTCTCCATGCTCGCAATTGCGAGGTCGCATTTGCGAGGAATGCACCGCATATGCGAAGCCCAACTTCCCCTGCCATGGCCGTATTTGCAACAAAATTCTTCGCAAATGTGAAGAGGACAACATCGCAAAAGCGATGCCCCCCTTGCAAATGCGATCTCCCCTCAGTAGCCTCGAGGTTCGAAAATGCAAGCTCCCTCTCGCAAATGTGTTGTCGCATTTGCGACCCAAACACCGCATATGCGGTCATACCAATACCAGCAGTATCAAAACCTTCTCCAAATTCCATTTTTGATTTGCTAACCATCCGGAATCTACCTGAGGTCCCCGAGACCCCAACCAATCATACCAACCAGTACCAAAACACATTACGGACTTGCTCGAGGCCACAAATCAAATCGAACAACGTTAAAACCATGAATCACACTCCATTTCAAGCTTAATGAACTCTAAAATTTCAAACTTCTACTTTCGGTGTTTAAACCTATCAAGACATGTCTGATTGACCTCAAATTTTGCACACAAGTCATATTTGTCATTACGGACCTACTCCAACTTCCAGAATCGGAATCTGACCCCGATATCAACAAAAGTCAACTCTCTGTCAAACTTTCCAAAAAACCTTCAAATTTCTACCTTTAGAAAATGACTCCAAAATGACCTACGGACCTCCGAATTAACTTCTGATCGCGCTCCCAACACCAGAATCACCATGCAGAGCTATTCTCAGACTCAGAATCCCGGACGGGCATTGATAACACTTAAATTCACTTCAACCCAATCTTAGTCAATAGGTGAGATTTCGATATAGGGGTCGAAATTGAATTCCGGAAGTTGCAGTAGGTCTATTGTGTCATTTGGGATGCGTGTGCAAAATTTTAAGTCATTTGGACGTGGTTTGGTATACTTTTTGTTAGAAAGTGGAATTCAGAAGATTTTGGAATCTTAGGCTTGATTTAGATGTGAATTGGTCGATCCGATGTTGTTTGAGGTGTTTTGAATATTGGTACAAGTTCGAGAAGTGGTATTTGATGTGTTTGTGCTTTTGGTTGAGGTCCCGGGGGGTCCTTGAGGTGATTTCGGATGGTTGACGAAAGAATTGAGTTTGGTTTTGGCAGATGAAGATGTTCCATTGCTGTTATAACTGCACCTGCGGCTAGGGGACCGCAAGTGTGGTCTCGCAAAAGCAAGTTGGGAGCCGCAGATACGACCAACGGCAAAGTAAGTGAAAACCGCAGATGCGGGATATGAACCGCACCTGCGAGCCTGCAAAAGCGGATGTCTAGTCACAGGTGCGGAAGGGGCCGTATGTGATGACCGCAGAAGCGATGCTCGGACTGCAGTAGCAGTTGCGCAGGAGTGAGGAATTGGTTGCAGGTGCGACAAGCCTGGGCCAGAAGGTATAAAATATTCCCTTCGCAAATTTTTGGTTATTCCACCATTTCTAAGTCGGGTTTGGAGATTTTTGGGAGATTTTGAAGAGGGAATTCAAGGGAGCTTCATTGAGGTAAGATTGTTGAACCTAAAACGCATTTCTATGGAATTATTTCACGGATTAGAGCTGTAATTATGGAAATTAAGGGTTAAAATTTGGGAAATTAGGGCTTGAGATTAAGAGACCTTAAAATGGGTATTTGAGGGGTTAATTGAACTCCGATTTTAGTGTTCTTGACATCCATAGGCTCGAGCGAGGACGAGGATCATTTTGGCATAAATTTAATCGAGTTCCGAAACATGGGCCCGAGGGCCGGGTTTGGTCGATTTTGGAATTTTTGGTATAAATTGGATATTTTCGAGTGGGCTTTGTTCCTCTAGCATATATTGATGATATGAATCTGCTTTTGGCTAGATTTGGAGCATTCGGAGGCCGAGTCAAGAGGCAAAGGCATCGCGGGCTAGAGTTTGGACCAGATCGAAGTGAGTAATGATTGTCAATGTTGTCCTGAGGGTATGAAACTCCGGATTTCATATCGTTGTGTATGTTGAGGTGACACACACACTAGATGGCGAGCGTGGGGTCGTGCACCATTGGGGATTGGGATTTAGTCCATCCTGAATGATTGCTTTACCGCTTATTTGATTGAAAACTATTTGCAATCATCATGTTTTGGGCTGAATGCCATATTTGGGCTTCGTGCCAACTGTTTTAGACCCTTAGGGGATTTTTACTGCTATTTTCTCACTATTTTGACTTTATACTTGTACTCAGTCATGCTATATTCTATTGTTTTCATAACTCAGTCATGTCTACTTTGTTTTAACACATTAAATGATATTCTTAAATGATACTTTGGGCTGAGCATCATGTCTTACTATTGCCCGAGTGGCTTATGAGATTCTGACTGAGTAAGGCTGAGGGCCTGTGTTGTGAGGATACTTTTGGGTCGGGCTGCACGCCGCAGCAGTGATACACTTATTTATGATTATGAGGTCGAGGATCTGAGATTGTATGTCACGACATGGCTTGTTGATATAAGGCCGAGAGCCTATTGATTATGCCACGAGATGGCTTGATATTGCGCTTGGACCATAAGGGGCCCCTCTCGGGAGTCTGTACACCCTTAGTGAGCGCGGGTACCCTGAGTGAGTGATATATATTGATTATGCCACGAGATGGCTTGTTATTGTGTTTGGGACGTAAGGGGCCCCTCCCGGAGTCTGTATACCCCCAGTGAGTGCGGGTACCCAGTATGAGATGTGATATAGCCCGAGGGGCTGATGTTATTCAGGGTTGTTGCCCGAGGGGCAGTTCTTGATTTATGTTATGCCCGAGGGGCTGATTGGAGTGATTGTGAGGTAGCCCGAGGGGCTGGTTCTGTTGATATCATGCCTGAGGGGCGGTTTATGGTACACGTTTTTCCGAAGGGCTGTTTATGTTTCTATTATGTTTACGCACTACTTTATCCCTCATTTGAAACTGTTGGAAAATTGTTTTTAAAAGGTTTTCACTAAAACAGAGCATGATTTACGAAGTAAATGATTTTTGTACTGTGTTGGAAATATCCTGTATTTGTTGTAGTGTATTGAGGTGATTTACGTGCTTTCTTACTGCTCGGCTTTCATTTACCTTTATTACTCACTGAGTCAGAGTACTCACATTACTCCCTGCACCTTGTGTGCAGAATCAAGTATTTCTGAACTCGGTAACGGTTGTTAGTTGCTCAGAGGCAGAGTCATCGGAGTTTAGCTAGGTAGCTGCCCGACGTCCGCAACACTGCTTTTCTCCCTCTTGATTTCATTAGACTATATTTAGTTCATTTTCAGACTTTCCGTTGTATTTAGACCTTAGTAGATGGTCGTGACTTGTGACACCCCGATGTCGGGCTGTATCCGTTTTCGCACTTGTTCTATTTCGCGAAATTTTGGGATTTATTTCTAATCAATGACTTAAATTGACTTATTAAAAATTGTAAGAAAAATAAATTTGGGAATTGTGTCGGCTGGCCTTGTCTTCATGAGAGGCGCCATCACGACCGGGTCCGGTTTGTGTAATAAATTAAAAATGCTATATATATACTACATATATTGCATGTTATAGTATATGTTACGTTATTCATTATTTGTATTATAACAGATTTAATGGATTACATTCATTCATCACTAATAATGCATGACATAGATTAATAGATATAGGCTGAGACGTTTTGTTTTTACTATTAATAAATATAGGTCAGACGTTTTGTTTTTAATATTCAACGATGCATCTAAGTAAGTTTCGGATTGTGTTTTGGAGGTCCGTAGCTAATTTAGGCTTGAAATGCCGAAAGTTGAATTTTTGAAGTTTCCGGTTCGATAGTGAGATTTTGATCTGAGGGTCAGAATGGAATTTTGGAAGTTGGAGTAGCTCTGTATTGTTTAATGTGACGTGCGTGCAAAATTTCAGGTCATTCGGACGAGGTTTGATAGACTTTTTGATCAAAAACGTATTTTTAAAGTTTTTAGAATTCTTAGGCTTGAATCCGATGAGAAATAGGTGTTTTGATGTTGTTTTGTGTGTTTCGAAGGTTGAAACAAGTTCGAATGAGGTTATAGGATATGTTGGTATGTTTGGTTGAGGTCCCAAGGGCCTCGGGTGAGTTTCAGGTGGTCAATCGGACCATTTCATGAAGTTTGGAGTTGCAGAATTGCAGGTTCAGCTGTTGCAGATACTTACTCTTCGCGTTTGCGAGTGGACCCTCGCATTCACGAAGAGTCAGTGGAAGATGGTGAAATTTTAGCCTTCGGATTCAAGAGGAAGGCTCTGCGTTTGCGAAGGGCTGGATGTTCGTGCATCGCATTCGCGAGAAGGGCAGCGCATTCATGTAGAGTAATTGGTCAGCTGGGTCTGAGGTCGAGTTTGTTCATCGCGTTCGCGAGAGAGGGAGTGCGTTCACGAAGGGTAAGTCTGAGGAATCATCGCGTTTGCGAGTTTCTTTGTCGCGTTCGCATAAGAGGATTTTGGTCAAAGTCATTTTTGTGCTTCGCGAAGAAGGAAACACCTGGGCAGATTTTTAAAACCCAAAATTGAGGGTTTGAGTCATAATTCATATTTTGGACTTGGGAGCTCGGGAGATTGTAATTTTTGAAGAGATTTTCACCTGGGCGGTTTGGGGTAAGTGATTCCTACTCGGTTTAGACTAATTTCCATTAATCTACACTTAAATTCATCGTTTAATTTCGAAATTTTGGTGGAAATTGGGGGAAAAGTTCTTAGACCAAGAAATTGAGTTTTGATATTGGATTGGGATAATTGTGATATGATTAGACTCGTGAGAGTGTGAGGATTCTGAAAATATAAATTTTACCCGATTCCGAGATATGGGCCCGAGTGGCATTTTGGTTATTTTACCTAATTTCGCGTATTAGCTTAGAATTTAATTGTAGAATTAGTTACTTGACATGTTATTTACATTATGAAATTGAATTGAATAGATTTGGGCCATTTGGAGTCGAGTACTCGTGGCAAGAGCGTGGTTTCGGATTGATTTTGAGCTGGTTCGAGGTAAGTGGCTTGTCTAACCTTGTGTGGGGGACCTTTCCCTTAGGATTGGTCTATTTGGTAATTTAAATGCCTTGTATATGAGGTAACGAGTGCATACTTGTGCTAATTGTTGGAAATCCGTTTTTTCTTTAAGTAGTTACTAGTAATGTTTCCTTTCCTGTTTTTACTACTTGCACTGTTAAGCCTGTTGTAGCTTAGGAAAGCACGTCTAAGTGATTTAATTGCTTTATTTGCTCAAACTGCTTTACCTGAACCCTATGCAACATGCTAGGCTAGAATTTCTTGTTGCCTTAATATGAAATTTGCCATTTCTGAGTATTTTTCCTATTGTTGCTGTGTATTTACATTGGGACTACGGATGTGGGATTCTTGTAGCTACCTTACACACTTATATGGAACTACAAGAATGCACCCGGTAGATTCCCCCAGTACCGGGTATTTACATTTGGGACTACGGAACGGGATTCCGGTAGATCCTCGCGCACTATGAGTTGGACTACGGGACGAGATCCTGGGAGATCCATTGGATATGTACATATGGGACTATAGGACGGTATCCTGGGAGATCCCCGATCGTTATTGTTGGTGCTGAGCTATATTTCCTTTCCGTGTTTACCTTGTTTCTGTATAGTTGTTGTTGTGTTGTACATCCTGTGCTATTTTACTGCTGTACTTATTTATACTAATTTGTTCTATACTATTGATCTTTATATTTTATTTAACCTCAGTAGGGCCCTAACCTTCCTCGTCACTACCCAACCGAGGTTAGGCTTGACACTTACTGAGTACCGTTGTGGTGTACTCATGCCTCTCCTACGCATGTTTTTCATGTGCAGATCTAGCTACCGCTACTCAAGCCTACCATCCTTGAGTGAGGCAACTGCTTTAGAGACTGCGAGGTACATCTGCCACGTCCACAGGCCGAGAAGTCCTTTTCTATTCCAGCTGTTAAACCTTGCCCTTCTGTATTTTCTTTCTTGTTAGATATTCTGGAGTTAGACTGTTAGATATTTCAAAGGCTTGTGTTTCCGTGAGTTTCCGGGTTTTCGGATAGTGTATTTGGTTCTGAGAACTGTTTTGTTATGTATGCCGAACGACACTTTTTACACTGCTTTTATCACTCATCATTCTGTTTTTATTTGTTTATATTCCATATTTTGGTTATCTTTCGCAATTTAGGCTTACCAAGTTGTAGTGGACTAGGTGCCGTCACGATGGTTCACGGAGTGCGAACCGGGGTCGTGACAAGTTGGTATCAGAGCTCTAGGTTCATAGGAGTCACGGATCATAAGACGGTTATTAGAGTCTCACTGATTGGTGCGGAGACGTCTGTACTTATCTACGAGAGGCTATGTAACTGTTAGGAAAATTTCAATTCATTTGATTTCCTTGTCGTGCGATGTTTTGACATCACAATTCTAAACTTCTATCTTCTATTCTCTCACAGATGGTGAGGACACGCACTACCCGAGATGATCAGGCACTCACACCCCCTACTGTAACTGTCAGAGTCCGAGGACACGCACGTGGTGCAGCCAGAGCACTTGCGCGAGCTACCGCCGAGGTACCACTAGCAGTTCTAGCCGGAGTCTAGGCACCTGACACGCCTACTACTACCACTACTCCAGCTCTTCAGGAGACTTTGGCACAGTTCATGAGCATGTACACCACTCTAGCTCAAGCAGGGTTGCTTCCCTTGCTGCAGCTACATCTCAGGCCAGGGGAGGAGCACAAATTCCCGCCGCCTGCACTCTTGAGCAGCGAGTGCATGTTGAGCAGGTCCCTAAGATTATTCCTATACCGCCTGTAGTGCCAGTTCAGCCCGAGGATAGGGCAACGACTTTCGAGGAGGAGTAGCTGAGGCTTGAGAGGTTCAAGAGGTACAAGCCTATTGTATTCAGCGGTCTAGCATCGGAGGATGCTTTGGGATTTCTAGATGAGAGTTACTGCATTTTCCGTACCATGGATATATCAGGATCGAGCGAGGTTTCCTTAACGACCTTCCAGCTTCGAGGAGCCGCCTAAGAGTGGTGGCGCACCTATAAGTTAGACAATCCGGATGAGGCTGCTTCAATGACTTGGACTCAATTTTCAAACCTATTCCTGAGAGAGTATGTTCCTCAGAGCCTCAGGGATGCATGGCATACAGAGTTTGAGCATTTGCGCCAGGGTGCTATGACTGTCTCAGAGTATGCTGTCTGTTACACCAATTTGGCTAGGCATGCACCAACCTTGGTTTCTACTATTCGCGAGAGGGTTCGCTGGTTTATTGAGGGCCTTATTCCCAGCATTAGGTCTAGCATGGCTCATGAGTTGGAGATGGATATTTCTTATTAGCAGGTGGTGAGCATTGCTAGTAGGATTGAGGGTATGCATGCTAGGGAGAGAGAGAGGAGAGGGAGGCCAAGAGGTCTCGAGAGTCGGGCCATTATTCTGGTGCCTGTACCCCAGTTGTAGGTCGCCACGGTAGGGGTTATATGAATTGCCCCGTTCATTCAGCTCTTCCAGCAGCCAGTATGCTCCAGCTCCTCCTAGACCTCATAAATTATGCACCTCCGGTTTCTAGCGCGCCTCCTACGCGGGGTGCTTTCAAAGGTCAGTCCAGCAGACCTGGCTTGAGCCAGTCACAGCCACCACGTCCTCCCAGAGCTTGGTTTGAGTATGGTGACACACGTCATATGGTGAGGGATTGCCCCAGACTTGGGAGGGGTGCACCTCCACAGACTTCTTAACCACAGCGTGCCCCGTAGAGTCTCATGTTATGGATACAGCTCCAGTTGCTACCCCACCTACTCAACCAGCTAGAGGTGGAGGTCAGGGAGGTAGAGGTCACCCTAGAGGGGGAAGCCAGGCTAGATACTATGCCTTTCCTGCCATACCAAGGTTGTTGCCTCTGATTCTGTCATCACAGGTATTATACTGGTTTGTCACAGAGATGCATCGGTTCTATTCGATTCGGGCTCAACTTATTCTTATATGTCTTCTTATTTTGCCCCGCATTTGGGTGTACCTCGGGATTCTTTAAGTTCCCCTGCTTATGTTTCTACTCCTGTGGGAGATTCTCTTGTTGTGGACCGCATCTATCGGTCGTGTTTGGTTGCTCTTAGTGGTTTTAAGACTCGAGCTGATTTATTATTGCTCAGCATGGAAGATTTTGATATTATCTTGGGCATGGACTGGTTGTCTCCCTATTATGTTATTTCTTGATTGTCACGCCAAAATCCTGACGCTGGCTATGCCAGGTATACTGCGTGTTGAGTGGAGGGGTACTTTAGATCACACTCCTAGTAGAGTTATTTCTTTTCTTAAAGCTCAGCGTATGGTTGAGAGGGGGTGTGAAGCGTATTTAGCTTATGTAAGAGATGTCAGTATTGATACCTCTTCAGTTAATTCAGTCAAAGTAGTACGAGATTTTCCCGATGTGTTTCCAGCTGATCTTCCAGGCCTGCTGCCTGATAGAGATATTGATTTTGGCATCGATCTATTTTCGGAAACTCAGCCCATTTCTATTCCTCCGTATCGTATGGCTCCTCCTGAGTTGAAGGATCAGTAACAAGAATTTCTTGATAAGGTTTTTATTCGGCCTAGTGTATCACCTTGGTGTGCTCATGTCTTGTTTGTGAAGAAAAAGGATGGGTCTATGCGTATGTGTATTGATTATTACTAGTTGAACAAAGTGACAGTTAAGAACTATTATCCTTTGCCTCTATTGATGATCTGTTTGACCAGCTTCAGAGCGCATATGTGTTTTTTAAGATTGATTTGCGCTCCGGTTACCATAAGTTGAAGATTCGAGAGACAGATATCCTGAAGACTGCTTTCAGGACTCGGTATGGTCATTACGAGTTCCTTGTTATGTCATTTGGGTTGACCAATGCCCTAGTAGCCTTTATGCATTTGATGCACAGTGTGTTCCGGTCATGTCTTGACTCGTTCGTCATTGTCTTTATTGATGATATTCTGGTGTATTCCTGGAGTCGGGAAGATCATGAGCAACACCTAAGGACTGTGCTTCAGACTCTGAGAGAGAAAAAGTTATATGCTAAGTTCTCGAAATGTTAGTTTTGGTTGGATTCAGTGGCATTCTTAGGCCATGTGGTATCGAGTGAGTGTATTCAGGTAGATCCGAAGAAGATAGAGGTTGTGCAGAGTTGGACCAGACCATCCTCAGGTACCGAGATTCGTAGTTTCCTTGGCATGGCGGGTTACTACCGTCGTTTTGTGGAGGGATTTTCATCGATTGCAGCCCCTATGACCAGGTTGACCCAAAAGGGTGCTCCATTCCAGTGGACAGAGGAGTATGAGGCTAGTTTTCCGAAGCTCAAGACAGCTTTGACCACAACCCCAATTTCGATACTGCCTACAGGTTTGGGGTCCTATACGTTCTATTGTGATGCCTCGAGGGTTGGTCTCAGAGCGGTGCTGATATAGGACGGTAGGGTGATTGCCTACGCGTCAAGACAGTTGAAGATACATAAGAAGAACTACCTTTTTCACGACCTTGAGTTAACTTCCATTGTTCACGCTCTGAAGATTTGGCGCCATTATTTATACGGGGTTCCCTATGAGATTTATACTGACCATCGGAGCTTACAACACTTGTTCAAGAAAAAGGATCTAAATTTGCGCCAGAGGAGGTGGTTAGAGTTGCTGAAGGACTATGATATCACTATTTTGTATCACCCAGACAAAGCCATTGTGGTGACCGATGCTTTGAGTCACCGGGCAGAGAGTTTGGGGAGTTTGGCTAATTTACTAGCATCAGAGAGGCCTATGGCGATGGATGTTCAGGCCTTAGCCAGCCAGTTTGTGAGATTGGATCTTTCGAAGCCCAGTCGGGTTCTAGATTGCGTGGTTTCTCGGTCTTTCTTATTCTATCGTATCAGGGAGAGGCAGTATGACGACCCTCATATACTTGTCCTCATGAACAAGGTGTTCAGCACGGTGATGCCAGAGATGTAACTATTGGTGATGATGGGGTATTGAGAATGTAGGGCCAGATTTGTGTACCCAATGTTGATGGGCTTGGGAGTTGATTTTGGAGGAGGCCCATAGCTCACAGTATTCCATTCATCCAGGTGCCATGAAGATGTATCATGATTTGAGGCAGCACTACTGGTGGAAGCGGATGAAGAAGGATATAGTTGGATTTGTAGCTCGGTGCCTCAACTGTCAGCGGGTGAAGTATGAGCACCAGAGACCGGGTGAGTTACTTCAGAAGATAGAGATTCCGGAGTGGAATTGGGAGTGGATCACCATGGACTTTGTAGTTGGGCTCCCACTGACTTTGAGAAAGTTCGATGCTATTTGAGTGATTATGGATCGGCTGACCAAGTCCGCTCACTTTATTCCTGTGTGTACTACTTATTCCTCGGAGTGGTTGGCGGAGATTTATATCCGGGAGATTATTCGTCTGCATGGTATTCTAGTGTCCATCATTTCAGATAGAGGTACTCAATTTACATCACAGTTCTAGAGGGTCGTTTAGCATGAGTTAGGTACTCGGGTGGAGTTGAGTACAACATTTCACCCTCAAACGGATGGACAATCTGAGCGCACTATTCAGATTCTTGAGGATATGCTCTGTGCGTGTGTGATTGAGTTTGGAGGGTCTTGGGATAAGTTCTTGCCATTGGTGGAGTTTGCCTACAACAACAGCTATCAGTCCAACATTCAGATGGCACCATATGAGGCTCTAAATGGGAGACAGTGTAGATCCCTGGTTGGTTGGTTTGAGTCGGGTGAGGCCAGATTATTGGGCATAGACTTAGTTTAGGATGCTTTGGAGAAGGTTAAGGTGATTCAGGATAGACTCCGCACAGCCCAGTCCAGACAGAAGAGTTACGCGGACCGGAAGGTTCGTGATGTTTCCTATATGGTTGGAGAGCGGGTTCTGCTTTGGGTTTCGCCTACGAAGGGCGTTATGAGATTCGGGAAGAAAGGGAAGTTGAGTCCGAGATTTATTGGCCCTTTTGAGATATTGAGGCATGTTGGGGAGGTTGCTTATGAGCTTGCCTTACCTCCCAACTTGGTCGGAGTTCATTCGGTATTCCATGTTTCGATGCTCCTGAGGTATCACGGTGATCTGTTGCACGTATTGGATTTCAGTTCAGTCAAATTGGAAAAGGATCTAAACTATGTTGAGGAGCCATTGGCGATATTGGACAAACAGATTAGAAAACTGAGGTCAAAGAACATTGCATCAGTAAAGGTTCAGTGGGGGGCCATCCGGTCGAGGAGGCGACCTGGGTGATCGAGCAGGATATGCGCAGTCGTTACCCTCATCTTTTCACTACTTCAGGTATGTTTTTATGCTCGTTCGAGTATGAACGAATGTTTAAGTGTAGGAGGATGTGACGACCCGTCTGGTTATCTTAAGAATTAATGCCCCGATCCCCTGTTAACTGCTTTCCCCATGTTTATTTCTGCTATTTTGATTTGCCGAGATGTTCGGTTTTAAGTTTCAGAGAGTTTTGGGACAATTAGTCCCTAAATGAGAGCTTAAGTGTTGGAAAGTCGAAACAGTATGAAGACGGTCTCGGAATGGAAATCTGATGGTTCCGTTAGCTCCATTGGGTGATTTTGGGCTTAGGGGCGTGTTCAGATTGTGTTTTGGAGGTCCGTAGCTAATTTAGGGTTGAAATGCCGAAAGTTGAATTTTTGAAGTTTCCGGTTTGATAGCGAGATTCTAATCCGAGGGTCAGAATGGAATTCCGGAAGTTGGAATAGCTCCATAATGTTGAATGTGATGTGTGTGCAAAATTTCAGGTCATTCGGACGAGGTTTGATAGACCTTTTGATCGGAAGCGTATTTTTAGAGTTTTTGGAATTCTTAGGCTTGAATCCGATGAGAAATAGGTGTTTTGATGTTGTTTTGTGCGTTCTGAAGGTTGGAACAAGTTCGAATGAGGTTATAGGATATGTTGGTATGTTTAGTTGAGGTCCCGGGGCCTCAGGTGAGTTATAGGTGGTCAATCGGACCATTTCATGAAGTTTGGAGTTGCAAAATTGTAGGTTCAGCTGTTGCAGATACTTACTCTTTGCGTTCGCGAAGAGTCAATGGAAGATGGTGAAATTTTAGCCTTCGCGTTCACGAAGGGCTGGATGTTCGTGCATTGCATTCGCGAGAAGGGCAGTGCATTCGCGTAGAGTAATTGGTCAGCAGGGTCTGAGGACGAGTTTGTTCATCGCGTTCGCGAGAGAGGGAGTGCGTTCACGAAGGGTAAGTCTGAGGAATCATCACGTTCGCGAGTTTCTTTATCGCGTTCGCGTAAGAGGATTTTGGTCAAAGTCATTTTTGTGCTTCGTAAACGCGAGGCGTTAACCACGTTTGCGAAGAAGGAAACACCTGGGGAGATTTTTAAAACCCATAATCGAGGGTTTGAGCCATAATTCATATTTTGGACTTGGGAGCTTGGGAGATTGTGATTTTTGAAGAGATTTTCACCTGGGTGATTTGGGTAAGTTATTCCTACCCAGTTTAGATTAATTTCCATGAATCTACACTTAAATTCATCCTTTAATTTCGAAATTTTGGTGGAAATTAGAGGAAAAGTTCTTAGACCAAGAAATTGAGTTTTGATTGGGGATTTGACATTGGATTGGGATAATTTTGATATGGTTAGACTCGTGAGAGTGTGCGGATTCTAAAAATATAAATTTTACCCGATTCCGAGATGTGGGCCCGAGGGTCATTTTGGTCATTTTACCTAATTTCACGTATTAGCTTAGAATTTAATTGTAGAATTAGTTACTTGAAGTGTTATTTACATTATGAAATTGAATTGAATAGATTTGGGCCATTTGGAGTCGAGTACTCATGGCGAGAGCGTGGTTTCGGATTGATTTTGAGCCAGTTCGAGGTAAGTGGATTGTCTAACCTTGTGTGGGGGACCTTCCCCTTACGATTGGTTTATTTGATAATTGAAATGCCTTATACGTGAGGTGACGAGTGCGTACTTGTGCTAATTGTTGGAAATCCGGTTTTTCTTTAAGTAGTTACTAGTAATATTTCCTTTCCTGTTTTTACTACTTGCACTATTAAGCCTGTTGTTAGCTTAGGAAAGCACGTCTAAGTGATTTAATTGCTTTATTTGCTCAAACTGCCTTACCTGAACTCTATGCAGCATGCTAGGCTAGAATTTTTTGTTGTCTTAATATGAAATTTGCCATTTCTGAGTACTTTTCCTGTTCCTGCTGTGTATTTACATTAGGACTACGGATGTGGGATTCCGGTAGCTCCCTTTACACAGTTATATGGAACTACGAGAATGCACCCGGTAGATTCCCCCAGTACCGGGTATTTACATTTGGGACTACGGAACGGGATTCTGGTAGATCCCCACGCACTATGAGTTGGACTACGGGATGGAATCCCGGGAGATCCATTGGATATGTACATATGGGACTACAGGACGGTATCCTAGGAGATCCCTGATCGTTATTATTGGTGCTGAGTTGTATTTCCTTTCCGTGTTTACCTTGTTTCTGTATAGTTGTTGTTGTCCTGTACATCCTGTGCTATTTTACTGTTGTACTTATTTATACTACTATTCTATATTGTTGATCTTTATATTTTATTGAACCTCAGTAGGGCCCTGACCTCCTAGTCACAACCCAACTGAGGTTAGGCTTGGCACTTATTGAGTACCGCTGTGGTGTACTCATGCCTCTCCTGTGCATGTTATTCATGTGCAAATCCAGGTACCGCTACTCAGGCCTACCATCCTTGAGGGAGGCGACTGCTCTAGAGACTTCGAGGTACATCTGCCGCGTCTGCAGGCCGAAATGTCCCTTTCTATTCCAGTTGTTAAACCTTGCCCTTTTGTATTTTCTTTTTTGTTAGATATTTTGGAGTTAGACTGTTAGATATTCCAAAGTCTTGTGTTTCCGTGAGTTTTCGAGTTTTGGGATAGTGTACTTGGTTCTGAGAACTGTTGTGTTGTGTATGTCGAGTGACACTTTTTAACACTGGTTTTATCACCCCTCATTCTGTTTTTATTTGTTTATATTCTGCATTTTGGTTATCATCCGCAATTTGGGCTTACCTAGTTGTATAAGACTAGGTGCTGTCACGATGGTTCACGGACGGTGAACCGGGGTCGTGACAATGTATGATTCGCGAGCGGGGTGATTGTTTATTTATGTTTGGCCGCATCGCATATATGATTCGCGAGCGGGGTAATAGATGTATCTATGGTTCGCGCCATTTGACCCTCCGGCAGGGCATAGTTTAAATATTTGTTGGATTGGATCGTACGACCTCGACATGATTTGCGCAGGCTTGTATTACTTACCTTTAGATTTATAGATGTTGATATTTGTTCTCCATGGCTTGAGATAAATACATAAATGATGAAAATGAATTTGGAAATTTCCTATTAATAAAAGAATTGCTTACTTGCTTCATGCTATTGAGTTACAGCCATCTTTGTGAAAATCCTCGATTTACTATATTATTGATATATTATTATTGGACCACTAGTAAGTGTCGAAGTCGGTCTCTCGTCTCTACTTCTTCGAGATTAGACGAGATACTCACTGGGTACACGTTGTTTTCGTACTCATGCTATACTTGCTGTGTTGCACAGGTACATGTATGTCTAGTGGCCTCCTTAGGCGCAGTGGCATGGTTGACACGGAGACTTAGGTGAGCTACATCTCTCGAGATGACCCGCAGCCAACAGAGTCTTTTTCAGAGTATAGTAGTTCTTTTCTGTCCAATTATATTCCGGACAGTTATCGTATTGTACTTTATTTCCTAGAAATTGCTCATGCACTCATAACACCAGGTTCTGGGATGATTATGGGGTATTTTGTATTAACTTCGAAACATTTTTATTTATTTTATAATGATTATCTTTTACTAGTAAAATTGAAGGAAAATCATAGTTTTCAAAATTATTAAAACGAGAATTTAATTAAGTATTTATGGTTGGCTTGCCTGACAGCGGCGTCCGGCGCCATCACGACCCTTAGTAGATTTTGGGTCGTGATAACATGGTATCAGAGCACTAGGTTCCTTAGGTCTCATGAGTCACAAGCGAGTCTAGTAGATTTTTGCGGATCGGTACGGTACAGAGACATTTGTACTTATCTTTGAGAGGCTATAGGGCTGTTAGGAGCACTTCCCTTCTTGATTCCTCATCGTGCGGTTTGATTACTTTGAGACTTATGCCTTCATTTCCTGCCCATTCAATCTTATGCGACATGAAGCTATGGTTCTAAATCGAGAATCGAGGAATTGTAATGGTACTGCAGATGTGGTGCGTGATGTTTCCTCCTGCGTATTTGACTAGGCAGCGAAGGATGAGGAAGGGCATGTGGGAAGTGTCTTGTGGTGATTAAACTCCTAGAAGGCCAAGTGTGGGAAATAGGAGTCGAGTAGTCGCCTAAAGGAGTGAGTTTGACCAAAGTGGGAGCGGCAGAGTAGCATATGGGTTCAGTGGCAGGATAATTGTACACCTTGAGGAAAAGTTTAGAGTGATTTGGGAATTTTAGTGGACAGTGATTGGGTTCGTGGGCTTAATTTAAAATATTGGCTATTATACGGTGGGAGAATGGATGCCACAGAAAGGGAGTTGCTTGATACGAAGAAGGATGCAATATAACTTTGAATTAGAAGATATTGTCACGCATTTAGTTGATGTCAATAAGAAGTGAACGGACTAGTACAATTGGTGAATGAGCAGGGGATAAGGATGGGTTATTGATTTCATAGTGACTGTACCCCGTGCATGACGTTGGAAGATGTTGGCATGTAATTTCTGTAAGCACGTGATTTTTGCTTCACGGACAATCGCTCCAAAAGAAAATAAAAATAGTGGCAAAAGGCTTCGCTGTACAATTTTTCGGTCTTTCCGTGACATGTTTTGTTAGTCGTTTGTGAGTCTGTCCATTTTGCATCTAGTCATTATCAAACAAAAATACAAAAAATATATGTGGCGTTAAAAGAAAATTCAAAAATATAAATATATGTGCATCGTCCGTTTTAGGTTGTGATTTAACTTACTTGGTATGATAATTATGTTGAAATGCCATATTGTTATTTGTTTTAATTTCATTTTGTTTTATTAGTTATTTTTATTTTTATTTTTCTTTAAAATGGAAAACAAAAGAAAGTTGAAATCAATTTGGGCCAAAAAATAAAACAAAAACAAGCCCAAACCAACGATCTGACCCGGTCCAGACCAGGCCTGCCCAGGCACCTCCTGAAACGACGTCGTTTCAGGCAAATCAATCTGAGCCGTCCGTCCCAGCCGATCCAACGGTTCAGGACCTCTTTCAGCGACCCATGTTCAAACCCGACCCAAATAACCAGCCTGACCCAACCCCTCACTTAAACCAAACGACCCCGTTTAACTACCAAACGACCCCGTCTCATTTCTCAGCATCAGATCCAAGCCGTTGAGATCATCTGATCTAACGGCTCAGATCCAATCCCATAGACCATATATAAACCTTCTCTTACACCCACGCCCCCTATACCAACACCCCACCCCTTCGTCCCCAAGTCGAGCCCGGACCTCCCATTAGAAACCCTAGCCGCCCTCGTCTCCCTCGCCATTAAAGCCGGCGGCACGAACGCCGGTGACCACCTCCTGAACACCCTAAGACCCCCTCACTCTCCTGAACATGGATCTGTTACCCTCTTGCCTCGAATCACCTTCCCTCGTCTCGAATCTTCGTTTGAAGATTTGAGTCGAACCCGGACCTATGCCAAACCACCCCATCTTCATACCAGACATTCCCCTGACCTTCCTCGTGACCAAACCAAGCTTGGTTTGGTCCGAATCTACCCACAACTCCTAAAAATCCAGATCTGGAAATCCAGAACTTGAAACACATGCACCTGGGGAACCCGGCCAGTTTTGACAAGGGTTTGAGGTCTAATAGACCTTAATCAAGGTGTTCTCATGTGAGAACACCCTGATTAAAGTTTGTTCGGCCTCAAAAGTTCGAAGATGAATCAGATTTGGGTCTGTTTGATTTAAACATTTTCGGTACGTTTTCCTTTCTTTTGTGTTAGTTTTAATTAAGTGGTCAGCATGTTTCGTTGGGTTTGTTTGTTATTTTTGTTATTTTTCATTCGGATTTCTTTCATCTCTGTAAAGACCTTTTTATTTGGTCGATTGTGTTCTGTGTATGATTCTGAATGTACTCTGTGATAAACATGATCGTCGATTAGTTTAATCGTCAGATAAGTTAACCCATATAGGCCCCAGTAATTGAACAAAAATTGTCTGATGCCCTTTAGGTCCCTAAATGTATTGTTTATGTGAGCGATTGATTATTACCTGCTATAATTAGTATAGTCGACTCGATAAATGTCGTCGATTAGTTTTCTATAACTAATAAAACGAACGAACTAATAATGTCGCATGACTAATGAGCCTGTATTGTGGTTTGAATTGGGCATTGCCTATGAATATTAGTTTGTAACTACCTTGTAAACAATTAAAAAGCCAGGCTGGGGCAATTCTGAAATCGAATGGTTAAAGCCCAAAGTGCCCTGATACTGCAATGGGCAGGGCAGTGATAATCAAGGGCTAGCAAGGGTAGTCTGGGGTTTGAAAAGAACAAAAATGATTAGTTTAAATGAGCTGACAAGTAGGGTACTAATTTGGGATTAAATTAATGCCAATGGGGAACAAGACATAAGAGCATGGGAATTTAAAATGAATACTAAAATGAACCCATAACTCTTGATTAAAGAAAGCCAGGCGTGGGGAACAAAAAGGGCTGGCATCAAAAGATGCTTAGGATGGGCTTAAGAGGGATGGGCAGACTGCAAAGTTGAGGATGCAGGCAGCTTAGCTGCACTAGGTCGATTAGCTTATAAATAAGCTGTTTTAGAACATAAGAGAGGGCTGGAGTTTTGAGTCTTAGGCTGGACTTTTAGTCTTCAGAAAAAGAAAAAAAACAAAAGGCTGGAAAATTTTTAGTCTGAGGAGAGGTCTTGTGAGTTTAAAGAAAAAGACTGAAAACATAAGTTAATTTCCAGTAAACACTGTAACCAAACACTGTCTGAAAAGTTGTATAAGAGTTCATATTGGTCAAGCTGTCTCGGCCAAGTTCTGTGGTTTGCATTGACTGAGCTGCTTGTGATTGTTGAACTGTTGGTGTTGCTGCATTGAATACTCTGGTATTGCTGTTGTTTCATCACTCTTTCCTGGGATTGCTCATTTGGTGCTCGACTATTTGCTGGTTTTCTTTGTTCTGGGAAATATTGCTGGTTGTTTGTGGGCTGTGGAAAACATTTGTGGTTGTTGGATTGTTGCTGTGTTATTGCTGTTTATCTGCTGTTGTTGTATTTGCCGCATACCCCTCAGCTGACAATTCTCCTTCTTCTTCTGCTTTGCTATACCAGGTACGCGATTAACAGTGCCAATGTAACTTGAGAGTTTAAGCATGAATATAAAAGAGAAGAGCTGAAGTTGTTTATTTCGTACATAGACTGTTATATTGAACCTCATTTAATGTATAATAGTTTACATTCTTGTTTAGATATTGAAGGTAGCCTGTGTGCCCAGTAGATATCAATATATGGCGATTGAATGTTAGTTTGTATATGTAGGCTGATAGATAAAAGGGTCCCCAAAGCAGTAGGTTGTATCTTAGGTTTTATAAGGTTAGCATGGCTTTAAATACATAGAACTATCCATGTTAGTTAATTTTGTGTCCTTTTGATAAATTGTCCCCCTATACTTGGCAAACCATTTCCTTAAAATAAACGGCGCAAGCCTGCACTCCTCAACCTCACAAGGGTCGAGCCCAGGTCGAGGACAGATCAGGCAGGCCCGCATCGAGCGAGCAGTGGCCCAGGTCTGGCCAACCGCGCGTGGGCTGGATTTGGGCCCAGGATTATTTGTTTGGCCGACTGTGCACGCAGCTTCGGTCCCGACTTGTTGTTAAGCATTTCCGAATTCCATTACAAACAACTTGCAAGCATGTAATTAATTAGGACTATCCACCGTTTTCAATTGATAGAGACGAACACGACAAGAAACGTAGTTGCTATAGGATATCCTTTTAAAATAAGAACGAGATGAGCCTCGATGAAAATAAACAAAACACGCAGATGCGGGGCCCTTGTTTAATGTAAATTATTGAAGCATTTAGTTTCCAGGACGGGTTGTTTAGCAAATCTCACAACCCTCCTAAAATAACAACACGTTAGTCTCTTTAGGACACGCTTTAATAAACCTTACCTTCCTAAACTCGGGTGCACATTTATGTGACCCAAATCCAAATCTCGACGGATTCGAAATGTGTTTCTAATCACGGGTACATTGATTGTGACGTGGTTCGAGATGCGTGTCCATGACGTTGCAAATTCATTTTTTGAAAAAAAATAATAATAAGAATGAGATGAGCCTCGCCAAATAAAATACAATTGCGGGGCCCTCAGTAAATATTTGCTTTAAAAATTATTTAGACTTCGGGATGGACCATTTAGTAAAATTCCACGGTCTTACCCAAAATAAATACGCTAGTCGCTTTAGGCGCGCCTTTAACAATTTAATTTCCTTAAACTCGGGTGCACATTGATGTGACCCAAATCCAAATCTCAACGGAGTCAAAGTGTGTCGACGACCGCGGGTACATTGATTGTAACGCGGTTCGAGATACATTTTCACAACGTTGCAATTCTTGATAAAAACAGTAAATGATAAAAGCGGTTAAAAGTTAAATTTTGCACATAAGTTCAGACTTGTATAAAATCAGATAATCAAGCCGAATATAACAGTTGAGCGACCGTGCTAGAACCACGGAACTCGGGAATGCCTAACACCTTCTCCCGGGTTAACAGAATTCCTTATCCGGATTTCTGGTACGCAGACTGTAATATGGAGTCATCATTTTCCTCGCTTCGGGATTAAAATTGGTGACTTGGGACACCCTAAATCTCCCAAGTGGCGACTCTGAAATAAATAAACAAATCCCGTTTCGATTGTCCTTTAATTGGAAAAAACTCCCCTGTGCCCCCGCGGGCGCGGAAAAAGGAGGTGTGACAGCTCTGGCGACTCTGCTGGGGACTCGTGTAAAACCCAGAACCACTGGTTCAGGGTTAAGAATTCGAGCTTAGAATAATTGTTATTATTTGGCTTTATTTATTATCTGATTATTACATGTTCTGAGCCTAATGTGCTAAATGCTGCTTTTACCGCTTTGATATTATTTGAACTGTATATAAACTGTGCCGAAACCTTTCTCTTCTTACCTCCGGGGATGTGCTCACTGGTTGAGACTCCCTATTCTGTTAGTGTCATACCCTAAATAAAAGAGGCTCGGAAAGTTTCTAAGCCGGCTGGCCTTTTGGTTCCCGGAAAGGAGCTCCTTCCTCAACTCGAGCTGTCCGCTCGGGTACACTGTCTAGAACACCGACCCAGGTTTTGAACATAGAATAACGTGACTTCATGCCGGATCCCTAGTAGGAACGCTTATTTGCATCATGTTGCATATGACTTAGGGGACTCAACACAGGGGTTGGGTCCGTCTAGGACTAGCAACCTGATATGAAAAGACCATTCTGATGCATCCTATTGTTTTCCGTACATTTATTTGTCTCATGCCCGCATGCTGACCGGTGTTTGGAATATTGTGAAAAAAGGGGAAATAACGGTTAGGAATTGATTGTTTATTGTTGAAAAAAAAGAAAAAACAAATACTGTCAAAACTCTGCCAAAATTTTGAAAAAAAGTCGTTGTTCTGTTTTTCAAAAAAATAAAATATCAATAGAAATATAGAGTTTGTCTTGTCATAAAAATTAAAAAAAAAAGAGATCTTATTTTTAAAATGGTTTTTTTATGAAAATAATAATAAAAAGAGTCTTGTGTTGTCTTTACTTTTATTATTTGTTGCAAATATATGTATATATATATATATATATATCAAAAATTCAAAAGTTTTGCTTTACTTCAAAATGTATATATATCTTTATTTGTGGCAAAAGTATTTGTCTTGCTAAAGGTCTAGAAAAGTCCTTTCAGGCTCCCAGTTTTCGAAACAAAAATCCAAAATATTTTCCGTTATTGACTTCTTTAGAAAGTTTTTATATATATATACGAAAATTCACAAAAAATCGCATATATTTTTGTTTTATCAGGATAAGTGTCGTTTGTTAAAATCTTATTAATAAATGTGCAGAATGAGCACGATTCCGAATGAACCCTTTTCAATCATGAATAAAATTCCCCTCCAATTGCGGCTCTGGTGGAATGATTTGGGCAAAGAAGGGCATGACGAAATCAAGAAGTATCTGAAAGGCCTCACGAGTTTGTTGGATATCAGGCCACGAGGAGATATCATAAGGGCACTAGTCCCCCACTGGGATCCTGCGCACAATGTCTTCCGTTTCTCAGATTTTGAACTTACCCCAACTTTAGAAGAAATAGCAGGGTATATCGGCAGCGCTGAGACTCCTTTGAGGCACAAATATCTGATTGCTCCAAGAGCTGTAGCAATACACCGGTTCCTGGACTCCTTAAAGATAGTCAGAACAATTCATAACCCTGACTTGGCAAAAGGTTTTTGCAGCATGAGTTTCATATATCAAAGATATGGTCACATAGGAGGATTCGACAAGCCAGAAAACCAGTTGTGCAGCAAAGGTAATCGCCAAAAGTGGGAAGAACATAGACGGATTGCTTTCATAATAACTTTCTTAGGACTACTAGTATTCCCAAGAAAAGACGGGAATATTGACATAAAGATAGCAGGGGTCGTCAGTACGTTGCTCACACAGAGTGATAGTACGTTGGCGCCCATGATAGTATCTGATATATTCCGGGCACTCACTTCTTGCAAAGCCGGAGGAAGCTTTTTCGAGGGTTGCAATTTGTTGTTGCAAATGTGGATGACCGAACACCTATGTCACCGAGCCCCGTTTCTGAGCCATGGATCCGCAGGAAAGACCTGCATAGAGGAGTTCTATACCAGAGTTAATGAAACCTACCTACCAGAAGGAGTCACAGCATGGACCTCATATTTCCATACCCTCAACGCCAGTCAAATACAATGGGCGCTAGGATGGTTATCGATCGACGAAGTCATATACATGCCAGCAGCTAGGCCCCATTTTCTCTTAATGGGACTTAAGAGCATTCAACCATACGCACCGCATCGGGTTTTAAGGCAACTTGGGAGGTATCAGATAGTGCCGAAAGATGAGGATCTGAGCATCCAGGTAATCGAGATCAGTCCCGACGGCCAGTTTCCTGAAGCAAGGGTTCGTCAAATTTGGAGCCAATGTCAATACTTAGAAGCAAATACTTGTGTAATGAATCGGGCAAAAGGGGAAGTTTCGCCCGGGTATCAGGCCTGGTACAAAGGGGAGACATCATCTGGAAGACCGACCAAAAGACCTCACCTGCAAGAATTTGCCAAATCTTCACAAGAACAGTGGGGCTGGTTGGCCAAAGAGCAGGAATATCTTGTCAAAGCAGGCAAACTGAAGCAACAAGTTCAGGATATGAAGTTTGAGTGCCAATTACAGTCTGCCGCCCACGAGGGAGAAAAGAACAGGTTAATCAGAGAAGGCGAGGTCCTCAAAGCTCAGATCCGGAGAATGAAAAAAGAGGCTAATAGCCAGCTGAGAAGCCGGGCAGATAAAAGATTGATAGCAGGGTTAAAGGATCAGGTTGCGGAATGCCAGAAAGATTTGGAAAAAGCCAGGGCCAGCACGGCAAAATTGCGAACCAAGTGGGCAAAAGGTGCGATGGCTCGGAGGCAGCACCTGCAACGAGTCATAAGGGAGTATGAACTGAGCGTCGGGACATTAAGGGAAACGAATGCCTCTCTTCGAGAAAGGATCCTCAAGCGAACACGAGATGCCCAAGCCGACAGAAGGCAATGTTACGATGCAATGACCAGAATGGAAAGGCAAATGGAGATGTTCCAGGATCAGCTTGCCAACAATGCGCAAACACTGGGATTGAAGAACCAACAGATAAGGCATTTGTTCACAGAAAGGGACAACATCCGGGGAAAGATCGACGAGATTGGGCATTACATCTACATGAGATGCCTGGCATGCGAGCAAAAGCCTCGAAAGACCCTCCTCGTTTCCATCATGGGTTGCGTCCACCGAATCATGAATGAGTTGAAAAACCTGCAGAGGGACCTCACACCAAGGGCCGCGGAAAGGCCGAATGATGCCTCGCGGGTCCCTAAGTTGGAAAATTAATCTTTGGTAGAGTCCTGTTTATTTGGCTTTGTCGTTTTTCCATATGTTATTTTCCTTTCTTTTAGTCAAAACGGGTTAAGAACTGTGGAGTCTGTACTATTGCTATTCCTTGCTTGATGTAATTTGTAATAGCAAAATTTTGAGAATGAATTTAATGATTTCACAAGAATTGTGTGTTTCTTTACTTTAAGGCAGAACTACGCCTGGTCTGATTCACGCGGGGACGTGATACGTAGGCAATCCCCATAAGATTCGACCGCTTTTAATAAATAAAGAAAAGAAAATGTAAATAAAATAAAAACCGGGTTTCGCAAATAGAATAAAACCGCAGGGTTTCGCAAAATACTTTAAAGAGACGAATGAACAAACCGGGATGACGCATGTGGATTGAAGCAAAGCATGTAGAAACGGTTAACTGCTTAGGTGCATTGCATCCTCTATGTGTTATGATCAAATCTGTTAAGCTCTAACACTAACAAAGTTTGTTGTTGTCTGACATCAGACAGTTAGTTGTTAAAGAATTCTGGCAACACATTCATACCAAACCAGATCCAAAGGACCGGTAACAACAAGCATGACTACTTCAGAGAATAGTAATGAGGAAGAAAGGCCGATGAGCCAGTTGCTAAAAGAGGCAATGGAAAAGATTGAAAGGATGGGACTAGAGATGCATGCAATGCAGCTAGCCTTGGCCAAAACACAAAAGAGCCCTGAGACACTGGGACACATGCCGGAGTACCCTCACTCTGGCCCTTCCACAAGCCGCCCAAATCCCCTCTATCATCAGGAAAGAAGCCCTCATGATTCCCAAGCTCCACCACCCCATCAACCTCTCCCAACACCTAATATTCCCATTTTTGTAGGACATACATCATCCCCTTTACAGGGAACGACTAGTGAGCCGTTATTTCAGGCTCACGACACCCAATACTATCCCCCTGAGCCTACATTCCATGCACCCGAACCACAGGCTTACAATCCACAGTTGGAAGTACCGGCAGAGGTTGAGAAGCTGGTTAAGGCCCCTGAACAGGATGAAGTGTTGAGAAAGTTCAAAAGCCTGGAGCAATCCTTCAGGAACTTACACGGGCTGGGCAATCAAGTCAGCGTGGCATACAAAGATCTGTGCCTTTTCCCAGATGTCCAACTCCCGGCTGGGTTCAAGATGCCCAAGTTTGATTTATATGAAGGGCACGGTGATCCCATGGCACATTTGCGGGGATTCTGTAGCAAAATGAGAGGGGCAGGAGGCAAGGATGAGCTTTTGATAGCTTATTTCGGCCAAAGTCTGAGTGGATCTGCACTGGAATGGTATACCAGGCAAGATTTCAGCAGGTGGTACACGTGGGATGATCTGGCGCAGGCTTTTACAGGTCATTTCCAGTACAACCTGGAGATAGTCCCTGACCGTCTCACGTTATTGAGAACTGGGAAGAAACCCGGGGAAAGTTTTCGCGAGTTCGGGTTCCGCTGGAGAGAACAAGCAGCTAGGGTCGATCCTCCCATGAGAGAGGGAGAGATGGTAGACTACTTTTTGCAGACATTGGATCCAACCTACTTTGGTCACTTGGTGACAACGGTTGGAAAATCTTTCAACGAGGTGGTCAAAATAGGGGTCATGATAGAAGAAGGTTTGAGGTCGGACAAGATCTTAAACTATTCGGCACTTAAGGCCACAACCCAGGCTATTCAAAGCGGCACGGGAGGTGCGCTAAGAAGAAAGAAAGAAGAGGTTGCCACGATCGAGGCAGGCAGTTGGTCCAGGGCTGGCAGGCCGCACTACAACCAACCCAGGCCTCACAGGTCAAACTACCCATACAACCCACCACAAAATTTCTATCCACCTCGAGAACCACATTGTTCCGTACACCAAGCCCAGGTATACACTCAGCCTCCGGTTCGCCCACAATGGCGCGCACCGGCTCCCCAGAACATATATGCACCACCACAAAACACTTACCCTCCACCAAGGGCATATAGAAATCCTTCAGGGGCAGGTTTCCGGGGAAATCCAGATGCCAGAAATGACAGGTTGCGGAAGCAAAGAACCTTCACCGAACTGGGAGAAACCTACACCGCTGTGTTCCACAAGCTGCGGCAATTGGGTTTGGTTAGTCCTGTCCATACTCGGGAACCAAATCCCCCGCCTCAGAATTTGGATCGTTCAATCAGTTGTGAATACTGTTCAGGGATGCTCGGGCACGATACCGAGAAGTGCTGGAAGTTAAGGCATGCCATACAGGATCTTATTGACACCAATAAGATCGAGGTCCAGACACCGGAGGCTCCTAACATCAACCAAAACCCACTGCCAGCGCACCACGAAACTCACATGATTGAGTTGGTGTGTGAGGGAGGAGAATTAAGAAAACCCTCACAAACAGTGATGATGATCCAAGCTGCCCCAAAAGAAGTCTTAACCAGTGGAGGAACAAATGTACAGTCGCAGGGAGAAGGCGTCAAGCCGGTAGTAATATGGGGGAAGAACCCGTCCGTCATAACAAGCAAACCCGAGCCAAGCAAATTGGTAATACCAGGGATCCTGCCCACACCGGCAGTCATGTTGAAAGGGGTATGTAGAGAACGGGTGACCATAAAGCCGGTGGTCCAACTGCCTATGCTTGACAGCAGGGCTGTGCCCTGGAAATATGAAAAAGCAGTGGTGACGTACCAAGGAAAACAGGTGGAAGAAGTCAGTTGTGAAGCGCAAGGGCTGACTCGATCAGGTCGATGTTTTGCTCCGGTGGAGTTAAGAAAAACCAACCCAGTGGCAACCAAGAAGCCAGTGTCAGAAGAAGAGGCTGAAGACTTCCTGAGGAAGATGAAAGTGCAAGACTATTCTGTGGTTGAGCAGCTGAGAAAAACACCTGCCCAGATCTCACTATTGTCATTACTCCTCCATTCCGAGGAACATCGCCGGGCCCTGTTAAAGATATTGAACGAGGCCCATGTACCCAGTGAGATTTCTGTAAACCACCTGGAAACCATTGCTAGCAAGATTTTCGAGGTGAACAGAGTGACATTCTCCGATGATGACCTGCCGGTGGAAGGTACGGAGCATAACAAAGCTCTATACCTAGCTGTCAAATGTGAAGACTCGGTGGTAACCCGAGTATTGGTGGATAACGGCTCAAGCGCCAATATTTGTCCATTATCCACCCTGGACCAGTTAAAGATTGACCGTGGAAGAATCCGGGAGAATAGCATCTGTGTCCGAGGGTTTGACGGAAACGGAACAGCCACTGTGGGGGATGTTGTACTTGAACTAACCATTGGCCCGGTCCTGTTTACCATGGAATTCCAGGTGTTGGACGCCACGGTATCTTACAACTTGCTGTTAGGACGACCTTGGATTCATGCAGCCAAAGCGGTGCCTTCCACCCTACATCAGACAGTGAAGTTCGAGTGGGAAAGACAAGAGGTCGTGTTGCACGGCGAGGATACAACATGCACCATGGGAGGAACCATTGTGCCTTTCATAGAGACCACTGATGACAAGGGTCCCTGGGTCTACCAGATTCTCGATACAGGGTCGGCCAACAAAATTTCTGAAGGAGAAATCATCCCGCACCCTAGGGTGGCTGCCGCAACAGTCATGATGGTATCAGAAATGCTGGGTAATGGGTTTGTGCCGGGAAAAGGCCTGGGAGTTGAACTTCAAGGGATAGTCCAACCTGTCTCCCTTCCTAAGAATCTGGAAACTTTCGGGTTGGGGTTCAAACCAACCGCAGCAGACAGGAAGCAAGCGCGAAAAATGAAGAAGATAGTCTGGTCCCTGCCTAAACCAGTGCCACGCCTCTCAAGGTCTTTTGTTAAAGCAAGTGCCAAGGGGTCAGCGATCCCAAAGATTCGAGGACCTTTGATCAGTATAAATGAAGACCTGAATCAGAGTTTTGAGAGGCTATTTGCGGATGTCAGTATGGTGGAAGCTGGAGAGGGTTCCAGCAGAGCAGAGATACAATTCGTGGGGCCTAAGGCCAAGACCAACAATTGGACGGTTACTCCTCTTCCTGTCCGAGGGGAGTCTTGGTAGTAGGCTTTGATTAATGTTTTGTTTGTTTGTTTGTTTGATCGGATTATTCAAGGGTGTAATCCCAACTTTACTTTCGTTTTGTAAAAGTGTGAACCCTTTTTATCCTGCAAATTTAATAAAGTTCTTTTCTTTTGTCCCATTTTAATTTCTTGTTTTGTTCTTTTTCTTTCTGAACAGTTCTCTTTTTACTGGTCCTAATGACATGGCATGCACAGCGGATCTTCGACCTAGTCTAATAAATCAATCTGAATCTGACTCAATGATACAAGAGGTCGTTTGTGATAATGAATCCGAATGTGACGAAGGGGAAGCCTTCGAAGAAATAAACCGAGAACTGTGCCAATTTGAAGAGAAACCCAAGCCTAACCTAAATGACACTGAGGCTGTGAACCTAGGAGACGCTGATAACATCCAAGAGACCAAAATTAGCATCCACATTGAGCCGAATGTCAAAGCAGAATTGATCGAAACTCTCAGGGAATTCAAAGATGTTTTTGCATGGTCATATGATGATATGCCTGGATTGAGCACCAATTTAGTGGTTCACAAACTACCCACTGACCCGGCATACCCTCCGGTCAAGCAAAAACTAAGGAAATTTAAAACAGAAATGAGTGTAAAAATCAAAGAAGAAGTGATCAAGCAGTTGCAATCGAAGGTCATTCGGGTCACTCGATATCCCGAGTGGCTGGCCAATGTGGTACCAGTCCCAAAGAAGGATGGAAAAATCAGGGTGTGCGTCGACTACCGCAACCTCAACAAAGCAAGTCCCAAGGACAATTTCCCGTTACCCAACATTCATATCCTGATCGATAATTGCGCTGGGCGCGAGATCGGATCCTTTGTGGATTGCTATGCGGGTTATCATCAGATCCTAATGGACGAAGAGGATGCTGAGAAGACAGCGTTTATTACGCCATGGGGAACCTACTGCTATCGGGTAATGCCGTTCGGGTTAAAGAACGCCGGGGCAACGTACATGCGAGCAATGACTGCTGTGTTTCATGACATGATACACAAAGAAATAGAGGTGTACGTCGATGATGTGATCATCAAATCTTGGCGTCAGGAGGACCATGTGGCAGACCTAAGGAGATTTTTCCAAAGACTCCGGAGGTATGATATCAAGCTTAACCCGGCCAAATGCGCATTCGGGGTTCCATCAGGAAAGTTGCTAGGCTTCATCGTCAGTCGACGGGGGATTGAGTTAGACCCATCCAAAATTGAATCCATCCGAGACTTGCCACCGCCAAGGAACAAAACAGAGGTAATGAGTTTGTTGGGTAGACTCAATTACATCAGCAGGTTCATCGCTCAACTCACAGCAACTTGTGAGCCCATATTTCGGCTACTGAGAAAGGACGCTGCAGAAGGTTGGACGACAGAGTGTCAGGAGGCTTTCGACCAAATCAAAGGGTATCTGTCTAATCCACTCGTATTGGTCCCGCCAAAGCCCGGGAAACCCCTAATCCTTTACCTGACGGTCTTGGAAAATTCATTTGGTTGTGTACTGGGGCAACATGACGACTGAGGGAGGAAGGAGCAAGCCATCTACTATCTTAGCAAGAAATTCACAGTGCATGAGGTCAAGTACACTCAACTCGAGAAAACGTGATGCGCCCTAACTTGGGTAGCTCAGAAGTTGAAGCACTACCTGTCTTCATATACTACTTATCTCATATCCCGCTTGGACCCATTGAAGTATATCTTTCAGAAACCTATGCCCACGGGAAGGTTGGCAAAATGGCAAATTCTGCTCACAGAGTTTGATATCATCTATGTGACGAGGACGGCCATGAAAGCCCAGGCGCTGGCAGACCATTTGGCAGAGAATCCCGTTGATGAAAAATACGAGCCCTTAAGAACGTATTTTCCTGACGAAGAGGTAATGCATACAAATGAGTTGGAATTACCTGAGGAACCGGGTTGGAAGCTTTTCTTCGATGGAGCTGCAAACGCAAAAGGGGTTGGAATAGGAGCAGTACTCATTTCTGAAACAGGACGGCATTATCCTGTTACGGCTCAACTACGCTTCTATTGCACCAACAATATGGCCGAATATGAGGCTTGCATTCTGGGTCTGCGCTTGGCTGCTGACATGGATGTCCAAGACGTCTTGGTCTTGGGAGACTCGGACCTCTTGGTACATCAAATTCAGGGTGAATGGGAAACACGAGATCTAAAGCTCATACCATACCGACAATGCTTGCATGATCTGAGCAAGCAATTTCGATCGGTGAAGTTCAAACACATCCCGAGAGTTCACAATGAGGTTGCAGATGCCTTAGCCACCTTAGCATCAATGCTGCACCACCCTGACAAAATGTATGTTGATCCTCTGCATATCCAAGTCCGTGATCAGCACGCCTACTGCAATACCATAGAAGAAGAAGCAGATGGCGAACCCTGGTTTCATGATATTAAGGAATACCTCAGAATGGGAATATACCCGGAACATGCCTCTGGAGACCAAAAAAGAGCCCTTAGGCGTTTGTCGAATGGCTTCTTCTTCAGTGGAGGAGTATTGTACAAAAGAACCCCGGATTTGGGATTGTTGAGATGCATAGATGCTGTAAGCACGTGATTTTTGACCCTCCCCGGGAATTTTTACGTCCTTAAGCTTAAATATCTAATTTAGGACTAGTATAGCCATTTTAACTATTTTTACTTTATTTCGTTGCAAAAGAAATTTCAAAAAATATATATATAAATTTTAGTTTATGTATCTCTCATAAACTTGAAAAATACAAAAAAAATTGTACTTTATTTTTGTACTTTATAATTTCGAAAATTACAAAAAAAATATATAATTAAGGTTTTGTAGTCATTTTAATTTGGAAAAAAATACAAAAAATATTACCTCATATTTTATCTTAATATTTAGAAACGAAAATTACAAAAATAGTTTTATTAATATTTTGTAGCTATTTTAAATCCTTAAAAAATATTTAAAAAGATATAGTTTTGTTAAATACTAGTCTTATTTTTGGTAGTTATTTTGCTTACATAGGACTAGTTAAGCAACGTGTTCCTATTTCTCGGGTCCTGGCAAAAGAATAATATTCGGGTTTAAACTACCGGGTTTTAGGCCTAATTTTCGGACCTAGCCCATAATAAACCGTGTCCAGGACACGTGGGAAACCCCACCACGCGTGGGGGACATATGCCTCGAACCCCACCACGCGTGGGGCTCATTTTTATGGGCATTGAAACACGGACGAGGAGGGATTTTGAGGATTTTTAAAAAAAAAAAAAGAAAAAAAAAAAGAAAACAACGTACTGTTTATCTTCTTCTTCTTAAGAAGAAGAAGCAGAAGAAAACGGGGAGGAGAAAAACGAAAAAAAAAAACGAAACCTAGAGAGAACGAACCAACGAAAAACCCCACGTCCAACCACCCCCGTCACCTTCCCCAGCTCCCTCTCCGCCACCTGACCAGCTCCCCCATCGGCTCCCTCATCCCCTCCGATAACCCCCCCCCCCCACACGTACCAGCTCCGTCGAGCTGCTGCTCGCTGCATCGCCATCCCCACGAACCAACGAAAAACCCCACGTCCAACCACCCCCGTCGTCGCTGCCCCCAGCTTCACTCCTTCTCCACCATAACCAACACCCAAACACCATTACCTCGTCCCCAGCTGCTCGTCGAAACTGCGTCGGCATCCTCACCTTCCCGTCGACCACTGCCCATCGAACTCCACAACTAACCAGAAAAAACCCTACCCATCAACCACTGTAACCAGCCCCCCCACTCCCTCACGTCGTCATTGGCACCAACCACCCGTAGCAGCGTCGACCACTCTCCGAACAACCATCCCTCCTCCTCCTAGTTTCATCGTAGACCCCATTGCTACGTTGGTCGAGCGGCAGCCATTGTCTTTGTTGTTCGTTTTCAGCATGTCCGTCAAACAACAGCCCACGATCACCTACTGCCCAGCATCGTCCAAAACCACTGGCGTACACCACCAAACAGGTCCGTCAGTAAGGTCGAGTTGAAGTCGAGTTCCAGTCCAAAGTCCAAAAGTTGAGTCGAGGTCCGGTTCGTCGAGTGTGCTCCGGGGTTTTCGTTGTCGTTCCGCGTCCAGTGAGGTCTGGTTTGAATTCCGTCGGGGTCGTGTTTGTCGTCCTGAGTTTGTCGAGGTTCAAAGGTTAGTAAACTTCAAGCATTAGATAAGGAAATGTTACGTTGAATGTTCGAATATGCAATATACAAATTGATGTGATAATGTTCTGCTTATGTTTTCACCATATGCGTTTTGTTCATTTTTGGTGTTACGTATTTTTGTTTATTTGATATCATTTAATTAAGTAGGGTTAGTTGTTCCATGACACAGTGTAACGTTAATTTGTTCGTCTTTTCTCTTGCTTAGTTCATTCGGACAAAACTAGCATTACTTGTTGTTATTACTTCCAAAACACTCATCTTGCTAGATTCCTTTTATTAAAATTGTAACGAGTTATGAGATTTTAGTTGTAAAGAAGCTGTAAGGTTTAGTATGGTTAAAAGCGTAAAAATGGCATCCCTTTAAAAATATAAAAAAATAAATAAAAAAATAAAAAAAATAAATAAATAATAATAATAAAAAATAAAATGAGACGAGCCTCGCCAAATAAAAGGGACAAATTGCGGGGCCCTCACAAAGTATATGTATTAAATACTTAGATTCCGGGATGGGTCGTTTAGCAAATTTCACGGCCCTACCCCAAAATAATAATGCGCTAGTTGTTTTAGGCGCGCCTTTAATAATGTTATCTCCCTAAGCTCGGGTGCACATTTATGTGACCCAAATCCAAATCTCAACGGAGTCGAAATATGTCTCTAGTCACGGGCGCACTGATTGTGGCGTGGCCCGAGATGCATTTCCATGACGTTGCAAATTCTTTAAAAAATAAGAATGAGATGAGCCTCGCCGAATAAAAATACAAATTGCGGGGCCCTCAGTAAATACTTGTTTAAAATTACTTAGAATTCAGGAGGGTCGTTTAGCGAATTTCGCGGCCTCCGCAAAAATAATAACGCGATAGTCTCTTTAGGCGCGTGTTTAATAATTCACTTTCTTAAGCTCGGGTGCGCATTTCATGCGACCCAAATCCAAATCCTAAAACATCAAATAAAATATGTTTCGGATTGTGGGTGCATTTCATGTGACACAGTCCAAAGATATATTTTAAGCGATGTTCACATTCTTATAAAACAATAATAATAAAGCGGTTAAAAGATAAATTTGCACATAAGTTCATATTGTATTAAAAATCAGATAAATAAGCCAAATATAACAGTTGAGCGACCGTGCTAGAACCACGGAACTCGGGAATGCCTAACACCTTCTCCCGGGTTAACAGAATTCCTTATCTAGATTTCTGGTACGCAGACTGTAATATAGAGTCATTCTTTCCTCGATTCGGGATTAAAATTGGTGACTTGGGACACCCTAAATCTCCCAAGTGGCGACTCTGAAATAAATAAATAAATCCCGTTTCGATTGTCCTTTAATTGGAAAAAACTCCCCCTGCGCCCCCCCGGGCGCGGAAAAAGGAGGTGTGACAGCTCTGGCGACTCTGCTGGGGACTTTACACCCAGAACCACTGGTTCAGGGTTAAGAATTCGAGCTTAGAATAATTGTTATTATTTGGCTTTATTTATTATCTGATTATTACATGTTTTGAGCCTAATGTGCTAAATGCTGCTTTTACCGCTTTGATATTATTTGAACTGTATATAAACTGTGCCGAAACCTTTCTCTTCTTACCTCCGGGGATGTGCTTACTGGTTGAGACTCCCTATTCTGTTAGTGTCATACCCTAAATAAACGAGGCTCGGAAAGTTTCTAAGCCGGCTGGCCTTTTGGTTCCCGGAAAGGAGCTCCTTCCTCAGCTCGAGTTGTCCGCTCGGGTACACTGTCTAGAACACCGACCCAGGTTTTTGAACCTAGTATAACAAAGCCACATGCCGGATCCCTAGTAGGAACGTTTATTTGCATCATGTGCATTTGACTTAGGGGACTCAACATAGGGGTTGGGTCCGTCTAGGACAAGCAACCTGAAAATAATAGACAATCTTTCGGCATCCTATGTGCTACATGTTGTATTTAGTCAAGGGCGTATGGGTCATTTGGTCATTTCCAGCATGATGTTATTTTAATCAAAGCATGGGGAACATTTGTGGAATCCAAGAAGCCTTGGAATTCCCTATGTCCCCCACGCTTGCTTTTTGGGAAAGCACATGGGGAACATTTGTGGAATCCAAGAAGTCTTGGAATTCCCATATGTCCCCCACGCTTCATATGTTGGGAAAAGCGCATGGGGAGCATTTGCGGAATCCAAGAAGTCTTGGAAATCATTATGTCTCCCATGCCACATTTTTGAAAGAAATAACAAATATAAAAAAATAAAATTACAAATAAATAAAAGCATTGGAAAATTCAAAAAGATTTTGTATGTTGTCATCATTTTCCACATATAAGAAAATCTTGAAAAAAGGAGAAAATAACAGCATAGAAGTCCGAGTAGAGTCGAAACTCTGCCGAAATTTTAAAAATGAAAAATGTTTTGTTAGTTTGTTATATTAAAAGCAAAAGAAAAAAAAAATAAAAAAAAAAATCATCATCATTGTTCCTTCTGTTTGTTTTAAAAAAATATTAAAGAAAATAGTTTGTTTTGCCATTAAATGAAAATGAAAATGAGTCTGTTTTTTTTTTTTAAAAAAAAAATGTTTTATTTTGTTTTACTTTGTTTGTCTATGAAAATGCCAGAAATAAAAATAAAAAGAGTTTTTATTTGTTCCAAAAATAAGTATATATATAATCTAAAAAAAAAAAAAAAAATTCAAAAGAAAGTTCAAAATTCAAAAAAAAGATAAAATAGATAAATAAAAATCCGAAAATATTTTGATTCTTCTTTAGAAAATTCAGAAAAAAAAAACATTTTAGAAGCCTTTCTTTTATTAAAGGTAAAATTCCAAAAAAATATTTTCTTCTTCTTCTTTAGAATAAAAAAAAAAAAAAGCAAATGAAATTCAAAAATATATTTTAGAACTGTTTATTTTAAAAAGAAAATCAATCAAAAAAAAAATGCTTCCTTTCTTCTTTTAATGTAGTTCATTGGACCGAACTACGCGGGTTTGATTCTCACCGGATGTGAGATACGTAGGCAACCCTCATCGGGTCCAACCCCACCTTCTCAAAAAAGAAGGAATGTTTTATGTTTTTCGTTAATTCGTTTGTTTGTTATAAATGAAAATAATAGAATAATAGTCTATTTGATTGTTGTGAAAATAATAATAAAAAAAAATATAGAAAATGGAAAAGGGTCCTCTCAAAAATATTTTGATTGCCCGAACTACGCGGGTTTGATTCTCACCGGATGTGAGATACGTAGGCAACCCTCATCGGGTCCAACCCCCATTTTGCAAAAAATGTCCTAAATAAATCGGGTGATGTCCAACCCCACCTTTTTCTAAAATAACAAATAATAAAAACATGTCAAAATTTTAATTTTGTCATAAGTAAGTCGGGTGGTGCTGTTTTGTCAAAAATAGCCGAATGTTCCCGAAAGGGACGCCGGAAGGCTGACTTTGCATAAAACGACCACTTTTGGGTCATGTTTAAGATTTGGTCCGGTTGACCCACACAGCCTTCAAAATCTTCGTCCCCGAGGCGCTGAAGGGCCGTGTTTACAACGCCAAGTCTTTTATTAATTTGAAAAGAAAAAAAATCAAAGAGTCAGCGGTCAGGGGAACGCCGTCTTTTGTCATAATAAGCCGAGCCAGCTTCGGCCGCGTTTTAAACCGTTCTTGTCGAGATAGCCTTAGAGTATCTTTCAGTTGTCGAAAGGTTATTTTCGTAAAAGAATGGACAAATTTGTAAAGTGTCATAAAATAATCCTCCCCGGCCTCAAAATTTATATGAAATTTGGAAGGGGCCACATTTGCAAAAAATAACCGTCTGGTTGCATTAGCAAATGGAAGAAGGAAGTTGGCCATTTTTTTTTTGAAGTTTGTAAAACTTTTGATTAAAATAGGCGGGTTGTTTGATTTTCAAGTTTGTAGGTCATCTTTAAACCTTTGAAACCCAGTTTGTTTTAATATGAAAGTGAAAAGAAAAAATGTTCATTATTGTTTATTTTATTGGCCCGAACTACGCAAGGTCTGATTCATGCGGGGTCATGATACGTAGGCAATCTCCATAAGATTCGACCACAATGAAAAAAAAAGAATGGAAAAAAGGAATGAAAAAGAAAAAGCGAGAAAAAAGGAAAAACAAAGGTAATAAATAAATAAATAAATATATATATATATATTGATAATAATAAGGACCGGCTGAGTCCATTCTAACATATTTTGGTTTTGAATTGTGAAGAAAGTTGAGGTGGTTGGTTTGTGCCTCAAAGAAAATGACAACTAACGTCGAAGCTGTTACAAGTGCTCCAGAGACTCAAAGTGGGAAGGTTCCTCGTCATGAGTCACAATTTGTGACACAACAAGAGCAGTACCACTCTCCTGAGTACCACTCGTACTCGTTTGATCTTGCTGCAAAAACTGAGAAGCCTGCCCGAAAGATGGTACAGGAAGAAATGACCCGAAGAGTGAAAAGCTTAGAACAATGGTTGGAAAACATGCAAGGGTTGGCAGGCCAAAAGAGTGTTGCCTTCAAAGATCTATGTATGTTCCCCGATGTCCACTTGCCGCCTGGTTTCAAGACTCCAAAATTTGAAAAGTACGATGGACATGGAGATCCCATAGCCCACCTGAAAAGGTATTGCAATCAACTGAGAGGGGCAGGAAGAAATGAAAAATTATTGATGGCTTATTTTGTGGAAAGCCTTACGGGAGTAGCCTCCGAATGGTTTATGGATCAAGACACGTCTCGCTGGTATGTCTGGGATGACATGGCACAGGCCTTTGTCAGACAGTTCCAATACAACATCGACATTCCCCCAGACCGCATGTCCCTTTCAAACCTGCAGAAGAAACCAAGTGAAAGTTTCAGGGAATATGCCATAAAATGGAGAGAGCAAGCAGCTCGAGTTAAGCCACCCATGGATGACTACGAGCTAATTACTGTCTTCCTTCAAGCGCAAGAGCCAGATTACTTTCAAAACATGGTGTCCGCAGTTGGCAAAACCTTCTCGGAAGCAATCAAGATTGGAGAAATGGTAGAGAATGGTCTTGAGACAGGCAAAATTATAAGTCAAGCTGTTCTTAAGGCCGCAACTCAGGCTGCCCGGGTTGAGTCAGATAATCTTAGCGGCACAAATGAGGAGATTGAAGAAATCATGATGACATCAGGGCCTAGAAGAGGTCCCAGGAGTACATCTCGAAGGTATGAGCAGCCTCCTCAGATTTTCTATGGCTCCCCTGAGCAGTATTATCCACCTCAGGACGCTCAATACTCTGTCGCTCCACCTCAATATGTTGTCCAGCCACCAAAGCACCCCAGGAGGCGAGCACGAGCATCACAAAATCTCCAGAAGTCTCCACAAAATTTTCGGGTGCCCTATAACCCACAGCCAAGCCAGTGGTATAAAGGTGAACAAAGGCTGAAAGATAATTTTACACCAATAGGAGAGTCCTATGAAAGCTTATTTGAGAAATTAAAGAATCATGACATGATTGCACCTATTCCTTCCAAATCGTGTGGACCCACGTGCAAGAAGCTTTGACCCTTCTAAAAGGTGTGAATACCATTCCAATGTCCAGGGGCACAATGTTGAAAGCTGTCGGGATTTGAAAAGAGAAATAGAAAGAATGATCCAAGAAGGGCGGATTGTGATTAATAACAGTGACATGGAGCACTCGAACCTCCTCGAGAAATTGCCTGCGGAGGTTGATGAGGTTGAAGCTGGTAATATTGATGCAAGGCTCAGTGGCTAAAAGGCCAATTTTGATAAAGTGGGAGGACGTTTTATTCCTTGGTCAGCAAGAGAGAAGCTTGTGGTGGCTTATTTTGTTGTCATTTCTGTTGTCCGGATTATTAAGGTTGTAATTTGGATTTTGTCCTGTGTCAAACCTTCTTATCTTTCCATTTTGTCATAGCAATTTGTTTAAATTTTGTCCAGTTTGTGTTAGGATTTTATTCTGGTTGTTTTGTTTGTTTTGTTATTTAAACCATTTCACCGGTAGTCTAAATACAAAGTCCGGTCTTTTGTTAGTTCCAGTCGTCTTTTGTTTAGTCCTTTTATCATTTCATTCGATGCCGATTCTAGGAACATGACATGCGCACACACTTTGGGCCTAGTCTTTAAAGTTAATCATAAAACCCTGGAAAGGCAATCTGACCATTTAAAGAAAATAAGGACGGTTCGAGATTATTCAGAGCCCGAGTCATGTGGAACTGGGGCAAGTTAAGCACAAAGAAAACCGTTAAAAGCAAGGTTCGCCAAATTGGCATGAGGGTCGGTCTTGATAATGAGAGTGTCGCCCAACGGTGCTTAGAAATGACAAAGGAAAAATAAAATGTTTAACATAATTGTCAAGTCCAGCACCATCAGAAGAGACTACAAATTTAAAGTGTGTTGTTTGCACTTGGCATGTTTTGAAGACTGGAATGACGAAGGCATTTTGTTCTGCTACCCAAACACTTTATCCTTCGTTACCCTTTTTGAGCCTTATTTATTTTCTTTCATACCCCTCGTTCGGAGTTAGTAGCAACGAATAAAATACGCAAGCATGGCGGGTAAGAGAAAAGAAAGAAAAGAAAACAACAAAATAGGAAAAGAAGAATGAAAGAAAAAGAGAAAAAAAACGACGAAAGAAAATGAGAAAAGAAAAAGAGAAAAGAAAAATGATAATAAAAAGCAAAAAAGGGAAAGTCAAATGAAAAAGAGGAATTGGGAACTACGTTTGACCTGATTCCTCAAAGAGGATACGTAGGCGCTTCACGGCTCGGTCATAGTTTTGGAAAATTTCAAAAAATATCCCCAAGCAAGAAAACTGGGGCAGAGGTTGCGTTTGATGTAAATAAATCTAATTCCGAAGGTTGTAACTAATAACCCAAAAAAAAAAAAAATTTTTTGAGCCTTTTATACCCTTTCTTTCTAGCCTTATCCAAAACCCACATTACGGTCCAAAGAAAGACCTTCTGACCAGTCTTCAAAAGATGTCAAGTCAGACAAATAAGATTCTTACCGGCGAACATAACATTCTGTTTCCACAACAGAAAGGACTCTAATCTCCAACAAAAAGAGTCATGCCGGCAACACTCCAAATTCCCAGCTGGAAAGTGATACAAATGAGAGAGTCTTATTGGTGAAAACCTTCACAGGCACCATAAAGCGATAAAAGCTGAGAGAAAACCAAAATGAGAGAGGCTTGATAGTGAAAACCCTTCGGGCACTACAAGTTGAATAAGAGTGAGAATCAGATGGGGAATCGCCAATTGAAGATCTTGAAAGAGGATTGACGGTAAAGGATAGGCCACATACGCATGTCTTGGCCATTGGAGTCGGTATCTGCATTTGATAGGGTTTTTATTTATAGTTTCTTTTGTTAAAGAGTCATGTTTTTTTTTCCTTTGTCTTTTTATCCTGTTCCTTTTTATCTTTTTCCTTTCATAGAAAAATCCCCAATAGAGTCTGTCTGGTCAGAACAAGTATGAAATGACTTCGAATAGGCCATCAGCTTTCCAAAATGAGATCTGACTAGTACATCCAAGTGGTATAGTCAGCGAGGAACAAGCGCGAGGCCAGTGTCAAAATATATATCCCCAGCAAAAGGCCCATGAACAAAGCAAGGAAAGCAGTGAGCATGATTCGGCGAAATCCATACTAGACTAAAAGGTCGGGGAAATGCCAGTTGCCGAGCTATGACACAAAAGAAGAGGGATATCCCCAGCAGAAAGGGATTGTACACAGCAAATAGAATTGTCCCCAACAAGTTGTGCAACGCAAAGCAAGGAAGGAAAAGAGGAAAAGCCATCCCGTTGGGAGTATCACAACCAACCACCATGTTTTAAACTAACAATTTTGTTCGATTTGAAACAGGTAAAGGAAAATGGCATTGATGCCAGAACTGCATGCCACAAGGGATATTATCAAACTGGGGCAGAAAATTTTCCTTCCATTTAGAAAATTTCCTGGAAGTCAGGTACCCCCAGCTGATAACATTTTACCCCCCAATAGGTAAGTAAATCAAGGGAGGTAGTCTTTGAAGGAAGAAGCTCTGCTAAAAAAAAAAAAAAAAAAAAAAAAAAACAGGTTTCATTAATAGGAGACGCACTTCCTAGGAAAAAAGATAAAAGCCATCCCCATCTAAATAATCCCCAACAGTTTCGAGGGAGGACAACACAGGTAAGTAAATAATTCAAAATAAAAAAATTAAAAAAAAGAGAAAGCGAAGGTTTCATTAATAGGAGACGCACTTCCTAGTTTGAAATCGTTAGAGTTCACCCATAGGAGACGCATTTCCTCCTCGTTTTGTTTTAGTTTTACCCATAGGAGATGCATTTCCTCCTAAGTTTAAGTTTACCCATAGGAGATGCATTTCCTCCTAAGTTTAAGTTTACCCATAGGAGACGCATTTCCTCCGAAGTTTAAGTTTTACCCATAGGAGACGCATTTCCTCCTAAGTTTAAGTTTTAGTTTCACCCGTAGGAGACGCATTTCCTCCTAAGTGGTTGTTAAAGATAACAAACAAAAAAAAAAAAAAAAAACAAAAATGACCTAGTCTGATGAACCTTCTCCTAGGATCAAAATCTTAGTCCGATGAATTTTTCTCCTAAGATAGAGACCTAGTCTGACGAACCTTCTCCTAGGATCAAAATCTTAGTCTGATGAATCTTTCTCCTAAGATACCAAAAAGAAAAAAAACCTAGTCTGATGAATCTTTCTCCTAAGATACCAAAAAAAAAAAAAGACCTAGTCTGATGAACCTTCTCCTAGGATCAAAATCTTAGTCTGACGAATTTTTCTCCTAAGATAGAGACCTAGTCTGACGAACCTTCTCCTAGGATCAAAATCTCAGTCTGATGAATCTTTCTCCTGAGATACCAAAAATAAAAGACCTAGTCTGATGAACCTTCTCCTAGGATCAAAATCTTAGTCCGACGAATTTTTCTCCTAAGATAGAGACCTAGTCTGACGAACCTTCTCCTAGGATCAAAATCTCAGTCTGATGAATCTTTCTCCTGAGATACCAAAAATAAAAGACCTAGTCTGATGAACCTTCTCCTAGGATCAAAATCTTAGTCCGACGAATTTTTCTCCTAAGATAGAGACCTAGTCTGACGAACCTTCTCCTAGGATCAAAATCTCAGTCTGATGAATCTTTCTCCTGAGATACCAAAAATAAAAGACCTAGTCTGATGAACCTTCTCCTAGGATCAAAATCTTAGTCCGATGAATTTTTCTCCTAAGATAGAGACCTAGTCTGACGAACCTTCTCCTAGGATCAAAATCTCAGTCTGATGAATCTTTCTCCTGAGATACCAAAAATAAAAGACCTAGTCTGATGAACCTTCTCCTAGGATCAAAATCTTAGTCCGATGAATTTTTCTCCTAAGATAGAGACCTAGTCTGACGAACCTTCTCCTAGGATCAAAATCTCAGTCTGATGAATCTTTCTCCTGAGATACCAAAAAGAAAAAACCTAGTCTGATGAACCTTCTCCTAGGATCAAAATCTTAGTCTGACGAGTTTTTCTCCTAAGATAGAGACCTAGTCTGACGAACCTTCTCCTAGGATCAAAATCTTAGTCTGATGAATCTTTCTCCTAAGTTTCTCCTAAGATAGAGACCTAGTCTGACGAACCTTCTCCTAGGATCAAAATCTTAGTCTGATGAATCTTTCTCCTAAGATACCAAAAAGAAAAGACCTAGTCTGATGAACCTTCTCCTAGGATCAAAATCTTAGTCTGACGAATTTTTCTCCTAAGATAGAGACCTAGTCTGACGAACCTTCTCCTAGGATCAAAATCTTAGTCCGATGAATCTTTCTCCTAAGATGCTAAAAAAAAAACATTTTTGAAAAAAAAAAAGAAAGAAAAAAGAGTCATTTTCCTAAACCCAGGCGCCCACCTGTATAACGAGAGGAATACATTCCAGTTTTTATTTCAAGTGTTGAAATTGGGAGCCCGCCCATAATAACAGAGGTATACATTCAGTTCTTACTTTCAAGTGTTGAAATTGGGAGCCCGCCCATAATAACAGAGGCATACATTCAGTTCTTACTTTCAAGTGTTGAAATTGGGAGCCCGCCCCTAGAACAGAGGAATACATTTCAGTCCTTACATTTCAAGCATTGAAGTTAGGCGCCCACCTGTATAACAAGGGAATACATCCTAATCTAGTATTTAGTTCACTCTCAGCACTGCATCAGTAGTATCAGTGGGCTACGATTTTGCTAACGACTCACAAACCTTCCCAGTGCAAACTGGGTTAGGAAATTTTGTTTGTTTTGTTTGTTTTGATTGTCAGGGGCCTGCCTGTAGAGCAGAAGATTGTTATATGTCAAAGATTGAAGAAGTTAGGGGTCCGCCTGTAGAACAGCGGGATCGTTCAAAGTCAAGCCGTAACCCATTGGAAGGCAGAAAGCCACAACAAAAATCCCCTGCACTCAATCCAAGATAGAAGCAACAAGAATCTCGCCCCAAGAATGCGAGTCAACAGTCTGAGAGGGTCAACAAAAGCTAGTCACAAAAACAAAAAGAAAAAAAAAAAGAAGAAAAAGAAAAAGAGAAAAATGAATGAATCCGAAGCACGGATGTGGAGAACAAATGTGATCTGCTCAAGAACTAGCGCCTACAACTAGCAAGTATCAAGGTTCAAATCCAAAGTCTGTATGAAGCACCATTCAAGACTCAAGACCAAGTTTCAGAAGACTTAAGAGATAGGAATCCTTGTAACTAGTAGTTGATAGGCTTAGTTAGTCTTTTTCAGTTTTCAGTTTTGTTGTAACGACAGGACCGCGGACCGGAACCTCAACGGAACGGCACCTCGATCGGCTCTTCACCTCGGTACCCTCTACTATCTCTCTCATTCCCGAACTACACGTGGCCTGATTCCTGTATAACCAAGGATATGTAGGCAGCTCAGATACCAGGGCCCGGTCACATTCCCTTCCTTTCCTTAAGTGTAGTCCGTCCAAGTAATGGTCGGGTCAAAAACACGGCTAGTCGTTCTTTGTCGGAAAACTCTTCGTGTTTCCAGTCAAAGAGGGGCAGCTGTAAGCACGTGATTTTTGACCCTCCCCGGGAATTTTTACGTCCTTAAGCTTAAATATCTAATTTAGGACTAGTATAGCCATTTTAACTATTTTTACTTTATTTCGTTGCAAAAGAAATTTCAAAAAATATATATATAAATTTTAGTTTATGTATCTCTCATAAACTTGAAAAATACAAAAAAAATTGTACTTTATTTTTGTACTTTATAATTTCGAAAATTACAAAAAAAATATATAATTAAGGTTTTGTAGTCATTTTAATTTGGAAAAAAATACAAAAAATATTACCTCATATTTTATCTTAATATTTAGAAACGAAAATTACAAAAATAGTTTTATTAATATTTTGTAGCTATTTTAAATCCTTAAAAAATATTTAAAAAGATATAGTTTTGTTAAATACTAGTCTTATTTTTGGTAGTTATTTTGCTTACATAGGACTAGTTAAGCAACGTGTTCCTATTTCTCGGGTCCTGGCAAAAGAATAATATTCGGGTTTAAACTACCGGGTTTTAGGCCTAATTTTCGGACCTAGCCCATAATAAACCGTGTCCAGGACACGTGGGAAACCCCACCACGCGTGGGGGACATATGCCTCGAACCCCACCACGCGTGGGGCTCATTTTTATGGGCATTGAAACACGGACGAGGAGGGATTTTGAGGATTTTTAAAAAAAAAAAAAGAAAAAAAAAAGAAAACAACGTACTGTTTATCTTCTTCTTCTTAAGAAGAAGAAGCAGAAGAAAACGGGGAGGAGAAAAACGAAAAAAAAAAACGAAACCTAGAGAGAACGAACCAACGAAAAACCCCACGTCCAACCACCCCCGTCACCTTCCCCAGCTCCCTCTCCGCCACCTGACCAGCTCCCCCATCGGCTCCCTCATCCCCTCCGATAACCCCCCCCCCACACGTACCAGCTCCGTCGAGCTGCTGCTCGCTGCATCGCCATCCCCACGAACCAACGAAAAACCCCACGTCCAACCACCCCCGTCGTCGCTGCCCCCAGCTTCACTCCTTCTCCACCATAACCAACACCCAAACACCATTACCTCGTCCCCAGCTGCTCGTCGAAACTGCGTCGGCATCCTCACCTTCCCGTCGACCACTGCCCATCGAACTCCACAACTAACCAGAAAAAACCCTACCCATCAACCACTGTAACCAGCCCCCCCACTCCCTCACGTCGTCATTGGCACCAACCACCCGTAGCAGCGTCGACCACTCTCCGAACAACCATCCCTCCTCCTCCTAGTTTCATCGTAGACCCCATTGCTACGTTGGTCGAGCGGCAGCCATTGTCTTTGTTGTTCGTTTTCAGCATGTCCGTCAAACAACAGCCCACGATCACCTACTGCCCAGCATCGTCCAAAACCACTGGCGTACACCACCAAACAGGTCCGTCAGTAAGGTCGAGTTGAAGTCGAGTTCCAGTCCAAAGTCCAAAAGTTGAGTCGAGGTCCGGTTCGTCGAGTGTGCTCCGGGGTTTTCGTTGTCGTTCCGCGTCCAGTGAGGTCTGGTTTGAATTCCGTCGGGGTCGTGTTTGTCGTCCTGAGTTTGTCGAGGTTCAAAGGTTAGTAAACTTCAAGCATTAGATAAGGAAATGTTACGTTGAATGTTCGAATATGCAATATACAAATTGATGTGATAATGTTCTGCTTATGTTTTCACCATATGCGTTTTGTTCATTTTTGGTGTTACGTATTTTTGTTTATTTGATATCATTTAATTAAGTAGGGTTAGTTGTTCCATGACACAGTGTAACGTTAATTTGTTCGTCTTTTCTCTTGCTTAGTTCATTCGGACAAAACTAGCATTACTTGTTGTTATTACTTCCAAAACACTCATCTTGCTAGATTCCTTTTATTAAAATTGTAACGAGTTATGAGATTTTAGTTGTAAAGAAGCTGTAAGGTTTAGTATGGTTAAAAGCGTAAAAATGGCATCCCTTTAAAAATATAAAAAAAATAAATAAAAAAATAAAAAAAATAAATAAATAATAATAATAAAAAATAAAATGAGACGAGCCTCGCCAAATAAAAGGGACAAATTGCGGGGCCCTCACAAAGTATATGTATTAAATACTTAGATTCCGGGATGGGTCGTTTAGCAAATTTCACGGCCCTACCCCAAAATAATAATGCGCTAGTTGTTTTAGGCGCGCCTTTAATAATGTTATCTCCCTAAGCTCGGGTGCACATTTATGTGACCCAAATCCAAATCTCAACGGAGTCGAAATATGTCTCTAGTCACGGGCGCACTGATTGTGGCGTGGCCCGAGATGCATTTCCATGACGTTGCAAATTCTTTAAAAAATAAGAATGAGATGAGCCTCGCCGAATAAAAATACAAATTGCGGGGCCCTCAGTAAATACTTGTTTAAAATTACTTAGAATTCAGGAGGGTCGTTTAGCGAATTTCGCGGCCTCCGCAAAAATAATAACGCGATAGTCTCTTTAGGCGCGTGTTTAATAATTCACTTTCTTAAGCTCGGGTGCGCATTTCATGCGACCCAAATCCAAATCCTAAAACATCAAATAAAATATGTTTCGGATTGTGGGTGCATTTCATGTGACACAGTCCAAAGATATATTTTAAGCGATGTTCACATTCTTATAAAACAATAATAATAAAGCGGTTAAAAGATAAATTTGCACATAAGTTCATATTGTATTAAAAATCAGATAAATAAGCCAAATATAACAGTTGAGCGACCGTGCTAGAACCACGGAACTCGGGAATGCCTAACACCTTCTCCCGGGTTAACAGAATTCCTTATCTAGATTTCTGGTACGCAGACTGTAATATAGAGTCATTCTTTCCTCGATTCGGGATTAAAATTGGTGACTTGGGACACCCTAAATCTCCCAAGTGGCGACTCTGAAATAAATAAATAAATCCCGTTTCGATTGTCCTTTAATTGGAAAAAACTCCCCCTGCGCCCCCCCGGGCGCGGAAAAAGGAGGTGTGACAGATGCCAGTCAAGCAATGACGGTTATGGAAGAGGTACATGCGGGAGTTTGCGGACCGCACATGAGCGGATATGTATTGGCAAGAAAGATCCTTCGAACAGGGTGTTATTGGCTAACCATGGAACACGACTGTATCACTTTTCGTGAGGAAATGCCATCAGTGCCAAATACATGGAGACTTGATTCACTCTCCGCCAACAGAGTTGCATACGATGTCAGCACCCTGGCCGTTTGTAGCATGGGGCATGGATGTCATTGGGCCCATCGAGCCAGCAGCGTCCAACGGTCATAGGTTCATTCTAGTGACCATCGATTACTTCACCAAATGGGTTGAGGCTAAAACCTTCAAATCAGTAACTAAGAAGGCAGTGGTGGACTTTGTTCACTCCCATATCATCTGTAGATTTGGGATCCCAAAAGTGATCATCACGGATAACGGTGCGAATCTTAATAGCAGCTTGATGAGAGAGGTATGCCAACAATTTAAGATTACACACCGCAATTCCACCCCATATCGTCCCAAGGCGAATGGAGCAGTCGAAGCAGCCAATAAGAATATCAAGAAGATACTGCGAAAAATGGTGGAAGGGTCCAGACAGTGGCACGAGAAATTACCCTTTGCTTTGTTGGGTTACCGCACTACCGTCCGGACTTCCATAGGCACAACTCCTTATTTGTTGGTGTATGGAACTGAGGCCGTGATACCAGCGGAGGTCGAAATTCCGTCCCTCCGAATTGTCGCTGAAGCCGGAATTGATGATGATGAATGGATCAAAGCTCGCTTGGAACAGTTGAGCCTGATAGATGAGAAAAGATTGGCAGCAGTGTGCCATGGTCAGCTGTACCAGAAGAGAATGGCAAGAGCGTATAATAAAAAGGTGCGCCCCAGGAAGTTTGAAGTAGGGCAGCAGGTATTAAAGAAGATCCTCCCACATCAGGTCGAGGCAAAAGGCAAATTCGCCCCAAATTGGCAAGGGCCTTATGTCGTGACCAGAATATTGTCCAACGGTGCTTTGTGTTTGACAGATGTCGAAGGTAGATGTGTCGACATGGCTATCAATTCAGATGCAGTCAAGAGATATTATGCGTAATTTCTTAAGTATGGCAATTATTCGGTTTGTTTGTTTGTATTTGGCATTTATTGGATAATGAGATGACGGAGGCAATTCTTTCTTCTACCCAAACACTGTTTAACCCTTGCTTCCCCCTTTTGAGCCTTAATTCTTTCAATACCCCTCTTTTGGAATCACTAATGGAAAGGACATGAAAAAGAAAAAAAAAGAAGAAAAAAAAAAAAAAGAAGATAAAATCATAAGAAATACAAAACCGTGGGAACTACGTTTGACCTGATTCCTCAAAGAGGATACGTAGGCGCCTCACGGCTCGGTCATAGTATGCATCATAGTGGATATACGATGCATAATGTACATAGTGTGCGTAAAGCGTGCGTAACGCACATAGCGCAACATAAGTATAAAAAAATAAATTCCCCAAGCAAGAAACCTGGGGCAGAAGTTATGTTTTAAAATTCCAACAAAGGTTCGATTCCAAAAGTTGTAGCACATCACCCATCAAATTATTTTCATTTTTCATAGCCTTTCTTTAACTCCACACCAGAACCAACATTCAACGTCCAAAAGACCTCCCGATCAATGTTCAAAAGATGTCGAGTCAGGTAAATAAGACCGAGAATGATACACCAATCCCCAGCAAAAAAGAGGATCGTAAGACTGGGAATAAATTGATAGCCAAAGGAGTCTCCAGAAGAGAGGGTCGTATGCACAACGCCCCGATTCCTCGAAAGAAATAAAATGAGAGAGTCTCATCGGTGAAAACCTTCGCAGGCACCGAGAGGCGATGTAAGATGAGGGATATGAAATGAGAGAGTCTTATTGGTGAAAACCCTCACAGGCACCATAAGGCGCCGGGAGATGAGAGAAAAGAGAGAGTCTCATCAGTGAAAACCCCTCGAAGGGCACTATGAGGCGACGAGACAGATCAGCAAAACTACCACATTCGAAACGAAATGAACACTCTTTTATCATCCCCAGCAAGTCAAACCATCGGGCAAATCAATTGATACAAATAGACTGGGTCGGAATCTATGGTGCACGCCATGATCACGGGGACCAATTGTGTCCTCCAGATAAGTTCTTTTGATTGTCTCCTCCCACAAAGTATTGGTTCAGAAAGATTTTCTCCTTTCCATATCTTTATTTCTTTTCCTAAAATGTGTCTTTAAAGGATTTTTTAAAGCTTACTACCAGAAACCGAAGGGAAATTCATCCAATGCAGGATAATACAAATAGTCTTAAAGGCCGGCCCCAGGCAATCCAGGGATTGTGCTCGGAAATGTTGGAAGAAGTATGCTCCAAAAGGGAGTGGTTTCGGGGGTTAGAAGCAGACTCCCACATCATGTGTTTAAAGAGAAAGCAGAAAAGGGGATAAATTGAAAACCAATCCCCAGCAGGCTAGAGACCCCCAACAGGCAACCTTGCCCGCCAACCAATTATGGGGACAAAGAGCAAGAAAGGGGGAAGAGAGAAAAATGGCTCGCCAGAAAGGCACCCTCTACCACCACGATTAAAACTGACTAAATCCTTTTGTCTGTTGCAGGAGAGCAAAGAATTGATGATGGCAGCAAGATGCAACGCCATGGAAGTCACCCAAAAACCGGGGCAGAAAATTTTCTGCCGATTGTCGAAAATTTTCTCGGAAGAACGGGGAAACAATTTCAATACATTTAAGTTCTAGGTCGCCCACCAGTATAATGCGGGAATACATTTAAGTTCTAGGTCGCCCACCAGTATAATGCGGGAATACTTTTAAGTTCTAGGTCGCCCACCAGTATAATGCGGGAATACATTTAAGTTCTAGGTCGCCCACCAGTATAATGCGGGAATACATTTAAGTTCTAGGTCGCCCACCAGTATAATGCGGGAATACTTTTAAGTTCTAGGTCTCCCACCAGTATAATGCGGGAATACTTTTAAGTTCTAGGTCGCCCACCAGTATAATGCGGGAATACTTTTAAGTTCTAGGTCGCCCACCAGTATAATGCGGGAATACTTTTAAGTTCTAGGTCGCCCACCAGTATAATGCGGGAATACATTTAAGTTCTAGGTCGCCCACCAGTATAATGCGGGAATACTTTTAAGTTCTAGGTCGCCCACCAGTATAATGCGGGAATACTTTTAAGTTCTAGGTCGCCCACCAGTATAATGCGGGAATACTTTTAAGTTCTAGGTCGCCCACCAGTATAATGCGGGAATACATTTAAGTTCTAGGTCGCCCACCAGTATAATGCGGGAATACATTTAAGTTCTAGGTCGCCCACCAGTATAATGCGGGAATACTTTTAAGTTCTAGGTCGCCCACCAGTATAATGCGGGAATACATTTAAGTTCTAGGTCGCCCACCAGTATAATGCGGGAATACATTTAAGTTCTAGGTCGCCCACCAGTATAATGCGGGAATACATTTAAGTTCTAGGTCGCCCACCAGTATAATGTGGGAATACATTTAAGTTCTAGGTCGCCCACCAGTATAATGCGGGAATACTTTTAAGTTCTAGGTCGCCCACCAGTATAATGCGGGAATACTTTTAAGTTCTAGGTCGCCCACCAGTATAATGCGGGAATACTTTTAAGTTCTAGGTCGCCCACCAGTATAATGCGGGAATACATTAAGTTCTAGGTCGCCCACCAGTATAATGCGGGAATACTTTTAAGTTCTAGGTCGCCCACCAGTATAATGCGGGAATACATTCAGCTCTAGATTTTGGAATCAGTCACCCCACCTGAAGACGGAAGGGTACAACAGAGATCCCCAAACGGGAAACAATGAAATCCCCAGCACCAAGAAGCAGACAACTGCAGAGGCAAGCGCGCAATTCAAAAGGAAAAAGGAACGCGTCTCAAAAGAAGTAGTTTGGGAACGGTGTAGCATGCCCAGTATAACAATTCTGATGAAAAGCCATACCACTGAAGAAACCATTGGAAGATTTAAAGAAGAAAGTCGTATCCCCAGCAAATCAAGCAAAGTGATGAGAACTGACATTCAAAAAAGGTGAAGGACCAGCATCATCTCCAAGTTCACAAAATAAAGGCGTCAGAGGAAAGCGTTAGCCGACAAGAAAGCAAGGCAGCAAGAACAAGTTGAAGATGGATGAGATTTCAGGATCCTCAGTTTAGCTTAGCTTCTTGTTTTCCTTTTAGAGCAATGTAATAGGGAGATCGGTTGAGCAGTAGCATCCTACAGCAGCATACAACAGCGCACAACAACAGCAAACACTACAGTCACACGGTAGTCCCAGCTACCAAAATTTCCCGAACTACATTGACCTGATTCCTGTTTCAGCCCAGGATATGTAGGAAACCTCTGAAGCAAAGGTTCGGTCAAATCTTTTTCAAAAAATGCTTCACACGGAGTATTCGGACGGGCAAAAATCGCTCGCTTATCTTTGCACGAAAACCCTTCGTGTCTTCGTGCAAAGAGGGGCAGCTGTAAGCACGTGATTTTTGCTTCACGGACAATCGCTCCAAAAGAAAATAAAAATAGTGGCAAAAGGCTTCGCTGTACAATTTTTCGGTCTTTCCGTGACATGTTTTGTTAGTCGTTTGTGAGTCTGTCCATTTTGCATCTAGTCATTATCAAACAAAAATACAAAAAATATATGTGGCGTTAAAAGAAAATTCAAAAATATAAATATATGTGCATCGTCCGTTTTAGGTTGTGATTTAACTTACTTGGTATGATAATTATGTTGAAATGCCATATTGTTATTTGTTTTAATTTCATTTTGTTTTATTAGTTATTTTTATTTTTATTTTTCTTTAAAATGGAAAACAAAAGAAAGTTGAAATCAATTTGGGCCAAAAAATAAGACAAAAACAAGCCCAAACCAACGATCTGACCCGGTCCAGACCAGGCCTGCCCAGGCACCTCCTGAAACGACGTCGTTTCAGGCAAATCAATCTGAGTCGTCCGTCCCAGCCGATCCAACGGTTCAGGACCTCTTTCAGCGACCCATGTTCAAACCCGACCCAAATAACCAGCCTGACCCAATCCCTCACTTAAACCAAACGACCCCGTTTAACTACCAAACGACCCCGTCTCATTTCTCAGCATCAGATCCAAGCCGTTGAGATCATCTGATCTAACGGCTCAGATCCAATCCCATAGACCATATATAAACCTTCTCTTACACCCACGCCCCCTATACCAACACCCCACCCCTTCGTCCCCAAGTCGAGCCCGGACCTCCCATTAGAAACCCTAGCCGCCCTCGTCTCCCTCGCCATTAAAGCCGGCGGCACGAACGCCGGTGACCACCTCCTGAACACCCTAAGACCCCCTCACTCTCCTGAACATGGATCTGTTACCCTCTTGCCTCGAATCACCTTCCCTCGTCTCGAATCTTCGTTTGAAGATTTGAGTCGAACCCGGACCTATGCCAAACCACCCCATCTTCATACCAGACATTCCCCTGACCTTCCTCGTGACCAAACCAAGCTTGGTTTGGTCCGAATCTACCCACAACTCCTAAAAATCCAGATCTGGAAATCCAGAACTTGAAACACATGCACCTGGGGAACCCGGCCAGTTTTGACAAGGGTTTGAGGTCTAATAGACCTTAATCAAGGTGTTCTCATGTGAGAACACCCTGATTAAAGTTTGTTCGGCCTCAAAAGTTCGAAGATGAATCAGATTTGGGTCTGTTTGATTTAAACATTTTCGGTACGTTTTCCTTTCTTTTGTGTTAGTTTTAATTAAGTGGTCAGCATGTTTCGTTGGGTTTGTTTGTTATTTTTGTTATTTTTCATTCGGATTTCTTTCATCTCTGTAAAGACCTTTTTATTTGGTCGATTGTGTTATGTGTATGATTCTGAATGTACTCTGTGATAAACATGATCGTCGATTAGTTTAATCGTCAGATAAGTTAACCCATATAGGCCCCAGTAATTGAACAAAAATTGTCTGATGCCCTTTAGGTCCCTAAATGTATTGTTTATGTGAGCGATTGATTATTACCTGCTATAATTAGTATAGTCGACTCGATAAATGTCGTCGATTAGTTTTCTATAACTAATAAAACAAACGAACTAATAATGTCGCATGACTAATGAGCCTGTATTGTGGTTTGAATTGGGCATTGCCTATGAATATTAGTTTGTAACTACCTTGTAAACAATTAAAAAGCCAGGCTGGGGCAATTCTGAAATCGAATGGTTAAAGCCCAAAGTGCCCTGATACTGCAATGGGCAGGGCAGTGATAATCAAGGGCTAGCAAGGGTAGTCTGGGGTTTGAAAAGAACAAAAATGATTAGTTTAAATGAGCTGACAAGTAGGGTACTAATTTGGGATTAAATTAATGCCAATGGGGAACAAGACATAAGAGCATGGGAATTTAAAATGAATACTAAAATGAACCCATAACTCTTGATTAAAGAAAGCCAGGCGTGGGGAACAAAAAGGGCTGGCATCAAAAGATGCTTAGGATGGGCTTAAGAGGGATGGGCAGACTGCAAAGTTGAGGATGCAGGCAGCTTAGCTGCACTAGGTCGATTAGCTTATAAATAAGCTGTTTTAGAACATAAGAGAGGGCTGGAGTTTTGAGTCTTAGGCTGGACTTTTAGTCTTCAGAAAAAGAAAAAAAACAAAAGGCTGGAAAATTTTTAGTCTGAGGAGAGGTCTTGTGAGTTTAAAGAAAAAGACTGAAAACATAAGTTAATTTCCAGTAAACACTGTAACCAAACACTGTCTGAAAAGTTGTATAAGAGTTCATATTGGTCAAGCTGTCTCGGCCAAGTTCTGTGGTTTGCATTGACTGAGCTGCTTGTGATTGTTGAACTGTTGGTGTTGCTGCATTGAATACTCTGGTATTGCTGTTGTTTCATCACTCTTTCCTGGGATTGCTCATTTGGTGCTCGACTATTTGCTGGTTTTCTTTGTTCTGGGAAATATTGCTGGTTGTTTGTGGGCTGTGGAAAACATTTGTGGTTGTTGGATTGTTGCTGTGTTATTGCTGTTTATCTGCTGTTGTTGTATTTGCCGCATACCCCTCAGCTGACAATTCTCCTTCTTCTTCTGCTTTGCTATACCAGGTACGCGATTAACAGTGCCAATGTAACTTGAGAGTTTAAGCATGAATATAAAAGAGAAGAGCTGAAGTTGTTTATTTCGTACATAGACTGTTATATTGAACCTCATTTAATGTATAATAGTTTACATTCTTGTTTAGATACTGAAGGTAGCCTGTGTGCCCAGTAGATATCAATATATGGTGATTGAATGTTAGTTTGTATATGTAGGCTGATAGATAAAAGGGTCCCCAATGCAGTAGGTTGTATCTTAGGTTTTATAAGGTTAGCATGTCTTTAAATACATAGAACTATCCATACTAGTTAATTTCTTTCCCTTTAATAGGCGATCCTTTTATAACTGATAAACCACGCCAATAGAACCCAGAACAAGTTCACGGCCTCAACCTCACAAGGGTCGAGCCCAGGTCGAGGACAGATCAGGCAGGCCCGCATCGAGCGAGCAGTGGCCCAGGTCTGGCCAACCGCGCGTGGGCTGGATTTGGGCCCAGGATTATTTGTTTGGCCGACTGTGCACGCAGCTTCGGTCCCGACTTGTTGTTAAGCATTTCCGAATTCCATTACAAACAACTTGCAAGCATGTAATTAATTAGGACTATCCACCGTTTTCAATTGATAGAGACGAACACGACAAGAAACGTAGTTGCTATAGGATATCCTTTTAAAATAAGAACGAGATGAGCCTCGATGAAAATAAACAAAACACGCAGATGCGGGGCCCTTGTTTAATGTAAATTATTGAAGCATTTAGTTTCCAGGACGGGTTGTTTAGCAAATCTCACAACCCTCCTAAAATAACAACACGTTAGTCTCTTTAGGACACGCTTTAATAAACCTTACCTTCCTAAACTCGGGTGCACATTTATGTGACCCAAATCCAAATCTCGACGGATTCGAAATGTGTTTCTAATCACGGGTACATTGATTGTGACGTGGTTCGAGATGCGTGTCCATGACGTTGCAAATTCATTTTTTGAAAAAAATAATAATAAGAATGAGATGAGCCTCGCCAAATAAAATACAATTGCGGGGCCCTCAGTAAATATTTGCTTTAAAAATTATTTAGACTTCGGGATGGACCATTTAGTAAAATTCCACGGTCTTACCCAAAATAAATACGCTAGTCGCTTTAGGCGCGCCTTTAACAATTTAATTTCCTTAAACTCGGGTGCACATTGATGTGACCCAAATCCAAATCTCAACGGAGTCAAAGTGTGTCGACGACCGCGGGTACATTGATTGTAACGCGGTTCGAGATACATTTTCACAACGTTGCAATTCTTGATAAAAACAGTAAATGATAAAAGCGGTTAAAAGTTAAATTTTGCACATAAGTTCAGACTTGTATAAAATCAGATAATCAAGCCGAATATAACAGTTGAGCGACCGTGCTAGAACCACGGAACTCGGGAATGCCTAACACCTTCTCCCGGGTTAACAGAATTCCTTATCCGGATTTCTGGTACGCAGACTGTAATATGGAGTCATCATTTTCCTCGCTTCGGGATTAAAATTGGTGACTTGGGACACCCTAAATCTCCCAAGTGGCGACTCTGAAATAAATAAACAAATCCCGTTTCGATTGTCCTTTAATTGGAAAAAACTCCCCTGTGCCCCCGCGGGCGCGGAAAAAGGAGGTGTGACAATTTCCATAGGTGAGTTATCTCCTGTGAGCAGGTCAGCGGTCACGTGGTTGGCGAAGCTCCTGCGAAGGATTTTACTGACTATCTAGTAAGAGGTCAAATATTTGAATGTTGCTAGAGATTCAAAGTGTTCATGAAACACTAACGGAAGGATTTCGAGGAATCTGGCAGTTTGATTGTGCAAGGTCATGTCAATAAGAGATAAATAATCTTGGTGGGTTCCATAGTTGTGTAATAGTGGATTCAAGCTAAGTGGGAGAGTCCCGCCGCCTACGATTGGGTTGCATGGTCATCTACTTGTGAGGTTAGGGCTATCGGTGTATTGGTGAGTTATTACAACTAAGGGAAAAAACATAAGTGGTAATTTTTGGAAAAGAACATAAGTGGTAATTTGAGCAAAGGAATTGATAAATGTGTGCTATAGTTGGCCTTATTGACTCATGTTCAGGCTTTGGGAAGATTCAGGATTTATTCTTCGTATAGAGGTGATTTACAAGGGAAGTGAATTAGTCGAGTGCTTTATTGAGATGAGTGTTCATATGCCAACGGAGCCTTGGAGTTTATTATATTCGGGACCAAGCCCGAATGGGTGACTCTTAACAACGGTCCTAGTGAATTCAAAGGTTAAAAATGCGGTGCCTAAGGATTCAAGACCGGAGTATGGTTAAGAATCGAGCTTTTGTAGAAGATTATGATAAGAGGCTCGGAATGTTCTATGATATTTTTGACTTGCAGTGTAGCATTGAGAGGAAAATGAGAAAAACACTTCAGATTCGTAGAGGAATCATCAGAATGGGTGTATCATTTGAAGATGCGAATGTGCCTGCAAGGAGGGTATGAAACGGTTCATGGGTTTGGAGACAATGTGGTCTCATGGAATGGGGTCACTCAAGAAGAGCGCGGATTTAGGTTGGTGATGTAAGGAATGGATCTATTATTATCTCTAAGGCAAGTTAAGTATGAATTAAAAGATGTTAGATTGGTTAGCCATGGTTGAATTGTCATAATGGTGGCGGTGATCAGTTCCTTCAGCGTAATTAAGTTATGCATGTGATTTGTGGCAGTACGTGCGAGGCTTGATGACCGTTGTAATTGATTTTATTTGGAAGTACTCAAGTATTATGGCCTTGTTATGTGTAGGCAGCTCTCGGAAGGGTCATGGTGATTTAGACCACTACTTGAGGATTTGAATGTTCTACGATTATGAGAATTCACTCGCGTGTTGCTATGGTTCTCTTGGAATGAGTTAAGTAAAAAGTTTCTATGTAATGAAGTGTTTACCCTAATAGTGGTTCAGGAGTTATGATGAAATTCTTTTACTATCGCATATTGGTTTGTTTGCTGCAGTGAGCAGTATGAAATTTGAAAGTGAGGATCAAGGTTGTGGTTCGGTGTTTTACTAGGATGTCACGAGCTCGGATGAGCAGGAAGGGGATTTGGATATTTGGAGTAAGCTGGTATTGTCTTTGTTGCGACCAAAACACTCACGCAAGTGTACGCGATCATCAAGTAATATAGTAATAAGTAAAGTATCGTTCCCACGAAGAATTATGATCAACTTATCGACTAATGCAAACTCAAACAATTATCAGTTCAAGCTAATTCATCACAAAATACATAAATAACCAATTTCTAATTTAAATAGTAATCACACAATAATATAACACAAAGTTTACTACACCACTTATGCAATTTTCTTTTAACAATTAATAAAAAAGATATTCCAGGGTCATGGGCTTGCTAGAGATCATGCTACGCTTTTATCTTAAGAATGATGTATTGAATTATCTGGGTTATTGATTATAGGATTAATAATATTCATAAGAATTTGTCGAATTCTTATGCACCTATTCAAGTTAAATTAATACTTATATTTCTATAGCATTAATATTAACTAAAATGCATTTACAATTCCTATTTTTCAACCAAACAAGGCAATTAAGTATAGTTCTATCTTAATCGTGAATCATTCACCCGATGCCTAGGATCAAGATCATGTTCTATTTGATTCTATGTGCAATCAAGAATTTCCTTTTTCAAGTTTAACTCAAGATTCATAAATAGTATTTCACTGTTAGCTACGTAGTAAAATAATTAATAGCAGAATCAAATAAACAACCCATAACGATAAATTCAAGATCATCAATTTAAGCTTCAAACAACATAATCATCTAACACTCATGACCCCAGAATATTTGGGTTTTTAGCCACTCATATTCATACAAACATCAACAATATAAGTCTTTAACATAAAACAAATAGATACTAGAAGAAAGTTTGGAAAAACGTTATTAATCCTTGCACCAAAATGTTGTTCCTCTTGATTTTTGATACTTGAAGATGAATCTCCTCTTCTTTTTCTCTCTACAATCAGGTCTGGTCCGTCAATAATGGTTGTTTTACCCTTTTTAAATGTGTAAGAATGGGTTTTGACAATTATGCCCTTCTAAGACCAAAAGAGAATAGTTCTACGATTTTTACACATCCGCGGCGCCCCGTGCGACTCCCCGTGCGCCGCGTACATGGAATGGTCAGAGGCAGAAGACATTTTAACAGAGCAAAATAATATTTTGCTGGAAATGCACTACTGCGGCGCCCCACACGGCGCGCCCCCCAGCGCGGCAGTGTAATTTTTTGCGATGCTTCTTTTTTCTTTTGTTTTTCTATCCGGGCTTGCTATGCGACCCCCGAACACGATCCCGACTTGATTTATTTAGCTTTTACTCAGACTTCAAAACCTCAAACTAATCAAATTCATCCCAAATTTAATTCTTAAGTCGGAATCGCTTCCTGTAAGGCATAAAGCATGAATTTAGTACAATTCATTATTATTTAAGCTCAAACATTTGTAAAATGTAACAATTAAAGTATTGTTACAATGACTAAAACACGAGTTTTTAGCCTATGATCAACACCCAACACTTATACCATTGCTCATCCTTGAGTGATTAACATACACTTCACATAAGGACGACCTTGTAATCAAACAATTTCTCTAATAACACATGTCGACACTTAAGTACTAATTCATAATATTTCAACCTCAAGAAATAACTCACAAGTTCCACGCATTTTCATAACTTGCTTACTTACTCTAACACAAAGGTCAAAACGTTTCCTTGCTTTTACAAATCATGTGCCCTCCCACAACTAATATAGACTAGTTCCTCTCAAAATAATATTAAAGAATATTAGGAACTCAAAATAGGAAGAATTAGCTCACTCTCAGAATTGAAATTCATGTGCAACAGAAGACATACCACATGCTTGCCCCTAGTGTAATACTCTACTAATTCAGATTATTCAATCAAGGATCAAATAGGACTTTAATTGGTTGTAATGCAGGCTGAGGAAGGGTGTGATAAACATAGAACGTAGTAGCTACACCTCTTTGATAACTTCCATACATACACCATTTCATTTCCCAATTTCAGCATCACTCTTATTATTAAACCATCTCCAATCTTTTTGAGGTTTTACATACTAACAACAAATCCTATTCTCTTTAAGCACCATAAGTTAGGGAATGTTACTAATGAAAATTCATTCCCTATATATATATATATATATATATATATGTATTTTTTCAACATTTTTTTTAAACAAACTAACCAATGTCTTCTCAACTTTAACAACATTAAAACAACACTAAGTGCTTATGAGAGATAGAGGTTCAAACAACTGATATATTTACATAAATTGGTAAGGTTTGTAATGTAAATCCCAAAGAAATAGGATTAACGGCTCAAAAGGTTTGACTAAGATATATACAACTAGGTGGGAACAATTATAAAACTGGTTCAATAAAGAGATGCCTATATCATCTCCTAGACTAAATAATTCCACTATTTCGCTTTGTTAAATACTTGAGGGCAAGTTCTAGATATCAACTGTTAAGCACAGAATATTTCAGCAACCTCACTCGCACATTGGCACACAACTCACTCAAGCTTGGATCTTTCTCGACTCTCTAGTCAAAGCAGTTAAGCATAGTCATAAATACACAATTTAAGGCACTTACTTTAGAATCAAGAACTAATGTTGAACATCACAAATAAGGTGCATACCACTTCTAAAGCATGTGCATTTGAGGAGATTAACTCTGTAAGTTAGGAACTTTTTATTCAATTGAACTAAAAAAATTACACAATACTCGGTTCAAATACACCCTTGGAAAAGAACCGCGTCATAAAGAAAAATCAAGGGGAAATTTTTAAATTAAACCAAAACTAGCATACACTAAACTGAAATAAAAAGGCAAATATTTTTTTTTTAATTTCGACTTCATTTCCCTCAAGAAAAATCCATCGTCGGGAAAAAATCAAAATTAGTATCACTTACTACCTACAAACACTATAATCTACCAAAACAAAAAGTTTAACAGTCTAATAAAAATGAAACAACCAAAAATATGAAAAATACAAAAGTAAGTACATTACAATAGGGGCAATTCACCCCACACTTACAAACTTGCATTGTCCCTAATGCAAAAAATGAAAATAGATCAGAAAAGAGGATCCCTAAGGCCATTGGCCTAAGCATCTTCATCTTCAAAGGTGCACAAATATTCCTCGTAATCTGAGGGAACAAAGTTTACATCCTCATCCGGTGGAAATTATTCTTGCTGAGAGATTCCTAACCACTGTTGAGTGAAAGGAGATATAGGGTGATTTTGTTATAATTCTTCCAAGTTCACTTCCCCTTTGGAGGCGCGAAGGCGCAAATCAACAAATAATAACTGCAAAATTTCTTCCACTCGGATAAACCTTTGATCGGCATTAAGTGCAGCTGCAGGCAGATCTATCACCGTCGTGACATCAAGTGCCCTGATAGGGTATGTCACTTCTATCTTCTGATCATAGTGATACTCTTGTTCAATGTAGTGCGTCCGCAACAACCGAGTGATCATACTCGGATAGTGTAGGCGGCGTCCCCCAAAAGGTCTCACCTTCGACATGTGTTCCAGCATAATTTTTTCAAGATCAACCTACATTCCTATTAAAAGTGCATAAATCAAACAAACCTTTAGTTTTGATACGTCCGTATCACTTTGTGTCGGCATGAATTTTGCATTTATTATCTTCAAAATAACTCTTGCAGGACGCTGGAATGTTCCTTTTTTCATCTCCTTGTGAAACTCATTTGAATCTCTAGTCCACAAGGCAAAGGAATCTGCACCACATAGCTGCCTGCGAATGTTTGGGTAGTATGGTCTACGAAGAAACCTCTGAAACAGCTTATGTGAATGCTCAGTGAAACCCATTATTTGATTTATGACCTTTGAAGAAAATGGAATCACTATGTTTCTGACCCTTAGTTGGTAACTTGCATCTAAATTGCCTCCTGGTTGCCAATTGGCATAAAATTCTTTTACCAAGTTGATATTCACACTATCACCTTGGCGAAACAACCCTTCAAACCCCAAATCTCGAATGTTATTATATATTGCATTATACTTACGAGCGAGCTATGTTTCATCTATGGAGACTTCAGGAGTTGGTGGCACAACAGGAATAAATGATTGGAACCATTGTATTGCATGGACTGGAATAGCCTTGATGCCATATTTGCACTCTGGTACCTCGTCTGCATCAGGATCGATGTGTTCCTCTTCCTCCTCAACTGGTGCCGGAGGGGGTGCCTTTCTAACTCCCCGTCGGCTAGTAGATGCAACCTCAGATAGGCTAGTGTTTGATGTTTTACTTGGACGCCGAGACATTATACCTACACAACATGATATATTAGCTAAAACACACAAAAATCATTTTAAAAGCAAGTGGAGTAAATACCCCACACTTATGTTATTATCATGTTGACACTTAGCATGTATAACAGGGATTCAGACTACCCTGTTCTTCAATTAGAATGACATAACGCTTATCGGCCTACCCAACATTAGAGAGAATTAAAACAATTGTAAATAAAATAAAAATTCAAAAACTAGGCTGAAAATATTAAAAATAAACATAAAAAGAAATTAGTCTATTTTACAAAATCCAAAATTATTTTACAAAATATACTACATAGGCACATTAGCATGAATCCTACATATTATTTTACATATAGTAAGCGAAAAATCATGGTTTAGCCTAATGTCATAGTTGTTATAAAAAATAACATCTCACAATGCAATTTGTTTCTCAATTTGTAACATTACTCAGTTTCATGTCACTTAGACGTTTTAACAACCACATTGTAAGCATGTCTTGCATTCTTTAAATTTCAACTTGAAATGAGGAAAATTCACCATATCAACAATACAACTATACCTCACTTCACAACTATAACATCACCACATCTTCACAATAATATTCAATGCACAAATTTTCACTTTCTTACATGTATTTTCGAAATAGTGTACCCCTCAACAATCTTCAACAAGAATTCAACCCATATCACCTCAACACACCCTAAAATCCTTCATAATCACAAAGATAATATACATTCTAAGTTTCTAATACTATTTTCAACAATAATAACAAAAGAAAATTAAAAACACAATTCTTGCTAGGGTTTATATAAATACAATTGAAATAAAAAAAAAGATATACAACTTAAAATACTACTAGGTTGAAAGAAAAGAGAGAAGAGAATACTTACCTTGAAAGAAGAAGAAGGATTTTGGGGATGGATTGTTGAGTGAAATTATTTTTTAGTCCTTGGGGTTGATACTTAGAGAGTTAGAGAGTTTGGAAGAGGAAATATGACTAAGGGGAAGGGGGTTTTCGGTTATTAAGGGTTTTCTTTAAAAAAATGTTATTATTTTTTTAATCAAATTATGCCTACCGCGTCACCCCCCGCGGTGCACCCCGCAGCGCGGTAGTGCAAAAATTCCAGCTGCTCCAAATATTTTGTATTCTGCCTCGTCTATGTAATTTTGCCTGGCGCGGTGTGTGGAACGATGCTCCATGCGACGCGGTAGGCCAATTTTTCACAGAGTTAGCCTATTTTTCGATTTTTAGCTCACAATTTACACCCCTACATCTTTGTACACTGATTTTATGCCAAATTCATGCTTGCACCTGATTTAAAACATTATAACATCTAAAATCTAATATTTCTAAACTACAATTAAAAGTTAGTGATGTTAGTCATTGGGTTGCCTCCCAACAAGTGCCTAATTTAACATCGCGGCACGACTCAACACTTCATCACACATCGACCAAAGCTACCGAGGTCTTGTGACGTTTAATATCACCACCCCAATAGTGTTTTACTCGCTGCCCATTCACCAAAAATGTACCACTTGAATTTATATCCCACAATTCGATTGTTCCATGAGGAGTCACACATACCACAATGAAAGGGCCTGCCCAACGGGACTTAAGCTTTCTAGGAAAAAGCTTTAGCCTTGATTTAAACAAGAGAACTTCTTGACCCGGCTCAAACTCACGATGTTGGATGTGCTTTTCATGCCACCTCTTGTCCTTTTCTTTATACAACTAGGCATTTTCATAAGCACGCAACCAAAACTCATCAAGTTCATTGAGTTGTAGCAGTTGTTTTTCACCGGCTAAGTCCATATCCATATTTAGCTTTTTGATTGGCCAATAAGCTTTGTGTTCTATCTCAAAGGGAAAATGAAATGCCTTTCCATAAACTAACATGTACGGAGAAGTACCTATTAGAGTCTTGTATGCAGTTAGGTAAGCCCATAATGCATCTTCTAACTTACCAGACCAATCCTTCCTATTTGCACTCACTATTTTCTCCAAAATATGTTTTACCTCTCTATTTGACACTTCAACTTGACCACTCATTTGAGGGTGATACGCAGTAGCAATCTTGTGTCTTACCCCATATTTTGCTAGATCATTTTTCAATAATTTGTTACAAAAGTGTGTTCCTTCATCTTATCAACACCCTTGGAGTTCCAAAGCGTATGAAAATGTGCTTCTTTACGAAACTTACCACTACCATTGCATCATTAGTAGGAAGAGAAATAGCCTCAACCCACTTAGACACATAATCGACTACAAATAAAATGTATCTGTGACCGTTAGAGTATGGAATGGTCCCATGAAATCAATTCCCCAGACATCAAAGAGCTCTACTGCCAAAATATTTTGCAAAGGCATCTCGTTCCTCTTCGTGATTGTACCTATTCTTTGACACCTGTCACAATTTTTAACAAAAGCATGTGCATCTTTAAACAATTTTGGCCAGTAAAAACCCGATTGCAAAACCTTTTGTGCAGTTTTATCTCCACCATGGTGACCTCCATAAAGAGAAGCATGACAGTAATGCAATATTGAATTCATCTCCTCCTCAGGGACACACCTTCTTACCAATTGATCTGCGCATTGCTTGTATAGAAAAGGCTTGTCCCACATGTAAAATCTCACATCATGTAAAAATCTTCTACTATGATCAGCTGTGAATTCTGGTAGAGTCACCCCACTTGCAATAAAATTCACATAATCAGCATACCATGGGGTTTCATCCGAAGTGATGGCTAGTAACTGTTCATAAGGAAATGTTTCTTTGATTGATTCTCCTTCAGTTATATGGCCTTGATTTTCCAACCTGGACAAGTGATATGCAACCTGATTCTCTATCCCTTTTCGATCTCGAATCTCTAAATCAAATTCCTGCAAAAGAAGAATCCATCGGATTAACCTTGGCTTGGCATCTTTCTTTGCAAATAAATACCTGATAGCTGAGTGATCTGTGTAAACTATGACTTTGGTTCCCACTAGATAGGACCTAAACTTATCAAATGCCCATATTATTGCAAGCAACTCTTTTTTAGTAACAGTGTGATTCATTTGTGCTGGATTAATAGTTCTGCTCGCACAATGAATGGAGTAAAAGATTTTCTCCTTCTGCCCAAAACAGCTCCAATAGCTATGTCACTTGCGTCACACATCAACTCAAATGGAAGTTTCCAATCTGGAGCAATGATAATTGGTGCAGTAACTAATCTTCTTTTCAGCTCATCAAATGCTTTCAGACATGCATCATCAAACTTGAAGGATGTATCTTTCTCAAGAAGCCTGCACAAAGGAGATGAAATTTTTGAAAAATCTTTAATGAACCGATGATTAAAACCTACGTGGCCCAAGAAACTGCAAATGCCTCTAACTGATGTCGGTGGAGGTAATTTTTCAATTTCTTCAACCTTTGCTTTATCTACCTGCAATCCATTCTTGGACACTTTGTGCCCTTGGACAATACCTTCTCTTACCATGAAATGGCACTTTTCCCAATTCAGTACCAAATTTGTTTCTTCACACCTAGCAAGTACCTTGTCAAGATTCATTAAATATTCATCAAAAGAACATCCAAATACAGAAAAGTCATCCATAAATACTTCCATAAATCTTTCAACCATATTAGTAAAAATAGCCATCATACACCTTTGCAAAGTCGTAGGTGTATTACAGAGACCAAATGACATTCTTTTAAATGCATATGTCCCATAGGTACATGTAAATGTGGTCTTCTCTTGGTCTTCTAGGGCTATAAAAATCTAATTATATCCCGAGTAGCCATCCAAAAAATAGTAGTATACCTGTCCAACTAATCTATCAAGCATTTGGTCAATAAAGGGGAGAGGAAAATGGTCTTTTCGGGGAGGAATTATTCAATTTTCTATAATCAATGCAAATCCTCCACCCAGTAATAGTTCGAATGGGAATCAGATCATTGTTTTCATTTGTCACTACAGTAATTCCTCCTTTCTTTGGAACACATTGTACTGGACTTACCCATTTGCTATCAGATATTAGAAATACAATACCTACATCAAGCCATTTAATCACTTCTTTTCTTACCACCTCTTTCATGTTGAGATTTTGTGATGACCCGGCCAGTCGTCTCATGAGTTACCGCTTCATTTTCCCCATTTCTACTTCTATATGCTTTGTTTATCTGTGTTATGTGGTATCGAGTTGGTCAGATTAAATCCGGAATGATTTTGGTAAGGTTTGAGACACTTAGTCTCTTTTGAGGAAGCTTAAGTTGGAAAAGTCAACTAGATGTTGACTTATGTATTAGAGGGATCGGATGTTAATTCTGATGGTTCAATTAGCTTTGGGAGGTGATTTGGAACTTAGGAGCGCGATCGGAATGAGTTTTGGAGGTTCGGAGTAGATTTAGGCTTGAATTGGCGAAGTTGATATTTTGGCGATTCCGGTTGGTAGGAGAGATTTTGATATAAGGGTCAGAATGGAATTCCGAGAGTTGCAGTAGTTCCGTTGTGTCATTTGGGATGTGTATGCAAAATTTCAGGTCATTCGGATGTGGTTTGGTTGGGTTTTTGATCAAAAGCGGAATTCGGAAGATTTTTAGAAACTTAGGCTTGAATCCGATGTGTTTTAGTTGATTTGATGTTGTTTGAGGAGTTTTGAAGATTGGAACATGTTTCAATAAGGTTTTGGGATGTGTTGATGCCTTTGGTTGAAGTCCCAGGGGCCTCGGGTGAATTTCGGGTGGACAATCGGGCCAATTCATGAAGTTGGAACCTGCAGAAAATTGCAAGTCAGTGCTGCAGAAAACTGACCTTCACGTTCGCGAGAGGGTCCTCGCATTCGTGAAGAATCAGTCGAGGAAGGTAGGAATTAAGCCTTCGCATTCGCGATGAGGTCTCTGCGTTCGCGAAGGGCTAGGCGTAGGTGCTTCGCAATCGCGGGTGTGTAGTCGCGTTCGCATAGAAAGAAATGAGAGTTTGAGCTTCAGTAGAATTAACTCATCGTGTTTGCGATGGATGGAACGCATTCGCGATGGTCCGTCTAGGTAAATCATCGTGTTCGCGAGGGTATAGTCATGATCGTGTAAGAGGTAAATTGGTCAAAGTTTATTTGTGCTTCGCGAACGCGAGGCTTTGACTGCGTTCGCGAAGAAGGAATTTAGGCCTGGGCAGAAGGTTTAAAAGGTCATCTTGTCCGCGAATGTGAGGTTATTTCCTTCCATTGTTGGTCATTTTTGGAGTTTTTTAAAGAGGATTGAAGAGGGATTCAAGGGGAATCACTTGGAGGTAAGATTCTTGGACTTAAAACTCGATTCTAATGTGAATTCCACCTAAATAATCATGGAAAATAAGCCAAAAATTGAAGAACTAGGGCTTGAAAATTTAGACCTTTGATTGAGGATTTGAAGGACCATTTGAGGTCGGATTTTAGAACTTTTGATGTGTATGAACTCGTGGGGAGATAAGGAATCTATTGATGTAAAAAATTTCAAATTTCGAGATGTGGGCTCGGGGGTCGGGTTTTGGTAATTTTGGGATTTGTGTCACTTATTGATTGTTTTCGCTTGGGCTTCGTTCCCTTGGCATATTTTAACGTCCTCATTCTAATTTTGGATAGATTTGATGCGAGTGGAGGACGATTCGAGGGGCAAAGGCGTCACGAGTTAGAGATTTGACTGGTTTGTGAAAAAGAAGGATGGCACTACGAGGATACGTATTGATTACAGGCAATTAAACAAGGTAAAAATTAAGAACAAGTATCCTTTGCCTCGCATTGATCATTTATTCGACCAGCTTTAGGGAGAGAGAGTGTTCTCCAAGATTGATCTCCGTTCAGGTTATCACCAGCTGAAGATCAGGGACTTGAATATTCTAAGACAACTTTCAGGACCCGATATGGTCATTATGAGTTCTTGGTGATGTCTTTTGGGCTGACCAGTGCTCCAGCAGTGTTCATGTATTTAATGAACAGTGTGTTTAGGTCTTATCTTGACTCGTTTGTCATAGTCTTTATTGATGATATTCTGGTATATTCGCGTAGTTAGGAGGAGCATGCAGAGCATTTTAGAGTTGGGTTGGAGAGATTGAGAGAGGAGAAGCTTTATGCAAAATTCTCTAAGTGTGAGTTTTGGCTCAGTTCAATGGCTTTTTTGGGGCACGTGGTGTCCAGTGAGGGTATTCAGGTTGATCCGAAGAAGGTGGTTCAGAGTTGGCCCAGACCGTTCTCAGCCACAGATATTTGCAGCTTTTTTGGTTTGGTGGGGTATTATCGTCGTTTTGTTCAGGGATTCTCATATATCGCATCGCCCTTGACCAAGTTGACTCAGAAGGGTGCTTCATTTGTATGGTCGGACGAGTGTGAGGAGAGCTTTCAGAAGCTCAAGACAGCTTTGACCATAGCTCCAGTATTAGTTTTGCCATTAGCTTCAGGTTCATATACCATGTATTGTGATGCTTCGAGAGTTGGGATTGGATGTGTATTGATACAGAAGGGTAGAGTTATTACTTATGCTTCTCATCAGTTAAAGTCCCATGAGAAGAACTACCCCGTTCATGATTTGGAGTTGGCTGATATTAGCCCTCTGACAAAGGTCCTCGGTAGGTGTGGGTTGTGACAAGGATTTTCATGATGGCCTTGCCACACAACCTGAAAAATGGGGCAACCTCATGAAGGGCTGCTCGGCATGACGGACAATGCGGGGTTTGACAAACGCACCTTGAACGGAAGCAAGGCACATTTTACTTAGATGTGCAGGTTGGCAAAGCCATGTCAAGCAGGGGCAAAGACATGGCGAGGCAAATCAAGGAGGGACAAGCAAAGGCAAATGATACGGGCAGATTTGATCAAGTCGGGGGCGATTGACATGGGCGGGAAACTTTGACAATGAACGTGTGCGGCTAAGTCAGTGGGTGGCAAGCTGTGGCAATGACATTGGCGCGGAGCAGTGTAAAAGGCAGGGTTGGGCGCAATGCCAGCCTTGGCACAAAGCAGCTAGGCAAAAATCAGACCAAGCTGTGCACAAGCAGCAGTTGGAAAATATGTGCCAAGCACATGGGAAGCAGTTGGCAGTTGCAACCTCTTCCAAGACATGCTAATCATGGCCTAAAAGTGTGCCCACGTTTTTGTACTTTGTCTTAACTTGTTGCCCATCAGTTGGGGCTTGTCAACTGATTTTAGCCTTATCAATACTTGCTTAGGTTGTCCAAAACAGGACAGAAAACTTAGTCTAAGGCATTGTGTAGCCAAAATTTGTCTAAGTTATTTTCCTAAGGGTGGGAAAACCATTTTGGGCCAGGGAATTAGGGAATTCTTTGTCTTGGCCATAGGGTTGGCTATTGTGTTCTTGTATTCACTTATTAATACAAGTTGGGAAGAAATTCCTGTATATCGTGTGTGCCTTTATCTACTATTTTTGCTGCCTATTTTCATTCTAAATTCAAACGTCCCTAAAAATAAAACTAAGTGTTGGAAAGGCTGAAGTCAAGGCTGGGCTTGACTGCCGCACGAAGGTGAAACTCGGGATGAGTTTGAGTGACACAAATCACCCCTGTGACAATTGGTATCAGAGCGTGGCTGGATCGGGGCGAAGACATAATGTTCAGTGGTTGAATTTTGTGAAGAATGGATGGTGGCAATGTAGAACTTAGGGAAAAGGTTTCTGCATTAGAGGCACTCGTCGGAACTGTTGATGGGGATCAATTTCTGACTATTTTGACTCGTCTCGCCTATCTTGAGGCCGAGATGAACAGACTGAGCTAGGAGTGCACAGATCTAAAAACGGAAAATAGGTTGTTGCGTCGTGCTGTTGGCAATGATGAGGCATAGCGTGGGGCAGATCGTACCAAGGTCAGAATTCCGGAGCCTAAAGAGTTCAATGGCGCAAGGAGTGCCAAGAAACTTGAAAACTTCCTGTGGGATATGGAATAGTACTTCCATGCTGCTAAAGTGCAAGATGAAGACAAAGTCCCCATTACGACTATGTACTTGGTAGATGATGCAAAGTTGTGGTGGCGTACGCGCGTGGCAGATGATGTAAGTGCTGGTAGGCCAAAGATTGACTCTTGGGAAGGGCTGAAGAAAGAGTTGAAGGATCAATTATTTCCTAGCAATGCGGACTGGATTGCTAGAGATCGTTTGAAGAAGTTGAAACAAACTGGAACGGTCAGGGATTTCGTCAAGGATTTTAGTTCTTTGATGCCGGATATTAGCAACATGTCTAAGGAAGACAAGCTGCATAATTTCCTTTACGGGTTGCAGTCGTGGGCGCAAATGGAACTCCGAAGGCAAAATGTGAAAGATCTTCCTAGTGCTATTGCTACTGCGGATGCGTTGGGTGATTTTTGGTTAGGACAAGATAGTTCTGATTTCTCTACTACTTTAAAGTCCAAAAATAGGAACAAGGACAAAGTAAAAGAGTGGAGGAAAAACGGACATGACAAGGGTAATGCTATTGAGGGCAATGGCAATGAGAAGGGAAAGCAATGTGCTGGACCTTCGATAAACAAGGGACAAAACAGCAAGTTTGATGGCTGTTTTATTTGCAAATGGCCAAACATGGCGAGGAATTGTCCAAGAATTGAACGGCTTTTAGCGTTGTTTGATGAAGAAAAGAGTGAAGATGAGCAAAACAAGGAAGAACATGGGAAATCAACAGCATAATTGGGACCTATGGTGGTGCTGAAAAATTCGGAAGCTGCTTCGTCGAGGATGACAAATTATTCTGGTGGGGGTGGTTTGTTAGCCCCCTGACAAAGGTCCTCGGCATGTGTGGGTTGTGACAAGGATTTTCATGATGGCCTTGGCGCACAACCTGAAAAATGGGGCAACATCATGAAGGGCTGCTCGGCATGACGGACAATGCGGGGTTTGACAAACGCATCTTGAACGGAAGCAAGGCGCATTATACTTAGATGTGCGGGTTGGCAAAGCCATGTCAAGTAGGGGCAAAGACATGGAGAGGCAAAGCAAGGTGGGACAAGCAAAGGCAAATGATACGGGAAGATTTGATCAAGTCGGGGGCGACTTGACATGGGCGGGCAACTTTGACAATGAACGTGTGCGGCTAAGTCAGTGGGTGGCGAGCTATGGCAATGACATTGGCGTGGAGCAGTGTCAAAGTCAAGGTTGGGCGCAATGCCAGCCTTGGCACAAAGCAGCTGGGCGAAAATCAGACCAAGCTGTGCATAAGCAGTAGTTGGAAAACATATGCCAAGCACATGGGAAGCAGTTGGCAGTTGCAACCTCTTCCAAGACATGCTGATCATGGCCTAAAAGTGTACCCACGTTTTATTACTTTGTCTTAACTTTTTGCCCATCAGTTGGGGCTTGTAAACTGATTGTAGCCTTATAAATACTTGCCTAGGTTGTCCAAAACGGGACAGAAAACTTAGTCTAAGGCATTGTGTAGCCAAAATTCGTCTAAGTTATTTTCCTTAGGGTGGGAAAACCATTTTGGGGCAGGGAATTAGGGAATTCTTTGTCTTGGCCATAGGGTTGGCTATTGTGTTCTTGTATTCACTTATTAATACAAGTTGGGAAGAAATTCCTGTATATCGTGTGTGCCTTTATCTACTATTTTTGCTGCCTATTTTCATTCTAAATTCAAACGTCCCTAAAAATAAAACTAAGTATTGGAAAGGCTGAAGTCAAGGCTGGGCTTGACTGCCGTACGGAGGTGAAACTCGGGCTGAGTTCGAGTGACACAAATCACCCCTGTGACAGCTACCATAGTTCACGCATTAAAGATTTGGAGGAATTACTTGTATGGTGTATCTTGTGAGGTGTTCACTGATCATCGCAGTCTTCACCATTTGTTCAAGGAAAAGGATCTTAATTTGAGGCAGCAGAGATGGTTAGAGTTGCTTAAGGATTATGATATCACTATATTGTAGCATTCGGGAAAGGCCAATGTGATGGACGATGCATTGAGCCAAAAGGTAGTGAGTATGGGGAGTTTGGCTTATGTTCCAGTTGGGGAGAGACCTCTTGCAGTTGATGTTTAGGCCTTGGCCAATCGGTTCACGAGGATAGATATTTCGGAGACCAGTCGGGTATTGGCTTGTGTGGTTTGTCGGTCTTCCTTATATGATCGCATCAAAGAGCGCCTGTATGATGATCTGCACTTTCTTGTCCTTAATGACAGAGTTCATCATGATGATGTTAGAGATGTGACCATTGGAGATGATGGGGTGTTGATGATGCAGAGCCGGATTTGTGTGCCCAATGTGGATGGGCTTCGGGAGTTGATTCTAGAGGAGGCCCATAGCTCGTGGTATTCCATTCATCCTGGTGCCGCAAAGATGTATCACAATTTGAGGCATCACTATTGGTGGAGAAGAATGAAGAAAGATATTGTGGGATTTGTAGCTCGGTGTCCACCTATCAGCAGGTGAAATATGAGCATCAGAGACCGGGTGGCTTGCTTCAACAGATAGATATTCCAGAGTGGAAGTGAGAGAGGATCACTATGGACTTTGTTGTTGGACTTCCACGAACTTTGAGAAAGTTCAATGCTATTTGGGTGATTGTGGATCAGCTGACCAAGTTCGTGCACTTCATTCCTGTGTGTACTACCTATTCTTCAGAGCGGTTGGCAGAAATCTATTTCTAGGAGATTGTTCTTTTGCATGGTGTACCAATTGCTATCATTTCGGATTGGGGCACTCAGTTTACTTCGTAGTTTTGGAGGTTTATGCAGCGATAGTTGGGTACTCAAGTTGAGTTGAGTACAGATTTTCACCCTCAGACGGACGGGCAGTCCGAGCGCACTATTCAGATATTGGAGGACATGTTGTGTGCTTGTGTCATTGATTTCGGAGGGTCATGGGATCAGTTTCTACTGCTTACAGAGTTTGCTTATAACAATATCTATCATTGGAGTATTCAGATGGCTCCATATGAAGCTTTGAAGGGGAGGCGGTGTAGAGCTCCAGTTGGTTGGTTCGAGCCTGGTGAGGCTAGGTTATTAGGGACAGACTTGGTGTAGGATGCCTTAGAAAAGGTGAAGGTGATTCAGGAGATGCTTCGTACAACTTAGTCGAGGCAAAAGAGTTTTGGTGACAGAAAGGTTCGAGATGTGTCCTACATGGTTGGTGAAAAGGTTCTGTTGAAGGTTTCGCCCATGAAGGGTGTTATGAGATTTGGAAAGAAAGGTAAATTGAGTCCTCGGTTCATTGGGCCTTTTGAGGTGCTTTGGAGGATTGGGAAAGTGGCTTATGAGCTTGTTTTGCCACCCATCTTATAGAGTGTGCATTCGGTATTTCATGTTTCTATGCTACGAAAGTATATTGGGGATCCGTCTCATGTTCTGGATTTCAGCACGGTTCAGTTGGATGATGATTTGACTTATGATGTGGAGCCAGTAGCTATTTTAGGTCGTCAGGTTTGAAAGTTGAGGTCAAAGGATATAGCTTTAGTGAAAGTATAGTGGAGAGGTCGGTCCATGGAAGAGGCTACCTGGGAGACCGAGCGGGAGATGCAGAGCAGATACCCTCACCTATTTCAGGCTTCAGGTATGTTTCTTGACTCGTTCGAGGACGAATGTTTGTTTAAGTTGGGGAGGATATGACGACCCGGCCAGTCGTCTCATGAGTTACCACTTTGTTTTCCCCATTTCTGCTTCTGTATGCTTTATTTATTTGTGTTATGTGGTATTGGGTTGGGCGGATCGAATCTGGAATGATTTTGGTAAAGTTTGAGATACTTAGTCTCTTTTGAAGAAGCTTAAGTTGGAAAAGTCAATTGGATGTTGACTTATGTGTTAGAGCACTCGGATGTGAATTCTGATTGTTTGGTTAGCTTCGGGAGGTGATTTGGGACTTAGGAGCACGATCGGAATGAGTTTTGGAGGTTCGGAGTAGATTTAGGCTTAAATTGGCGAAGTTGATATTTTGGCAATTTTCTGTTGGTAGGCAAGATTTTGATCTAGGGGTCGGAATGGAATTCTAAGAGTTGCAGTAGTATCGTTGTATCATTTGGGATGTGTGTGCAAAATTTCAGGTCAGTCGGACGTGGTTTGGTTGGGGTTTTGATCAAAAGTGGAATTTGGAAGATTGTAGAAACTTAGGCTTGAATCCGATGTGTTTTAGTTGATTTGATGTTGTTTGAGGCGTTTTGAAGATTGGAACAAGTTTGAATAAGGTTTTGGGATGTGTTGATACCTTTAGTTGAGGTCCCAAGGGCCTCGGGTAAATTTCGGGTGGTCAATCGGGCAAATTCATGAAGTTGGAACCCGCAGAAAATTGCAGGTCAGTGCTGCAGAAAACTGACCTTCGCGTTCGTGGGAGGGTCCTCGCATTCACGAAGAGTCAGTTTAGGAAAGTAGGAATTAATCCTTCGTGTTCTCTATGAGGTTTTCGCGTTCGCGAAGGGCTGTACGTAGGTGCATTGCATTCGCGGGTGTGTAATCGCGTTCACAGGTGTGTAGTCGCGTTCGCAAAGAAGGAAATGAGAGGCTGAGCTTAAGTGGAATTAACTCATCACGTTCGCGATGGATGGAACGCGTTTGTGAAGGTTCGTCTGGGTAAAGCATCACATTCACGAGGGTATAGTTGTGATTGCGTAAGAGGAAAATTGGTCAATGTTAATTTGTGCTTCGCGAATGCGAGGCTTTGACCGCATTCACGAAGAAGGAAATTAGGCCTGGGCAGAAGGTTTAAAAGGTCGTCTTGTCCGCGAATGTGGGGTTATTTCCTTCCATTGTTAGTCGTTTTTGGAGCTTTTTTAAAGGGGATTGAAGAGGGATTCAAGGGGAATCACTTGGAGGTAAGATTCTTGGACATAGAACTCAATTCTATTGTGAATTCCACCTAAATAATCATGGAAAATAAGCCAAAAATTGATGAACTAGGGTTTGGAAATTTAGACTTTTGATTGAGGATTTGAAGGACCATTTGAGGTCGGATTTCAGAACTTTTGATATGTATGAACTCGTGGGGAGATAAGGAATATATTGATCTAAAAAATTTCAAATTCCGAGACGTGGGCTCGGGGGTCGGGTTTGGTGTAATTTCGGGATTTGTGAATTTGTTCCCTTAGCATATTTTAACATCCTCGTTCTAATTTTGGATAGATTTGACGCGAGTGGAGGCCGATTCGAGGGGCAAAGGGATCACGAGTTAGAGATTTGACCGGTTCGAGGTGAGTAATGATTGCAAATGATGTTCCGAGGGTTTGAAACTCCAGATTGCACATCGTAATGCTATACTGAGATGAGACACACGCTTGATGATGAGCGTGGGGTCGTGCACTATTGGGAATTGTGACTTAGTCCATCCCGATTGATGATTTTACTGTGTATTTGACTGAAATCTATTTGCTATCATCATTATTTGGATTGAATTCCATATTTGGGCTTCGTGCCAACTATTTGAACCCTTCGGGGATTTTTACTAATATTTCCTCACTATTTTGACTCTATACTTAAACTCAGTCATGTTATTTTCCACTATTTTCATACTCGGCCTTGTTTACTCAGTTTTTTAATACTTATATGATATTTTACATGATGTTTGGGTTGAGAAACACTGTTTTACTATTGCCCGAGGGGCTTGTGAGATTTTTGTCCGAGTAAGGCCGAGGGCCTATGTTGTGAGGAAACACAGATATTGATTTGAGGTCATGGGCCTGAGATATATACGCTACGAGGTGTCTTGATTGGTATAAGTCGAGGGCCTAGTGATGATGCCACGAGGTGGCTTGATATTGCGCTTGGGTCATAAGGGGCCCCTCCAGGAGTCTGTACACCCCCAGTGAGTGCGGGTACCCATTATGATGTGAGATTGAGCCCGAGGGGCTGGTATTGTTCTATGTAATTTCCCAAGAGGCTGGTACTATTCTGAGATGTTGCCCGAGGGGCGGATTTGTTGATACTATGCTCGAGGGGAGAGCCTATATGTGTTTACTTTTCATAATTGACTATCAATTACTTACTTAATCATTGAAAAAGGCTTTTCATGAAACTACATTTAAGTTAAAGAATTTACCTATCATTCATTGATTTACTGTTTTTAAGTGGTTTTACTACTTCATTATATATGCTTTGCGTCTTACGTGATTTCTTGATTTCAGTCTTTATTTACATTTGTTACTCACTGAGTTTGAGTATTCACTTTAATCCCTGCACCCCTGTGTGCAGATTCAGGCATTGCGGATCCTGCCAGTACGAGTTAAGAGCTCCCGACAGATATTGAAGTCCACGAGGTAGCTGCTTGACGTCCGTAGTACCGTGTTTCTCCCTCTTTATCATTTCTATATTTTATCAGACATTTGTAATAGTTTGCAAACTTTTCATACTTGTATTAGGTTTTATAGATGCCCATGACTAGTGACACCCCGGTTTAGGGTTGTGTTGGGTTATTTTCCACAAACTGTGCTATTAGCTGCTTAAACCTTAGTTTAATTGATTATGCTTTATACTGTTTCTTATTGTTTAACTGTTTAAAAAAAATTGGAATTGGGTATAATTGGCTGGCCTTGTCTTCATGAGACGCGCCATCACGACCGGGTCCGGGTTTAGGGTCGTGACAGATTTAGGCGGCGTTGTTTTTCTATGCTCGGCTTGTGTCTTTCCTCTATGAGAATTTTATGCATGCAAAAATTTGGACTAATACCTCTTATGTCAGACATTGTCCACCCAATTGCTCTTTTATGCTCACATAGTACTCTCAACAATTTTTCCTCCTGCAATTTAGACAAGTCAGAAGAAATAATAACAGGTAACGTATCAGAACTACCCAAATAAGCATAATGAAGGTGAGAAGGTAAAAGCTTTAATTCCAATTTTGGAGCTTCTTCAATTGATGGCTTCGGAGAAGGACCATTTGGCATGTTCAAAGGTTCAAAGGGATTTAAACCTTTCATATATTCACATGATGCATTCAAAATATGCTTCATCTCTTCAACCTCATCACTAATCTCCAAACTCTCAAACAACACGATTGCTTTCTATAAAGAATCCTTCAAATATACGCTTGGGGCAATAAGTTGCTCATCCATCTCCATGACAGATATCATAGACAGCTCTTCATAATGGCGAGGAAATTGAATTGTTTTGTATACATTAAAAACAGCTTCCTCATTGTCAACTCTCATGATTATTTTTCCTTCTCTTACTTTAATTATAGCATCACATGTATCCAAGAGAGGTCTTCCCAATATAATAGGAACTTTTTCATTGGCTTCAAAATCCAAGATAATGAAATTAGCCGGGAAAATAAATTTCCCAATTTTCAGCAGCACATCTTTAATCACCCCTTCCGGGTAAGCTATGGACCTGTCTACTAGTTGGAACATCACTGTGGTGGGTTTTGGAGCTCCCAAACCCAATTGTTTGTACAAAGACAATGGCATCAAATTTATGCTCTCTCACAAATCACAAAGTGCATGGCCTACATCAACATTACCTATTGTCACATGGATAGTAAAGCTGACAGGATCCTTAAGCTTTTGAGGAAGCTTATTTTGGATCCTTGGAGTGCACTCCTCAGTAAGTGCAATTGTTTCAAATTTAGTCAATCTCCTCTTGTTAGCCACAATATCTTTTATGTACTTGGCATACATAAGAATTTCACAAGAATTTCACAAATCGCATCTACCAACGGAATATTCAATTGAATGAGACTCAACATAGAGGGAAATTTGTTGAACATGCGATCATCATTCTTTTTCTACAATCTTTGTGGAAAAGGTGGTGGTGGCCTTGGAACATTCACGGGCGCTGAAATTGTATCATCTTTCTTTGCTTCCTGTGTTGCTTTGGGAATCAATTAACCCTCAGGTATAGGCTTGTATTTTCTCTTCTTTGGAACTTCTTCTAATTCCCTTCCAGTTCTAAGTGTAATTGCATTAACTTGCGGATTTTTCTCTGTATCACTTGGAAGAGCACCTGCAGGCCTAGTGTTTTGATTTGCAGATAGTTGTCCCATTGTTTAAGCTCAAAGTGACCAGTGATATCAGGCTTCACAATAGCCTGAGTCATATTAGCAAGATTTGGCCTTGCAGCTTCTATCACTGGACGCCCTCCATTACCTGCCATCGTTGTTGGCTATTGTTGAACTAAAATGTCCAACTCTCTTTCTGTTTTGTATCTAACTTCCAATTCCTTCCTCGCTCTATGAAGTATTCTTTCAATTTCAAGATCAATAGGAAAGAGATTTCTTATGCTTCTACTCCTCCGCATTCAAGAGAAGAGCTTGCATGACACAAACAAAGTGAATTGAAAATTAATGCTTAAACAAATAGCTAAAAAAGCTTAACTCAGTCAAGTAGCTAATTTCTAATTCCCCGGCAACGGCGCCAAAAACTTTTTGCGACCAAAACACTCACGCAAGTGTACGCGATCATCAAGTAATATAGTAATAAGTAAAGTATCGTTACCATAAGGAATTATAATCAACTTATCGGCTGATGCAAACTCAAACAATTATCAATTAAAGCTAATTCATCACAAAATACATAAATAACTAATTTCTAATTTAAATAGTAATCACACAATAATACAACGCAAAGTTTACTACACCACTTATGCAATATTCTTTTAACATTTAATAAAAAATATATTCCAGGGTCATGGGCTTGCTAGAGATCATGCTACGCTTTTAGCTTAAGAATGATTTATTGAATTATCTGGGTTATTTATTATAGGATTAATAATATCCATAAGAATTTGTCGAATTCTTATGCACCTATTCAACTTAAATTAATACATATATTTTTATGGAATTATTATTAACTAAAATGCATTTACAATTCCTATTTTTCAACCAAACAAGGCAATTAAGTATATTTCTATCTTAATCGCAAATCTTTCACCCGATGCCCAGGATCAAGATCTTGTTCTATTTGATTCTATATGCAATCAAGAATTTCCTTTTTCAAGTTTAACTCAAGATTCATAAATAGTATTTCACTATTAGCTACGCAGTAAAATAATTAATAGCAGAATCAAATAAACAACCCATAACGATAAATTCAAGATCATCAATTTAAGCTTCAAACAACATAATCATCTAACACCTATGACCCTAGAATATTTGGGTTTTTAGCCACTCATATTCATACAAACATCAACAATATAAGTCTTAAACATAAAATAAATAGATACTAGAAGAATGTTTAGAAAAACTCTTTTAATCCTTGCTCCAAAATGTTGTTCCTCTTGATTTTTGATACTTGAAGATGAACCTCCTCTTCTTTTTCTCTCTACAATCAGGTCTGGTCCGTCAATAATGGATGTTTTACCCTTTTTAATCGTGTAAGAATGGGTTTTGATAATTATGCCCTTCTAAGACCAAAATACAATAGTTCTACCATTTTTACACGTCTGAGGCGCCCCGTGCGACGCCCCGTGTTCCGCGTACATGGATTGGCCAGAGGCAGAATATACTTTAACAGAGCAAAACAATATTTTGCTTGAAATGCACTACCGCGGTGCCCCACGCAATGAGCCCCCCAGCGCGGCAGTGTAATTTTTTGAGATGTTTTGGTTTTTCTTTTGTTTTTCTATCCAGGCTTGCTATGCGACCTCCGAACACGATCCCGACTTGATTTATTTATCTTTTACTCAGACTTCAAAGCCTCAAATTAATCAAATTCATCCCAAATTTAATTCTTAAGTTGGAATCACTGCCTGCAAGGCATAAAGCATGAATTTAGTACTATTCATTATTATTTAAGCTCAAACCTTTGTAAAATGTAATAATGAATGTGTTGTTACAACGACTAAAACACGAGTTTTTAAACTATTATCAATCTTCAGCGTCACCTGAGATCGACATTTTGTGTCGGAGGCTTTGCATCTTGGTTACGGATTCTTGATATGCTTTATAACATTAGTGTGACTGGTGGTATGGATATGCAGACTCATTATCTAGTGCGGAAGGTCATGGGAGCGTACCTCACGGAAGATTGTATAAGTATGACATGTAGTCACTTGATTGATTGAAGATTTAAACCAAATGTGAAGATTGTGGTAGTATCACTAATTTGAGAATTTATGCCTGTAAGGCACTCGGTTTATTGGGCTATAGACTGTGGAGGTTTGCTCCGAATATGAGGATTGTTCATGTGAGTCAATGTCACGCCCCGAACCTAGGTATGGACGTAACACGACACTCGGTGCCTGACTACATGCGACTGAGTGAACCAATTGGCTAGCTGAATCAACATGTGATATCATAACATACTGAATGTGGAAGATAAATGAACACATGATGATATACTAAAAGTCTGGATGATATAAATCAAAGTGCGGAAATACTAATACAATTCTAAAACATATTTGTATCCAACATGACTTAACATGAAAAGTCTGAGACTCTGTCTAACTGTTACTCTAGTCTATGAAGCCTCTATTGAAGTACTGAAAATACTAAATATCTATAAATACTGAAAGGCTGTAAAGTAATGATAATGCCCCGAAAGAACTGGGGATCACCAAATAGCTAGTACGAGAATCCTAGCTCATCAACCTGTAAATCATTACCTGCATTGTGAGATGCAGGCCCTGGGCAAAAGGGACATCAGTACATTTGAATTGCACTGGTATGTAAAGCAACTGAAAGAAATAATTATAAATGCAAAAACTGAAACTAAACTGATAACTGAGAATTGATAATTGATAACTGAAATGATAACTATTGAAACTGAAACTGAAATGATAACTGATAACTGAAAACTAAACTGATAACTGAACTGATAACTAGTAATTGATAACTGAACTGAACAAAGGAATTAAGAATATGAATACTCCCTCTTCTGAATGATAAACAACCTGTTTATCTGAATATTGATATTAAATTGCGGCCTCAGGCCCAATATATATATATATATATATATATATATATATATATATATATATATATATATATATATATATATATATATATATATGTGTGTATAACTGCAGCCTCAGGTCCAAGTATACGTATACATAACTGCGACCTCAGGTCCAAAATGCATAAAGCAGAAACTGCGGCCTCAGGCCCAAAGATACATAAAGCATAAACTACGACCTCAGGCCAAAAGATGCATAAAGCATAAACTGCGGCCTCGGGCCCAAATACAAGTGTTCAACATTCAGCGATTTAAAATCAGGAACTGAGAATCATACTGTAATATATGATAGTGAAATACTGAACCACACTGAGGTACATGATACTGGAATACTGGATCACACTGAGTTACATAATACTGGAATACTGAATAGGACTAGACTGAGACATGTATTCTTGAACTGATTATGAACACTAAAACTTCAACTGTTTATGGCATACTGAGTAATCTATACTAAGACTCGGGGGCATAAAACCCAAGTCTATATTGAATACGCACTGAGCTCACAACGTTCAGAATGAAAGTCATGAACGGGTTATGAAGCTAAAGAATAGAAGTTCTACAACTACTCAAGGAACTAGGCTAAATTATATTTCTAAGGCAATTAGTAGTGTCGTAAAAGAAACACAGTGTAGGGAGAATCATTAACATTCCCAAAAATAGAGAGTTAGTCTCACATACCTTAACTTCCTGCTATTGAGCATAATACAACATTTGCTAACCCTTTCAACTTTAATCTATACCAATACAAGTCAAAGGGATTCAAAATTAGCAGCAATACTCATATCTTGGTCACTTAGGCATTTTATCAAACACTTGGTGAGTATAAAGCTTCATAATCCCTATTAATAGTATTTCTACTCCCAATAACCCATTATCTTGCTCCTAGATAAATTCTAAAGTCTCAAATGGTTATAATCAACATTATTCTTTATCACCCATAAGGTAAACAACACCCTTAACTAATAATCAACAATCAACAACCCAAACCTATAACCGTTCATATTTTTCTATCAAACCCATCAACTCATAACTCATGAACTAGAGTCTATAATCATTAATTCAATGATAGAATCAATTAGAGGGTGAAGATATTACCTTTTTGACGTTCAATCTTCTCGAATTCGAGTTCAAGGGTTTCTTCTCTCAACAATGATGTCCCAATCGAATATCTAATGATATGGAGGGTTTACCCATGTTAATAAGGTGTTGGAAAATTGAAATAAACTTAGAATCACCATTAGAACTTACCTTGGATGGTGGAGGGACCTTTAAGGAGTTAGGTTTTTGAGAGCTTTCCATTCTAGAGCAAGTATTTATGCTTTGGGGCTGTGAGGGACGAAATAGCGCTTAAAAATGACTTCCCAAGTCGGCCACCGCGTCCCAGTAGGCATGACCGCGGTCCCGACCATGGTAAATAGCTGGAGCACTGCCTCACGACCGCAGTCGCGGTTAAACGTGGCCGAACGCGATGGTTACGCACTATTCTATAAAACGAGCATAACGTTTTGCACAGAGCTCTGTTTGGGTCCACAATATATCGTTGAAAAACTATTTCAAAGGCCTATAACTTTTATGATTTGTGTTTTCCCATACGCCTTACAAATTTTAACTAAATACTGCTGGAAGATGGACCTTCTGCAAACTTAGTCAATTTTGTCAAATCTTATGCACCTCACTTTCCATCTTTATTTTGAAACAACTATTTTCACCCATACTCATCCCGATAGGACTTCGTATATCTAAAATATTTAATTAATACCAATTTAACACATCCACACCTAGTCTGAATGCACAGGGTGTTACATTATCTCCCCCTTAGGATGATTCGTCCTCGAATGATTATCCTGATTGTAACTTCTGCTAACTTCGGCCTTCAACGGGCCTGGTGGAAACAAAAACTTTCATACTAAACTGTATGAATACATGACTACTGCACTTTTGAGAGGTGAACTAAATGACTACTAAATACTGAGCTGATTGAATACTGAAAGACATGGAGACAATAATATAACATTTGAATGAAAAGGTTAGTCACCTTCAAAAATTTTCCAAAACACCGCCAGTTATTATAGCATAGCACAAGCCTCACGGGGCATCATAAAGTGCATAACATGAACTATATACATGAATACCGGTCTGCCATGGATACGCAAATACTGAACTAACATCAATGTTTCAGTACTAAGTTGGCATGAATATCTGAGTATTGGACTAACATGAGTAGCTGAGTATTGCACTGACATGAGCATCTGAGTACTGAACTGAAATGAGTATCTGAGTACTGAACTGACATGAATATTTGGGTACTGAACTGACATAAGTATCTGAGTACTGGAAACTTGAATGTTATAACATGACACTTGAAATACTGGTTGTACCACCGCTAACTCTGGTGGCAACTCCAACTTATAAGCTAATTTACCGATCCTTCACAAGATTCTATATGGCCCAATATAGCAGAGACTATGCTTCCCCATCTTTTCAAATCTCATAACACCTTTCATAGGCGAAACATTCAGAAACATCAAACCATCAACTTGAAACTCTAGGTCTTTATGCCGCACATTCAAATAGGACTTTTGGCGGTTGGGGCCGTCTTCACACGCTCTTGAATCAACTTAACTTTCTCCATAGTCTGATAGACCAAATTTGGTCCAAACAACTCCCCTTCACCAACATTGGACCAACCAATTAGCGATCTACACCTTCGCCCATATAGAGTTTCGCACGTGCCATCTTGATACTAGAATAGTAGGTTATTATTAGCAAGGTCAATGAGAGGTACGTGATCATCCCAATTACTCTTAACATCAAGGACATATCCTCAACGATTTGAACAATGCGCTCTGCCTGGCCATCTTTCTGAGGAAGAAAAATTTGTGCCTAATCATCTTTGAAATAAATTCTAAAAGTTCATTTTAAACTGAGCACCATAGTCCAAAATGACGGACAATGGAGTCCCATGCAATCAGACGATTTCCTAAATGTACAACTTGGTATAATTTTCTGTTGAATCTGTAGTTTTTTTTGTTTTTTTTTGTTTTGGCAAGAAGTGTGCTGACTTGGTAAGTCAATTTACAATCATCCAATCAAATCATGCTTTTAAATTGAGCAAGATAATCCTGTTATAAATTTAATATTTACCATCTCCACTCAAAATATGTTTATTCTGTGATAAAACACTAGGCTTTCTGCTGCTCGACTTTCACTTGCTGACAATTCGAACAATTGGCCACAAAGTCTGCGATGTTCTTTTTCATGTCGTTCAACCAATAAATCTCCTTGGTCATGATGCATATTTGGGGAACCTGGGTGGGAAGAATACCTGAAATTATGGGCTTCTAACATGATCTTCCCTCTTTAAGTCCATCTATGTTTGGAACACACAATCTGTCTTGGTACCTCAAAGTACCATCATCTCCCCCTTATTCAAAAGCCATCGTCTTATACTTGTAAATCTCCTCTTTCAATTGCAACACGTAGGGATCATCAAATTGTTTCCCCTTCTGTTCGGCTACTAAGGGGAACAAGTTCTGTTCTAGACAACGACTCTATCATCTTCGGAGTCCGAAGTCGAACTCCTATCATGGCTGGTGAACTTCTTTTACCAGAGTTCTCTTATCTACCTCAATCATGAATTATACTTCCCACACTTTATCTTCAATAACTAAGTTCGGTGATCATTCTACTCATTTGTGTTTCTTACACATGCTAGACATAATCCCTTGTGGTAATAATACAATTTTCCCTCATTACCGAACTAATTTTCTTTTTCATATCCCATGCTACTATTCGAGTTTTAGATATCCAACTGGACTTACCGACGATTTTCATATCTCTCCCTTAGACCAAAGGTTAAGGTCTTGTACTTGTAGATCATTCTCTTTTGTTGGGATCCGAACAACTTTCTTTAATTTTTGCAATTCTTTGCACTTTACGTCAATGACGACTAATCTCCCAAGTTACCTCTGAGAAATATTTCTTATTAGGAAAAACTAAATTATTTGCATAAACGGAAAATTTATTTCTTCATAACTATCATACATAATCGTAATGATTTAACTCTGCCCGCACTGTCAATCTTGGGGAAACCTCTTTTCGATAACTCTTAAAGGGTATTCTTCTATAGTTTGTTCTCTCACTGCTATCTAATTTTTTTTCCATTGCCACTGTACTTCGGGTTTAACTTAAACTCTTTGGGTTCTAACATATGCGTTCGGTATTTCAAAGTGCCATCCACTCACTAGAGATAACCTGGCTAAGTGGATAAAATCTTACCTCTACTAGCTCTGCTAAAATTGCTAATTCATTGTATCTACTCAAAACTTACTTACTATCCTTTCACTAACCACCTGCTAGCATCATTTTTTCTTCTCCTGCTTTGAATAACTAAAGTGAAGCATAAGGTTACTCTTAACTTCCCTCATCATCTGACCATATTCTTTTGCCGCACGCTATCATTCTTTTTGAACTATGTACATGGATCACACCTAGAGGAATTTCATTTGTCTTAAACAAAATTGGAATATCAAACTCTAAACTTTCTAAACACTTCAAAATCATAACAGATTATAAACATTCGGGGTAAACACTTAGTCACATAACTTAAGGGGAATTGTCATATCCTTTATCTTACAATAATGGCGGCTACTTATAGCAACTTACTAACGTGGTACTTTCTAGTTCTAATATGAATAAATCTAAACAACTTAAAATAGTTCCCTGAAATTCACTATTGACTGCTCTTGGTTCTCATTGCATACATCATATCTTCTAGTCATTTGCATGAGTTGTATGAAAAAAACACACATTTCTGATTCCTAGGTAATTTTACCCTTAGGCTCTTTTCTGTCCAAAAATATAGTGACCAATGTTAAGGTCTGACATCTGAACTATCATCATCCAACTTGTGGCTCAATTTCCAAGAATTAGAAATGAGATTGTTTCATGAGGTAAAACACATATGAATACAATACCATACACAAACATGTCCTTCAGAGTATACCATCATCAAATAATTCACTTCATGTACCGTTCGATGAGTCTTGGGTCTTAATCCATACCTAAAATATGCGAAGGTTTCTCTATAATCATTGTTACTTATATTTTCTTTAAGAACCCATATGCATCACTGCATACTCACAAGTCACCTGGAATTTTGATACACTGAAAATTGGATATTTGGTAAACATATAACTGAATACTGGCGTAATGAATAACCATAAACTTGCTAACTGAAAGACTGCCTAACTGGTAACTAAGGTAAACTAATAACCATAAGACATGATAATTACTTTTGTACTTTCTGATAAGGTTATGCTCTAATCTGTAATACTATCCATTGCATCCCACTTTTAACATCCTCTAAAGTATCATATTTACCAACCTGTACTCCATGATTATACCCCAATGGGCAATTATCCTCTCTAGGACCTTAGGTTTCTCCTGCGCATCGCTTGGGCATCTAATACGTTTGGAATTTGATAGGAAGAGAAGGTTACCTTTTGCTATAAGCTTCATGGTACGATCTAGAGTAGAAAGAAGTAAGACAATCCTGAATGCCTTGGTAGTTAACCATTTATATGAGTGGCCGGTACACACATATAAAGGAAATTCCACTGGACACGACTTCATAGACTTCCTAGGACTCTTGAACCTAGGGCTCTGATACTAAGCTTTGTCACGCACCAAACCTAGGCCTGGACGTAACACGACACTCGGTGCCTGACTACATATGACCGAGCGAACTAATTGGCTAGCTGAATCAACATGTGATATCATAACATACTGAAAGCGGAAGATAAACTAACACATGCTGATATACTGAAAGTCTAGATGATATAAATCAAAGTGCGAAAATACTAATACAATTCTAAAACATATTTGCAGCCAACATGACTTAACATGAAAAGTCTGAGACTCTATCTAACTGTTACTCTAGTCTATGAAGCCTCTATTGAAGTACTGAAAATACTAAATATCTATAAATACTGAAAGACTATAAAGTAATGATAATGCCCCGAAAGAACTAGGGATCACCAAATAGCTGGTATGAGAATCCTAGCGCTCTGAATCATCAACCTATAAATCATTACCTGCATTGTGAGATGCAGGCCCCGGGCAAGAGGGATGTCAGTACATTTGAATTGCACTGGTATAAAGCAACTGAAAGAAATAATTATAAATGCTGAAACTGAAACTAAACTGATAACTGAGAATTGATAATTGATAACTGAAATGATAACTACTGAAACTGAAACTAAAATGATAACTGATAACTGATAACTGAACTAATAACTAGTAACTGATAACTGAACTGAACAAAGGAAGTAAGGATACGAATACTCCCTATTCTGAATGATGAACAACCTGTTTATCTGAATATTAATATTAAACTGAGGCCTCAGGCCCAATATATATATGTGCATAAACTGCGACCTCGGGCCCAATTATATGTATATATAACTGCGACCTCAGGTCCAAAATGCATAAACAATAAACTACAGGTATAGGTCTAAAGATGCATAAAGCATAAACTGCGGCCACAGGCCCAAAGATGCATAAAGCATAAATTGCGGCCTCAGGCCCAAATACAAGTGTTCCACATTCAGGGATTTAAAATCAGGAACCGAGAACCATATTGCAATATATGATACAGAAATACTGAATCATACTAAGTTACATGATACTGGAATACTGGATCACACTAAGTTACATAATACTGGAATACTAGATAGGACTAGACTGAGACATGTATTCTTGAACTGATTATGAACACTGAAACTTCAACTATTTATGACATACTGAGTAATCTATACTAAGACTCGAGGGAATCAAACCCAAGACTATATTGAATACGCACTGAGCTCACAACGTTCAGAATGAAAGTCATGAACAAGTTATGAAGCTAAAGAATAGAAGTTCTACAACTATTCAAGGAACTAGGCTAAATTATATTTCTAAGGCAATTAGTAACGTCGTAAAAGAAATATAGTGTAGCGAGAATCATTAACATTCCCAAACATAGAGAGTTAGCCTCACATACCTTAACTTCCTACTCTGAGCATAATACAATATTCGCCAACCCTTTCAACTTTAATCTATACCAATACAAGTCAAAAGGATTCCAAATTAGCAACAATACCCATGTTTTGGTCACTTAGGCATTTTATCAAATACTTGGTGAGTATAAAGCTTCATAATCCCTATTAATGGTATTTCTACACCCAATAACTCATTCTATTGCTCCTAGATAAATTCTAAAGTCTCAAATGGTTATAATCAACATTATTATTTATCACCCATAAGGTAAACAACACCCTTAACCAGTAATCAACAATCAACAACCCAAACCTATAATGTTTATGCTTTTCTATCAAACTCATCAACTCATAACTCATGAACTAGAGTCTATAATCATTAATTCAATGATAGAATCAATTAAAGGATGAAGATATTACCTTTTTTGACTTTCAATCTTCTCGAATTCGAGTTCTAGGGTTTCTTCTCTCAACAATGATGTCCCAATCGAATATCTAAATGGAGTGTTTACCCATGTTAATAAACTTAGAATCACCATTAGAACTTACCTTGGATGGTGGAGGGACCTTTAAGGAGTTAGGTTTTTGAGAGCTTTCCATTCTAGAGCAAGTGTTTATGTTTTGGGGCTCTGAGGGACGAAATAGGGCTTAAAATGACTTCCCAAGTCGGCCACCGCATCCCAGTAGGCCTGACCGCGGTCCCGATCGCGGTAAATAGCTGGAGCACTGCCTCACACCGCGGTCGCGGCCAAACGCGGCCGAACGCGATGGTTACGCATTGTTCTGTAAAACGGGCATAACCTTTTGCACAGAGCTCGGTTTGGGCTCCACAATATATCGTTGGAAAGCTATTTCAAACCTACAACTTTTATGGTTTGAGTTTTCCCAAATTCCTTACACATTTTAACTAAACCCTGCTGGAAGATGGACCTTCTTCAAACTTAGTCGATTTTGTCAAATCTTATTCAACTCACTTTCTATCTTGATTTTGAAACAACAATTTTCACCCATACTCATACTGATAGGACTTCGTATGTCTAAAATATCTAATTAATACCCATTTAACACATCCACACCTAGTCCGAATGTACAGGGTGTTACAGTCATGGGAAAAGGGATTATATGGCCCCTTGAAAGGTTATTAGCCTAGTACGGTGTGGTCAGAATTGGATCAAGGTTGATGGGTAGATTTAAATATGAATATGGGCTCTATATCAGGCCAGATGTGTTCATTTCAGCATAGCACTCCTTATGGAGGAGTATTCGAACGTTGGATGTTATCTCGTTGTCTCGGCTATTATGATCAGAGAGTGTTATTATGGTCTTGTGAATGATGTGGTGCATGGTGTGAATTCAGCAAGGGTGTGCAGTCATGTTCTAGCACAACGTATGGGGATTGATATGGCATTCACATGTTGGAAGCAGTCCTGGCAGAGAATTCCGGATGTTGGAACTGGGCTGTAAGGCTTATTTAGATAAATGAAAAAGGATATCTTCAGATTTGATCGAGCTAATGTTCTCAACTGAGTTGTGGTAGAATGGGTAGGTGTACAAGGTATTTAACTGTGATTTCAAACAACACCAGCGCAGTTCTCAGCACGTTCGAGGACGAACGTATGTTTAAGTGGGAGAGAACGTAACAATTGTTTTGAGCTCTAGCGCGTTGTTCAGCGGTTTGAGACCCTGAGTAGCTTCACTTCAAGTATTATACTTGCATACGTGGTTGGAATTGAATTTCGAGAAGTTCGAAGTTGATTCAGAAAGAAAATTCTCATTTCGGAAGCTTTAAGTTGGAAGAATTCACTAAAGTGTGATTTTTGAGTAAACGACCTCGGAATCGGGATATGAAGGTTTCAACAGGTTCGTATGATAATTTTGGACCTGGACGTATGTCTAGATCGGATTTTGAATGACTCGGGAGCGTTTCTGTGCCTATTGCGGAAGTTAGCATTTTGGAAGAATTTCATAAATTTGGGTTGAAGTGCATTTCAATGTTATCAATGTCCGTTTGGGATTCCGAGTTTAGGAATAGCTTCGTATGGTGATTCTGGTGTTGGGAGCACATCCAGAAGTGGATTCGGAGGTCCGTAGATCATTTCGAGGTCATTTGACAAAAGTTATAAATTTAAAGGTTTTTGAGAAGTTTGACCGGAAGTGGACTTTTTTATATTGGGGTCGGATTCCGATTTTGAAAGTTGGAGTAGGTCCGTAATGTCGAATGTGACTTGTGTGCAAAATTTGAAGTCAATCAGATGTGATTTGATAGGTTTCGGCATCGAATGTAGAAATTGGAATTTTTTAGTTTTATTAGACTCTAATTGGGGTGTGATTCGTGTTTTTAGCGTTGTTTGATATGATTTGAGTCCTCGACTAAGTCTGTGATACGTTTTGAGACTTGTTGGTATGTTCGGACGGGGTCTCGAGGGGCTCAGGTGAATTTCGGGATGGTTTTGGACCATTTCTAGGCCATTTTTAGCTGATGGTTTTTGGCTACAGCAGTATGCTACGCGATTGCGGGGAATTGGCCGCGATCGCGATGAGTAAAGTGGGAGAAAATGGCCAGTGATTCTCGATCGCAGAAGGCCTTTCACGATCGCGTAGAGAAAAGTTTCTGTTGCACTGACCCAACTTTGGAAGCTTGTATCTCGCAATCTATAAAGAATTTGGAGATGAACCAAAAGTGAAAGTTGTATCCCTTTGTGTCTATTTTTCAGAAAATTAAATTATTTGGCATTTTGAGTTCTGTAAAAAAGTTATAAGTGGTACACTACAGCCTATCCGGTAAGAGTTTGGAAATCACGAGGAAGAAATTTGTGTTGCATAGGGCTGACTTTGGAAGCTTATATCTTGTAATCTATAAGGAACTGGGAGATGATCAAAGCATGAAAGTTTTAGTCCTTGTATTATAGTTTTCACAAAGTTACACCATTTATAATTTGGAGTATTGTACAAAAAGATATGGCCATTATACTAGAGACTATCTGGAAGAGCTGGGCTTTTGTTCTTCGCGATCGCGAAGGGAAAATTTTGGGCTGAGAAATGCAGTGCTTCACGATTGCAAAGCATTTTCCACGATCACGAAGAGTGAATACCTGCGCAAAAGCTATATTTCCAGGTTTCGGCCATTTTTAACATATTTGGAGCTACGGAGCTCGGATTGAAGCGATTGTTAAAGCGATTTTCACCATATGGATTGGGGTAAGTGTTCTATATCCGAAAGTAATTATATTTCATGGTTCTATGGTTATATTCATCATTTATTTCGGATTTAAATGGGAAAAATTAAGATTTTTGCAAAACTTTTCAAGAACGAACATTCAAGATTTGGAGGTCAAGTTGTTATCGAAATTTGATAAAATTGGTATGGTTGAACTCGTATCGGAATGAGTTGTCGGATTTTGTGAGTTTTTTCGGAATCCGGGCACGTGGTCTCGAGGGCCATTTTGTCAACTTTTCGTACAGAGTTAGGAATTTATTTAAATTGAATTGTTGTGAGAATTAGAGCATATATTTATGGATTTTCTCATTTATTGGCTAGTTTTGGAGCGTTGTGCATCGATTTGAGTTGTCGGAAGGCCTTGGAAGCTGGTTTTGGAACTTCTGAGCGAGGTGAGTCTCCTTTCTAACCTTATAAGAGGGAATTGTCCCCATAGGTGAATTAGTTGGATATGTACTTCTATGTGTGGGGGCTACGTACGCACGAAGTGACGAGAGTCCGTGCGTAGCTACTATTATGCTTAAGTCCGGGTAGTCCAGGACCCAAAAGCATGATTTACTTGTAATAATTGTAAACTTATTGATAGTTTAAATTGCTTTAATTTCATCAAAGTGGTAAATTGACGCTTTCTTGAATAATTGTCTCCCTAATGAAGTTTTGATTGATTGTTTGAATTTGTGTTTCTATGTGTACCTGCGTCGCATGTATGATTCGCGAGCGGGGTGATTGTTTATTTATGTTTGGCCGCATCGCATGTATGATTCGCGAGGTTCGCGCCATTCGACCCTCTAGCAGTGCACAGTTTAAATATTTGTTGGATCGGGTCGTACGACCTCGGCATGATTTGCGCATACTTGTATTTCTTGCCTTTAGATTTATAGATGTTGATATTTGTTCTCCCCTGCTTGAGATAAATGTATGAAAATGAATTTGAAAATTTCCTATTAATAAAATAATTGCTTACTTGCTTCATGCTATTGAGTTACAACTATCTTTATGAAAATCCTCGATTTACTATATTATATGTATATTATTATTGGACCACTAGTAAGTGTCGAAGTCGACCTTTCGTCTCTACTTCTTCGAGATTAGACAGGATACTCACTGGGTACACGTTGTTTTCGTACACATGCTATACTTGCTATGCATTTTTGTTGCACAGGAACATGTACGTCTAGTGGCCTCGTTAAGCGCAGTGGCATGGTTGACACGGAGACTTAGGTGAGCTGCATCTCTCGAGATGACCCGCAGCCAGCAGATTCTCTTTCAGAGTATAGTAGTTTTTTTCTGTCCAATTGTATTCCGGACAGTTATCGTATTGCACTTTATTTTCTAGAAATTGCCCAAGCACTCGTGACACCAGGTTCTGGGATGATTATGGGGTATTGTGTATTAATTACTAAACATTTTTATTTATTTTGTAATGATTATCTTTTACTAGTAAAACTAAAGGAAAATCATAGTTTTCAAAATTATTAAAATGAGAATTTAATTAAGTATTTATGGTTGACTTGCCTGACAGCGGCGTACGGCGCCATCACGACCCTTAGTGGATTTTAGGTCGTGACATGACTAGCTTGGTCAACTTGTTGACTACTTTACCGACCAACTTTGGTCGGTAATTTATTTAAAATAAATATAAAATATTTTTCTCCCCGTTTTCGACCAACTTTGGTCGCTTTTTTGGACAGACCAACTTTGGTCGCTAATTATCGGATTTCTAGTAGTGTGCCTTTCAGCCGCCGCCCGCATACCTTAGCTTTGTTCCCCGATTTAATTGGAACTATTTTCGTCGGCGGCAATGACGAAACTCACAACCAGCTAAAGCCTATCAGGTAAGCCTAAGGTATGAATCTTTAGGATTTTAAATATGAGCCAAAGCATTAAGACTATTACTATGACAATACAGTTTAGTGTATACCCGAAGCAGTGAACACGATTAGTGCTTCTTTAAAACACTACGCTTAAACCTTATTTCACTGTTTCCCGACGTTGCCGAACACAAGGACATCTAGGTTAATTGTTTAACCCATTTATTGTTTTTTATTCTTAATAAGTCAAACAAATCAAACAATGAGTTAAGACCCAAGATGTCAGACAACATTGTGTTCTTGCACTGTTTAATGGCTTTAAACTTCACACATGATTTTCACAAGACTGTAAATCATGAAACATACGTATAATCAGACATATGCCTATCATCTATGTTATCTATTTAGATGCAAGCAAGCTGTTATGAACCCAGGCGGTGACGTGGAGGGAGACGTGAAGGACAACAGGGCTGACACCAGGGATATCAATAATGCTCAATTGAGAAAGAGCAATCATGTGAAATTCCCCTCTAAAAGGTTGGTTGATTTCATTGTGGGCCTTGCTAACAAATGTGATGGGCAAGGGTGAGTGAAGCAGCGTGTGAAGGAGTGGAATTGGTTCTAAGTACTTGTCAGAAGGAATGACAGATTAGGCTATTTTGTTGCATTGTGCTTCTGCAATCTCTCATCTAATTCTCTTTGTATTTCTCATTTATTTATTCAGTACTTCTCTTCTCATCTCACTCTCAATTTCTTAGATATTACCTATTGTTTCCTTACAATTCCATTGTTGTAATCCTTCAGTTGAAGTAATATAATCTGTTAGTTTGGTTGGTTGTATAAATTGCTTCATTGGTGCTGGTGCTTTCATCTAGAGGTTTTTCATGGAAGACCAAAAAGTACTTAAGGCCTTTATTGATGATTCAATTTGGGGTTCAATTCAAGATGTGAAGGACTCATTTTTAAGGAAGTGGCATAGATGCGTGAGCTGCTAAAGGAGGTTGTAGCGGCCAAAGCCTCGGGGGAATTTCACCGACGTGACCCAGCAATGGAGATTGTTCGCCAGGACCATGGACCAGCAAACACTGCACTCCGGCACAGACCAAAATTTGGTCGGTTCTATGGTGCCAATCCGGAGGCATGGATATTCCAGACGGAACAATATTTTAATTTCTATCGAATTGAGCTCGATGAATAGATAACTGTGGCATCATTTTATCATGACAGTGAAGCACTGGAGTGGTACAGATGGTTGTTTAGAAACAAACAATTAGTTGATTGGCCGCATTTTGCTAATAAGGTGAGGATTCGCTTCAAGCAAAAAGGTTTTGAGTCGGCGGAAGGCTGGTTAGCGAAGCTCCGACAGGTCACTACTGTGGCAGAACTGCAGGGCAGGTTTGAGTCTATTGCTAACGAAATAGACGATATTTCAGAAAGGCTTATGGTGAAGCTTTTCATTTCTGGGCTTAGAGAGGACATCAAAAATTTAGTATTAAGCCACGGTCCCAAAACATTTGAAGAGGCTCTTAACCAGGCTCATATACATGAGAGTCAGATCCAGGCTAAAAAGAGTCTAGTTCGACCCGCTTTAGCTAATAAGGGACTTCCCCTCTTACCTAGCCCTAATTCCTATTCATACCATAATCCCTCGACATCATTCTCCAACAGTCCTTCATCCCTGGAACCAGCTAAACCTCCAATTAAACGTCTCACCCATGCGGAGATTCAAAGTCGCCATGAGCGTGGCCTATGATATTACTTTGAAGAGAAGTTTACAGCAGGTCATAAATGTAAATCGCCTCCTCAGTTGCTTTTTCTCACTAATGGTTCCGATATGGAACCTATCTTGTCGGAATCATTCATCTCTAATGATATCTTAGCTGAAGAGCTACAGGTCCTAGAGTTTCAAGAGCAATCTGCAATTTCATATCACGCGTTAGGCGGTGGACATTTTTCATCTACCCTTCAATTTCTAGGCCATGTAAACGGAGCTCCGGTTCAGGTCTTAGTGGACGGAGGTAGTGATCATAATTTTGTTCAGACACGCATGGCCGAATTCCTTCAATTGACTATTGAAATCATTCCGGCCATCTCAGTTATGGTGGGCAGCGGTCAGCAACTACGTTGTGAAGGAATTGTGCGACAAGTTCCTCTTACCATTCAGGAGTGTAATATCACCATGGACTTTTATGTGCTTCCTATGCATGGTGCAGATGTGGTTCTAGGGACTTCATGGCTCTCCTCTTTGGGAAGGGTAGTGACAGATTATGCCGAGAGACTATTTGAGTTTAATTCGCAAGGGATGACTAGAATTTGTAAAGGAGAGAGCCCCAATTCAGCACAACCAGTTCAATTACATAGTCTTCGGCGATATGCTGCAATTGATGTTGTATCTTCCTACTACTGGTTGAAGATAGTTCCATCTCATGCTACTATTGAGGAGCCCACTAATCCGAAATTGCTTGGAATTCTACGGGAATTTATTGGTGTCTTTCAGAAACCTTATGGACTGTACCCACCCCAGCAACAGGATCATGCAATCCATATTAATCCTTGGGCCGAGCCAGTCAATGTTAAACCTTATCGCTACCCGTACTTCCAAAAATAGGTTATGGAAAATTAGTTGCAGAAATGCTCAAGGATGGAGTAATTAGAGCAAGCACTAGCCCATTTTCGTCTCCAGTTTTACTAGTGCGGAAGAAGGATGGCACGCGGCGGTTTTCTGTGGACTATAGGGCTCTTAATGCCATCACTGTGCGGGATAGATTTCCAATCCCTAATATTGACGAGCTTTTTGACGGACTACATTGTAAAGCCCCAGAAAATTTTGCTTAGTAATTTAAGATTTCGTGGTGCCAAGGTAGGTTAATTATTTTATCTTGCGGGCAAATGAGGATTAATGATATTATGGATATCATTTGGATATGGTAATAAGTGTATAAGTCTTATTATAATTGATTTAGGGTCTAAGGAGAAGCCTAAGTCTAAGACAAGTTGGAAAATTACCAAATAGACTAAAGTTGTAAATGAGTAAGCACAAGACCTCACTTTGGACAGATATATCTATATTTATATAAAGTTTTGTGCGATTCACAACTACAAAATGAAAGGTCTTTGAGTCTAGTTTCCAACGCTTTAAACCGTTTGTTATTCGGACACTCATACTAGAAATTATGACCAAATTACCAAAAGCAGCGCAGAATTTTACACTACCGCAACGCCCAATGCAGTGCCCCATGCGGCGCGCCTGTGGGGAGGTACAAAGAGCATCCAAAAACGTTTTCTGAGCACTTTTTTCACAACCGCGGTGCCCCATGCGGCGCGGCTATACAAAATCGGGTTTTTTGTTATAAAACAACCTCATTTCGTCAAATAGATGGAAGGGACTATTTCTTGAGAAAAAATCAGATACTTTTAGAGAGAGAGAATGCCCTAGAGTGGGAAAGTGTTCCTCATCAATTCTTCTACAACTCTTGCTCAAATCTTGAAGTATTAACAAGGAAAACCACACTATGTTTTCATCCTTGAGGTAAGATTCTATACCCTAGCCCTTAATTTCGAATTTTAGCTAAAGGCAGGTATTTATCAAGAAGGTTTGTGGGTATTGGAGTTGTTATCTTTTTTGCATGTATTGTCAAAAGGTGTAGGAACATGGTTGAGCTAAAAATGGAAAAGTATGGGTTGATGAAATCCTCTATAAAAGGACCATAAAGATTTAACGCTCATATGGTATTTGATAAAGTGCTCAAATGAGCTAGAATTATGAATATCTTCCTAGTTTGTATTCAATTTTGTCATGTCTTAAAATAGATTGAAGTTTCTAGAATTTCTGGAATATTGTAGTAATTAAAGGAAAGCTCAAGAAAGGTATGTATGGCTAAAAACCCCTTTTATTAGAAATTGAGCTCTGTTGGCGTTTACGAAAGTGTGATAAGATTTTAATTGGTTAATGTATTGATTTTTATTGCGCATTTATTGATTTGCAATTAACTGCACATATACGTGAAGTATGTGTCTCAATGTGAGTAATGTACCATTCTTGATAATTAGAGAAGTATGAAGAATGCAATTATGTGTTGAAATGTTAGGCTATAAGCCAAGATAGAAACTAAGAATTATTCATGCTAGCTATGTGCCCACTTACCTGTACTACAACTTGAATTACTTTTGTATATGCCTATGATCACAACCTGCAAGATGAATACTGAAAATGGAAAACGATGTGATAATGGTGGCCCTGAGTGCCAAGGAATTGATATGATATATATATATATATATATATGAAATAAATATATATATATATATATATATATATATATATATATGAAATAAAGATTCAGATGTGATGACTAATGAGAAAGGAACAAGGCCTAGATAAGGCAGCCTAGCCGATCGGGTCGTGATCGGACACCATGCCACACACATGGTGGTAATGTGCTGATATTGAATTCCGGATAAGGGAAATGAAATAGTAAATTGAGACATATGCCTCCAATGAGGCAACCTAGCCGGTCGGGTCGTGATCGGACTCCGCTCAAGATAGCGGTGGTATTGAGAACAGTGATGAAGATATGAAAGAAATGCCCCAAACTAAGTTTTGGAAATTATATGAAGGATTGAATAAATTGCATATTTGATTTACTCATGTGATTTACTTGTACTTTCTTGATAGTTCTTTCTAGTAAAATGGTGTTTAGTTATACATACTAGAGCTATTCGATGGCACTAACATCCCTTTTGCCGGGGGCGCTACATTTTTTTTATGAATGTAGTTGGCTCCATTGCGAATAGTGTCGATCGCGCATAGCGGAGTACCTTCTTCTCAAAGTCTTGGTGAGCCCCTTTCTCCTTCGAGGGATTATATTGTACATCTTCTTATTTTGGACTTTCACTTTTGAGGTATAGCCGGGGCCTTACTGCCGGCATTATTATCATGTCTTTTGTATTCTTAGAGGCTCCGTAGACGTTTGTGTGGGTTATGTATGGGTATTGGATAGGTCAATGGACCATGTTGTAACCTTGTACTCTTGCTTTATTCTACACTATAACTTGTATGGAACCTTGGAAGTTTAACCACGTTTTAAATGTTGTGATATAAAATGAACTAAGATGTTAAATGTACTATCTTTCCTAGTTTAAATAAAGGTATTCATTGCTTCCTTATTCCTATCGAGTTGGGTAGAGAGCAGTTGATAAGGCTTTCTCAGTTGGGTTCACTCGATTGAGCGCCGGTCGTGCCTCCCGAAGTTGGGACGTGACAAACTTGGTATCAAAACCTAAGGTTTTAAAGTGTCCTAGGATGTCTCAGAGCCGTGTCTAGTAGAGTCCTTCTTATCGGTGTGTTGTCGACTACATCAATAATTTGGAGGCTACATGGACATTTAGGAATATTGCCCTTCTTCAACACTCCAGATCGTGCGATAAAACTTGACTATAAGATTGTCTTCTAACTCGTGCGTTGAGATTCGAGATAAGTTTAAACTTTCTTTCGTCTATTTCAAGTAATGTTGTCATATGAAATGACCAATGGGAAAGGCCTGAATATTAATGAGATGGCACATGTATCATGTTGAACAAATTGTACGGATATATGAGATACGTACATAGTACCAGAAGCATACTTTATATGAGAAAAATGTTTAAATTGATCACCCACCTCCAAAGAGACATTGACTTGATAAATGAGATGCGAGCTTATATGGCACCTGTTGATAGTGTGGGAAGCATGTATATGATCCTAAGGTGTAAAAGAAAAATTTGTTATATAAGCATGTGATATATGTAAGGCATGACCAGGAGAGTAATAACAATCATGTAGGTCTCTCACGGGAGACAAGAAGTAATGAAATGAGAGTCAATTGAACCCATAATGAGAAGACCCTTATGCTATGAATGTTATAAGAATCCCATAAGTGTATGAAGTTGCGTTACACTCCTAAAGAATATTGACATAAGGAATTGGAATCCCAAGTCCGTGTGGCTGAATAAGAGTAGAGAACTTATGAGGTTAATACAATGCTGACTTCAATCTCCCTAATAGTCGAACATATATGTGAGGGATAGATATATGAAACATATGTCCATGAAGTTGCTAAATTCAAGACTTGTGTCAAAATCCGGGGCATTCGCCCTAAGTGGGGGAGGAAGGGCCATAGTAAGGCCACTTAAATACAATGAAACAAGAGTAAGACCATGTAGCTATGATGTTTGAATATTTTGTTGAAGACATGCATAGTCTAGAAAGGTGATAATGGATAACGTGATTATTTGAAAGGATATGCTAATGATAGACCACTAGTACGCCAAAAAAAATGGAAGGTTAAGGAAGGTAAATTCTTCATACATGGCAATGTGAATGATAGGGTCAACGATCCTAGAAACTAAGAGTATGTTTGTAAAGGGATTTTATACTTGTTAGAGGGTTAGGAATAATGGAACCTAAGGAAGTACTATAGGCCAAATATGGAAGGTTGCGAGTTTTTAGAATGGGTTAATCATAGATCTGTGATTTAACCAAAATACCAAGGCGTTGAGAAAGGCAAAACGAGTGGGAGAAATAAATGTGATGCTATAATAACCTAAGAGGGTATTTGGGCTTGATGGAGAGTCTCTAAAGAATCGTACAGGCAAAGAAGTTTTAAGTGATATGACGATGAACACATTTTCCCACGAATATCCTAACAAGAGTTAAGAGGTGAGCGGGTTAAAAAATTAAGGAAAACGACCACGTAACATGTGGAAGAGTGTGTGGCTATTCACTAGCTAGGAATAATGAGGCGAGAAGAAATAAGAAGAAAATCTATAAATTGAGATGTCCATGGTTATCGCAAAATAGTTCATATTAGAATGGTGGACTCGCCTGGAGCACAAGTGTTGATAGAAGGTATAAAGGACTAACCGTAATGTTACCGACTTGGGTAACACTGAATATCAACTAAAATATTTAGAGGGAGTTCATATCTACATATTACAATGGAAAGTGAGACTACTGGTGGTGAAATAGTGGTGTGATAAACTCAACAAACCAGACACAATGATACCATGAGTCCATGGGGTGCAGACAAGTGTGTGGCACAATAAGGTTATCTACTATGTATTATAGAAAAATGGAATGGGAATGAATGTCCCAATCACAAAGAAAAGATAGTACTAATGTATTGGCTAGACCGAAAGGGAGAATAAAAAAGGCAAAACAACACAATCTACCCAAAGAACAAAGGGAAATGTTTGAAATGTAGTGAGAGAGGATGAACACTTGTTACGAATCAAACATGTTTAACATGATAGCTCTTAAGCCACAATACCAACAAACACTATTGGTAGCTACAATATTCGGAATAAGGTGAATTACTTATTGAGGATGGAGTAATTCTTACACTTAGAAGGAAAACAAGAAGTTTTTGTTGAAGAATTTAGTAAGATTTCAAGTTATTGTTCGGGCCAATGCTCTTTCTGAGTTGAATGTGTACTAAGGTTGTTGATACGTGTTTTGGGAAGTGTTTAACAGTATGGAGGGATCATGAGCATGTTCACAAAGGAAGTGGAATAGTTTCTTAAATCCTATAAGGCAAACAAGGAGGAAAGAGGTTGACTAGGAAAGATCTAAGCACAATGTTACATTACATTTGATGTAATGTCGTACATATTGATGATATTAAGGTGTGTGCGCAGGCTAAAAGATGTATTCCTTTGAAATAGAGGGTTCTATAAGAAAACTCATCCAGTAATGTCTTTGTTGAGAATTTGGAAGAGCAAGTTGCAAGTACTCACATAAGATTGTAACCATATCAAGAAAATTATTGAAGAACTCAAATCCTAGGAGGTCATATGTAATAGAAATGTGACATAGATGGTCCACTATTGATGCAACATGTCCAGGTGATCGCTTATGCTTCAAGGCAACCCAAGAATCATGAAAGGAACTATTCGACACAAGACTTAGAACTTGCGGCGGTAGTTTTGTATAAAGATTCGGCGACATTATGTGTATGGGATCCACGTTGATGTATTTATGAACTACAAGAGACTTCAATATATTATTTTTAAATAAAAGGAGTTGAATCTAAGATAGAGAGGATGGCTTAGGTTACACAAGTACTATGACATCGACATTCTCTATCACCCGGAAAGGCTAATGTCGTGGCAGATGCACTTAGTCGAAAATCTATAGGGAGTTTGGCTTATTTGGGGGCATATCAGAGGCCGTTAGCCAGGGAGGTTTACCAGTTGGCCAGTTTAGGAGTTCGCCTTGGGACTCTAGTGAAGGATGGGTAATTATACAGAATAGGGCCAAATCATCGCTTGTAGTGAAGGTGAAGGAAAAGCAATTCAGCAATCCCTTGTTAGCACAATTAAAAGAGGGGATTCACAAACACAATAACACAGCTTTTTCCTTTGGCATGAATGATGGTACTCTACGGTACCAAGACCGCTTATATGTTCCTGATATCGACGGCCTTCGGGAAAGGATCATGGAAGAAGCTCACACATCCAGGTACTCTATGCAACCCAGTTCTACAAAAATGTATCCTGATCTCAAGGAAATTTATTGGTGGAACAACATGAAAAGGGATGTGACGGATTTTGTAGCAAAATGTCCAAATTGTCAACAAGTGAAGGCCGAACATCAAAGGCCCGGTGGATTGACTCAAAGCATAGAAATTCCAATGTGGAAATGGGAGATGATCAATATGGATTTATTAGTAGGGTTGTCGCGCACTCCGCGTAGGTTCGACTCAATTTGGGTGATCATTGACCGACTCACAAAATCAGCCCACTTCTTGCTAGTTAAATCTACTGACACAGCGGAACAGTATGCTCAGTTGTATATCAAAGAAATAGTCAGGTTGCATGGCACTCCAGTCTCAATCATATCAGATCGAGGGGATCAGTTCACGACCAACTTTTGGAAGACATTTCAGCAAGGTTTGGGTACGCAGGTAAACCTTAGCACAACTTTTCATCTATAAACCGATGGGCAAGCAGAGTGGACTATTCAGACGCTTGAAGACATGTTGCGTGCTTGTACTATTGATTTCAAGGGTAGTTGGGATGACCATTTGCCACTCATAGAATTTTCTTACAACAACAGCTTCCATGCTAGTATCCATATGGCACCATTCGAGGCACTGTATGGTAGGAGATGCAGGTCTCCCATTAGGTGGTTCGAGGTTGGAGAAGCAGAATTGATAAGGTCAGACCTCGTGTATCAGGCCATGGAGAAAGTAAAGATTATTAAGCAGAGGTTGAAAACTGCTCAGAGTCGCCCAAAGTCTTATTCGGAAATTCGTCGCAGAGATTTGGAGTTCAAAGAAGATGATTGGGTATTTTTGAAGGTTTCCCCTGTGAAGGGCATCATGAGATTCGGGAATAAATGGAAATTATGTCCGAGGTATGTCGGACTGTACAGAATCATTCAGAGGATTGGTCAGGTGGCATACAAGCTCTACCTACCACCCGAGATATCGTTGGTACATCCGGTCTTCCATGTGTCTATATTGAAAAAGGTAGTGGGAGATCCGTCTGCTATTGTACCAATTGAAGCTAATGAGGTTAATGAAGAACTATCTTATGAAGAAATCCCAGTTGCCATTCTTGATAGGCAAGTCTGGAAATTGAGAAATAAGGAAATTGCCTCTGTAAAAGTGTTATGGCAGAACCAGCAGGTTGAGGAAGCCACTTGGGAAGCCGAGGAAGAAATGAGAAAGAAGTACCCACATTGTTTGAATAGTTATGTAATAGCTTTCATGCATTTGGTTCCTATGAACTCTTATCTTTTGATTTGATCTATGTTAAACTATTCCATTTTGGTTATATATGTTGCCTATGCGGCCATGGTTGGTGTTGTACAAGTTATGTTATGTCTATGGGACATGTATATGCTGTTAGGATATGTATCTGGGGCCCTCTAACAGGTAAATAGTCCTAGTTACAAAGGAAACTCTGGCGAAATTTTCAGAAATTTAAGGAGTTAGCCAAATTCAGGGTTGTTGATATATTTCATGATATGAAAAAGCAAAAGTTACATAAGGATGGCTAATGAATGAACCTTGATCCTCATGAGGATGAATGATCTTAAGCGGGGGAGAATGTAAAGCCCCAAAAAATTTTGCTTAGTAATTTAAGATTTCGTGGTGCCAAGGTAGGCTAATTATTTTATCTTGCATGCAAATGAGGATTAATGATATTATGGATGTCATTTGGATATGGTAATAAGTGTATAAGTCTTATTATAATTGATTTAGGGTCTAAGGAGAAACCTAAGTCTAAGACAAGGTAGAAAATTACCAAATAGACTAAAGTTGTAAATGAGTACGCACGAGACCTCACTTTGGACAAGTATATCTCTATTTATATAAGATTTTGTGCGATGCAAAACCTACCAAATGAAAGGTCTTTGAGTCTAGTTTCCAACGCTTCAAACCATTCGTCATTCGGACACTCATACCAGAAGTTATGACCAGATTACCAAAAGCATCGCAGAATTTTACACTACCGCAGTGCCCCATGCGGCGCCGCACCTGTGGGGAGGTACAGAGAGCATCAAAAAACGTTTTCTGAGCACTCTTTTCACAACCGCGGTGCCCCATGCGGCGCGGCTATACAAAATCGGGTTTTTTGTTATAAAACAACCTCATTTCGTCAAATAGATGGAAGGGACCATTTCTTGAGCAAAAATCAGATACTTTTAGAGAGAGATAATGCCCTAGAGTGGGAAAGTGATCCTAATCAATTCTTCTACAACTCTTGCTCAAATCTTGAAGGATTAACAGGGAAAACCACACTAGGTCTTCATCCTTGAGGTAAGATTCTATACCCTAACCCTTAATTTCGAATTTTAGCTAAAGACGGGTATTTATCAAGAAAGTTTGTGGGTATTGGAGTTGTTATCTTGTTTGCATGTGTTGTCAAAAGGTGTAGGAACATGGTTGAGCTAAAAGTGGAAAAGTATGGGTGGCGGGTTGATAAAATCCTCTATAAAAGGACCATAAAGATTTAACGCTCATATGGTGTTTGATAAAGTGCTCAAATGAGCTAGAATTATGAATATTTTCCTAATTTGTGTTCAATTTTGTCATGTCTCAAAATAGATTGAAGTTGCTAGAATTTATGAAATATCGTAGTAATTAAAGGAAAGCTCAAGAAAGGTATGTATGGCTAAAAACCCCCTTTTATTAGAAATTGAGCTCCGTTGGCGTTTACGAAAGTGTGGTAAGATTTGAATTGGTTAATGTATTGATTGTTATTGCCCATTAATTGATTTGCAATTAACTACACATATACGTGAAGGATGTGCCTCAATGTGAGTAATGTACCATTCTTGATAATTAGAGAAGTATGAAGGATACAATTATGTGTTGAAATGCTTAGGCTATAAGACAAGATAGAAACTGAGAATTATTCATGCTAGATATGTGTCCACTTACCTGTACTGCAACTTGAATTACTTTTGTATATGCCTATGATCACAACCTGCAAGATGAATACTGAAAATGGAAAACTATATGATAATGGTGGCCCTAAGAGCCTAGGAATTGATATGATATATATATGAAATAAAGATTCAGATGTGATGACTAATGAGAAAGGAACAATGCCTAGATAAGGCGGCCTCGCTGATCGAGTCGTGATCGGACACCATGCCGCACACATGGTGGTAATGTGCTGATATTGAATTCCGGATAAGGGAAATAAAATAGTAAATTGAGACATATGCCTCCAATGAGACAACCTAGCCGGTCGGGTCGTGATCGGACTCCGCTCAAGATAGCGGTGGTATTGAGAACAGTGATGAAGATATGAAAGAAATGACTCAAACTAAGTTTTGGAAATTATATGAAGGATTGAATGAATTGCATATTTGATTTACTCATGTGATTTACTTGTACTTGCTTGATAGTTCTTTCTAGTAAAATGGTGTAGTTATACATACTTGTGCTATTCGATGGCACTAACGTCCCTTATGCCAAGGGCGCTACATTTTTTTTTATGAATGTAGGTGGCTCCATTGCGGATAGTACCGATCGCGCATATCGGAGTACCTTCTTCTCAAAGTCTTGGTGAGCCCCTTTCTCCTTCACGGGGTTATATTGTACATCTTCTTATTTTGGACTTTCACTTTTGAGGTATAGTCGGGGCCTAGTTGCCGGCATTGTTTTCACGTCTTTTGTATTCTTAGAGGCTCCGTAGACGTTTGTGTGGGTTATGTATGGGTATTGGATAGGTCAATGGACCATGTTGTAACCTTGTACTCTTGCTTTCTTCTACACTATAACTTGTATGGAACCTTGGAAGTTTAAACACGTTTTAAATGTTGTGATATAAAATGAACTAAGATATTGAATGTACTATCTTTCCTAGTTTAAATAAAGGTAAGCATAGCTTCCTTATTCTTATCGAGTTGGGTAGATAGCGATTGATAAGGCTTGCTCAGTTGGGTTCACTCGATTGAGCACCGGTCGCGCCTCCTGAAGTTGGGGCGTGACATACATGGTGCTGCTTATTTTTCAAAGTTGGATTTGTTAGCAGGGTATTACCAAATCAGGGTCCGGACAGAAGATATCGCCAAGACTGCATTCCGCACACACGATGGGCATTATGAATTTCTTATCATGCCATTTGTATTATCTAATGCACCATCCACCTTTTAGGCCATGATGAACCAGGTATTTCGTCCCTATCTTCGGCATTTTGTGTTTATATTTTTCGACGATATCCTGGTATATAGCCCTTCTTGGCAGGACATCTTGAACACTTGCGTTCAGTCCTAGAACTATTGCGAAAACACCAGTTTGTGGCCAAGAAAACCAAGTGCTTATTTGGCCAGACTTCAGTTGAGTACTTAGGACATGTTATATCGGCGCATGGGTTAAGTGTTGATCCCAGCAAAATCACCACTATCCAGCAGTGGCCTTCACCCAATAATGTTAAGGATGTGCATAGTTTTTTGGGACTCGTTGGCTATTATCGACGCTTCATCCATCACTATGCAACAATTGCAGGCCCTCTAACTGATTTGTTAAGGAAAGATTCGTTTGTTTGGAACTCATATACTCAAGAGGCATTCGAAACTTTAAAGGCTAAGCTGAGTTACACCCCTATGCTAGCTTTACCTAACTTTTCTCAAGAATTCCAATTGGAAACTGATGCGTCTGGGCGTGGTATATGGGCTGTTGTGGCTCAAAAGGGACATCATGTGGCTTATTTTAGCCAAAAATTGAGCATGCGCATGCACGGAGCTTCCACTTACCATAGGGAGATATTTGTCATCACTCAAGCCGTGAGTAAATGGAGGCAGTACCTGTTGGGGTATAAATTTACTATCTACACTGATCAGCAGTCCCTCAAAAATTTAACCAATCAGACCATACAAACTCCTGAACAACAAAAGTGGCTAAGCAAACTCGTGGGATATGACTTCCAAATCATTTACCGTCCAGGGAAGTTGAATCATGCTGCTGATGCCCTTTCTCGAACACCTGATACTGTGTTGCTGACCATTACTAACCGGGGCTATGAGCTGGAGCAAGAGCTCAAGTCTCTCAATCACACCCATCCAGAGTTGGTTGCAATTCAACAACAGTTAGAAGGCCAGGTTGAAGATTGTCACGTCTATGTATTTCGGGATGGACTACTACTTTTTAGGGGACGATTAGTTATCCTCTCTGATTCACCTCTACAACAACTTTTGCTACATGAATTCCATGACACTACCATTGAGGGACATTCTGGGATAGCTCATACATATCACAGACTAGCCTCCAACTTCTATTGGAAGCAGATGAAGCATGATGTACGTAGCTTTATAGCTTTGTGCCAAATATGCCAACAAATGAACGATGTCCACCAACACCCTGATGGGTTATTACAGCCCTTGCCCATTCCAAATTTAGTCTCTGAAGATATAGCAATGGACTTCATCACCTGCCTACCTTGCTCAAAAGGTAAATCGATTATTATGACGGTGGTGGATCGTTTGACCACATATGGACACTTTATTCCTTTGACTTCTACTTTTTCAACACGCACTGTTGCGGAGGCCTTTGTAGTGGGTGTTATTCGTCTTCATGGCCCTCCAAGGTCTATAGTCACTGATCGCGACCCTAGATTTTTGCATGAGTTTTGGAAAGAAATCAATTGCTTGCAGAGGACCTCCTTAGCTATGAGTACAACTCATCACCCGCAAACGGATGGGAAATTCGAGGCTCTTAACAA